>NC_084482.1:206782442-207514942 GCF_030035675.1 Rhineura floridana
CTTTTTGACACCTGCTAAAGATGTTCCTCTTTCAACACGCTTTCTAAATGGAGATTTTTGTCCTAGTTATTGGATTTGAATTAATTTTATGTATGCGCTGTTGTTGTTCTAATTTGTTTTTATACGTATATAGTTGTGGGGTGGCTTTTAAAAAAATGTTTTTATGTGGGCAATTGCTGATCACTGTTTTATATGTGGTCTATTATATTGTAAATTGCTTTGGAATACCTCAGGGGAAGCGATTCGTACATGAAGTTAATTAATACATTATTTTTTAAACATTTTACACCATGTGTTTGCACAAGACCCACAAGGTGGCTTAAAGTGCGACCCTGTGCATGCCTATTAAGGTCTATGAGCAGAGGCTGCACTCCTACCTTTCCCCACAAAGGAAAGCAAAAGAACAATAACTACAATTACCTCGAGATGGCCAGTTGACTGCTGCTAGTGGACTCAATTACTTGCCTTCCCTTCTTCAGACCAGGAAGGTGTGTTTTGCATCCCTGTACGACTGACCTTTTCTGCTTCATTGCCACTGGAGGCCAAGGACGCTTCTAAACTGTTGTTATTTTTGAGATGGGATTCAGTCACATATCCTGGGTCTGGGTCTTTTTACTGCCTGGATGGGTTATATATCCAGTAGTATAGTGACAAATTCAGAAGTGCAGGGTCCTTTCTTGTTAGTCACAGCCATGCTCCTTCTCCCCCCCCCCTTTTTTTTTGCTGCTGGGTTGAGAATGAGAACCTTGTTAATGTCTTCTCCTACAACAACAGATGTCCCTAACAGCCAGTAAGCATGAAAGGGGAGAGTGTTAGCTACTGAGAAGAGTCTTCTCTGTGGCTGACTCACCTCCTTTCACTCTGAATGGCTCCAATCAGGAGGAAAAGAACAAGGAAACATGTTAGAAGACTCTTTTCAGTGGCTAACACACTCCCCTTTCATGCTAATTGGCTTGTAGGATGCAGGAGACATAGGGACCCTGCTAAGACCCTGCTCCCAAAAAAGTAAGGGGTCTAAGCCCCCTGAAACCATAGACGACTACACTCCTGGTTATATCACCTCTGAGTACCACATATATGTCCTCTTAAGTATATAAGACCCTGGCTGCTGGATCAAGCCAGTGACCCATGTAGTCCAGCATTCTGTCTTCACAGTGGCCAACCAGATGCCCCAATGGGAAGCTCGCAAGCAGGACCTGAGTGCAAGAGCAACTCTCCCCACTTGTGATTCCCAGCAACTGGCAGTCAGAGGCATACTGCCGCCAACAGTGGAGGCAGAACATGGCCATCATGGCTAGTAGCCTTTGATAGGCTTATCCTATCAATGGCTGAATTGGCCTGATCCACTTTTAAAGCCATCCTAGTTGGTGGCAATTTAAAGTTGACAATGAGGACATTGAACTTGTCAAGGATTATCAATACCTCGGCACAGTCATTAACTAAAATGGAGACCGTAGTCAAGAAATCAGAAAAAGGCTAGGACTGGGGAGAGCAGCTATGACAGAACTAGAAAAGGTCCTCAAATGCAAATTTGTATCACTGAACACCAAAGTCAGGATCATTCAGACCATGGTATTCCCGATCTCTGTGTATGGATGTGAAAGCCGGACAGTGAAAAAAGGCGAAAAATCAACTCATTTGAAATGTATTGGAGGAGAGCTTTGCGCATACCATGGACTGTGAAAAAGACATATCATTGGGTGTTAGAACAAATTAAACCAAAACTATCACTAGAAGCTAAAATGATGAAACTGAGGTTATCATACTTTGGACACATCATGAGAAGACAGGATTCACTAGAAAAGACAATAATGCTGGGGAAAACAGAAGGGAGTAGAAAAAGAGGAAGGTCAAACAAGAGATGGATTGATTCCATAAAGGAAGCCACAGACCTGAACTTACAAGATCTGAACAGGGTGGTTCATAACAGATGCTGTTGAAGGTCACTGATTCATAGGGTCGCCATAAGTCATGATTGACTTGAAGGCACATAACAACAACAACAACATTGGTGGCCATCTCTACCTCTTGAGGGAGTGAATTCCATCGTTTAAGCTATGCAGTGTGAGTGTATGAAAAAACACTTCATTTTATCTGTCCCAAGTCTTCCAAAATTCAGCTTCGGTGGATGGCTCCCGGTATGATGAGTGAGGGAGAAAAACATCTCTCTGTCTGCTTTCTCCATACCATACATAATTTCATACACCTCTGTCATGCCTCCTTAGGTTCCATGACCAGGGGTGTAGTTGCCTGGAGACTCAGGGGTCTTAGACCCCTTACGTTCTTGGGAGCAGGGTTCCAGCAGGGTCCCTATATATCCAGCATCCTATGAGCCAATCAGTATGAAAGGGGAGTGTTTTAGCCACTGAGAAGAGTCTTCTAAAATGCTTCTTTGTCCTTTCCTGCTGATTGGAGCCAATTAGAGTGAAAGGAGGGGCCACTGTGAAGACTCTTCTCAGTAGCTAACACTCTCCCCTTTCATGCTTATTAGCTGCTAGAGACATCTGTTGTTGTGGGAGAAGACATTAACAAGGTTCTCATTCTCAACCCAGCAGCAAAAAATAGGGAGGGGGGAAGAAGGGGACATGATTATGACTAACATGAAGGGGCCTAGCACTTCTGAATTTGTCACTATATTACCATCCATGACTGAAGAAAGGCTGGATACAAGTATAATTAAAATATAATAAAATGCCAACCAAAGTGATCAAGTCAGCGGGATAAGTTCCCCTATATATGCTGGTCATTGACCATAACAATAATATATATATATATATATATATTTAATCTCCCCTATAAGGAAAGGCTATATAACATATAGTCCTGGAAAAAAGTTGAGGAAGGAGGAATCATGCTTCAACTATATAGAATTTTGCATGGTGCGGCAAAAGTGGATAGAGAAAACATGTTTCTTCCTCTTTCCTAATCCCGGAACCAGCATTAACCAATGAAGCTGAGCAGTGGGAGATTCAGGACAGGCAAAGGGACAACTTCTTCACACAGTGCCTCGTCGAACTATGGGATTATCTCAGATGAGAAACAGAGATGGCCCCCAGCTTGAATGGCCTTAAAAGAGGATTTGACAAATTTGTGGAGGAGAAGGCTATTTGTGGCTGCTAGTCAGGATGTCTATGTTGTCCCTCCACTCTTGGAGGCAGCCCATGCCTCTAAATACCAGTTGCTGGGATCCACAAGTGGGGAAAGTGCTGATGCACTCAGGTCCTCCTTGTTGGATTCCCAGAGGCGTTTGGATGCTGGACTAGGATGGCCTTTGGTCCGATGCAGCAGAGCTCTTCCATTTTCTTAGAGCAGGGAGAGCCAACACTGTACCTTTCAGACGTTGGGACTCTGGCCAATGATCAGAGCTTGGAAAAGTTACTTTTTTAAAACTACAGCTCCCATCAGCCCCAGCCAGCATGGCCGCTGGATTAGGCTGATGGGAGTTGTAGTTCAACAAAGTAACTTTTCCAAGCTCTGCCAATGATCAGGCACGATGGGAGTTGTAGTTAGGGTTACCAACCGTCAGAGCTTGGAAAAGTTACTTTTTTTGAACTACAACTCCCATCAGCCCAATCCAGTGGCCATGCTGGCTGGGGCTGATGGGAGTTGTAGTTCACAAAAGTAACTTTTCCGAGACTTCCGGGAAGGGTTGCTTTGCCTGTGCTGCCTCTGAGTCGAGCTCTCGTCTCAGAAGAAGCTTTTTCAGCTTTAAAATCAGTCAAAACGTTCTTTTTGACTGGTAAAGATTTTCTCCCGGACAGGGAGAAACGTAGAGATTAACCACAAAGCCTGTTTTTATGGGGAGGACTGGATTTCATTTATTTATGAGAGAAGGTTCAAACTGCAATGCTGGATGGACTTTCATCAAGCTCTAGCTGATTACAGCGACACGTTTATCTTTTCTTCAAAGAAAAACGGACTCTAACAGGCAGACAAGCATCCTTCTTTCTATTTTCTTTTTTCACTTGGTTTAAATTGTTGCAGCAAAAAAGAGATTTGTCAATGAATCAGCTGTGAAGAATTTCTGGGTGAGTTATGGCTTTTCTCTTTCACTCACGAAATTAAGGAGGAAAGAAATCGAAAAAGCTTATATTTGTTTTTATTGCAAAAAGCTGTCCTGGAGGTGCATTCTAAAGATACCAACGGAAGAGGGATTTCTATTTCGAGGAGGGGAAAAAAAAAATTTTTTTTTTTAGTCTATTTCATTTTGACGAATCTGCTTGTTCACGACGCCACTAATTGTTTTGATGTTGGGAACTAAGTTTGTTTTGTATTCCTGAACACATAAAAGATAAGGCAGGCTGTACTGTCTACACTGATGTCAGCAAGCCTGGAATTTTAACCCAATTGTGGCTGAAATAATTTTTGTTTCTGTGGTTTTAAGAATGACAACCAGGAAAGTGATTGAGACCATGGAAGAAATTATGTTTCAGAAAATAATGGGTGAGATTGAGAAAACGAAACAAACCCTGAGACAGGGTAGACAGGAGATGAAAATTGAATTTAACAAAATGACGCAGGAACTTAAAGAAATAGGGGATTCTGTGAGAGAGGAGTTTGATGGCATTGGAGATGAGAAAAGAAAAATTAAAGGGAAGCTACAAGCCCTGGAGATTGGAACAAATGTGAAATTGGAAAAAGATTTGGAGTTTATGGATGTTAGAAATAAAGTTTACTGTTTGGAATTCAACGTTGTCTCTGAAGAAATTAATGAAGATTTTGGTGGTAAAGTTATCAATGTCTTGGATAATTTTCTGGACTGGAATGATGTGATGGAGCTTGACATAGAAAAAATCTATGGAGTTGGCTACAGATATGTGACAGTGGAGAAACTCTTAAGAGATGACCCAGTGCATTTTGTAAAAAAGAAGAACAGAGATATGACTTTGCAGCAATATTTCAGCAACATATTCAGAATTTTTGACTGGAATGATGTGATGGGGCTTGACATAGAAAAAATTTATGGAATTAACTACAAATATGTGACAATGGAAAAACTTTTAAGAGATGAGCCAGTGCATTTTGTAAAAAAGAAGAGCAGAGATGTGACTTTACAACAATATTTCAGCAACATATTCAGAATTGATGGCAAGGACATATTTGTGATGGGGGAAATTCCCATCAGACTCTTGTTATATGACTATGGCTATGACAGCAAGATCATCATGGGATACTGATAATGGATGAATGGATACTGAAACCACTGGATTTAACAGGACTATTGAAGATGGAAGATGGAATTAACATTGATAATGGAAGAATGGTTATGGAAATTATTGCACCTAACAGATTTGACGAGATGGATTAATTGATATGTTTATTTGGACTATGGCTATGACAACAAGATTATTATGGGATACTGATAATGGAAGAATGGCTACTGAAATTACTGGACTTAACAGGATTATTGAAGATGGAAGATGGAATTAATATAGATAATGGAGGAATGGCTATTGAAATTATTGGGCCTAACAGATTTGAATCAGATGGATTAAGCAACATGTTTATTTGGAGAAAAATTGAAAGATATATCTCTCAAGGAATTGAAACCTCTCTTTGACTTTTTGTGGAAAGAATAAAGTAATGTTTATGAGATTTGATGATTAATTAAGATAACTACTGGAGGAAAGTGATTTTATAATATAATTTTAGAGACAGGATTATTATATATTGTAGACCTATAACTGATCTGCGACAAATCGGAAGTCAACATTTTATTTTATTGTTTAATTGTTTTTGTTTTGTTTTGCTTTTTGTCTTTGAAAATTTGAATAAAAATTAATGATAAAAAAGTAACTTTTCCAAGCTCTGCCAACCGCACTCTTTTAAGAGTACATGTACTCTTTTTGAGATGGTGCAACAGCATACTCTGACTTTTCACTTATCGAAGCCAAATGTACTCTTTTTGAAATGACATAATGATGGTAACCCTAGTTGTAGTCCAAGTGCGCCACATTGGCTACACAGTGCGCCACATTGGCTACCTGATGGTGACCTGACCTAGATTTGGAAGAGAGGTCTCAGACTGGGGTCAACAAAAACCAAAGGGGCGGAGATGGCTGCCAACCTGGGCCGCTTTAAAAGAAAATGAAACAAATTAATGGAGGATAGGGCTGTAAATGGCTACTTGTCATGACAGCCATGTTCTACCTCAATGGAACTTACTCCTGGGTAGACACAGGATCACAGCCTAAGCCAGCCTTTCCCAACTGGTGTGCCTCCAGATGGACCACAACTCCCATCTTTCCTGACCATTGGCAATGCTGGCTGAGGCTGATGGGAGTTGTGGTCCAACAACATCTGGAGGCACACTGGTTGGGGAAGGCTGGCCTAAGCTATTCAACACTGGAGCCTTATTCTATAAATTCCCACGTGTCTTTTCTATATGTGTGAATTGGAAGATTGACCTAAAATGGACCCTGATGAATCAGGCAGCAGACAATGAAGCATAATTTATATATATATATATATATAAATAAAATTGGGAATTTAAATTTTTCATTGATTCATCTGTTAGATAAATCATTGTTGTTTTTTTGACGTCAGTGCATGTCTACTCAAAAGTAAGCCACAATGTGTTGAATGTGGCTTTCTCCCATGTGAGGATTGCACCCTTAATCAACTAAAAAAGAAAAGAAAAAAGGTCTCCAGGTTATCCAGATAGACAGACTGACTTTGCCATCTGGATATCTCTGCTTGCCTGCCAGCAATAAAGACTTTACCCCCAGTCTGTATTAGTATTGGACAGGGAACTGTTTTTATATATGGAATTCTTTTTAATTGTGAGTGTGTGTATAAAATACTTAATTGTTTTGTATTATCATATATATCTCCAGACAAATTCCAGATATGTCACAAAACAGTTAAAATATTTTTTTAAAACGTGCAAAAATAATACAAAATGATCTCTTGGGTTAGAAGCCTTTTCATCCAGCTTGGAAACTCTTGTCAAAATGAAAAATGTCTTCAATTGCTTCTGGACAATACAGATAGCGGGCACCTGTCTTATCTCAGTGGGGAAGGTGTACACATCATACACTGAAATCTCAAGAATAAGCAGAACAATTTACCTCTTACAGAGCTATAACTCCCAGCGCCCCTTAACAAACTACAGTTCCGAGGATTCTTTGAGGTGTGGGGGGAAATGTGCTTTCAATGTCTGCTGTAGACACAGCCTGAGCCTGGGATGCCTTTCCATAAAATAGAATTGCTTTTATTATTTTTTTTAATTGTTGACGCTATTGCAGTGAAACCCCTTGGGAGATATTTTAGGGAAAGTGATTAATGAGTGGCATCAAATAAATAAATATATAAGTGGCACCTGTTGAATTTCTGCCTGTTTGGCACAAGCTGCTGAAAGCCCAGGTGCCTTTGCCAGCTGGCCACCCACTCACCCTCCTGAGGATGGTGGTTTATTGTTGTTATGTGCCTTTAAATCGACTGCGACTTATGGCGACCCTATGATCAGGGACCTCCAAGAGCATCTGTCCTGAACCACCCTGTTCAAGTCCTGTAAGTTCAGATCTATGGTTTTCTTTATGGAATCAATCCATCTCTTGTTTGACCTTCCTCTTTTTCTACTCCCTTCTGTTTTTCCCAGCATTATTGTCGTTCAAGTGAATCTTGTCTTCTCATGATGTGTCCAAAGTATGATAACCTCAGTTTCATCATTTTAGCTTCTAGTGACAGTTCTGTTTAATTTGTTCTTTGATTATTTGTCTTTTTCGCAGTCCATGGTATGCGCAAAGCTCTCCTCCAACACATTTTAAATGAGTTGATTTTTCTCTTATCGGCTTTTTTCACTGTCCAACTTTCACATCCATACATAGAGATCGGGAATCCCATGGTCTGAATGATCCTGACTTTGGTGTTCAGTAATACATCTTTGCATCTGAGGACCTTTTCTAGTTCTGTCATAGCTGCTCTCCCCAGTCCTTGCCTTCTTCTGATTTCTTGGCGTGTTTTTTAAAAAAAGTCAATTTCTAGGCTTCTTCTGTTGAATGGATGGCTTGCGCTTGCTCAAAGGGGTTAACCCAATAGATCATGGGTAAGAGATGCTAGAGAGGCCCCCAGACATTGGGGAGGAGGAAGGGGGGAAATGCAAAAGAGCAAAGCCCCTTCCTTTCCTGTTCCGCCTTCACCCTCCATTCCTTCTCAACCTTTGCACAAAGTGGCTTTCCTCCCTCGGCGATTTTGCAAAGCGGCAGTTCTGGGGCGGATGCCAAGGGCTGTGGCATTGGAGGGGGGGGCGGCGGCAGAGGATCGTAAAGTGAGTTTAAAAAAAACTAAAAAAATTCCAAAACAAATGGGACCTTTTACCTTTATTGCAATGTTAAGAAAAAGGAGAGGGAGGCGGTGAGAGGAGAAATCTCTGCAGCTGGGTGGCTGAGCATCTGCTTTGCATGCACAAGAGCTCCAGGTTCGATGCTGGGCATCTCTAGGTAGGGCTGGGAAGAATGCCCCCCCCTCTGAAACCCTGGAGAGCTGCTGCCATTCAGTGTAGACAGTTCTGAGGTAGATGGACCAATGGGTCTAACTCATTTCAAGGCAGCCTCCGTCGTTCCTGTTTAGATAGTTCTTCGTTTAGAACCACGAGGACTAGGTTCTTACTTTATCTTTAAGGGAAGAGACTGCATGCCAGTGACAGAGTACATGCTTTGCACGCAAAAGGGCCTGGGTTCTCTCCTGAGCATCTCCAGGGTGGGCTGGGGAAAAAATCTCCCTTTCTAGCCCTGGAAAGCTGCTGTCAGCCCGTGTAGACAATGCTGATAGATGGACTGAGGATCTGAGTTGCTATAAGGATCTTGGAATTGTCGTTGATCATAAGCTGAATATGAGCCAACGGTCTGATGTGGCTGCAAAAAAGGCAAATGCTATATTAGGCTGCATTAACAGAAGTATAGTTTCCAAATCGTATGAAGTACTAGTTCCCCTCTAAGCAATGGTTAGGCCTCATCTTGAGGACTGTGTCCAGTTCTGGTCTCTGCACTTCAAGAAGGATGCAGACAAACTGGAACAGATTCAGAGGAGGGCAACAACGATGATCAGGGGACTGGAAACAAAGCCCTATGAGGAGAGACTGAAAGAACTGGGCATGTTTAGCCTGGAGAAGAGAAGATTGAGGGGAGATATGACACCCAGTGAGCTTCGTGGCTGTGTGGGGATTCGAACCCTGGTCTCCCAGGTCGTAGTCCAACACTCTAACCACTATGCCACACAATTAGGCTTGAACAAAAGCTAAACCCTTTTTTTCGTGACTACTTTCTGGGGCAGAGGGAGGGAATGTACATGGCTGTGGGCTGGGTTTGTTGTGTGGTGTAGGTATGGTTGTGCTGTGTGTGTGTGGTTGTGTTCAGTGGTGCTCACAACGGTTTTGCTGGTTTCCCGATGCGCCCACGGGCCTGAAAAAGTTGGACAGAGTCCCCTAGGAGATGTTAACACAGCGTTACCCAACCTTTTTCAACCCAACGCCCCTTTGCAAAATCTTTTTGTGCCCAACGCCCCCCTCAGATTAAGTATATGCCAATGCTTGCTATTATACTTAATATACTTAACAACAAACTCATTCAGTTTACCGGCATTGTTTCGTTAAACAAGTTCATTTAAACATCACAGAAACAACGGGCAGCGAGTGTGTCCCATTCCTGAAGAAAACCAGCGAATAATTGACTGTCTGCGTCACCCGTTGGCACACGGCACTCATCCGTTGGAAGAATGCGCCCTCCACCAATACACCCAGCTTATCAAACACTCTCTTGTGATTGGTTCCAACATCCCTCAAGACAGCATCGGAACATTACCTAGTGCTGGGGCGTGGCTAATATCCCCATTCATTGCTATGACACTGGCCGCTATTCATAATTTCTTTCCTAAAGAGCACACACTATTTATAGTGTTATTTCCATGAATTGAGACTATTAAATACATTCTAACTGGGGACAAAACAGTTTAAAAATTAATGATTTGTGTATTAAATAAAATTAAACTTAAATGCGTCAACTGTCGCATCAGACCGCCAAATGTCAACGCCCCCAATGAACCCAAACGCCCCCCTAAAGTTTGTAGTCACGCCAATGCCCCCTGAAAGGCTGTAACGCCCCCCAGGGGGGCGCTACCACCCACGTTGGGAATCGCTGTGTTAACAGCACGATCTGGGAGACACCTGAGTCTGAAAGCAAATATTTTGGTTCTGTGGTTTTTTTTAGATGAACCCACAATGTCACTCTTCTTTCATTCTTTCCTCCCGCTCCCCCATTTGTGCTTTGTATCCATAGGAGAAAGGGACCCCCAGAAACCCTCTGACAGATGTTTGCCTCAGGAGGGCCTCACAGAACCAGGAACGTCATCACTGACACACATCCGCTTTGGGATTGAGGTGTTGTGCCCGCTGAACAGACGAGAGGCGGGGAACCTTTGCCCTTTGAAGGTGTCCCCAGCAGGCAGCGAGGGAGTCGACTTGAGCATAGGCCTGAGATGGGATAAGGTCACTCTATGGCCTCCAAGAAAGCCGTCACGAAAGAGGGGTGTGTGCTGTCAGCCTTGCGTCTCCAGGCTGCGCGAGAGTCTGGGGTGAAAATGGAGGAGAAGGACCCGGTCTGTGGTGCTAAGCAGGCCGAAGGGGTGAGGAAAGGCCCTCGTGCGGCCCAGGCTGCCAGTGCCAGGGAGTTCCTGAGGCGGGTGACGCCACAGCAGATTAAACAGGAACCGGACGAGGGCTTGGCCCAGCGCTGGGAAGCTCAGTGGCAGGAATTTCTGAAGGTGGTCCAGTCCCCTCACACCGGGTGGGGGAATCCGCCGCTACCGGAACTTGTGGCTTTTAATGACCCGAAGGGTTTCCCAGCTTCTGGCGGGGCGGCTCAGCAAGCCTTTGGCCGGGGGTGCAGCTGGAAGGTCAAAGAAGAGGTCCCGGAAGAAGATGCCCCCAGCTCAGAAGCCCAGCGCCAGCGCTTCAGGCATTTCTGCTACCAGGAGGCCGAGGGCCCCCGCGAGGCCTGCAGCCGGCTCCGGCACCTCTGCCACCAATGGCTGAAGCCGGAGAGGCACACCAAGGAGCAGATCCTGGAGGCACTGATCCTGGAGCAGTTCCTGAGCATCCTGCCACCGGAGATCCAGGGCTGCGTCCGGGAACGCGGGCCGGAGACTTGTGTCCAAGCGGTGGCCCTTGCTGAGGGTTTCCTGCTGAGGCAGCAGGAGGCTGAGAGGCCACAACAATTGGTGAGAGGAAAGGCGTTTGCCCCCAGTCCCCTCTTTGGCCCTATCTGCACGATACATTTACAGCAGTACTACACTACTTTAAACAGTCATGGTTTCCCCCCAGAGAATCCTGGGAACTGTTGTTTGTGAAGGGTGCGGAGAGTTGTTAGGAGACCCCAATTCTCCTCACGGAGCTACGACTCTCAGAATGGTTTAACAATCAGTCCTTCTTCCCAGGGAACCCTGGGAATTGTAGCTCTGTGCGGGGAATAGGGAGGTCTCCTCCCAGCTCTCCGCACCCTTCACAAACAACAGTTCCCAGGATTCTTTGGGGGAAGCTATGACTGCTTAAAGTGATATAATACTGCTTTCAATATGCAGATGGGGCTTTTGTCTTTCTGAAAGGGTGATGTGGTCAGTGGCTAAGAACCTAAGAAGAGCCCAGCTGCTAGATCAGGCCAAAGGTCCATCTAGCCCAATACAGTAGGGCCCCGCTTATACGGCAGGTTCCGTTCCAGACCGCCGTTGTAAAGCGAAATCTGCCGTAAAGCGGAACGCATTGACTAACATTGTCTGAAATGGCCCCCGATGCCTGAAAAACGCCGTAAAAGTGGAACAAGCGCCGTAGGAGCAGGGCCTTTCTGCAATTGACAACCGCTGTATCAATGGAACACTGCAAAGCGGAGCGCTGCAAAGCAGGGCCCTACTGTATCCTGTTTTCACTGCGGCCAACCAGATGCCCCTTCTGGTAAGCCCAAAAGCAGGACACGAGTACAACAGCGCTCTCCTCACTTGTGATTTGCAGCAACTGGGGTTTTGTGTTTGTGTGTGTATTAGGTGGTTATCTGTTTTTTAAATGCGGTTTCTGTCAGATTTTACTGTTACCTGCCCAGAGATCTTTGGACGTAGCCCTGGGCGTCCGGGAGGGGGCTGTTCCCCCCACCCCTCTGGATGAACCCTAACCACCCAGAATTCCAGCTTCTTTTTCTTTTTAATAAGAGTATGTTGCTAGCATTTTTAGAACCTGAAAAAATACAAGAAAAGAAGCCGTAAAAATACAGTTAAAATTCATATAGCGTCTAGCACAGCGCATTGCAGTGAAGAGGGCGCTGTACGTTATTGTTTTACTTGTACGCTCTTAAACTGGGTTGCAGAATTTTAAGTGTATGTCTAATTGGTTTTAACATCTTAATAGTTTAATTCTGTTTTAATGCTGATTTTTATATGTTTATATGTTCTTAATGATATGTGCTTACTTTTATCTGAAAGCCGCCTTGAGTTCCAGGTTGGAAAAAGGGCGGGGTATAAATAAAGATGATGATGATGATGATGATGATGATGATAACAACAACAACAACAAGAATAATAATAATTGCAGTTGCTACTATAGGCAGAAAAACCTTTTAAGTGATCCGCCCAGACCCTCAGCAATTCCCAAGTGGTCCATGGGCGGGAGGGGGAAATCTTTGGGTACTACTGGTATATAATGGCGGGGTGGTGGTTGCCCACCCCTGTTGGTCCCTCAGTCCTCACCGGAGAACTTTGTTTGCCATTCCAGGTTCTGGATTCCTTTGAAGAAGTGACAGTGGATTTTCCAAGGGTGCAGCAAGTCTGCTTTGGTGCTTCTCGGAAACAAGGTAAAAAGGCCAGTGCCCGTTTTGTTTCTTTGTTTTTTTAAAATTTCCAGAGAGGTCAGCTGTGCTGGGGGCAAAAACAAAGAAGTCTTGCGGCACCAGCTTTTGTGAGTTAAGAGTTGTTGGCTGAGTCGATCCGCTGAAGATCGCGCTCCAAACATCTGAGGAGGCTGCATGCACATTTAAACCACATTCCTCCCTGCCCCCCCCCCAAAAAATGCTGGGAATTGTAGTTTGTTCAGGGTGCTGGGAATTGTAGTCCTGCAAGAAGTGAATTACAGTTTCCAGGATTAATGTGCTATTAATAATAAGAAGTAATAGCAGAGAGTGTTTTTAGTGTTTTTGTTTGCCGCCCTGGGCTCCTACTGGGAGGAAGGGCGGGATATAAATAAATAAATAAATAAGCAGTAGCAGTAGTAGTATTTATTAAATGTATATTCTGCCCTTTCTCTCAACGGGAATCCAGGGTTGCAAACAAGTGATAAAACGTTTTTTTAAAATCTTTTAAAATGTCTTAAAAAAACAATTCCAGTACAGTTGCAGACTGGCATAATGTATCTACTTCAAAGGCTTGTTGAAAGAGGAAGGTCTTTAAATGTGCTCTAAATGCATGGCGTGTTCGCAGCCGTAGTTCACGAAAGCTGACACCAGGACTGGGGAACTTGTGCCCCCTCCCCAATGTTGCCAGAGTGGTGGGAATTGTGGTCCAACAGCACCCAAAGGAGGGTCACAGCTTCCCCCTGCCCCTGGCTTCTGCCATAACAAATTATATATTTTCATTATATATCGGACAGGGTGCCTTCTCTGCTATCTTTCAGCACCTACTAAAGGCGTTCCTCTTTCAATGACCTTTCTAAATGGAGATCTTTATCCCAGTTAGTATCTGCATTCAGCCAGCCAGCCAAACTTACTTTTATTTGCTCATCACAAAAATATCCGAAGAGCACCAGATTGTGGAAGGCTGTGCAGGGCTGGCGTGAGACATTTTCTTCGCAGAGGTGAAGGACACGGTGGTGCTTCTCCCCATGAAGTGGGTGGCCTTGGGCCGGCCGCTGTCTCTTCACCTAACCCACCTCACAGGGTTGTTGTGAGGATAAAATCAGGAGAATGAGAACCATGTTTGCATGCCACCTTGAGCTCCTTGGAGGAAAGAAAGGTGGGATATGAATATAATAATAACAAATCAAGTTCCTAGCACAGAAGCTGACTGAGATGATAGTTGAATTTTATTCCAACACTAGTGACGGAATAGCATCTTCCATGACATATGATACTGCAGGGTAATTGAGGGTGACCAGGACTGGCCATGTAGCATCCGTAGGTGTGGCTTCCAACAGACTGGTGGTACTGTGGTTTGGAAGAACAGCTGGGAGGGGTTTTACAGCAGTAATAGAATATAGATCCAAGGATAGTCAATGTGGTCCCCTCTGGGGTTGTTGTATTACAACTCACATCATTCCTGACCACTGGCCCGGCTGGCTGAGGCTGGATGGGAGCTGTAGTCCCAAACATCTGGAGGATACCAGGTTGGCTACCCAGATAAAGATATGCAGGAAGTTGCAAACCAGCCGGCTTTTAAAAAGTGGGTTTTCAGAACCTGTCAGAGCATGGAAAAAGTGGCAGCCCAGCCCTGTCCCCTGGGACGACTTGCCGTTATTATGGGACCACCACAAGAAAAAAGCCCTGCCTGTCATACTTGGCCAAAACACCTCTAAAGCAGTCGTTCCCCAAGCTAGTGCCCTCCAGATGTTGTTGAACTCCAGCCCCCATCAGCCCAGCCAGCACGGCCAATGGATAGGGATGATGGGAGTTGTAGTCCAGCAACACTAGAAGGTCACAAATTCCCCACCCCTCAATTGCAGCATCCTGCACTGCAGATTCTGCAGGGGGTTGTACTAGATGGCCTCTAAGTACACCCTTTCCAATTCTTGCTGTTCTAAGATTTTCCTCTGCTCTTCTTGTATTCCAGGAGGGGGCAGGCTGCTAAATGAACAGGAGCGGCAGGTTCTGCTGCAGGAGGAGTGTCTTGAGCGAGAGAGCCCTGGTGGGGCGTTGATACAAAAGCCCGGCGAGAACCTCTCTCAGCATCATGAGCCGGGCAAAGCCTCCGCAAACCAGCCAAGGCCAGAGAGGCATTCAGGGATCCACCCGGTCAAGAGAGCATCGGAGCCCATCCCTTGTCGGGTGGGCTACAAGGACCTCAGTGAGATTCTTTTCCAAGAGAGGATGCAGGAAAACCAGCGTCAGAAGAGGTGCGTCATCCTGCGCCGAAGGATCCACACCGAAGAGAGGCTGTATAAGTGCCAGGACTGTCGGAAAAGCTTTGACCACCGGTCCCACTTCATCCGCCACAAGAAGATCCATACGGGGGAGAAGCCCTTCCAGTGTGCGGACTGCGGGAAGAGCTTTAATCGCAACTCCAACCTCACTACACACATGAGAACCCACACCGGCGAGAAGCCCTACAAATGCTCGGACTGCGGGAAGAGCTTCCGCTGGAGCTCGGATTTCATTGTCCACGAGAGGACCCACACGGGAGAGAAGCCGTACAGTTGCGCCGACTGCGGGAAGGCCTTCCGGCGCAGCTCCAACCTCACTGCTCACGAGAGAACCCACCGAGGCGAGAAGCCCTATAAGTGCTTGGACTGCGGGAAGAGCTTCACGCGGGGCCTATACTTGATCGCGCATAAGAAAACTCACACAGGACAGTGAGCAGTGTTGTTTCGGGAGGGAAAGGGGAATGCCATGCCACCATCCTGCGGGCTAATTTTAGCTGGGGTAGCGGGGTTCAAGCTGCGCCTGACATGGCTTCCCACCTCTCTGGGAGTGCAGCAACATGGGGGGCAGGGCTGTTGCTTTCATGCCCTGCTTGTTAGCTTCCCAGAAGCATCCAACCGGCCACTGTGGAAAACCTGCTGCTGGATTAGACAGACCCTTTTGGGCAGACCCAGCAGGGCTCTTCCTTTGTTTCTCTAAAGGTTTCATGGCGCGAAGATAAACAAGGTGGCTGGATAATTGCTGCATATCCAACTGCAAAGTGAGGCACAGCTGCAGGGCCTGATTCAACAGCTGGCAACCTTCTGCTTCCATAAGAAGCTGCCTTGTATTAGGGTCCGCTATAGGGATCAGGTCCACTATAGGCTTGTGACCCTCCAGATGTTGTTGGACTCTCAACTCCCATCAACCCCAGCAAGAGTGGCCAACAGCCAGGGATGATGGGAGCTGCCATTGAGCAACATCC
Organism: Rhineura floridana; assembly: GCF_030035675.1. Classification (NCBI taxonomy): domain Eukaryota; kingdom Metazoa; phylum Chordata; class Lepidosauria; order Squamata; family Rhineuridae; genus Rhineura; species Rhineura floridana. Next base: position 206,798,511 of record NC_084482.1, read on the forward strand.
GGCAGGACAAACATTCCCTACACTTAACTTACTCCCTGATCCTCTTTTTAACTGGAGATGCTAAGGATTCAGCCTGGAGCCTTGTACACGCCAAGTCTGTGCCCCAGACCCTAAGCGGCTGCCCTTCTCCTCTGCACTCTGTGTTAAATTAATCCAGAACAGCAACCCCATCCCTCTTGCCCCCTGATTGTGGAGGAAGAATCCCTACTCTTGACATGTCATAATCACCCGTTGAAAGGAGGTGGGTGGGGAGGAGCCACCCTCATTCCGAGTACAGCAGTGAAGTTTTTTTTAAAAAGTGTCCAGGGTACCAATGTCTGAACTGGCCCTTTTAGCTATCCCTTTTCACAGCTGTTTCATCTTTGTCCGTGCTCCGGATGTGTTGGGCGGGGGTGATGTGCTGGGACAGGGGGACCTTTGGCCCTCCAGATGTTGCTGAACTACAACTCCCATCATCGCCGGCCATTGGCCATGCTTGCTGGGGCTGATGGGAGTTGTAGTTCAGCAACACCTGGAGGGCCAAAGCTTCCCCACACCTGTTCTGTCCTGACTGGCTGGGGCTCTCCAGGATTTCAGACAGGGAGTCTCTTCGCAGCCCTACGTAGAGGTGCCAGGGATCGAACCTGGGACCTTTTGCATCCAGAACAGATGCTCTGCCACTGAGCTATGGGCTCCTACGGACAAACCTGTACAAAGACTCCACAGGATTCACCATCCTTTTCTAAAGGGAGTAGAGGAGACAATCACTGAATGACTCCTGTTTTTCTCTGGAACCTGGGGGAGGGGGGGGAGCCTGCTGTGGCCTTCCAGATGTTGTGGGACTCCAACTCCCATCAGTCCCCAGCCAGCATGGCCCAGGGATGATGGGAGTCAGGGGTGTAGTCATCTGGGGTCCCGGGGGCGCTTAGACCCCTTACATTTTTGAGAGCCAGGTCTCAGCAAGGTCCCTATGTCTCCAATGTCCTACAAGCCAATCAGCATGAATGGGGAGTGTGTTAGCCCCTGAGAACAGTCTCAATGAGTGTCAATTGCAAGCAAGCCGTCATTAGTTCCTATTTCAAAAAGCCAAAACAAGTTGTGGAGAGTGGCAATTCTGTAATTGCAGAAGGTGAGACGGTGAATCCTGAAGATAGCATCCCATCTACATCATCAAGTGTAGGCACAGCTCAGTACTGTCGACACTGGCGGGCAGCACTCTCCAGGGTTTCAGGAAGGAAGGCTTTCCCAGCCCTGCCTAAAGATGCTGGGGGATTGAACCAGGAACCTGCTGCATGCAAAGGCGATGCCCCGCAACTGAGCTGCATAGGAAACTGCTTTATATTGAATCAGGCCAATTGGTCCATATAGCTCAGTGTTGTCTATGCCAGGGACAGCCAATGTAACACCCTCCAGAGATTGCTGGATTCCACGTCCTGCCAGCCCCAGCCAGCATGCCCAATGGTCCGGGACGATGGGAGCAGTAGTCCAGCAGCACCTGGAGGGCCCCAGGTTGACTACCTTTGGTAAACACGCTGATGAGCGCACAGGGAGGTAACCAGAGGCCCTCCAGACATTGTTAGACTGCCGTTCCTAAGGGAGGAACTACAAATTCTGAATGCTGCTTTAGGGACAGATCTCTCTGCAAGCAGAAAGGTGGCACACCAAGGACAGAAACTTTTTTTTCTCCTTGAGGGGCTAGTTTGTTGGTTTTGCTTCATCAGCAAGGAGGACTCTTGCAAACTGCCTTACAGCAGATCAGACAATTTGTCCATCTACCCGTGTCATCTTTGGTTGGCAGCAGCTCTCCTGAGTCACAGGTGCAGGATTTATTTATTTATTTATTTTTATTATTTATTATTTTATTTATATCCCGCCCTTCCTCCCAGCAGGAGCCCAGGGCAGCAAACAGAAACAGCCAAAACACCTCAAAACATCACAAAAACAGACCTTAAAATACATTAAAACAAAACAACGTTAAAAACATTTTTTAAAAAATCTTTAAAAATCTTTTTTAAAAGGGTTAAAAATACATTATTTAAAAAAAACATATTAAGCAATTCTAACACAGACACAGACTGGGATTGTCTCTTTCCTGCCATCTGCTGGTGTAGGGTAGTGCCTAAGCGACTGTGCTAGCAATCCAGGAGTCCCCAGTTTGAATTTCTGTCTCTGCCATGAACTAGCTCGGATGATCATAGGGAAGCCACATTCTCTCTCAGCCTCAGTTTCCCCCTTCTTCCCTAACTGCAATATGAGAGATGTTAATACTCTTACCTTGCAGGGTTGTTGGAAGGATTGCAACTAGGTAGTGTATGTGAAATGGACCGACCAGTGGAAAGTGTTGTACAAATGTGGAATATTAGTACCTGCTACCTGGCCCTTTTAACGGGAGATGCTGAGGACTGAACTCTGGGCCTTCTGCATGCAAAGCATGTGTTCTACCCCTACACTACAGCTCCTCTCTATTAGCTAGTCCATGGTTCCCTGTAAATGCAGATTTTTTCTCTCTTCTGTTTTGAGGCATAAAATTCAGCTTTCACTTTAAGAAAACAAAACAAAGCAACAAAAAAGAGTGCAAGGCTCTAGTCCCTATGGTCAAGGCTTGAAGGTATGTGGGCAACCCCTGGAGAAATCTCATTAGCTAGAGAGAGGATCACTAGTGTTTCTAGCGGCTGCCTGTCATTCAGCGAAAGCGGAATATATTCTGCAATGTATGCAAATATATGCAAATGAACTTGATTTGCATGACTCACAGCATGGAGAGTTCTACTTTTGGGTTACAGAATTTGAATTTTAACTTGTTTTTTTAAGCGCAGTCCTGGTGTGGCTGAAGTTGCTGGGCTTACAAAGGGGGAAGCCATTTTACCCAAACAATCTGTCACTTAAATCTAACCCCAATCAAATGTACAATCAAATGCACGCAGCAGTTTATGCAAAATAAAGGCAGGACCCATTTTTAGTGACTGGTTGTGGCTTAGAATAGAACCTCCACATTCAGAGGCAGTTTTGGGGAGGGGAATACAAGAGGGATGGGCTTTTGCCTGTGTGCCCTGCTTCTGGGCTTTGTGGAGCCACCTGATTGGCTGCTGTGGGAAACGGGATGCAAAAGACCTTTGGTCTTAACCAGCAGGGCTCTTTTGATGTTCCTTGCCCCAAGAAACTCACAAGCCTAAATTATGATAATGGAGAAGGTGACAGGGGGAGGTGAGGGGAAAGCCCAGGGAGAGTTACAGGGAACGTGAAGGCCACCGGACTTCTCTTTTCTCTACCTGTGAAATGGGTCCAAAAGGTGAAGCAGCACAAGAGGGTCAGAATTACATCTTTGGTACATTCCCAGAACACAGCTCTTTAACTTGCAGGCGGGATAATTTCCGACGCATTGAAAACCTTCGTCCCCCTTGAGGAATCGGCTGAAGCCCTTCTGCTGCATTCTGAGATAGTTCTGCTTATATCTGAAAACCAACGTAGTTGATATTTATACGTTGTATTTTAAAACATTTGTTCTCTCCCCTCTTCTTCCCTCCTTTCCTCCTGAAAATTTCCCCCATATGTTCAGCCTCTTCTTTCCTTAGGTGGTCTTGTAATAAGTAATAAATTCTCTCCTCTTTATGGCAACATATCTATCTATATATCCATGTATACTTGAAAAATGATGCCTGAGTGTATCTTCCACTCCTCTTTTTTTTTTTAAAAGAACAAAATAACAATTCAAGATTAAACATTCTCATGTCTTGTCTCCCTCTCCTGGGGTTTTAAGCGTGGAAAATTGGGGTGTGGTGTGCTTTAGATCATTTAAACCATCTTCAGGGGTTCCATGAATTGTTGACAGTCTATGGCAAGTGTGCGGAACCTGTGGACCTCCAACCCCCTCCTCCCTAGCCATTGGCTAGGCTGGCTGGGGCCGATGGGAGACCAACCAATGCCTGGAGGGCACCAGGTGTTCCCCCTCTCCTATGGGGACTTGCCAAAGTCTCGGCATGACCACCTGACCTACTTGGAGGCAGCGCTTCATGGTGGCAGCATTTAAAGCACATGGCTTCCCCCAAAGAATCCTGGGAACTGTAGTTTATCCCCTCACAGAGCTACAAGCAAGTCACTGGGGGGCCTTGCAGCTTGAAAGGTGTTTTGTAAGGTGAGATTTCAGAAAGCCATTCCAGCCCCAGCCCTGAGTTCAGAGCAGTTGAGAACATGCAACTTGAAGGCTCCAGATTGTGCACTAGCAGCTGCGCTTTCACCCTCCCCACACCTGATGTCACATCTGACATCAGGTGTAGGGCAGGTGGGCTTAGTTTGGGGGGCAAATGGCCTCACGAACAAAATCTGGCCTGCGGGCTAGGGATTCCCCGCCCTCTCTAATAAAGCAACAAAGACAGGATTTTGCCACATTTTGAGCATATGCGTTTCTCCCCTGCATGCATTCTTGTTTGTCATTAATAGCTTGTTAGACTGGAAAAGCTCTACTGTAAGAGTCTAATTCTTTGAATAGCTCCCAAGTTAATCAGTGCTTCGACATGGAGATCTGTGCTTCGCCTGAAGCTTTGCCCAAAACCCCAAGTAATTCTAGGATTCACAGGATTCTCCCTCTTTCCTGTTGATTACAATTTGCGCAAGTGCTTAACCTCTTCATGCTAAGGCTGAAACTACACATGACCCTAAATCCAAAGTATCTAGAGAACACATCGGCAAAGGGCTGTGTTTCAACCTCAACGTAGGAAGCTGCCTTATACCGAGTCAGATCACTGGTCCATCTCGCTCAGATTTATTTATTTTTATTTATTTAAAATATTTCTATCCCACCCTTCTACCCCACAATGGGGCACTCAGGGCAGCTTACAATAAAATCATACACATACATAATACAATTATACAGATTAGTCTGCCCCAGGAGTGGGGAAGCTTTGGCTCTCCAGATGTTGCTGAACTACAACTCCCATCATCGCTGGCCATTGGCCGTGCTTACTGGGGCTGATGGGAGTTGTAGTTCAGCAACATCTGGAGGGCCAACACTTCCCCACACCTGGTTTATCCTGACTGGCTGGAGCTCTTCAGGGTTTCAGACAGGGAGTCTCTTCACAGCCCTACTTGGAGGTGCCGGGGATCGAACCTGGGACCTTCTGCATCCAAAACAGATGCTCTGCCACTAAGCTATGGCCTCCTATGGACAAACCTGTATACAGCCCCCACAGGAGTCACCATCCTTTTCTAATGGGAGTAAAAGAGACAATCACCAAATGACTCCTGTTTTTCTCTGTAATCCAGGAGTGGAGAGTCTGTTGTGGCCTCCAAGTGTTGTAGGACTCCAACTCCCATCAGTCCCCAGCCAGCATGGCCCAATGGCTAGGGATGATGGGAGTTGGAGTCCAGCAATATCTGGAGGGCTACAGGTTCACCTGTCCCTGATGTAAGGGAAAGACTGAGGTAGCTCGATGGCAGAGCACCTGCCTTGTGTGCAGAAGGTTCCAGGTTCAATCCCAAGCATCTCCAGGGAGGGCTATGAACAACCCCCATCTGAAACCTGGATTGCTGCTGCCAGTCAGTGTAAACAACACTAAGCAAGATGGACCAACGATCTGACTCGGTAAAAAGGGAGCTTCCTACGTTCCTGTGTACCTCTGGTGTAACCTTATGATCCTGATGTACCACTTTTCTTCTGAAAATGTTCTTTTCTCTGTATAGTCTTGCAGCAAGCACATCACCAATGCCAAGGGGATGCCTACCTGCCAGAGTCAGTACTCATCCTCATATTTTATATTTATTTGTATAACTCAATACCCCTTAACACAGGGGTGGGGAACATTGGGAGGCTTCTGGACTACAACTCCCATCACCTCTTGACTCTGCCAACTATGCTAGCTGGGGCTGGTGGGAGATGGAGGCCAGCGACATCTGGAGGGCTGTGGGTCTCCCTCCCACTTTAAAAAAATGCCACCATACTCCAGAGTCCAAGCCATCTCCCCACTCCTCTCCAAAGGCAAACCATGGATCGTTACAAGACCAGGTCTTCCCAGTCACAGACCAACCGTCTAATGCAGGGGAGCATTAAACATGGTGTCCTCTAGATGTCATTGGGAGTGCAACTCCCATTACTCCTGACCCAGCAACATCTGGAGGGCCACAAATTCCCCATCCCAGTCTTAATCCCCACCCTCAAATCCAATAAGCATACAAAATACCATAACATTAAACTAAAATTCAGAGCTTGGAAAAGTTACTTTTTTGAACTACAATTCCCATGAGCCCCAGCCAGCATGGCCACTGGATTGGGCTGATGGGAGTTGTAGTTCAAAAAAGTAACTTTTCCAAGCTCTGAACTAAATAATGATCAAAAGGCCAGAAGTGTTCTCCTTCTACTGTCCAAACAGAGGAGCAGAATCCAGTCCACCAGCTTGGGTCAGAGTCATGCATGGTGGTGGTTGTTTTTTATGCCTGATCAGCAGTGAACTGGAAGGGAAGCCTTCCCTGCACTCCAAGCAGAAGAACGCCTTCTTTGTGGCTTTCTGGAAACTGGCTTTCCGGTGCTTGCTGAGCTGGGGTTTGTAAGTGCTGCTGCTCCTGCAAACAGGGTGCCTGTATGCTTTCTCCCCCCTCCCGTCTAATGAGCTCCAAATTCTAGCTGAACACTTTCCTGCAATCACCACAAATCTTCTCAGTCTGCCAAAAGGGAGGCTTCTTTTCGTAAACACCAGACATGGTCTTACTCTCTTTGGCATTTGGGTGGATCCTCAGTGGATTCTCTGATCTGTGCTGACCTCTGCAAGAGTCTCACCATCTGCAATGCATGGCCGTTCCCAGGGGTTCCTCTTTGGTTTCCCAGTGGCGGCTCCCTTCCTTTACTCATTTATATGCACAGAAGCTGCCGGGTTAATGAAAGAATCCCCAGAGGAGAGTGATTAGAGCAGGAGTGGAGAACCTCAGGCCCTGGGGCCACATACCCTCCAGCCCTCTCAATGTGGCCCTTGGGACTTTATTTGGCTGAGAGCCAGTGTGGTGTAGTGGTTAAGGTGTTGGACTACGACCTGGGAGACCAGGGTTCGAATCCCCACACAGCCATGAAGCTCACTGGGTGACCTTCAGCCAGTCACTGCCTCTCAGCCTCAGAGGGAGGCAATGGTAACCAGCAGCATCACTAGCGGGAGTGCACGGGGGTGCAGACCTCCGGCGTGCACCCTCCGAGGGCCATGGACAGGGGTGGCTGGTCGCGTGTGCGCATGCACTCACCACACGCTCCATGCTGACGGAAGGCCCATCCAGGCTTCACCACCAGTGAGCAGGCGTCTGCTTTCGGCGCGCACCGAACTGGGTGCTGGGGGGCAGTGGCGTCACTAGCGGAAGTGCAGGGGGGTGCAGTTCTCGGTGTCACCCCCCTCATGGTGTCACCCGGGTGCGATCCGCACCCCTCCACCCCGGTAGTGACGCCTCTGATGGTAACCCCCTTCTGAATACCGCTTACCATGAAAACCCTATTCATAGGGTCGCCATAAGTTGGGATCAACTTGAAGGTATTTTCATTTCATTTTCCCCAGGCTTTTGCCTGGCCGTAATGTGTCCTGGAGGCATGATAACGCCTCATGCTTGCCTATCGTCATGGAGCAACTCTCCTCTAAGGAAAAGTTGCAGCATTTGGGGCTTTTTAGTTTAGAGAAAAAGCGAATGAGAGGTGACATGATAGAAGTGTATAAAATTATGCATGGCATGCAGAAAAGCAGAGAGTTTTTCTCCCTTACAGGGGTGTAGTCATGCAGGGTCTGAGGGGGTCTTAGACCCTTTCCTGTTTTGGGAGCCAGGACCTAACAAGGTCCTTATGTCTCCAACATCCTATGAGCCGACCAGCATAAAAGCCACTGAGAAGAGTCTTCTAACTTGTTTCCTTGTCGTTACCTGCTGGTTGGAACCAATCAGAGTGAAAGGAGTTTCTATGAGATCCTACTTCAAAAAGCCAAGTCATGGAGCATGAGAATTCTGTAACTGCAGAAGAAGGGACCATGAATCCTCATGCGAGCATCCCATCTACATCATCAAGCCGTTTGGTAGCAGCAGGAGATAAAACATGTAGACATGTAATTCAAGCAATATCTCCGACGGTGAGAAAGGACAGGCAAAGGGCAACAGCCATAGAGAAGCAGAAAGCAGTAGTCAAACCTTGCCAGATTATTCCAGAATCTTAGATGGTTGTATAATCTTAGAATGGGCATGGCTGTGACTGAGAGCTTCGACTATGGGGCGGTATACAAATGTAATAAATAAATAAATATTATGAAGGGACCCTGCACTTCTGAATATGCCACTACCCTACCATCCTAGATGCTAGATACTGAGGTGGTCCAACAAATGTGAACGTTGGAAGATTCAGGAGAGACAAAAGAAAATACTCCTTCACACGCTGCAGGGTTAAATTATGTGATTCACTACAACAAGATGTAGTGATGGCAACCAACCTGGATGTCTCTAAAAGGGGATTAAATTCATGGAGGAGGAGGCTACCAATGGCTACTAGCCACAGTGGCGACGTTCCCCCTCTGTTGTCGGAAGCGGTACATGCCTCTGACTACCGGTTGTTAGGGATCCCAAGGACTGTTGCGCTCAGGTCTTGCTTGTGGGGTTCCCATTCGGGGCCCTGGTTGGCCACTGTGAGAACAGGATGCTGGGCTGGAGGGGTAGGTTAGGGTAGATTTCAACCTGGGGTCCTGCTGGGAGGAAGGGCGGGATATAGATCAAATAATTAATAAATAAGTAATAGATTTCTAGCGGTGTCGGTGCCAGCAGGGACACTGGACTCTTAGTTGTTTTTTTAATCAACTTTCTATCTGCTCTAGAAAGAAATCTAGACTCCAACATGTCAGTCACCCCTCTCTGCATTTTCTGCTAGACGAGCTCACTTACTGTCCATGTTCCCACACCTTCAGTGTTTTAACCAATGGGTGCTGAGACTGATGATTGGACACCAGCGAATCAAAAGCTGCTGTTTTCTCCTCTCTGGCTAGTGACTTGTCTCTTTGTAATTTCCTTTCATCATGAGGTAGTAATTTCCTTTTGATCATCAGATGAAAATTTTCTAGATTCTTCTACCCAATGAAATTGCGTGGGTGTTACCAAGCCAGATAGGAGATTCTCCAGGATGCTCCAGAGCATTTTTTTCCAGTGCACACTCTCTCGCTCTCTTTTTTAATGTTGCCAAACAGGAAACATGTAAAGCTGCCTGGTCCTCTCCTTGTTGGTAGCTTCCCTGCAGATCCTTTCCCTGTTGCCTCTGCCAACTGTTGTTGTTTCTCCTGATCCTCCCCTATGCCCTTTATGCCATCTGGGTTGATCTCCTGTGAGTGCTGCTCTTGAGGTGGATGGTGAGGGGCCCTTGTTCCTCCTCTCAGACTCTGCCGAGAGTTGTATTTTGCACAAATTTAAAATAAAATATGGCGATAAAATGGGCAAGGCTCCCACCTTGTTTATTTGGTCCTCAACACACCTGATACCCAAGGAAGGAGCTCAGGGCTCCAGCAGGAGTTAGCACATACACAAAAGTACTCTAAGCATGTGCATGTTGACTAAACTGACTCTCACCTACCCAATTTCACATGCTTGTTGCAAAATTAAGTCCTGAACTCAGAAACGCTTGCTTAACAACCCTCTAAATTTTCATGGTGATACACAAAACACAAAAAAAGAGGGGAGGGGGCCCCAGAATTACAAAAAAGGACATGCGGAAATGTCAAAATGGTTTATTTGTACACATATATCTTAAAAAGTCTTTTTATAATAATAATATCAATAATAATAAGATCCAGTGCCTGCAAGGGAGGAGGACCATCACTGCCCAGGGGGAGAGAGAGCCATCTGCCTGCTTTGCTGCTGCTGCTGCTTGGTCAACATCTCTGCTCTCTCCTTCTTGGGCTCCTGCTCTGCACGTGGGCACCTTGCAGGACCAGGCCCCAGGTACTCAGCCAGCTGTGCCTGATACTGTTCCACCTGTCCCTTCTCTGGAGGGGATATATAAGCCGGCTGGCTGAGGGGGCTTGGGAGACCCACTGCCTGCAAGGGAAGAGGACCATCACCGCCCAGGGAGGGAGAGCCATCTGCCTGCTTTGCTGCTGCTGCTGCTGCTGCTGCTGCTTGGCCAACATCTTTGCTCTCTCCTTCTTGGGCTCCTGCTCTGCATGTGGGCATCTTGCAGGACCAGGCCCCAGGTACTCAGCCAGCTGTGCCTGATACTGTTCCACCTGTCCCTTCTTTGGAGGGGATATATAAGCCGGCTGGCTGAGGGGGCTTGGGAGATCCAGTGCCTGCAAGGGAAGAGGACCATCACCGCCCAGGGAGGGAGAGCCATCTGCCCGCTTTGCTGCTGCTGCTGCTGCTGCTGCTGCTTGGCCAACATCTCTGCTCTCTCCTGGGCGAAGAGGTAGGTCTTTACCTGGCGCCGAAAAGATAACAAAGAAGGTGCCAGGTGTATCTCATCAGGGAGGGCGTTCCATAGTTCGGGGGCCACCACTGAGAAGGCCCTAGCTCTAGTTATCGTTCTCCGTGCCTCCCTATGCGTTGGGACACGGAGAAGGGCCTTCGACGTCGAGCGCAGCGACCGGGTAGGTACATAGCGGGAGAGGCGTTCCGCCAGGTATTGCGGTCCGATGCCGTTAAGGGCTTTATAGGTAAGAACCAACACTTTGCCTCAAATAGAGCGTTTGTCGATTTTGGAAGACTTTGAGCTCCCTGACGGATCTGACCTGGAGCTTCTTAGCTCACAGTGTATATTGCAGGCGTGGTTAGTGAAGATGCTTTTAAATGAGCTGTCTGCTCTTAAATTGACGTCCAGTATTTAATTCCAGCTATAAAACGATTGATAGGCTTTGAGGAAGGAGCAAGCTCAACTAAATACCGACGTTGGGTAGCAACAAAAGAGCCTGCCAGTGGACTCCATTCCTTTATCAGTTTTAAAGAACGCCCCACCACAAAAGCAAATGGGCCTCATAAGAACATAAGAAGAGCCTGCTGGATCAGGCCACTGGCCCATCTAGTCCAGCATCCTGTTCTCACAGTGGCCAACCAGGGGACTGGGGGAAGCCCGCAAGCAGGACCTGAGTGCAAGAACACTCTCCCCTCCTGAGGCTTCCGGCAACTGGCTTTCAGAAGCATGCTGCCTCTGACTAGGGTGGCACAGCACAGCCATCACGGCTAGTAGCCATTGATAGTCCTGTCCTCCATGAATTTGTCTAATCTTCTTTTAAAGCCATCCAAGCTGGTGGCCATTACTGCATCTTATGGGAGCAAATTCCATAGTTTAACTATGCGCTGAGTAAAGAAGTACTTCCTTTTGTCTGTCCTGAATCTTCCAACATTCAGCTTCTTTGATGTCCACGAGTTCTAGTATTATGAGAGAGGGAGAAGAACTTTTCTCTATCCACTTTCTCAATGCCATGCATAATTTTATACACTAGGCCTCACCTAGGTTTGCAGAATACTCTCCCTTTGGACTCACCTGATCATTGCATAGAATGGAGTAGACTAAAACTCAATAGTAAAGATATTAAGCATATGTTGCAGGAAGCCAGGTTTCAACTGAACATCAGGACAACCTTCTTAACTGTTAGAGCGGTACGACAATGGAGCCAATGACCTAGGGAGGTGTTGGACTCTCCAACGCTGGAGGCATTCAAGAGGCAGCTGGACAGCCACCGGTCAGGGATGCTTTAATTTGGATTCCTGCATTGAGTAGGGGGATGGACTCGATGGCCTTAGAGGCCCCTTCCAACTCTACTACTATTCTATGATTCTAAGCAGTGTATAGCCAAACGGGTTAGTAAACAAAAGGGAAATAATATCCTAAAGATGCCAAACAAAAGATTTAATTTCCAAAAGCTTTTTGAACTGATGGATAAAGAGGTGAAGACGAGCAAAAATGAACCATTGGTTCTCACCTAAAAGGTGATTTTACTGGATGCCAGTCCATCACGTGGGTAGTAGTCTGTCATCTGGAGTCCAAGGACAGGAAATGCGCTGAAGCTTGCAGCTTTGAGGAAGTAGCTAGGCGTCGCTGGCTTGCCGGACCTAGTTCATTTTTGGACGCCGTCCACTAAGATGTAATACTGGAAGAGCCTATGTGCAGCCCTGCAGGGGGAGAAAAAACAGCAGCGGCCCTGCCATGGGCCACAGAGAGAAAGGACAATGCCGCGGCCAGTGACGTCCTAACTTAGCTTGGGAAAAGGCAAACGGGGAACTACAGTGCTAAACTTATCCTAGATATGTACAATATATGTACAAAACTGCGATCTGCCTAACTGGCAGATCCTCCTCCTAATATGGACCTTCACATGCGCTGGGAGCAGCCTGATCCTAGACTCGAATTAGTAGCTGAGCCCCGATAGACCTAACTAGGCGGGCCATGATGGATTGGCATCCAGTAAAATCACCTTTCGGGTGAGAACCAGCTGCTCATTTTCCCTGGATGCTAGTCCATCACGTGGGACATACTAAAGCCTTCCTTGCTGGGTGGGTCGGGGTGAGCCCACTAATCTGTGGAGACTGCTTGCTGCAGGACCCGTCTCCCGAAGGAGGCCTTGGCAAAGGCATAGCAGCCTATCTTGTAGTGTCTAATGAAGGTCGAAGGAGATGACCAATTTGCTGCTCTGCTGATCTCTCTCAGGGAGGCGTTAGTGGCGAAGGCCGCCGAGGTGCAGGCTGCTCTAGTAGAATGGGCAGTCCCTACCTCTTGTGGAGTGCCTTTCCACTCGAAAGGACTGGAAGGAGTTGTAGGGGACATATCTTCTCTGGGCACGCCTGTCCTTGCGTCTTGCAGTTACCACATAAGACTTCCTCTTTTCCTTGGGGTCCACGAGTACCTCCTTCAGAGTCTCGTCGCCGAAAAGCTTAAGTCCGGCGAAAGGTCTAGTCACGAGGTTGGCCTTTGCTGTATTTTCTGCCTCCCAGTGCTGTAGCCAGACAGTGTGGTGTGCCACTATGTCAGCAGCAACGGATCTGGCCGTGAATTGAGAGGTGTCCATTGTGGCATCTGCTATAAAGGACACTGTCCTATGAAGCTTTAACAAAGTCTTCCTGGTACATTCTGGGTCTTGGTCAGGATTGTCCAACAGCTCATCCAGCCAGACCAGCGAAGCCCTGGCGAAGGCTGATGCAGTGTTAGAGGCCCTGAAGGAAATGGCATCGGCCTCGTGAGACCGCCTCAGGGCTTAATCCAGCCGACGCTCCGTGGGGTCCTTGAGTTGTGTTTCCCCTTCTTTAGGGAGGATAGACCTTGATACGAGACCCAGGACTGGACTGTCCACTGATGGGACTTGGAGAAGCTCCATAAAGTTGGACTCAATGGCATAGAGCTTGTCGGCCAGTGCCCTCCTCTTGCGGGACTGTAGGGGGCTGTTCCATTCAGCCAGAGCGCCCTTGCAGATTGGCGCTGGGGTGGGGCAGCCAGACAGGGTAGTGACGGTTCTAGCTCTGCACCTGCAGAATCACCCTTATCAGTACCTGGTTTCACCGCACCTAAGGCTACCCGGACTCTTTTCAGGAGTGGGAAATAGTCCGAAGATCGGAAGAGGCGCTGTGGGAGGGCTCCCGGTTTCTCCTCCTCTCAGTCAGTGCTCCAGTCCGCCTCTGAAAACTCCTGATCCAATGAGGGGTAGTACTCCTGAAGGTGCTCCCCTCGGGATCTGCCTCTTGACGCGTCGAAAGGGCTTGGAGACAATACCCCCTCCTCCTCCGAGGACTGGAGCTCCATTGTGTGATTAGACTTGCGTTTGGCTTTCAGCCCACTAGGGGTGCCAGCATCAGAGGGGTGGGTAGCTGCCATTGATGGAATGGAGCTGGTGCTGCCGGCTAGCGAGCTAAAGAAGGCCTCCTTGAGCCTCTCTATTAGGTCCTCAGGAAACTCCAAAGGTCGGTCTCGACTTGAAGTTGAGTGACTCGAAGAGCACGTTGAGCGAGCTGTTCACTGTGAGAGCCCGCTAGACTCGCCATCCGAGGGCTCTAGAATAGTTGTATTGTCTGTTCCCTGCCTTGAAGGTCCTTGGACCTTGAGGTGAGATGACTGCGCAACCAACAAACAGGGCAGTTCTGCATTGTCCTGCTTAGAGGCCATGTGGAAGGGCTATGGAAAAGTCTCTTGGCCCCGTCGTCCTCTGTGATGACTCTGCTCTGCCAAGATTAGCTAGGGAGAAGAACATATCAACAAACAGGTTAGCCTCATGGTTGTCATCTATGGAGGCTTGCTCTGCCCAGTACAGGCATACCCCGCATTAGCGTATGCAATGGGTCCAGAGCGAGCACGTAAACCGAAACTAGTGAAGCACTACCTTTTTTTCACTTAAACACAAGTAGGCCTTATTTTAAGAAAAAGAGTAAGCTTACCTTTAATGTCATATGTATTCACTTAGGCCTAGGCTAATCACAGAACTAATCAAGCTAATGTAAACTGACCCCATGGAAACTTAATCCTCTTCTCCTTCGCTAAGCTCCGGCTGCTATTCCAAGTGAGGATAGGGGGGAGGGAGAAAACGGAGGGGGAGAAGCGAATGGCAACTTGGATTCTTTTCCTTGCTTTGTTTTGGTTTGGGTTTTTTTTAAAAAATAAGTCTTTCGCTGGTGCTTCTCCAGCAAAAAAGAAAAAGGGGAGTGAATCGTCCCTCTCTGTTACGAGCTCCGTTTCTTCCTCCTCCATTGTGTTGTGTGGCTAGGAGAGAGGTAGTGTCCTCTCTTCCCTTTTTTTTTCTTTTTGGGCAACAGGTGCGGTCTCTCTTTGCAAACCAATGACACAAACCCACATGGACTAGCCTCGCCCCCTACGTTGATCGGGCGGTGGCGTCATGCAGTTAAGGGTCCGTTCTTGCGAAGCGAGCGTAGGTAAACAGGGGAATGGTTTACGGAAAATATGTCCGTACTCACGAGTGTCCGTAAAGTGAAGGTCCGTATAGCGGGGTACGCCTGTGCCGTGATTGGTATGGGATGGGAGCTTGAAATCTGAATTAAGATTATTCCTTTACTGTACGCCCAGTCCGTGTGGCAAAACTGGAGAGGGAATAGGAAAGAGTGAAGGTAGTGCCAAGAGTGATAGACAGAAGAAAAAGAGCTGCGCTAGAAAGAGTAATGATTTTATTTATTTATTTTATTTTATTTATTTATTTTATTTATTTATTTTATTTTATCCGAACCAGGAGGGGGCGCTGGTTGGACTAAACCAAGTAGGCAGAGAAGCGAAAAGGGCCTGCTGCCGAGCCATCAGGCAAAATAAAAAACAAAGGAGATTCAGTTGTCTCCCCTGCAGCTGCTTAAGCAGCAGCGTGTGGAGGTTTGCGGGGGGGGGGCGAGTTGCGTTGGGCCGCTGGCCAGCTCATCGCCGGCAGCGGCGCGGCTGCAGCACAAAAACGCACTGCATTGCCCCGGCTAGCTGAGGGCAAGCGGCAGTAGCCTGCCCTCGGCTGGAGGAGACGGGCGGCGATAGCCGTTAAAAACAGATCAGCCGGCTGTAGCGCGAAGGTGCTATGCGCTGCCCCGGCTGGCGGAGGCACGCGGCCACAGCCGCGAAAACTAGCGGGGGGTGGGGAGCAGCTGGTCGGTCGACTGGGCGCCCGACGCAGAGGCGCGGTTGAGCGAGCGGGGAACCGCCGGGCGGCTGATGTTCGGGCGCGCCTGTTGCGCTGCCCCAGCCCCAACAAAAGGACAAGGTGGAACCGGCGGTGGGAGCCACCAAAGATGATGCGATGCCCCGTGAAGAACCGGCTGGGGAAGAGGTAGCTGTGCTCCCGACCATGCGGCCCCTGCCCCTGGAAAGACGGTCAAGGGTCAAAATGAACATATGAAGAGCCTGCTGGATCAGGCCAGTGGCCCATCTAGTCCAGCATCCTGTTCTCACAGTGGCCAACCAGGTGCCCGGGGGAAGCCTGCAAGCAGGACCTGAGTGCAAGAACACTCTCCCCTTCTGAGGCTTCCGGCAACTGGTTTTCAGAAGCATGCTGCCTCTGACTAGGGTGGCAGAGCACAGCCATCATGGCTAGTAGCCATTGATAGCCCTGGCCTCCATGAATTTGTCTAATCTTCTTTTAAAGCCACCCAAGCTGGTGGCCATTACTACGTCTTGTGGGAGCAAATTCCTGTTCGCGCCAAAATTTAACAGGCGGCGAAAGGGAAAGAAAGGGCTTAACAGAAAAATTAAAAGGGATAAAAAAAGGGAGGGAAGAGAAATCCCAGCCCCACCACCCAGGTTCAGGAAGGTAGGAATTTTAGACAAGGTAGGACTGAAACCAAGGGGTTAAAGAAGAACTCACATAGGAAGTAAAGTCTGAGACATCTGCCTTGGACCAGGACAGGCAATGAACTGTGGCCAGCAGAGCTTGGAAGAGTTAATTTTTTAAACTACAACTCCCATCAGCCCCAGCCAACATGACCACTGGATTGGGCTGATGGGAGTTGTAGTTCAAAAAAGTAACTTTTCCAAGCTCTGCGGCAAGCCAGCAACACCTGGCTATTTCCTCAAAGCTACAAGCTTCAGGGCATTTCCTGTCCTTGGACTCCAGATGACAGACTACTACCCACGTGATGGACTGGCATCCAGGGAAAATAGGATAAGCTTAAGTCAAGAAAGAAAATTAATGATGAGGTGAAGAGAGGGTGTAGCCTTCCCATTCTTCCTCCTTTACGTGAAGATACCAGCACACAAGAAGCCATTCAAGATTTTTTGTCACAGGAATAGTCTTTGCTCCAAACACGTAATGGCCCACTGGCTCCAACTTATACCACTATAAAAAAGGAGCAGTTTTGACACTGTGCAAACATTTCCGCTAATTCTGATGAAACCATCTGAGAGGAAGCTCCATCTTTCACAGATTTTGAAAGAGGCGAGAGTAGGTTCTGTTGTTACAGCAGACCCGGAGAGTGTGGAGCATTTATTCTCTAACTATTGCAATGCCAGAGCAATGATCACATGTGATGTCTCCTAGCAACGGTGCATCATTGAAATTCAGGTGTGGGCCAGTCAAGGATATATGCCTGACTGGCAAGTTGATCACCCTTCTACATATTTTGACTATGGCTAGGGAACACAGAAGGAGAGCCAGTGTGGTGTGGTGGTTAAGGTGTTGGACTGCGACCTGGGAGACCAGGGTTCGAATGCCCACACAGCAATGAAGCTCACTGGGTGACCTTTGGCCAGTCACTGCCTCTCAGCCTCATGAAAACCCTATTCATAGGGTCGCCATAAGTTGGAATCGACCTGAAGGCAGTACATTTACATTTCAGGGAACACAGATGGGCCTGAACTCGCCATACACCCACAGAGAACTCTGGGCTAGGCAGGATCCTATGGCATCCAGTAGAGGACACTCACTTGTATGTGTAAGTATACGATTTGTGCTGACCCAAAGCACATTTTGGGGTGGGCACCCACACTTACTTTCCCCCCCTATATACTTTGGAAATTTTATTGGTTTTTAAAAATGTTTATTATGAGAAATAATATTCCAAAATAAAATACACAACACAAACGCATATATAAAAAGTATAGCCATATGTAACGATGTATGACAACTAATTGCAGGTGCAGGTGAGGATTTCTGTAAAATGTTTGCATTTCTCTGACATTTAGGTCATTGTCAGGCCCCTCCTGTGGTCCACCACCCTGTCACGGTCCCACCTCAGGGTCCTGGTCTGTTAACGGTTCTCTCACGGCCCTAGCACAGATCTCTCAAGATCCCACTGCTAGGCAGCACCACCTGTCAGGACCCCTCCCGTGGTCACCACCCAGTCACGGTCCCACCTCAGGTTCCTAGTCTCTTAACAGTTGTCACACCAGCCCTAGCACAGATGTCTCCAGATCCTACTGCTAGGCAGCACCACCAGACACTCCCTGTAAACATATTACTATTTATTTATTATTTATTAAATTTCTTAGTCGCCCATCTGGCTGGCTGTCCAGCCACTCTGGGTGACGTACAAAATAAAAACATACAAATACATTAAAACATTAAACATCTCAAACAATAATAATAAAACCTAACCCACCCCAAAAGCCTGCCTGAAGAGCCAGGTCTTCAAGGCCCGGCAGAAGTTCATCACAGAGGGGGCATGGCGGAGATCATTTGGGAGGGAATTCCACAAAGTGGGGGCCACAATTGAAAAAGCCCTCTCCCTAGTTCTCACCAGTCTAGCTGTTTTAACTGGTGGGATAGAGAGGCGGCCTTTTGAGGCTGATCTTTTTGAGTGGCATCCCTGATGATGTTGGAGGCGCTCCTTCAGATAGACTGGGCCGAAACCGTGTAGGGTTTTAAAGGTCAGAACCAACACCTTGAATTGAGCCCGGAAAACAACTGGTAACCAGTGCAACTCCTTCAGCACTGGAGTGATCTCGCCAGCGACTGCCTTTAATTAGGCGAGCCGCCACATTCTGTACCAATTGCAGCTTCCGGACCATTTTCAAGGGTAACCCCACGTAGAGCGCATTACAGTAGTCTAGGCGAGAGGAGGCCAGGGCATGTACCACAGATGGGAGCAGATGGTTGGGAAGGTAGGGGCGCAGCCTCCGTATCAGATGGAGTTGATACAGTGCCACCCGGCTCACAGCCGAGACCTGAACCTCCATGGACAGCTGGGAATCAAGAATGACCCCCAGGCTGCAGACCTGGTCTTTCAGGGGAAATTGTACCCCACTGAGCACCAGGTCAACATCCCCCAACCTTCCCTTGTCTCCTACAAACAGTACCTCGGTTTTGTCAGGGTTCAGCTTCAGCTTATTCCTTCCCATCCAGCCACTTACCGACTCTAGGCACTTGGTTTCTACAGCCAACCTCGGTGAAGATTTGAATGAGAGATAGAGCTGCGTGTCATCAGCATACTGGTGACACTGCAGCCCATATCTTCTGATGATAGCCCCCAGCTGCTTTATATAGATGTTGAACAGCATTGGGGAGAGGATGGAGCCCTGTGGCACCCCACAAGTGAGAGGCCAAGGATCCGAAACCTCATCCCCCAATGCCACTCTCTGGTACCTACCAGAGAGGAAGGAATGGAACCACTGCAGTACAGTACCCCCTATGCCTAACCTCTTCAGGCGGGCCAGAAGGATACCGTGGTCAACGGTATCAAAAGCCGCTGAGAGATCCAGGAGGACAAGGAAGATGCATTCGCCCCTATCCAACGCCCTCCTCATATCATCCACCAAGGCGACCAAGGCTGTTTCAGTCCCATGTCCAGGCCTGAAGCCTGATTGACTGCGCATGCACATCCAAGACCACCTCCAGTACCTCGCCCAGGGAGTCTTGTCGTGTAGCGGGGTGGATGGTACAAGAGCAGAATCCCCAGACTGCCCTTTGGGCCCAACCTCCAGTACATGCAGTCAACAACCTTGGTCTCACGGAGAGGAGGCCTAGTGAGAACTAGGGACCTTCGGTAAATAACTGCCACTCTCCCTCCCTGACTACCGACCCTCAGCTGCTGTGCATACAAGAACCCAGCTGGACACATGGCCATGAGGATAGGAGCAGTGGCCTCATCCAGCCAGGTTTCCGTAATACATGCCAGGTCCGCGCCCTCATCCAATATCATATCATGGATGAGAGATGTTTTTTGGGCAACAGACCTGGCATTGCACAGCAGCAATCAAAGGCCAGAGTATGGAGTCCAACATCCCCCAGCTATCTTTTGGCTCTGGACAGGCCTAGAACAGGGGACAGATATTACGTATCTCTCCTTAGTTCCTCTTACCTGACGTGGCCTGCCCCTAGCACCCCACCAGCATCTGCCTCCCAACCTCGTTATATATTGCCCTCCCCCCCCCGATTGACACATGCCCCTGACGCTGGCTTCCACCACTCAGGCAGGCCACCTACCCTTAAAACCACCAAACAATCCAAAAAACCCACAAAAAAACCCTTCCCCCCCACCAACAATTAATATTGCTTTGAGATTGTGCCTTCATCTTCTCCTTGCTTATTGCTATGTTGTCTGGGTGCACTTACAGGCCACAACCCCCCTGTATCTTTGTGCCTATAAAGATTAGAGCCCTAGGTTGTTTTGGATACCTGCTGATGTTACACTATCTCTTCACCGCTGCCACCATTGATTCTGTTTCCCAACCCTGGTATATGCCCTGCTCACCCTTCTGGTCTGTGAAACCTAGCCAAGGATCAGGCGTTTTGGTAAACCAAGAACTTTTTATTTATTTACACAGGGAATAGCAAGATTTCTTAAAGGTTCAGTCAACAAGCATGTGGTTTCATAAGATGTGTTACTCTTTATATTTCTTAGTCATAGATAACCTGCCTCATTACCCGCCTAAATCCAATCCACCCAACAATCCACTCCAACTCCTCTCAGCAGAACTCCAACCAAGCCCCCTCTAACAAATGTCATCCTCTCATTTATACCTTCAGATATTCAGCCAATCATCATACAACATTCTTCAACATTCCAACCCATGTACTCCCCCCTCTCACTCAGTCTACTTACCACATATACTCTAATAAACCTGCACGTACCATATTTACAGTATTATATGTACAGGGGCATCACAGTCATAGAATCATAGAATAGCAGAGTTGGAAGGGGCTTACAAGGCCATCGAGTCCAACCCCCTGCTCAATGCAGGAATCCAAATCAAAGCATTCCTGACAGATGGCTGTCCAGCTGCCTCTTGAAGGCCTCCAGTGTCAGAGAGCCCACTACCTCTCTAGGTGATTGGTTCCATTGTTGTGTGGCTCTAAAAGTTAGGAAGTTTTTCCTGATGTCCAGTCGAAATATGGCTTCCTGCAACTTGAGCCCATTATTCTGTGTCCTGCACTCTGGGACGATCGAGAAGAGATCCTGGCCCTCCTCTATGTGACAACCTTTCATGTACTTGAAGAGTGCCATCATATCCCCCCTCTTCTTCTCCAGGCTAAACATGCCCAGTTCTTTCAGTCTCTCCTCATAGGGCTTTGTTTCCAGTCCCCTTAAAAGTGGCATCTCCCAACTTTGGCCTGTTGTTACTAAATCGGAATGAACTTTTCATGAGTCCCATATCTGTGTATTCCTGTCTGGGACTTGTGTCTCACCATCTTCCCAATTAACAAAAGAAGTGGAAGTCAGTCCAGGTTGTTGAAATACATCTATTGCCTTATTTGGGTTCCTTCGTGACTTAAGGTGGCATGGTAGCGTCTCTATTATTACAGAGTCCCAAAAGTTTGGTGTAAATCAATACTGAAATTATGTCAGGGATGGAAGGGAACATGGCACCTTGCAGATCTCGCTGGACTACAACTCCCATCATCCCTCATCACTGGTCATGTTGGCTGGGGTCAATGGGAGTTGGAGTCCAGTGATTAACTGAAAGGCCACCAGTTCCCCATCCTTAAATTGTATTAATTCATTTGTGTTCTGCATAGCGTTGAGAGACGGCTGTTACCGCTTGTATTTCCTTTGCCTTTCTGCCAAACTACATTTAAAAAGATCAACCAATGCATTAGACCAATTGATGGATTTATATTAATACAAAAGTCAAGCAAATGTTTCCCCAACTCAGCTTTTAGCATTTGCGTGTTTCCACTGCCGAATGGGACCTTTCAAATTACAGTAAGACTCTTTCCATAGTACCAATGCTGACCATTCCCCGTTCCCAAATGAGAGGCAAGAAAGTTATCTCTTCCCTCTTCCACTCTGATTTATAGCCTTCCTGTTTTTTTATTTATTTTGTTACTCATTTTCATGTTTTGTCAACATACGAACATTAAAAAAAGAAAAAGATTAAGTACATAAGAATCTGTTGGGTGGATCAAACAAAAGACCTGACTAAGAGCATCAATGAGAAAACAAGCCTTTTCTATGGTGGCTCCCTGACGGTGGAATGCTCTCCCCAGGGAGGTTCACCTGGTGCCAACTTTGTCATTCTTCCATTACCAGGCAAAGCTGTTTTTATTCTCCCAGGCATTTCGACAGCACTAAAAGGGTTGGCTTTGGGTTGTTCATGTTTGGTATTGATTCACATGTGGGTGGGGCAGTTATTTTATTGTCACTGGGTGACTTTTGTGAATGAACCCTTTTTGTATGTCTTTCATTCCAATGTTTTTTTTAAAAATTGTATATTGTGCAGGTTATTGTCCCTGTAAATTGTTGCCACGGTCCCTTAGTGGCAGGAGACAAGACATAAGGTGAATCGTCAAAACTTCTAATAGGCTTCCCCGCATGCCTGGGTTGGGGTGCACTAGTGCTGGTCGTTCACAAGCTGCACAGACTCACTCTTGAAGACCTCCACAAAGAGATGTTGCAATCCAGTGCGAGACTTCTCATGTTTTGCAAGGCCATCCTTGCAAACAAAACTTTTCTGGCACGCAGAACATTTGTACTGCTTCTCCCTGCATGGATTCCCTGGTGCCTTATGAGGCGTGATGGCCGATCAAAACATTTCCCACACTCACGAGCACACATTGCGACTCTTCCTGGTGTGGATGTGTTGATGTCTTATTAAATGTGATGCCCTGTTGAACTTTTTCCCGCACTCGGTGCATGTGGGGGATTCCCCTTGCCTACTGGATACTTTCTGCAGAAGGGAGACCGATTTCTTTCTTCGATGAATCTTCTTGTGACGGCTAAGAGACGAACTCCATGCAAAGCACTGTCCACAAACAGAGCATTGATAGGGTTTCTCTCCAGTGTGGATGCGCTGATGATTTGTGAGCTGCGATACTTTTTTGAATTTTTTCCCGCACTCAGAGCATGAGGAGGATTTCTCTGGATTCCCGGGTACTTTTTGCGGAACAGGAATCAATTTCTTTTCCTGATGAATCTTCTTCCTATGGCTGTCAAGAGATGAACTCCACATGAAACACTCTCCACATTCAGGGCATTTATAGGGTTTCTCTCCAGTGTGGATGCGTTGATGCCTGATGAGGTGTGATGCCCTGCTGAACTTTTCCCCACATTCACAGCATCTGGAGGATTTCCCTTGCACACTGGTTACTTTTTGCAGAAGGGGGACCAATTTCGTTCCTTGATGAATCATTTTTCTATGACTGTCCAGAGATGAGCTTTGCATGAAGCACTCCCCACAGTTGGTGCATTGATAGGGTTTCTCTCCAATGTGGATGTTTTGATGTCTTGTTAGGTGTGATGTCCTGAACTTTTCCCCACACGCAGAGAATTCCTCTTGCATCCCAGATGCGTTTTGAACAAGGGGTCCTGGGGTCTCTCTTTCATGGATTCTTCTGTGTCTCTCAAGAGATGAGCAGTGCATGAAACACTTTTCACAACTGGTGCATTTATAGGGTTTCTCTCTAGTGTGGATGTGCTGATGTCTTATTAGATGTGATGCCCTGGTGAATTTTTCCCCACATTTGGCACATCTGAAGGATTTCCCTTGCCTACCGGATACTTTTTGTGGAAGAGGAACAAATATCTTTTTCTGATGAATCTTCTTGATGTGGGCATCAAGAGACAAACTCCACATGAAACACTCTCCACAATCAGTGCATTTATAGGGTTTCTCTCCAGTGTGGATGCGCTGATGTCTTCTAAGCTTCCATAATTCATAGAAGCCTTTTCCACAATCTGAGCATATACACTTTTTCTCTCCTGTGTGGGTTGGATCTGAATTCTCTTCATGGAGCTTCCTGTGTCTTTTCCATGATGAAATCCACATGAAGTTTTCCCCACAGTCAGGGCATTTAAAAGGTTTCTCTTTGTGAATTCTCTGATGGACATTAAGATCTGAAGCCCTTTCAAAGCTTTCCCCACACTCACAGCATATATACACTGCTGCCTCAGGAAGAACAGGAGGTGATTTCTCTCTTGTATGTATATCCAGATATGTGCTCGACATGAAACTTTCCCCACAGTCAGGAGATTTAAAGGATCTCTCTCCAGTGTGGATTTTCTGATGCCTTTTAAGGCTTGTCTTGTCATGGAAACTTTTCCCACACTGCAAACATTTATGGGGCTTCTCAGCTGAATGTGATATCATGTGTTTTTTAAGATATGCTGAGCAAATAAATCTTTTCCCACAGTGGGAGCATCTGTACAGCTTTTCCCTGGTGTGGGTTATTTTATGTTGAATAAGCGACGAGTTACGAGTGAAAGTCTTCCCACACACAGAGCATGCATTTCTTCTCTTGCCCTTGTTGGTCCTCTGACAGAGCACAGTTACATTGGGTTTAATGCCAACCTCTTCACAAAGAACAGATTTTTGCCCATCTTCCCTTGGGTAGATTATCTGCTGCCTTTCTGCTTCGTGCCAATTCTCAGAGGTTTCTTCTTGGTTACAATACCAGGAACCATTGTCATTGGCACTCTTCGGGGACATCCCTTGTGAATCTGTTTGCTTAGAACTTTCTGGCAGATGATTCTCCTTCCCGTCCTCATGTACCTTCCCAAGATCTGCTGAAATGACAAGGAGTTCTCCTGTTAAGAATTTGTAGAAGGCAAGACAATAGGCTTAACTAATTGTGAAGGGCATAATTTCTGCCTACATATTACTTGGTGAAACTTAGGGTGGTATTCAATACTACTACTACGAGTAGACCCAATGAAGTTACTAGACACAACCAAGTTAATTCATTTTAATGGGCCTACTATGAGTAGGATTCGGATGAATACATTCCTTAAAAATAAGTGAATTTCTACTGAATCAAAAAAGAAAAAAGCTGAATTCTATATCTAGCATAAAGTATGCTGTTTATTAAGCACTGTTGCTTGCTTTGGGTGCTCGTAAAATATTGTAAATAAGTTCTGGTTTGGTTGACCCTGTTAGGCTTTAGATACAGTGTGTATTTACATTAAAAACATTGGTTTTATAAGATTCAAAAGAATTGACACTTCAAAGTGGAAATCTTGACTAAGTCTTGTCCTGTGTTGTACATTTTATGTAACATAAGAAGAGCCAGCTGGATCAGGCCAATAGCCCATCTAGTCCAGCATCCTGTTCTCATTTTGGTCAACCAGATGCCCCAATGGGTAACCTGCAAGCAGGACAAGACGGCAACCGCCCTCTTCCAACCTGCAATTCCCAGCAAGTGGTATTCAGAAGCATGCTGCCTCCGACTGTGGGGCAGAGCATAGGCATCACAGCTAGCAGGGCTGTGGAGTCGGTACGCCAAACCTTCGACTCCAACTCCTCTATTTTTCTACTGTCCGACTCTGACTCCACCCAAAATTGCTTCCAACTCCACAGTCCTGGAAAGGGCTGTAAATGTCTTTTTAAATTGGAAGCTCTCGTAGGAGCATTTTTATCGCTGTTTGAATATGCGCTGATCTTGGCATCACAGCATTGGTCTTCATCTGGGTCCTGTGTCATACACGGACACACAAAATGTTTTCCATCTTGAGTTATGGTGAAATGCTCAACTACAGCTGACTTCATGGGAAGCTTCTTTGACATTTTGAATTTATATTTTAAAAAAATTGTCAATCAAGATTTATTTTGAAGTCGGAGTCGGTACATTTCTACCGACTCTGACTCCACCCAAAATGGCTTCCGACTCCAACTCCACAGCCCTGACGGCTAGTAGCTTTTGATACTGTTATCCTTCATTTTTTCTAATCCTATTTCAAAGCCATCCAAGTTGGTGACCACCACTGCCTCTTCTGGGAGAGAATTCCATAGCTTAATTATGCATTGCACAAAGAAGTATTTTTTATCTGTCCTGAATCTTCCAGCATTCAGCTTCATTGAATGTCCATGAATTTCCACTCTCACCATCCCACGCTTAATTTTATGAATTTCTATCATGTCACCTCTTACTCACCTTTTCTCTAAATGAAAACGCCTCAAATGCTGCAACCTTTCCTCATAGAGGAGTTGTTCCATCCCATGATAATCTTGGTTGCCATTTTTTGAATTTCTTCCAACTCTACAATATCCTTTTTGAGGTCAGGTGACCAGAACTGTACACAGTCACACCACAGATTTGTATAACGGCATTATGATATCAGTAGTTTTATTTTCAATTCCTTTCCTAATGATCCCTAGCATGGAATTTGCCTTTCTCTGCACACTGGGTCGACATCTTCATCAAACTATCCACTACAACCTCAAGGTTTTGCTCCTGGTCAGTCACTGCCAGTTAAGACCCTATGAGTGCATATGTGACATTACAGTTTTTTAGCCGGACATGCATCACTTTACACTTGCTCACTGCATTTGCCATTCTACTGCCTATTCAATCAGTTTGGAGAAGTCCTTTTGGAGCTCTTCTCAATCTCTTTTTATTTTAACAACCCTGAACAATTTAGTATCATCGGCAACTTGGCCACCTCACTGCTCACCCCTAACTCTAGAATCATAGAATCGTAGAGCTGGAAGAGGCCTATAAGGCCATCAAGTCCAACCCCTTGCTCAATGCAGGAATCCAACTTAAAGCATACCCAACAGGTGGCTGTCCAGCTGCTTCTGGATTGCCTCCAGTGTTGGGAGAGCCCACCACCTCCCTAGGTCATTGGTTCCATTGCTCTACCGCTCTAACAGTTAGGAAGTTTTTCCAGCTGTTCAGTTGAAATCTGGCTTCCTGTAATTTGAGCCCATTATTCCGTGTTCTGCACTCTGGGATGATCGAGAAGAGATCCTGGCCCTCCTCTGTGTGATGACCTTTCGAGTAACTGAAGGGTGCTTTCATATTTCCCCTGTCTTCTTTTCTCAAGGCTAACATACCCAGTTCTTTCAGTCTCTAGATCATTTATGAAGAAGTCCAAAAGCACAGGTCCTTGGAGGACTCCATTTTTTACATCCCTGAGAGGTACTGCTGCTGGGGCGAGACAGTGCTGGGACCATCAAGGGGCACCTGCTTTTCCACCTGCTTTGCCCCCTCACCTCTGCTCTCAGTGACATTTTTCTGGGGACTGTCCTTTACCAGGAAGATGCTTTTGGATAGCTGTTGATGCTTTTTAGAAATGCTATAATTCTGTTAGTTTGATTTTTTGTAAATTGTATTGTTTTTATTTGTATTTTGTATTTGTGTTTTTTATTTGTGTGTAAGTCGCCTTGGGGGCCTTTTTGGCTGAAAGGCGGCCTAGAAATAAAACATAATAATAATAATAATCCCTCCATTGGGAGAACTGTCCATTTATTCCTACTTTCTGCTTCCTGACTTAACCAGTTCCTGATCCGCAAGAGGAATTCTGTTCTTATTCCATGACTGGTTAGCTTACATAGAAGTCTTGGGTGAGGTACCTTGTTGAAAGCTCTTTCAAAGTCCAAGTACACTATGTCAACTGGATTACCTATACCTACATGCTTGTTGACACTCTCAAAGAACTCCAATAGCCATGCTGGCACTGCTTCAGCAAGGCTTGTTCTTCTATATGCTTGGTTATCTTATATTTAACAATACTTTCTACCAGTTTTCCTTGGACAGCAGTTAAGCTAACTGCAATTTCTTTTTAAAGATTTTTAAAGATTGGCGTTACATTGGCCACTTTCCCAGTCCTCAGGTATGGAGGCAGATCTGAGGGACAAGTTACATATTTTAACAAAAATATCAGCAATCTCACACTTGAATTCTTTGACACACTTGTGTGGATGCCATCCACACCTGCCGATTTGTCAGTTTTTATTAAGCCTAGCCTCCTCTAGGATGTACACCTTAACATGGTGAGGGGGTTTGAGAGTATTGAAGAAACTGAGAGCAATGTCATAGGAGTCTAGACCAAGAGGCTAGACTCCCAGCAGGGGCACCCAAGGCAGAATGGTCAAAGCTGAGACACCAGACTAAGATGCATCCAAACTCAGAGGAAGGCACAGGGCTGTGGAGTCTGAATCATGGGAGTCGGAAGCAATTTTGGGTGGAGTCGGAGTCAGAGTCGGTAGAAATGTACCGACTCTGACTTCAAAATAAATCTTGATTGACAAATTTTTTAAAATATAAATTCAAAATGTCAAAGAAGCTTCCCATGAAGTCAGCTGTAGTTGAGCATTTCACCATAACTCAAGATGGAAAACATTTTGTGTGTCCGTGTATGACACAGGACCCAGATGAAGACCAATGCTGTGATGCCAAGATCAGCGCATATTCAAACAGCGATAAAAATGCTCCTACGAGAGCTTCCAATTTAAAAAGACATTTACAGCCCTTTCCAGGGCTGTGGAGTTGGAAGCAATTTTGGGTGGAGTCGGAGTCAGACAGTAGAAAAATAGAGGATTCGGAGTCAAAGCTTTGGCGTACCAACTCCACAGCCCTGGGAAGGCAATGGTAAACCACCTCTGAATATCTCTTACCACGAAAACCCTATGAACAGAGTATCCAAAATGCAACACGAGATAGTGCTGGAAGATGAGACCCCTAGGTCAGAAGGCACTCACCGAGCTACTGGGGAAGAATAACGGACAAGTACGAGTAGCGCTGTGACTAAAGACGCAGCTGGGTCAAAGCCGAAAGGAAGCCCAGAGGTTGATGCGCACAGATGCGAAAGGAGAGTCCAGAGTTGTACGATGCACACAATAGGAACATGGAATGTGAGAAGCATGAACCAGGGAAGTTAGAAATTCTCAAGCAAGAAATGGAACGTATCAACATTACAATACTTTCGGTGAGTGAATTAAAATGGACGGGAATGGGACATTTCCAATCAGGCAACTACAAAACATTTTATGCAGGAAAGGGTGTGAGACAGGGGTGTATTTTGTCACCCTATTTATTTAATCTATACGCAGAACATATCATATGGAAAGTGGGATTGGACCAAGATGAAGGAGGTGTGAAAACTGGAGGGAGAAACATCAATAATTTTAGATATGCAGACGATACCATACTACTAGCAGAAACCAGTAATGATATAAAACGAATGCTGATGAAAGTTAAAGAGGAAAGCACAAAAGCAGGACTACAGTTGAACGTCAAAAAGACTAAAGTAATGACAACAGAAGATTTATGTAAGTTTAAAGTTGACAATGAGGACATTGAACTTGTCAAGGATTATCAATACCTTGGCACAGTCATTAACCAAAATGGAGACAATAGTCAAGAAATCAGAAGAAGGCTAGGACTGGGTAGGGCAGCTGTGAGAGAACTAGACAAGGTCCTCAAATGCAAAGATGCATCACTGAATACCAAAGTCAGGATCATTCGGACCATGGTATTCCTGATCTCTATGTATGGATGTGAAAGTTGGACAGTGAAAAAAGCGGATAAGAGGAAAATCAACTCATTTGAAATGTGGTGTTGGAGGAGAGCTTTGCACATATGATTGACTGCAAAAAAGACAAATAATTGCGTGTTAAAACAAATTAAACCAGAACTATCATTAGAAGCTAAAATGATGAAACTGAGGTTATCATACTTTGGACACATCATGAGAAGACGTGATTCACTAGAAAAGACAATAATGTTGGGTAAAACAGAAGGGAGTAGAAAAAGAGGAAAGCCAAACAAGAAATGGATTGATTCCATAAAGGAAGCCACAGACCTGAACTTACAAGATCTGAACGACAGATGCTCTTGGAGGTCCCTGATTCATAGGGTCACCATAAGTCATGGTCGACTGGAAGGCACATAACAGCAACAATTAAGTCTAGAACCTCATCTCTCATCACCACTATCTGCTTCAGTTCCTCAGATTCCCTCCCTGTAAGTTATTTGAGGAACAGGGATCTCCCCTATATCCTTCACTGTGAAGACAGATACAAAGAATTAATTTAACTTCTCTGTAATCTCCTTATTCTGTTTTAGCACATCTTTGACTCCCTTATCATCCAAGGGTCCAACTGCCTTCCTAGACGGTCTCCTGCTCTGAATGTATTTTAAGAATATTTTTTTGTTGATTTTTATGTTTTTAGCAATGTGCTCCTCAAATTCCTTTTTAGCGTCCCTTATTGTCTTCTTGCATTTCGTTAAGGGATGCTAAAAAGAATTTGAGGATCACACTGCTAAAAAGGGGAAGACCAACAACAACAAAAACCAAAACAAAAAAACAGACAAACTGTATTTTTACAGTTTATAAAAGCCTTTGGTTTTTAAGAGTCCTAGAATTTACACGTTTAATCTGAATATGTTTTTATGCTTTTAAGAATTTCGATAACAATGTTGTCAGTTACCTTTGTTTCTAGGTTCTGAAGGAGTTTTGTACACTGAAACGTGCAGAGCAATAATAATCTTTCTTCAGGCAGCACTGGAACCCAGGTTGTATTTGACATAGAGCTAAGAAAATTGGTCCGTCAGATCAAGCGTTTCTGCTTGCCTGACGGAACGATCCCGCCTCTCCTCCTCCCCCATTTGCTGTTCTGGGGGTTCTCCTGACCCTGAGCAGCAGACTTGGGGAGGACGCAGGGGGGAGGAGTCCCGTTGCAGAAGTGGGAATCCTTGCACTGGCTTCTGCTAGCCCAACAAGTTCATTGCATACAGCCCCAAGTCTCCTCTTTGACCAAAAGAATTCTTACCCAAGTTAGTATCTTCCTCCGATGACTCTCTCGCCACCTCCTGCAAGTTCATGGATCCCTCCCCTTGTAGGACAGCCACCTACAAGAATAATACAAGGCCCACCAGGCAGGGCTGTTTTTTACTAACTGTTACATTTTTATCAATACATTAGACAGCTATTTGAGATACTTATGCAGCACAGAAAATGAACATGGTTCATGTTTAGTGAATAAAACTAATATTTATTTACAAAAACCAAAAAATTGTTTAAAGTCCCTTAAATAAACATGCTATATCAAATTCTCATTGATTTAAGGCAGTAGATGTTTTTCTGGAAAACCCACAGTAGATTTTTTTTCTGGAAAACCCACATCACTGGTCTTTAATTTTATTGGTGTTGTGTTTCTTGAGAACCACTGTGGTATACTGGTTAGAGTGCTGGACTAAGACCTGGGAGACCAGGATTCGAATCCCCACACAGCCATGAAGCTCACTAGGTGACCTTGGGCCAGTCACTGCCTCTCAGCCTCAGAGGAAGGCAATGGTAAACCCCCTCTGAACGCCGCTTACCATGAAAACCATATTCATTGGGTTGCCATAAGTCGGGATCAACTTGAAGACAATCCATTTCCATTTTGTGTTTCTTACATTAAATCCCATTTTCCACCATGGAGTCAAGGAACAGTGTATGTGTCCCCCACTACACATACACACAGTTTACCCATTACCTCACTATAAGGTAGGCTATGCTGCAAGGGAGTGAAAGTGGCTCAGAGCTGAATGGGATTTTTAACTTGAGTCTCCTCAGTCCCATTCTAGCCACTACACCATATTGGCCTTCTCTAACCCTTTTCAGGTTCATTTAACTGCTGCTGAAACCGTACCAGGCGACTCTCCCCTGGGAGATCATTCCAAAACCAGGTGCCAGCACTCAAAAGGCCCTTTCTCTCCAGTGACTTGTGCAGTAGGGAGGGCAGGCAACTGCAGAGAGAGATCAAATCTGAGGGCTTTCTGTAATGCAATATCCTATCAGATGTGGATTTTATTACTCAACATTTTATGCCGTGTTTTCGTAGTGTAT
Source organism: Rhineura floridana (assembly GCF_030035675.1). Taxonomy (NCBI): domain Eukaryota; kingdom Metazoa; phylum Chordata; class Lepidosauria; order Squamata; family Rhineuridae; genus Rhineura; species Rhineura floridana. The sequence continues at coordinate 206,829,867 of NC_084482.1, forward strand.
TATGGCCTGTGTTAAAGACAGAAAAGAATTTCATCCCCAGCTGAGCTCTCTCCCTCTTACCTGCTCTTCTCTTCCCTCAGGCATCCAGTGCCTGATCATGAAATCCTCAGCTAGGGACACCGCCTGGGCACTGCTCTCAAGGTTGTGGCCCTTGATCCAGTTCTGCATCTCTGGTGGCAGGACAGCCAGGAACTGCTCCAGGATCAGCAGTTCCAGGATCTCTTCCTTGGAGTGTCTCTCAACTTTCAGCCATCGATGGCAAAGCTCCTGGAGCTGGCTGTAGGCCACTCTCGGCCCCTTGGCCTCCTGGTAGCAGAAGCTCCTGAAGTGCTGCCGATTCTTCTCCCTGCCCAGGGTGTCTCCTTGCAAGATGACTGCCTTCACCTTCCCATAATCCTCTCTGTCTCTGGCCTCCAGCCTGCTAAAAGCCTGCTTGGCTTCTCCACGGAGGGCCGGCAGGAGTCGGGCCACCCATTCTTCCTTGGGCCACTGACAGGCTTCAGCCACTTGCTCAAAGGAAGCCAGGAAGGCCAGAGCATCACCCCATGGTGTGGGTTCCTCTGGGACTCCTGGCCCCGAGGGACAAATCTCCACTGTACTTAGGAACTCCTGCCACTGGGTTTCCCAGAGTTCAGCCAAATCCTCTCGAGCTTCCTCTTTCATATCATGCCAATGTCCCAAGGTTCCAAGGGAGTCCTGAGAGCTCCCAGAATGCATTGCTTCAAGGGGTTGGCTTCCTCCTCCTCCACCATCCATCCTAGGTATGCCCCATCAGCATATCTAAAAAATAAGCACAGCTGCACCAATCATGTCCATCCAGAATCCCAGCAGCCAATCAGATGCCTCTGGGGAGCCAGCAAGCTGGCCGAGAGGACAACAGCTCTTCCCTATCTGTTCCAGCCATCTTATATTCAGTGAGACATAGTCTCTGAACATGGAAGTTCAAGTGAGTTGTTATGGCTCCTTTCCCCCCCCAGCTGCTGAAGCTGAGAGGATTCTGCCTCTTTCTGCCCTCTAGCAGTTCCCCTCTGCTTTTAATGACTTCAAGAACCATTGCGTTGGAGAGGACCTCATAGAAGCAGCGGTTCCAAAATCCTACCCCCACTGGACCACTCGAAAATTGCTGAGGGTTTCTCCCTGGTGTAGCAATTGTACTGCACCGTGCTAGATGCTGTATGATTTTTAATTGTCTTTTATTTCTTACATATTGTATTTTATTGTATTCCGTAGAATGCAAGTTGCAATACAATAAAATACAATATAGTGAATAAAAGAAATACAATTTAAAAGCAATACAAATATTCAGTGTGATGGATGTGCTGTCTCCCATCTTCAACCACAAATGCATAGACGTGCCCCAGGCCACCTGAATGAAGCTCATGGTGGTCCATGGACCATAGTTGGGAAAACCCTATTGCAGAGAAACCCCAAGAGATGGCTATGTGGCTGTTGCAGAGTAAAGCGGAGTCAGGGGTTTGCAGTGTGAGGTGAACTTGGGATTTTAGGGTGCAGTCCCCCCCACAATGGTTTGACTGTTGCACTGGTTAACATGGCATGCACCTCGCAGGGATAGAGCCACAGTTGCCATCTGTTCACATGGCCTCCCTTACAGGGTTATTGTGAGGACAAAGCCTGGAAGAGAACCATGAACATGGCAAGAGTTCTCGTGCTGCCATACTGTAAACGGTATACTACACTGCTCTCCACTTTGTACAGTGCTTGGGGACTGAAGGGGTAGGGAGTTGCAGCCTGAGAAAGCATCTGGGGATTTATAGTAGAGAGTGCATGAGGTTCTGAGGCTGTTGTCTAACCACTGTACCACACTGCTGTATTTCATAACAAAAGGAATAGGCATTGCAGATGGCACCCACTAGGTGGCTCTCTCTGCAAACATTGCATTCCTGGCAGTGCTTTGGCTTCATTTTTTGATCCGCCCATGTCCTATGCTATTCTGCCAGTACTTGTTGTCTATAGACCTTTAATGGGGCAGAAAAATCTTAATAACTTGAATGGCTGCTCAGAATGTCACCAAACCAATGGAAGCACGTGCTTCAGTCTGGATAAAGCATAGCAGTAGTTTTCACCAAAATCGGGAAGAAATACATGCTATGCCCCATTTGAAAAACAGAAATAAGTCAATTTTTAACATCGTTGCACAACCTATACTCTGGACAACAGGCTACTGTAAGGACAGAATATGGAGAAACCAAATTGTTCCCAGTCGGAAAGCGTGTGAGACAAGGGTGTATTTGATCACCCTATTTCATAGAATCATAGAATAGTAGAGTTTGAACGGGCCTATAAGGCTATCAAGTCCAACCCCCTGCTCAATGCAGGAATCCAAATCAAAGCATTCCTGACAGATGGCTGTCCAGCTGCCTCTTGAATGCCTCCGGTGTTGGAGAGCCCACTACCTCTCTAAGTAATTGGTTCCATTGTCGTATGGCTCTTAACAGTTAGGAAGTTTTTCCTGATATCCAGTCGAAATCTGGCTTCCTGCAACTTGAGCCCATTATTCCATGTCCTGCACTCTGGGACGATCGAGAAGAGATTCCGGCCCTCTTCTATGTGACAACCTTTCATGTACTTGAAGAGTGCTATCTCCCCTCAGTCTTCTCTTCTCCAGGCTAAACATGCTCAGTTCTTTCAGTCTCTCCTCATAGGGTTTTGTTTCCAGTCCCCTGATCATCCTTGTTGCCCTCGTCTGAACCCGTTCCAGTTTGTCTGCATCCTTCTTGAAGTGCGGAGACCAGAACTGGATGCAGTATTCAAGATGAGGCCTAACTAGTGCTGAACAGAGGGGAACTAATACTTCATGCGATTTGGAAACTATACTTCTGTTAATGCAGACTAATATAGCATTTGCCTTTTTTTGCAGCCACATCACACTGTTGGCTCATATTCAGCTTGTGATCAACGACAATTCCAAGATCTTTCTCACATGTCGTATTGCTGAGCCAAGTATTCCCCATCTTATAACTGTGCATTTGGTTTCTTTTTCCTAAGTGTAGAACTTTGGATTTATCCCTGTTGAATTGCATTCTGTTGTTTTCAGCCCAATGCTCCAGCCCAGCCTTTCCCAACCACTGTGCCCGCAGATGTTGTTGGACCACAACTCCCATCTTCCTGACCATTGGCAATGCTGGCTGAGGCTGATGGGAGTTGTGGTCCAACAACATCTGCAGGCACACTGGTTGGGAAAGGCTGCTCCAGTCTATCAAGGTCCCTTTGAATTTTCTTTCTGTCTTCCATGGTATTAGCTATGCCCCCCAATTTTGTATCATCTGCAAATTTGATAAGCATGCTCTGCACCTTCTCTTCCAAGTTGTTAATAAAAATGTTGAAGAGCACTGGGCCCAGGACCGAGCCCTGTGGTACCCCACTCGTTACTTCTGCCCAGTTTGAGAAGGAACCATTGATAAGCACTCTTTGAGTACGATTCTGGAACCAACTGTGGATCCACCTGATAGTTGTTCCATCTAGCCCACATTTAGCTAGCTTGCTAATCAGAATATCATGGGGCACTTTGTCAAAAGCTTTGCTGAAGCTTTAAATAGATTTTAAATAGATTTGTTTAATCTATATGCAGAACATATCATACGGAAAGCAGGACTGGACCAAGATGAAGGAGGTGTGAAAATTGAAGGGAGAAATATAAATAATTTAAGATATACAGACAATACCATACTACTAGCAGAAACCAGTAATGATTTGAAACGAATGCTGTTGAAAGTTAAAGAGGACAGCACAAAAGCAGGACTACAGCTGAACGTCAAGAAGACTAAAGTAACGACAACAGAAGATTTATGTAACTTTAAAGTTGACTATGAGGACATTGAACATGTCAAGGATTAACCAAAATGGAGACAATAGTCAAGTAATTAGAAGTCTAGGACTGGGGAGGGCAGCTATACTAGGAAAGGTCCTCAAATGCAAAGATGCAACACTGAACACTAAAGTCAGGATCATTCAGACCATGGTATTCCCGATCTCTGTGTATGGATGTGAAAGTTGGACCGTGAAAAAAGCAGATAAGAAAAAAATCAACTCATTTGAAATGTGGTGTTGGAGGAGAGTTTTGCGGATATCATGGATTGCAAAAAAGACCAATAATTGGGTGTTAGAATAAATTAAACCAGAACTGTCACTACAAGCTAAAATGATGGAACTGAGGTTATCATACTTTGGACACATAATGAGAAGACCTGATTCACTAGAAAAGAGCATAATGCTGGGAAAAACAGCAGGGAGTAGAAAAAGAGGAAGGCCAGACAAGGGATGGATTGATTCCATAAAGCAAGCCACAGACCTGAACTTACAAGACCTGAACAGGGTGGTTCATGACAGATGCTCTTGGAGGTCACTGATTCATAGGGTTACCGTAAGTAGTAATCGACCTGAAGGCACATAACAAACAAAGAAAAAAATGTTTGCGGGGTGGGGGGGGCTGCAAATCCTAAACCCATATCTCCATTGAACACAATGCATTGACTTCCAAGAAAACATTGCATTGTAGAGACACTGGAACTTTGCAAAGAAGTGTGTGTGTGTGTCTTTGTTCTTGCAGCCTCTACTGACCTTTAGCCCTCTGAATGTTTTGGACTACAACTTCCCTGTGCTTGTAGCTCAAAATATCTGGAGGGTGCAAGTTGGTGAAGGCCATTTTAGAGATGTTTACAAGACTTAGGCTGCAATCCAATATACAGTTACCTGGGAGTAAGTCCCATTGCACCCAATGGAGCTTACTTCTGAACAGAAATGTATTGGATTGCAACCGTAATGGGTTCTAGTTCTACTCAGAGTAGACCCACTGAAGTTATTAGACAAGACTAACATAGGTGCATTAATTTCAATAGGTCTTCTCTGAGGATGACTTAGCTGGCTACAGTCCAATATTAATATAAAACACTTCTTCCCCTTGTAGCATTCTGAAGGAAATAGAAAACAAACGTGCTAAATCAAAAGTCCCAATCAATTTAGAAAATGGGAGGGGGAATTCTCCAAACTCCCACATCATTGAGATTTAGAGCACAATCCTGTGCATGCCTACTCGGAAGTAAGTCCCACAAGGTTCAATGGGGCTTATTCCTGGGTAAGAGTATATAGGATCACAGTCACCAATCCTATACAAACTTCACTGGGAAGAAGTCGCACCGAACTCCATGGAGACTTGCTTCTGGGAAGCATGCACAGGATTGGCAGTTCATGTGTGCAAGTTTAAGTGCCCGTCCTAGCGCTTTGTTTCCGAATAAACGTGCTTAAGATTACACTGTAAAGAAACAAAAAAGTGGAGGGGGCAAGGTGGAGAAACTTGGAGGCTGTATAGAAATACGTCATAGTCAAACGAAACCAACTGAAATCAATGGACAGAAGTGATGAGTGTACTTAAGAGTATTAGTTGAATACAACGTCCAAGACTCTTTGTGCCCCCGATTCAAGATCAAACACCTCCTCCTCTCCCTCTTTTCCCAAGAAACTGCGGCCATTTATTATTATCATTTATTTATTATTATTATTTTGGCGTTTTCTCTCTGCAACTCACCAGCTCGTGCGCTGCAACCACAGTTTCCATTCTCTGCCAGTTGCAAAGGACCTCAAGCTCTGGCCATGCTTGAAGAACAATTCGAATTCCTAGGCGGGAATCATGCAACCGGAAAAGAGGGCCACAATTTCCTCACTGCCCGCTCTTCGTTTCCCATCTCTGTGGCCTGTTGTGTTACTTGTGACCTCTCTAGGACTCGCAGTTTTGTCTTTTTGAACCCTAGTTTAGCCTTGAGAGTTCACCAGCTAGCTGGTTTTGGGGGAGCCTTGTGCAATTAATTGAAGGTGTCCAGGTTTCCCCCCCCCACACCTTTAGTAAGAGCTAAAAGCTCCAGCCCTGAAGGACTGACTTGCAGGAGTTAGGCCACAAACAGCATCAAAACTGAAGCTGACCGGTTCAAAACAAGAAATCCCTTCTTCTAAGCAAAAACCCAAGCCAGGCTGCAAAGGCCCCAAAACAAGCAAAAATCTTTTCGGGGAAAAAAATGGAGCTAAGGCAAAATAAAAAGAAGCAAAAAAAGTGAGTTCCAGCACAGATTGCAGTCTCTTTTTGATCCCATAGACACCCCACATTTTCTGCATTGTTTTGTCCTTTCTCTCTTGCCCCCGCATTTTCTCACTATAAATTCATTTGTTTCTTGGTAAATGACAGGACTGGGAAAATATCTGCAGGAACAGTTTTCCACAGTTTTAGGGATTGACGTGATCCTATGCCTTATCAGGGGGCAGGGAGACACATGAAAGTCACCCAGCGCTGCTCCGACCTCGTATTGTCAGAGGGTTTGACCTACGTGAGTGACAAACCTTTTTCCTAGAACTGGAGAGGACCCCCCCCCCCAAATAAGGCAAGGGTGCCTTCCCCAAAAGCTACAAAGATCCCACCGTAGCTAGGATGGCTCTGCAGCGCATACCTGAACAAAATGACGTTTCTGGTTTCTTCAAGGTTTGCTCGTTTATTTTTGCAGCAAAACTCGTAAGTGAGTGCAAGTCCTAAGTGACAAGAGCCTTCCAAATCAAAAGGCAGCATTGATAAAATGTGTCTCAAACCAAAAATCCCACAGTTGGTCTCCTCTGCTTGTCCGTAATAGGCAGGCAGGTTTTGAATACCAGTTCAAACGAAAATCTCATGTTCTGTCTGCTCAGCTCCAACCTCCCCCGCTTTTGTCTTTTTTTTCAGCCTCTCCCATTATCACAAGTCTGTTCTCCTCTCAAGGCCACACTGAGGCCTCTGCAAAGGGGGAGCTGCAAGCAACATTAATCAGCTTCTGTGGCTTGCAGCTGGCTATACAGATTTCATTAAAAGTTTGGTTCCAGGCAGTATAGTTGTCCAAACAATATGGCTGCCCTCTCGCTTCACTTCTGCATGGTCCGGCAGGATACAAGGTGAGCAAATTAGCCGTTTCACCTCAGGCCTGTGATGGTACCTTCTTCAGATATGTTCTGCTTCCCACATACTCCAGACAAAAGCAAAGATTTCTATCCTCCAATGCAGCACTAAGGAAGTATCCTATCAAAGATTTCCGCTTGCACAATGGAAGTTCCCTCCTCTTCCCCCCACACATGCCCTGCACTGTCCCTAAATCTGTTCCGGAGAGTTGGGGGAAACCCGGGAACAGATTTAGGGGGTGCAGGGGGAGTCCCGTTGTGCAAGCAGAAATCCTTGTGCTAAGAGGACGCTTGTTTAGCACCACCTTGGATGCAAGCCAACATTTGTGCCCTCAAGTTAGATATTCAGGCCTGCTTCAGTCACAAGGCAGGATATCATGACCGTGTTTTTTCTCCCTGCCACTTCACAGTTTCTAGAGTGATCACCTTTACAGTGCATGCAGATTTGCCCCCAGAATTAAGCTTGGTAACACAAGCCAATAGGGGCTGGCCCTACCAGTAGGCAGAATGAGCCAATTGCCTCAGGCAGCAGATGACTGAGTGTAGCAGACCTGGGTTGTTCCTCCTGAGCACTCCAGCTGTTCTCCTCTACTAGGTGATAGAGCTGTGGGTGTCATGTGGCCTGTCCTAGCCCTATCCCAACTAGCCTGGTGCCCTCGACTGTGCTGGAGGATGCTCTCCTCTTGCCAGGATTGACATAAGATATAACTGCCAGTCCAATCTTGTACGTAGGTAAGAAGAGCCTGCTGGATCATGCTAGAGGCCCATCTAGTCCAGGATCCTGTTCTCACTGTGGCCAACCAGATGCCCCAATGCAGGACCTGAGCACAACAGCAACTGGTATTCAGAGGCATAAGAACATAAGAAGAGCCTGCTGGATCAGGCCACTGGCCCATCTAGTCCAGCATCCTGTTCTCACAGTGGCCAACCACGGGCCTGGGGGAAGCCCGCAAGCAGGACCCGAGTGCAAGAACACTCTCCCCTCCTGAGGCTTCCGGCAACTGGTTTTCAGAAGCATGCTGCCTCTGACTAGCGTGGCAGAGCACAGCCATCACAGCTAGTAGCCATTGATAGCCCTGTCCTCCATGAATTTGTCTAATCTTCTTTTAAAGCCATCCAAGCTGGTGGCCATTACTGCATCTTATGGGAGCAAATTCCATAGTTTTACTATGCGCTGAGTAAAGAAGTACTTCCTTTTGTCTGTCCTGAATCTTCCAACATTCAGCTTCTTTGAATGTCCACGAGTTCTAGTATTATGAGAGAGGGAGAAGAACTTTTCTCTATCCACTTTCTCAATGCCATGCATAATTTTATACACTTCTATCATGTCTCCTCTGACCCGCCTTTTCTCTAAACTAAAAAGCCCCAAATGCTGCAACCTTTCCTCGTAAGGGAGTCGCTCCATCCCCTTGATCATTCTGGTTGCCCTCTTCTGAACCTTTTCCAACTCTATAATATCCTTTTTGAGATGAGGCGACCAGAACTGTACACAGTATTCCAAATGCGGCCGCACCATAGATTTATACAACGGCATTATGATATCGGCTGTTTTATTTTCAATACCTTTCCTAATGATCGCCAGCATGGAATTTGCCTTTTTCACAGCTGCCGCACACTGGGTCGACATTTTCATCGTGCTGTCCACTACAACCCCGAGGTCTCTCTCCTGGTCGGTCACCGCCAGTTCAGACCCCATGAGCGTATATGTGAAATTCAGATTTTTTGCTCCAATATGCATAATTTTACACTTCTTTATATTGAATTGCATGTGCCATTTTTCCGCCCATTCGCTCAGTTTGGAGAGGTCTTTTTGGAGCTCTTCGCAATCCCTTTTTGTTTTAACAACCCTGAACAATTTAGTGTCGTCAGCAAACTTGGCCACTTCACTGCTCACTCCTAATTCTAGGTCATTAATGAACAAGTTGAAAAGTACAGGTCCCAATACCGATCCTTGAGGGACTCCACTTTCTACAGCCCTCCATTCCTACTCTCTGCTTCTTAACCAATTCCTTATCCACAAGAGGACCTCTCCTCTTATTCCATGACTGCTAAGCTTCCTCAGAAGTCTTTGGTGAGGTACCTTGTCAAACGCTTTTTGAAAGTCTAAGTACACTATGTCCACTGGATCACCTCTATCTATATGCTTGTTGACACTCTCAAAGAATTCTAGTAGGTTACTGAGACAGGACTTTCCCTTGCAGAAGCCATGCTGGCTCTGCTTCAGCAAGGCTTGTTCTTCTATGTGCTTAGTTAATCTAGCTTTAATAATACTTTCTACCAGTTTTCCAGGGACAGAAGTTAAGCTAACTGGCCTGTAATTTCCGGGATCCCCTCTGGATCCCTTTTTGAAGATTGGCGTTACATTTGCCACTTTCCAGTCCTCAGGCATGGAGGAGGACCCGAGGGACAAGTTACATATTTTAGTTAGCAGATCAGCAATTTCACATCTGAGTTCTTTGAGAACTCTCGGGTGGATGCCATCCGGGCCTGGTGATTTGTCAGTTTTTATATTGTCCATTAAGCCTAGAACTTCCTCTCTCGTTACCACTATTTGTCTCTACTGCATCTACTGCCTCCAACAGTGGAGGGGAACACATAGCCATCATGGCTAGTGGCCATTGATAGCCTTTTCCTCCACAAATTTGTCTAATCCCCTTTTACAGCCATCCAAGTTGGTGGCCATCGCTGCCTCTTTGGGGAGCGAGTTCCATAGTTTAACTATGCACTGGCATGAATAAGTTCTTTCTTTTGTCTGTCCTGAATCACCCATCCTTCGGCTACATTGAATGTTCCCAAGTTCTAGTGTTATGAGAGAGGGAGAAATACCCACCACTAAAGGCTGCCCTTTGTAACAGTCTTAAGATGGTGTTAAAGGAAATGTACAGCTACCGGGTGCTTCTGACCCCTGTGAAAATAACCAGAGAACCTTTCATCTTAAGTTAAATAACACCATTTTGGATGAGTGTCTCCCCCCACTCTTTTTACCGAGTCATTTTTCCTCATGTGAGTAAGAGTCCTTGAGAACGTAAGAAATGTTGGATGAAGCCAAAGGTCAATCTAGTCTAGCATTCAAAATTCAATCTTGTCTAGCATTCTGTTTCTCAGGCGTAGGATGTTAGTCATACTCAGAGAGTAGACCCACTTAATCAATGGAGTTAAGTAACTTAAGTCTATTGATTTCAGTGGGTCTTCTCTGAGAACAACTCAGCTGAATAACACCCCTCACCTGGAATGCATCAAGGACTTCTGCACACCCAAGTCTGAACTCTCTGTGTGTCTTTAACCCTTCCCTCCCGTTTGAACAGCAGACCCCCCCTGCCCTACCATAAACTCCTCCAACAAATGGTCTGTGTGAGCATCTGGTGCTGATGTGTTTAAAAGAACCTCTGCCCACTTTGGCAGAACACTGCACCCCTGCTTGCTTTGCTCACCAACCCCACCTTTCCCCACCAACCCCTCCTTTAACCCTCACCAAAGTCACCCCCCTTTATACCTGCCTACCTCCATCTCCCTCCTCCACTGGCCTAGCAGCTCTCAGAAATCTGTCGTAATGCTGTAGTTTGCAGCGCCATCTGTCAGCAGCCAAACGAACTGGTGCATGATAACATTCTTAAACAAATATAGAATAGGACAGGGGTTCTGAAACGGTTGTCCATGGAGCTCCAGTGGTCCACAAGTTTAATTCAGATGGTCCACAATGTGCCTGTGGATTTGTAGTTGGAAGATGATAGATGATACATTCATTGCACTGAATATTCATATTGATTTTGAATTGTACTTGCATTACTTTTTTATTTCTCACATTTTATGGTATTACAACTGGAATTCTTGGAATTACAATTGCTTCAATAGGCAGAGAAATTATTAAATGGTTCGCCAAGATCCTCAGGAATTTTCAAGTGGCCCATAGGGGAAAATGTTTGGATTCCACTGGAATAGGAGAAATCAACAACAAAAACTGATTTTGCAAGTCCTTATGGGTGCCATGACACTTACGTGTTGAGCCTGGAAGAACAAACATCCACCATCTGAGGACCTTACTACCGTTTCTATATTTTGAATTATTTCTTATGAACAACAATTTCCTTTGGATAGTGATCAGGACATTTGGGTGGCATCTATTGACCTATGTTTAAACTGAGTGGGGTATATTGATGGTCATTGTATTAATGCCAGCTTATATTTTCTTTCTTATTCTTTCTCTGTGTTAAATTTGCTATCAAAAATTAGTAATATTTTTAAATGCAAATGGCAGGTGAGGAGGTCCCAATCCAGATGGGCTTTAACCTTTTGACCCCACTACAGCCCAGCTAAACAACAATAATGTTAGAGGGGTTTTCTTGGCTGTCTAAACCAGATGTGAGGAACCTGGTGGCCTGCAGATGTTGCTGACTGCACCTCCCAGCATCCCTGGCCATTGACTATGCTGGCTGGGAGGATGGGAGTTGTGGTTCAGCAACATCTTGAGGGCCAAAGGTTCCCCACCCCGAATCTAAACCAACCGCTCATTCATACAAGATTCAAGAGGACAGCAAACTCCCAACAGATGGCTGCCCATTCTCTTCTTGAAGATAATGCCCCCCCACCCTGCTCCTGCGAGGATTGATAACTGCCATCAGGTCGGCTGTGTGATGGAAGAACTGACTGTGTGGCAGGAGCTGCCTTGTCCTCCTGGCCTGGCAATTGTTGCCAGCTCACTTCCTGGATCTGATCTGTGCATTGCAGACAGGGGGAGAGCTTCACAGGAGAGACTGCTCTTTATTAAGGGCAAGACAGCCAGAGCTGCCACTGACATTGGTTGTCACTTATCAATCAATCCATCCATCCATCCATCCATCAATCCATCAATTACATTGCTATCCTGCCCTTTCTCCCAAAGGAGCCCAGGACTGCCAACATCAAAATGTTTGTTGTTGTTGTTGTTATGTGCCTTCAAATTGATTTTGACTTATGGCGACTCTATGAATCAGCAACCTCCAATAGCATCTGTCATGAACCACCCTGTTCAGACCTTGTAAGTTCAGGTCTGTGGCTTCCTTTATGGAATCATCCATCTCTTGTTTGGCCTTCCTCTTTTTCTACTCCTTTTCCCCCCAGCATTATTGTCTTTTCTAGTGATTCGTGTCTTCTCATGATGTGTCCAAAGTATGATAACCTCATTTCATCATTTTAGCTTCTAGTGATAGTTCTGGATTAATTTGTTCTAACACCCAATTATTTGTCTTTTTCGCAGTCCATGGTATGTGCAAAGCTCTCCTCCAACACCGCATTTCAAATGAGTTGATTTTTCTCTTATCCGCTTTTTTCACTGTCCAACTTTCACATCCATACATAGAGATCAGGAATACCATGGTCTGAATGATCCTGACTTTAGTGTTCAGTGATACATCTTTGCATTTGAGGACCTTTTCTAGTTCTCTCATAGCTGCCCTCCCCAGTCCTAGCCTTCTTCTGATTTCTTCACTATTGTCTCCATTTTGGTTAAGGACTGTGCCATTGATAATCCTTGACAAGTTCAATGTCCTCATTGTCAACTGTAAAGTTACATAAATCTTCTGTTGTCATTACTTTAGTCTTCTTGACATTCAGCTGTAGTCCTGCTTTTGTGCTTTCCTCTTTAACTTTCATCAGCATTCTTTTCAATTCATTACTGGTTTCTGCTAGTAGTATGGTATTGTCTGCATATCTTAAATTATTGATATTTCTCCCTCCAATTTTCACACCTGCTTGTCTTGGTCCAGTGTTTAATGTTTAAACAGTACAAATTAAAATAAAATAAAAAACATTCAAAACATTTAAAAACAATTAAAAACCATCTAAAAAGATTTTGATAGTCTAAAAACATTTAAAAGCAATTACATACCTCACAGTTGCCAATTTCAGGATTGCCATGGTCAGTATCTTTCAGCCACCAAATTATGTCAAACACCACTTGAACTTGCTTTTTCCTTCCCATGCCATTTTCCCTTGTGTCTTTTTAGATGTTGAGCCTGAGGGCTGGGTCCTTCTTAAAACCGATTTTTATAAGCTGCCCTGAGGGCTTTCTTGACCCAAATCCAAATATTTTGGATTGTATTCTGTTACGCCCTACTTAGAGTAGACCCATTGAAATGAATGAACCTAAATTAGGCTGCAATCCAGTGCACATTTACCTGGGAGCAAGTCCCATTGAAATCAATTGAGCTTACTTCTGAGTAAACATGTATTGGATTGCAGCCTCCGTCTTGCCTATTACATTCAGTGGATCTACTTTCGAGTAGGACTAGTGTTGAATACTACCCTTGGTCAGCTGTTAAGACCCAGTGGGACTTAGTGACAGCACCAGGGGAGAAGGGTAATTTCATCAAAACCCCTCCAGTGAGTACTCTAACTGCCATCGAGATGCAAACTGTGTGGCAAGAGCTGCCTTGTCCTGCTGGCCTGGACGTTGTCACCGGCTGTGCTCCTGGATCTGATCTGGCGGGGAGGAGGAAGAGTGCCTCAAGAGAGAGAGAGACCACCAGAACTGACACTGACAGAGGGGCGAGGAGTTGCTGCTCCTAACTGCATCATAAGTACTGCAACTTGAAGAACTTGTGCTTGAGCTTGCTTTTCCCTCCTCCCTCCCCATCCGTTTGCTTCGCATGTGGTGCCTTTCGTGTGTTTTGTCTTTCCGGATGGTTAGCCGAGGGCAGGGACCATTTTAGTACTGATTTGAATAAGTACTGGTTTTAGTACTGCTCTCAGGGCCTTTTTGGCTAAATGGCACAAACAAACAAACATTTAGCAGAGAGACCCACTATACTCAATGGGACTGATGCCTTAGCTTACTGACATTGACGACAGAGGAGAGGGACTCTATCAAGCCTCCTCCTATGAGGATCCTAATGGCTATCGAGACTCAGACTGGGTGGCAGGAGCTGCCCTGTCCTCCTGGCCTGAACATTGCAACACTTTTGCTCCTGGATCTGATCTGTTGGGAAAGAATGTTTCCAGGGAGTGGGAGGGGTTGCTCTTTATCAAGGGCAAAACAGCCAGAACTGCCACTGACATCGTCAGCTGTTAATTTGCAAGAACTTCTGCTTGAGCTTGCTTTTTCCTTCCTCCCTTCCATTCTTTTTTCCTTGTGTGTCACGTGTTTTTTAGACTGTGAGCTTGAGGGTGGGTACCATTTGAGATTCAGTCAATTGACCCAGCGCCACTCCTGGGTGACCAAGCCAGGATACAGTGGGAACGAGCAGAAGGAGTGTTGGAACCACACCAAGATAAAAGGTTTTAAAAGATTTACTGAAAGATGTCCAATTGAGGTGCTCTTGTGAGTCACCCATTGCAGGAAAATGCAAAATTAGATAAACCCAATAGTCCTGATCTTTCATACTCACATACAATCGCGCAGGTAACTGGGGGACAGCCAGTACTGTAGCAAGGGAGAAGGAGAAGCAGGCAGCACACTCACAGGAGTCTCGGGTGGTAGGCTGTGGTAGAAAACTTTTCAAACCTTCTGTGAAGCTGGGGTATCTTTATAGACAGACAATGTTTTGTTCTTTTGATATTTTCAATGAGCCCCGGTATCTCATCCCTCAATCGGTCAGCTGGCACTTGTTTTAATTTTTTACATGCTCTCTCTTAACGTTCCCTGCAACCTTCCGGTGATGCGTGGGTAAGAAATCCACCAAATAATGGGTGGGTAAGAAATTCACCAAGTAATATTCCTGCTTCTAAGCTGTGCTCTGAAAGCCACTTCTGAAGGAGTAAGAGACCCATTGTGACCCAGTCACTGGGACTGACCTCTGAGGAAGTTTAGGAATGGACTGCCTGGTTCATGGAACCAGCAGAGAAAGTGGCAAACCTGTCTCTGGACTGTATTATTTCAGACTGCCAGGGGATAGGTCCGACATAGGGCACATACATATAAATCTCATGGCTTCCCCCAAAGAATCCTGGGAACTATAGGCTACCTCTTCTAGAACTACAATCTCCAGCACCCTTAAATGACACTTCACAGGATTCTCCAGGACTGGTAAAGTCGTACAAGAGTGCTTTAAATGAATGAGGTGGCTCTGAACTTAGTGGAATGTTCCTTCATGCATGCCATAAAAAAAAAAATCTCTACACACAGAAATCCAAAAACTCTTGTATGGAAGAAATGTACCGACTAGCTCTGTGTGAAACAAGCAACAGATTTCTGCCACTGTGCTCTTTAATGGTTAACAACAACAATAGAGCAGCTGTTCCTAGAGCAGAAGGGATGCTTGCTAAAGAGGGGCTTCCCTTTCCTATCCCGCCAGCCTGGAAGAAATGCAGAGAGTGAGCGGGTGAGTCTGTTTTTGCTTGCAGAGGTGTTGGGGGGGGGCCTGCATGGAGGGAGCCCCAAGATCAAGGGGCACAATTGGAGGCGATGGGTAGGAAGGAAGTGAATGTTGGAAGAAAGCAGGAACTCCCTTTAATTCCACACACACACGCAATTCCTAGGGTTTGAGGATGCAATCCTGCCCTGTGGATGCCATATCTCCCCTGGCAACGCTCTGCATTGCAGAGGTAGATATACTTTTGCCATAGCCCAGTGTAAAACAAACCTGTTTATAGGGATTTTGTCGTTTCTGTCTGTCTCTCTCCGTCCCCCCATCCCAGCCTTTGTTTACGGAAGTCTCAACCCCTATCTGAACAGGCTGGTTTATAACAGATGCTGTTGAAGGTCGCTGACTCATAGGGTCGCCATAAGTCGAAATCAACTTGAAGGCACATGACAGCAACAACAAAATTCCCAGCTGTGGGTTGTTCTTCTGCTGTTAGCAACTGTTTCTCTCTCCTGGGTATTTTGCTGCCATCCTAAATAAGTGTATCTGCCCTTATTCACCTTATGCCAACCTACGGTGGTAGCTTTGACACCAGACATAGTTGCTGTAGTAGTTGTTGTTAACATTATCATAATCATTTATTACCTGCTCTTCACCCAAAGATACAAGGGCAGGTTACAACAATTTTAAAACACAGCATTAAATTTATTTATTTTTAAAAAAACCCAAATCACAAAACACTTGTTCTGTGTGGTACCTAGGCCAAGAATCAGGTGTGTATTAAATCAAATGGATTAAAAGTGTGTGGTCACAAGATGATGGTTACTGATTTAATTTATGTTACTCTTGTCAAAATTTCCTCAGAGAATAGAAATACATAATACAATCCTACCCACCTCTACAATTCCCTCCAAAGTCCAACCCTCTCTCCCTCAAGAACTCTGCCCTATCTAAATGACAATTCTCTCACACAGATAAACACACAGTACACTCACTTGTTCCCTCTTCCATCCCCCCCACATCTCTCCATACCATATTTATACTAATACAAACACATTCCAAAACATTGGGGAGCCTGGCGGGGAGCCCAGAGTCTGTGAGTTCAAATCCCCGCTCGTGTCTCCTGGGTGTCAAGGGCCAGCTAAAGATCACCCCCACAGTGAGTGGCTCAGGGGTTACCTACCCTGCCACCTGTGCAGCCGTGGGCAAGCTGCAGAGTCCCAAGGAGCCCAGTTGCCCCCCAATTGGCAGTTGCGGACAAGGAAGGGGCTGTCTTGTGCAGCTATGGCAAGCTGAGCAGGCCCTAGCCAGCTGGGGAGGACTAGGCTCAGAGGGAGGCAGTGGGAAACCCCCTCTGAATACCGATGACCATGAAAACCCTATTCATAGGGTTGCCATCAGTTGGAATCGATTTGAAGGCAGTCCATTTTTTCAACAACAAACATCACAGTGGGCCCCAGCTCTACCCTCCTACAGGGTCCCAACTATCTCCCCACCCCCACTTGCTGTGCTTAGGCCAGATACGAGCATTCCTTGGGAACATCTGCATTTTTGGTGATGAATAAAATGGTATATAAATAGCAATTGATCCGGGTTGTTTTAAAGTGCCGCTTTTTTCTTCTTTTGCTTGAATTTGATCTTAAATATATCAAAGTTTAGGGTAGAATAGTTAGACTGTGTCCAAGTAGTCAGTGCTGAGCCAGAGGGACCAGGGGTCTGGCTTGGGTTAAAGCAGCTTCTTTCTGTTCCTTTGTTCGCTCTTTGGTTAAGCCATGATATATTAATAATGAGGTGATTATTGGAATAATCTGCCAGGTGCCAGCCCTCCTTAGCTTCCTGCTCCCTCAGAATTAAGGTCGCCAGTGAATTTAACAAAGCACAAAATGTGGCCCTGCCCTTGTGCTTTTTAACATATCCTATCACACAGAATACTTAGCAAATGAAGCTTTTCCTGAAATTGATGCAAAATGGTGGGATCAACTTGCAGCTCTTCCTTCATGCCCAGTGGGTGTTAAACGTGCAGGAGAGGTGGCCAGGAAAAAAAAGTTGGCAAAGCTGATCCTTCCACACTTGTGCCAGGTGGATATTAAAGCATTTTGGGTTTTTTAAAAACACCTACCATGTTTTCTAGTCATTGCTAGCCTTAGCCTGGTTCTACTGGGACTTGGCACATGCCCCAAGACTGTGCATGATTTGGTTTTGTTCTGAGCATTAGGTGAGTCATTCTGGTAGCCTTTCCCTCCTTGCCCAGATCACCTCTCATAAAATCAGCTTCCTGCTGTTCAAGCCACCAAAAAAAAGCCCCCTCTCCTCCCTCTTTGAGATAAAGCTCCTCAGAAATGCCACCCTGGGCTCCTACTGGGATAAAGGGGGGGATATAAATCTAATAAATAAATAAATAAATAAATAAATAAATAAATAAATAAAATACTGGGCAGTTTCCCCTGTTGCGGTGGTGGTGGCCTTCCCTGAAAGCTGCAGCAGAAAAAGACTCCTAAAGAGAAGCTTGGTCCATTGTGCGCTCAGCTAGTGAATGAACCTGGTTGTCGACAGCACTTTAAGAGGGACTTTGTGGATAACACATGGGGGTTGGGGGGAAGAGAACAGAGACAAGGGAGAGGGAGACAAGGTTGGGTTTTGGAGTCTCCCTTCCATTGCAAAGGGAGGAGAAGCAGCAGTGAGATGGGAAGGTGCATAATTTTTTCAAAAATCATTTTAAAAGAATGATTTTAAGTAAACAGTTCGGAGGTGAGATGGAAAGGCCAGAAATGTCTGAGGATCTTTTTTTCAAGTTGGGTGGGGAGAAACAGGCTACCAAATAAAGGGCAATAAACGAGATAAAGGAGGTTTGCTGATTCCAGAAGGGAAAGGGGAATGCAAAAGGGATGGACTTTTCTTCCATTAAATGGCCATGTAGCTAGGTCAGCTGAGATAATGTAGGAAGCTTTTAAGTAGAGGGCTGGTGAAGTTTAGGTGGGCCAACATAGGATTCGGCAACAGAAGTTATAGTTTTAATTATAACCTTGCATATTCTTCTTTTGAGCGATCCATATTCTGTTTCATTTTTCTACACAATCACTATTTACAGATCTTTCCTTCCTCAGGATTCATTCATGTGCAATGTGGTGTTGATTTCTGTTTGATATGATCGTGCTCGTATCATTCATAAGCTGAAATGCACTCCTTGAACTTTTGCTGATATATTTAAAATAAATCTCTCCGAACACATTTAATCTCTTGGGATCCCATTTGGTCACCACCCTCTCACCCTCTGGCACAATTCAAGAATCTCATTTTCAATTTTGACATTAGGGGCTCGACTACATAGGGTTGAGTTCTAATTAGGTAATAACTGGGACACCTTTTCACCCTTCACAGGCTGTGAAATGGCATCCGAGCAACATTCAGGATCCTCCCCCTTTTACCCTGGAGAGGCAACAGCCACCATGCAGCCAGCTCAGGTAGGGGAAAGATCACTGGGGAGACAAGTTGGGGACAGCCAGACGTGGTCCTTCCTTGTTACAGAAGGACTACTTGCAGGGGGCCTTGTCTCTTGCCCTTCTCCTTCTGGGACTCCCTCTGAAGGAGGCTCCTCTGTGTTTTTGCCGTGAAACTTTGAAAACTACAGAAGAACAGCCCAGCTGAATCAGGCCCAAGACTAATCTAGACGAGCATCCTGATTCTCACAGTGGTGCAACTAGATGTCTCTGGGCAGCCCATAAGCAGAACCTGAATGCAATAGCGCTCTTCCAGTGATTCTCTAGAAGTGGTATTCAATAGTATCATGCCTTCAACATTGAAGGTAGTGCATAGCCCTCATGGCTAGGAGCCATTGATAGCCTTGTCCTCCATGAATTTGTCTAACCCTCTTTGAAAGCCATCCAAGTTGACGGCCATTACTGCATGGTGTGGTAGTGAATGCAGGGCTGTGAAGCCGGTACGCCAAACCTTCGACTCCGACTCCAACTCCTCTATTTTTCTACTGTCCGACTCCTTCATAAATGTCAAATGTATATTAACTAGTAATAACAAATTTACTGTAGTAAAATGGTAGCACAAGGCATTTCATCACCACCACATGAATCATCAGGCTAGATTGATAGAACATAAAATATATTTATTTGATTAAAATTTCTGAACAAGAAAGCTTTCCTAAATTCCTATGAAAGTTTTTATTTCTACATTTCTATCGACTCTGACTCCATCCAAAATTGCTTTCGACTCCACGACTCCGACTCCACAGCCCTGATGAATGCAAGAGTTTTAACTCTGCTGTGCGTGAAGAAGTGGTTCCTTTTGTTCCTGCTAAAGCTGCCAAAATTTCTCTTTATTGGATTGCCCTCAACTATAGTATCAGTGCTCAGTTCCTCTGCACCCAGGCACAATTATATACATCTCTATCACGTGCTTCCTTGCTCCACTTTTCCCCCTAAAGTATAGGGGAGTTGCTCCAATCTCTTGATCATTTTGGTTGCCCCTTTTCTGAACCTTTTCACAGCTCTACAGTATCCTTTTTGAGGTGAGGCAACCAGAACTATACCCATTATTCTAAGGGCGGAAGCCATACTGGTTCTGCTTTAGAAAGACTTGTTCTTCTGTACATTTGGTAATCCTGTCCCTGCCTGTAATTTCCCAGATCTCCGTTTTTAAAAATTGTATTACATTGGCCACTTACTAGTTCTCAGATATGCAAGGCAACCTCAGGGACAAGATACATATTTTTTTTAGAACTTCAGCAATTTCACATCTGAGTCCTTTAATTTATTTGTTTATTGATTGATTGATCTCATAGCCCAGCCTTCCTCCTGAAGGAGCCCAGGATGGTTTAAGAACTTTATCCCTAGGTACATGCCATCTTGATCCAGTAATTGTGAACACTGAAGCAAAAATCCCCACTTGCCACTTCTCTCTTCAGATTGTGAGTGAAAGATAGATGATTGCCACACCTTGCCTAAGGGTGTTTATGAGGAAGGTGTTTTCTTATTCCAGGGTCCAGTTACCTTTGAGGAAGTGACCTTGAATTTCACCGGGGAGGAATGGGTCCTGCTGGATCCAGGTCAGAGAGCTCTTTACAAGGAGGTCATGGTGGAGATTCATGAGATGATAATCTCTCTGGGTAAGGATCCCAAATTGAGCACTGGAAGGGTGTTGATGGACTTACCCTGGACATAAGAATATATGAAGAGCCCTGATGGATCAGGCCAAAGGCCCATGTAGTTCACAATTCTCCTCTCACAGCGGCCAACCAAATGCCTGTAGGACTCTCATAAGCTGGATATGAGTGCGACAGGAAACGCCCCACTTGTGATCCCCATACTGCCTCAGATACTGGTGGTAATAGAGCCAACAAAGCAAATGGGCACATTTGCTGTGCCTTATGTATCCCAAGTCTCTTTTTTTCCTAAGTGGACAGGTCTCTCATTGAGGTTGGGTGGGACATATCATTCATTCAGAGTATACAGTATTAAACTGGATAGACCCAGGAGCAGCCAGTGGGGATGGGTGAAGCAGCGGGTAGGTTTTGGCTGTGTGTATCACAATAATAATAATAATATAATTCATTATTATTATCATCATCAGAGGTTATTACCTGCCCTTTACTCACAGGTCCCAGGGCGGGTTACAACGATTTAAAAACATGTAATTAAGAACAGTTACAAACAGTGTAAATAACATCACAGAAAATAGAGTGGATCCTAAAAATATACATCTCATGTGTTGAAGGCCAGGGTAAAGAGGTGCGTCTTCAGCATTCGCCGAAAGTTGTACCATGAAGTTGCCAGAGGCACCTGGGGAGGAAATTCCACAGCTTAGCAGCTGCCACAGAGGATGCCCTCTCCCGGGCCGCCCACCCCCCAAACGTCTGAGCATGGCGGAACTACCAAAAGGGCCCCCTCTGCTGATCTCCACACCGAGGGGGTCTGTAGGGAAGGAGGCAGTCTTTTAGATATTTGGGACCTAAGTCATTTAGGGCTTTAAACACCTTGAACTGGGCCCGAAAACAAACTGGCAGCCAGTGCAGCTGTTTTAAAATAGGGTTTATATGAGTTCTAAAGAGAAACTCAGCCAGTAATTTGACTGCTGCATTTGGACCAGTTGACGTTTCCACTTGTCTTCAAGGGCAGCCCCATGAAGAGCTCGATGCAATAATCCAGTATGGAAGTTACCAGAGCCTGGAGCACTGTGGCCAAGTCATCTCTGTCCCAAAGGGGGTGAAGCTGGCAAACCAACCAGAGCTGGAAAAAGGCACTCGTAGCGACTGAGGCCACCTGAACCTCCAGGGACAGTGTTGGATGAAGGAGTACCGCCCGGCTCTGCAAGTTTGCCAGCACAGCCCCAACCCTCCCTCACCTGCTCCTCCCCGTCTTCCTCAAAGTAGGCCGTGGCAACACCCCTGCTAGGAAGCCAGTTGTGTAGTGCTGCCCTTCCCAGCCCCCCGCACCTGGATAGGTCAGTAGACTGTTCCTGTTTAAGGTAGGTTCATTTGTGCATGTTTTTTGTTGAAACCTAACCACGTTTCCTGGGCGGAAGGAGATGACATCTTTGCCTGTGGCTTTGTAGCAGAGGAGAGATCAGCAGGTAGATGCTCAAATATGGGGTGGGATCCCTCTGTCTGGGAATTGTGATTAAATTGGCACAAATCTAAATTGGTGAATTTGAGGTGCTCCCTTATCAGCATTACCAAGCACAGGGGTTCACTTCACCCAGTGCTCATGTGAGACCCCTGAATATAACTGAAGCACACCAGTCTCAAAACGGTGGTGCAGGTGCTGAGCCAGCCACAAAATGGTAGCACATGGAAGCAAAATATATCACTCAAACTCTGTCTCTCCTCTCACTCTTTTGAAGGTGCATTAAAACAAAACAAATCATCCAACAGGTCTAATGCTGATTATTTGTATATATTTTGGAGTTGCCCAGAGATACAGGTATACTGGAATTTGATTTTTAAAATAATTCGGGATATGTCAGGTTATTCAACACAAAACAATTCCAAAATATTGCTACTAGGTGTTCTCAGAGATAGTCTATTCATAGGGTTTTCGTGGTAAAAGGTATTCAGAGGAGGTTTACCATTGCCTTCCTCTGAGTTTGGATGCATCTTAGTCTGGTGTCTCAGCTTTGAGCATTCCGCCTTGGGTGGCCCTGCTAGGAGTCTAGCCTCTTGGTCTAGACTCCTGATGGTATTGCTCTCAGTTTCTTTGACACTCTCAAACTGAGGTTATCATACATAATGAGAAGACATGACTCACTAGAAAAGACAATGCTGGGAAAAACAGAAGGGAGTAGAAAAAGAGGAAGGCCAAACAAGAGATGGATTGATTCCAGAAAGGAAGCCACAGACCTGAACTTACAAGATCTGAACAGGGTGGTTTACAACAGATTATTTGTTTATTAAAGGGATTTTGCATTAATAAGGGACTACTGATATTTACACTGGGGTCTTAAAAGTGTTTAGGGACAGTTTCTAAAGGAACTGGAGACACTGTTGCTGACACCTGCTTCTAAGAGGCTTCTACTTTAGGGCCAAGTTCCCTAAATCTCCACTCACAACAACCTCACTCACAATCTGGTCCAGCTACTCAGAACAATCTTTCTCCAACCCCAAATCTCCTCTAGTTGAACTTCTGGCTGCTCGGGCAGTTTAGCTGATTTTTGAAAACCCACTTGTGTAACCTTTCTCTGGTAAGGTCTTTACACAGGGCAGCCTCTCAGTCACTGGCTCCCTTCTTCTGATCTTCATCAGCCAAGTACTGTTAACACATTGGTTTCCTATCTACAAAAATGGTGGGGGGGGAGCATCCTACATCAGAGTTTTTTAAATGGAATACAGGCCTGCACTCTCCACTTTCACTTCATCTTTCTCTGGCCTCTGCCTCACACCTCCATCATCAACTGACTTTCTGAACTGACAGTTAACTGCCCATCCTTCGCTGTCTAGAACATCCAACCAATCAGAGCCTGTTGTTTCCCAGATAGATAAAAATGAATTTACCTGAGCCAGATATCATCTATAAATATTAAAAGTGATCATCTCTCTCTCTTCACAATCTGTTGCCAGACAGTTACAGCTAAGATAGTTCTGTAACAGTATAAGGCTTTGTCAATTATACTGTGAAATCAAAAGAGAACCTATAAATATTTTTTCAAAATACAAATCATAAACAGGCAGATATATGCACAGCTTTTCTCCACAGAGTTTTACCAGCTTTCCTTTTTATTCCATCAGGAGATGTCTGGGAGATCACGGCTGAGGGGGAACCATCAGAAATGTCACTGGAAAGAGCTGAGGGGCAGAAGGCGGAACAGAATTTGGGGAGTCAAGATGGAGCAAAGAGACAAGAGGAGAGACACCTGCAAAAGATGGGGGATGAATCCAGAGCTTCTCAGAGTGATGAAAATAGAACGCAAGGGAGTACTCATCACCTAAAGGCAACGAGAGTGTCTCCTGAGTGCAGTAAAATCTTAAGTTGCCAAAAAGCCCTGAGTACACTTCAGAGAAGGAATATGAGAGTGAAACCCTATAAATGTTTGGAGTGTGGAAATAGCTTCAGTTACACTTACTCCCTTGCTAGACATCAAAGAACTCATACAGGGGACAAACCTTATGGATGCTTGGAGTGTGGAAAGAGCTTCACTTACAGTAACTCCCTTACTACACATCAAAGAATTCATACAGGGGACAAACCTTATAAATGCTTGGAGTGTGGAAAGAGTTTCAACCGTCACCACCACCTTACTTCTCATCAAAGAACTCATACAGGGGACAAACCTTATAAATGCTTGGAGTGTGGAAAGAGTTTTAGTCGTCATCACCACCTTACTATGCATCAAAGAACTCATACAGGAGACAAGCCTTATAAATGCTTAGGGTGTGGAAAGGGCTTCAGTGACAGTGGCACCCTTATTAAACATCAAAGAACTCATACAGGGGACAAACCTTATAAATGTTTGGATTGTGGAAAGAGCTTCAGTCAGCGTCCTTCCCTTACTGTGCATCAAAGAACTCATACAGGGGAGAAACCTTATAAATGCTTGGAGTGTGGAAAGAGCTTTAGTCAGAATTGCAATCTTCAGGCACATCAAAGGATGCATACAGGGGAAAAGCCATATAAATGCTTTGAATGTGGAAAGAACTTTACATTTAGTTCTAATCTTAATGTACATCAAAGGAGCCATACAGTAGAGAAGCCTTATAAATGTATTTAATGTGGAAATAGCCACATTAAATCACACACTTGTTGCACATTTAAAAAAAAAACCCACCGGGGCAGAACCATATAACTATGTAGAGGGTAGAAAGAGTTTCAGTTAATTTCCAAACAGACCTGTAATTCCTGATCAAGCCCCTGGAAATCTCACCCAATTCGAAAAGCTACTTTTATACACCATTGGCAACTCCAAAGAAATGATTTAAATTCTGTACCTATTATTATTGAAGCAGACTTTGGTGGTAATACGGGCTTGAAGATCTGCTAGGAGAAGAATTTTTAATTGCATCTGGTGGAATTATCTCGGGGTCAAAGTAGAATTAAATCGTTTTCAACTTGCACTAGAGATGCCTCGCTCAAGCAGCTTATACGTAGTTGGTACCTAACACCCTGGTTATTGTCACTGGTCCGACCTGGAAACTCCCCCGTGTGCTGGAGGGGCTGCCAGGTTACTGGAAAATACCAGCGTATGTGGTGGGACTCCAGGGTGGTGCAGGAAGTTTGGATAAGAGTCTCCACCATTATGCACCAAACTCCATCCAATGGCCTTGCGTAATCTATTCTTGGAACACTAAGAACATTTATCAAGGAAAGGAGTTACCTCACACCTTCTTGCTGCGGCCTTTCACTGGAAAGACTTTCAAGCCACTAATTTGGGCCATTGGTGTCAGAAAGTTTGACATCACCATCATGGAAAAGTTTACTCATAAACTGAGTATAACGCGAGGCCAGGCAAATCAAGATTTTTTCTTTTTGGTTTGGTTCAGCTTTATTAATTGCCCATTTTCTTGATTATTAATGTTATCGGTCCAGGGGATTTATTCCTTCATTTGGCAGGACTGATTTCTGAAAGCTGGGAGTGCATGCTTCCATGCCTGTTCCTTAAAATGTCTGCAATGTTTGAAGCTCTTACCTATAAAGGTAAACATAAAGGCTTTGTTTGAGCACCCCTTTAAGAGGTATTTGTACATATCGCTGCAAATGAAAGCATAATTCACTGTGCAATGTAGAAACGTCATCTACGAGCTAGAGGGAGCCCCAGCTGACAAAGCGTCAAGGCGAGTTAAGCAGCAGAGCGAGTTCGGCAGCAGGGCGAGGAGGCCAGGGCCCCCCACTCTGCCCGTCTGTTCCCTGACCTCAACTAAACCGCAGTCTCCAACCCATTGACGTAATAAACCTTAAACAAAACTATGCAGGTAAGAAGCCAGCAGGGGTGTGGGGGCTTTCCAGTGTTTTGCACCGCCTGCAGCATGTACGACTATCTGCCTGTTGGACAGAAGTCGTGGGTGTGCTCTCGGTGCAATGAGCTCCTGGCTCTCCAGGAACGACTTCATTTCCTTGAGGCCAAGGTGGCGGACCTGGAAAAGCTGAGAGAGGCAGAGAGGTGTGTGGAGGAGGCCTTCAGGGACGTTATAGCTGTGTCCCACTCCAACGATGATAGCTCTCCTGCTATCATGGAGAACGATGGTCTCGGGGAAGGAGAGCATCCAGCTGAGGAAGAGGGAAATGATCCCTTAGAAGGGACCCATTCCTTGGGGGATGAGCAGCTATCCTCTCGTGCCGAGGATATATCTCCAGGGGGTGGAGGGATCCTTGTAGTGGGTGATTCAATCATTAGGAGCATAGACAGGGGTGTGTGTGATGGGCGTGTAGACCGCAAGGTGTTTTGCCTGCCTGGTGCGAAGGTTGCGGATATCGCCCGTCGTTTAGATAGTTTGGTAGACAGTGCTGGGAAGGAGTCAGTGGTCGTGGTGCACGTTGGCACCAACGACATGGGGAAATGCAGCCGTGAGGTCCTGGAAGCAAAGTTTAGGTTGCTAGGTAGGATGCTGAAAGCCAGGACCTCCAAGGTGGCTTTCTCTGAAATGCTACCGGTTCCACGCGCAGGACCAGCTAGACAGGCCCAGCTTTGCAGTCTCAATGCGTGGATGAGACGATGGTGTCGGGTGGAAGGGTTCGGATTTGTTAGGCACTGGGGAACATTTTGGGACAAGCCGGGCCTGTACAAAAGGGACGGGCTCCACTTGAACCAGAATGGAACCAGACTGCTGGCACTTAAAATTAAAAAGGTAGCAGAGCAGCTTTTAAACTGACTGAGGGGGGAAACCCGACAGGAGCTGAGAAAGGTCCGGTTCGGAATAAACCTCCCCCCTGGGATAAAAACCAAAGAAATAATGAAATTTTAAAAGGGGTAGGCCTAGAAGTAGGCATTGTGAGAGCAGGGGCACAGGATATAAATTCAGAAGAGCAAAATTACCACAGGCCTAACCACAAGTGCCAAAGACACTTGAAGAGAGACACTGCTTACAAGTGCCTGTACGCTAATGCTAGGAGCCTCCGAACCAAGATAGGAGAACTGGAGTGCTTGGTCTTAGAGAAGAGCATTGATATAGTGAGCATAACCGAGACCTGGTGGAATGGAGAAAACCAGTGGGATACGGTTATCCCTGGATATAAACTATATCGGAAGGACAGGGAAGGACGTATTGGTGGCGGAGTCGCTCTATACATGAAAGAAGGCATTGAATCCAGCAAGCTTGAAACCCCAAAAGAGGCAGACTCCTCCACAGAATCGTTGTGGGTGGTGATACCGTGCCCCAGGAGGGACTTAATACTGGGAACGATCTATCGTCCCCCTGATCAAAATGCTCAGGGAGACCTTGAGATGAGATATGAAATTGAGGAAGCATCCAAACTAGGAAATGTGGTAGTAATGGGTGACTTCAACTACCCGGACATAGACTGGCTGCATATGTGTTCCAGTCATGACAAAGAAGCAAAGTTTCTAGATATTTTAAATGACTATTCCCTAGATCAGTTGGTCATGGAACCGACCAGAGGGACGGCAACCCTGGACTTAATCCTCAGTGGGGACCGGGACCTGGTGCGAGATGTAAGTGTTGTTGAACCGATTGGGAGCAGTGACCACAGTGCTATTAAATTAAACATACATGTAACTGGCCAATTGCCAAGAAAATCCAACACGGTCACATTTGACTTCAAAAGAGGAAACTTCACAAAAATGAGGGGATTGGTCAAAAGAAAGCTGAAAAACAAAGTCCAGAGGGTCACATCACTCAAAAATGCTTGGAAGTTGTTTAAAAACACTATATTAGAAGCTCAACTGGAGTGCATACCACAGATCAGAAAAGGTACCGCCAGGGCCAAGAAGATGCCAGCATGGTTAACGAGCAAAGTCAAGGAAGCTCTTAGAGGCAAAAAGTCTTCCTTCAGAAAATGGAAGTCTTGTCCAAATGAAGAAAATAAAAAAGAACACAAACTCTGGCAAAAGAAATGCAAGAAGACAATAAGGGATGCTAAAAAAGAATTTGAGGAGCACATTGCTAAGAACATAAAAACCAACAACAAAAAATTCTATAAATACATTCAAAGCAGGAGACCATCTAGGGAGACAATTGGACCCTTGGATGATAAGGGAGTCAAAGGTGTACTAAAGAACGATAAGGAGATTGCAGATAAGCTAAATGAATTCTTTGCATCTGTCTTCACAGTGGAAGATATAGGGCAGATCCCTGAACCTGAACTAACATTTGCAGGAAGGGATTCTGAGGAACTAAGACAAATAGTGGTAACGAGAGAGGAAGTTCTAAGCTTAATGGACAATATAAAAACTGACAAATCACCGGGCCCAGATGGCATCCACCCGAGAGTTCTCAAAGAACTCAAAGGTGAAATTGCTGATCTGCTAACTAAAATATGTAACTTGTCCCTCGGGTCGTCCTCCGTGCCTGAGGACTGGAAAGTGGCAAATGTAACGCCAATCTTCAAAAAGGGATCCAGAGGGGATCCCGGAAATTACAGGCCAGTTAGCTTAACTTCTGTCCCTGGAAAACTGGTAGAAAGTATGATTAAAGCTAGATTAACTAAGCACATAGAAGAACAAGCCTTGCTGAAGCAGAGCCAGCATGGCTTCTGCAAGGGAAAGTCCTGTCTCAGTAACCTATTAGAATTCTTTGAGAGTGTCAACAAGCATATAGATAGAGGTGATCCAGTGGACATAGTGTACTTAGACTTTCAAAAAGCGTTTGACAAGGTACCTCACCAAAGGCTTCTGAGGAAGCTTAGCAGTCATGGAATAAGAGGAGAGGTCCTCTTGTGGATAAGGAATTGGTTAAGAAGCAGAAAGCAGAGAGTAGGAATAAACGGACAGTTCTCCCAATGGAGGGCTGTAGAAAGTGGAGTCCCTCAAGGATCGGTATTGGGACCTGTACTTTTCAACTTGTTCATTAATGACCTAGAATTAGGAGTGAGCAGTGAGGTGGCCAAGTTTGCTGACGACACTAAATTGTTCAGGGTTGTTAAAACAAAAAGGGATTGCGAAGAGCTCCAAAAAGACCTCTCCAAACTGAGTGAATGGGCGGAAAAATGGCAAATGCAATTCAGTATAAACAAGTGTAAAATTATGCATATTGGAGCAAAAAATCTTAATTTCACATATACGCTCATGGGGTCTGAACTGGCGGTGACCGACCAGGAGAGAGACCTCGGGGTTGTAGTGGACAGCACGATGAAAATGTCGACCCAGTGTGCGGCAGCTGTGAAAAAGGCAAATTCCATGCTAGCAATAATTAGGAAAGGTATTGAAAATAAAACAACCGATATCATAATGCCGTTGTATAAATCTATGGTGCGGCCGCATTTGGAATACTGTGTACAGTTCTGGTCGCCTCATCTCAAAAAGGATATTCTAGAGTTGGAAAAGGTTCAGAAGAGGGCAACCAGAATGATCAAGGGGATGGAGCGACTCCCTTACGAGGAAAGGTTGCAGCATTTGGGGCTTTTTAGTTTAGAGAGAAGGCGGGTCAGAGGAGACATGATAGAAGTGTATAAAATTATGCATGGCATTGAGAAAGTGGATAGAGAAAAGTTCTTCTCCCTCTCTCATAATACTAGAACTCGTGGACATTCAAAGAAGCTGAATGTTGGAAGATTCAGGACAGACAAAAGGAAGTACTTCTTTACTCAGCGCATAGTTAAACTATGGAATTTGCTCCCACAAGATGCAGTAATGGCCACCAGCTTGGATGGCTTTAAAAGAAGATTAGACAAATTCATGGAGGACAGGGCTATCAATGGCTACTAGCCATGATGGCTGTGCTGTGCCACCCTAGTCAGAGGCAGCATGCTTCTGAAAACCAGTTGCCGGAAGCCTCAGGAGGGGAGAGTGTTCTTGCACTCGGGTCCTGCTTGCGGGCTTCCCCCAGGCACCTGGTTGGCCGCTGTGAGAACAGGATGCTGGACTAGATGGGCCACTGGCCTGATCCAGCAGGCTCTTCTTATGTTCTTATGTTCTTATAAGCTTATGTAAAGTAAGAACTAGGGCTGTGCACTGTATTCGGCTGAGGCCTGAGCCAAATCAGGCCCATTCGGACATTTTCTGGCCTTGGCTGAGTTGGGCTCTGACAGCCACAGATCACTATGGGTCAGATTTGATGACCCAGAGTGACCAGGGGCTGTCAGGGAGTGGGGCAGCAGGCAGGAAAAAGAGGCAGCTGTGGCTCTTGTTCCTGTCTGATGAGCAGAGGCATTGATCCTCTGGGTGTGCAGGTCCTGTTATGCAAGGGGCTTGCAAAACAGCATCCCCCTAGGATTGCTCCCTCCTGCACTGTGCTGTACAGAGTCAGGAGTTGCTAGGAGTGTGTGTGTGTGTGGCGAGGCCATTGTGAGAAGATGGAGGGCCAGGTTCAGATCTTGCTCTTTTCACATTTTATATTTCTGCGTGTATATATTTAAAAAACACACACAAACAGTGAGTGTTGGATCCCCTCACCCCACAGATCTTGCTGTTTGTGGCTGTGAGCTGATTGGACCCTGAGGAAGGTGCCTGCTGCAGGTAACAACAAGCGTCCCTGCACACTTGCCGCAACACGTGCCCCAAGCGCCCGGGAGTGCTTACTAGATCAGGCGTGACCCCCAAAGGCAGAAACTTCTTGGTCAGCTCTCCCCTCGTGCATGCACTTGTGCCCCGCTTCCCACATCCCAGAATGATCCCTTCCCCTTGCATCCTGGGAAGGCCGGCTGAGGAGGCAGTAGCACAAGCATTGAGCTCTTGGAGAAGAGATCGTCGCACCAAGGGTTTTGCCTGGCACACTGCATCCAACTGCCGGGAAACACCGTTGCAGCAGCACTCCCATCTGCTGAATTCCAGGAAAGCTCATTGCAAAAGACTGCTGCAGTGCTGTTTTACAAAGAGCTTTCCTGTAGGATAAACTGACCCTGCTCTCAGTTGAGGTCTGTGTGTGTAGGGGAGAAGGCACGCCATCTCTTTTCCCTGACCTCTGCCCTGCCATAAGTTTGCTTAGGGTTTTTCTTACCTTAATTAAACATGAGCCCTGCCCCTGAACCCATTTGGAACTGGCTCTGAGCCGGGGTGGGTAGTCTCCGAGGGGCCCCAGGGCAGGTAGGCCTGATGCCTCCCCTCCCATCCGGATTGGAGCCACAGGGTGGATAATGGGGTCTGTGCACAGACTAGTAAGAACCTAAAACTTGTAGACTGAGCTCCTATATACCTGAGTTTTGTTTGAGAAATATTTGTTTGGTTTTTTAGTTTTGAAAAAAATATTGATATTTTAAAAAGCGTTTCAGTCAGCATACCGTGGGGTTACCCTTGAAAACGGTCCGGAAGCTGCAACTGGTACAGAATGCGGCGGCTCGCCTGATGAAGGGTAGCCGCCGGCGAGACCACATTACTCCAGTGCTGAAGGAGTTGCATTGGTTACCAGTTGCTTTCCGAGCCCAATTCAAGGTGTTGGTTTTGACCTTTAAAACCCTGTATGGATTCGGCCCAGTCTATCTGAAGGAGCGCCTCCAGCATCATCAATGTTGCCGCCCAACAAGATCAGCCTCAAAAGACCTTCTCTCTGTCCCACCAGTTAAAACAGCTAGACTGGTGAGAACTAGGGAGAGGGCTTTTTCAATCATGGCACCCACTCTCTGGAATTCCTTCCCAAATGACATCCGCCATACCCCCTCCATGATGAGCTTCCGCCGGACCCTGAAAACCTGGCTCTTCAGGCAGGCCTTTGAGGTGGGTTAGGTTTCAGTGTTATTGTTGGAATTTTAAGGCTCTAATGTGAATTGTATGTTTTTATGTTGTGCGTCGCCCAGAGTGGCTGGACAACCAGCCAGATGGGTGACTAATAAATTTAATAAATACATATCTCCTTTATTTTGCATCAAATAATTCACAGGAAATGGCTTTAATCAAATTGCCATTCTTTGTTCACATCAAAGGATCCTTAAAGGGGGGAAACCATGAAATGCTGAGAGGGTGAAAGAGCTTCAGTCACAGACACTACCTTGAGTATCTCATCAAAACCTCTGTACAAGAGAGAGGCATAGTTGTTATATTCACATTCGTGGGAAACGTTGGCCATTCACTTCTAAATACACCTCCCCTACATAATAGATGCCTGTGGTAGATAGCAGTGGAAGGAATCATTAGAAATGTTTGGACAAGTGGAACTTGTTATTGAGCCCAGTTTTGGGGGCATGGTGTGAGCATGGTGAAAGTGAAGGAATTGCGGAGTGGAATGGAAGACAAACTTTGGTCAGGACACTGAGGCTCATGACTAAACCAGGCTTGAGATTCAGTATCATCTTACACTCTTAATATACCCCCTCCTTTGGGCAGCCCTGCAGCTTTGCAATATGACCACGTTGTATGGCTTGTCGAGGATTGCAAACCATAGCCGGGTTACAGATCCTGCTGCTCCCAGTCTTTTCCCCAGCACTGCCTATGCAAAGGCCTTTTCGGCTATTACAGGTTTTGCTTTTCTTATTTGTTGTAGCAGCTCCTATTCTTTATTTTGGAATATCCATTATTTTTATCTTTTAAAATAATACAAGGTATAAATAAGGATATCCAGCTTACCTCTTACAGCTTAAGGCTTTATTTTATTATTTATATAGTGTTTGAAGTGCTAAGTTCTTGGTAACGTTGCCTCAAAGTAAAGCTGTGCTCCACGGATTTTTACCTAGCGGAAATGACATCAAAGAGGAAACTGAAAAGGAAAATACTTCAAAGCTAATTGAAGGAAGATCATTTTTTTAGTTAGCACCAAAGCAACCTGTAGAACCTTGGAAGAAAAGATTACAGACACTTGTTTTTTAACATCCTAGGTCACTGCAGACAAGACATTCACAAGCCACTCAGCTCAGCTTGGTGCTCCCTCAGTTTGGCACTCTGGATGACTGTCCAGCTCACCCATCCCTAAGGCTGGCCTTGCCTGAATGTCTGGCTTGAAGGCAGAAATGTTTTCCTTTCTGGAGTCTGAGAAGCAGAAATGCTGACAAGGCCTTAGTCAAACTAATAGTGAAGATGGAAGATTAGTTATTCCATGTGACTAGCAGTGCCGGGTGACCTTTGTGAGTCTCCTTGTACCCTGACAAGGCTTCGGATCCTCTCAGCCCTTAAATCGATGGGAAACTGTTTCTGCGGGTGTTTGTCCAGTGACCGGTCAGAACTGAATCTTTAGTAAGAGAATGTGAGGCGAGGGACAAGGACAAATCAGAACAAATAAAAATGGGGGGTCTGTGGGGATAAAAAGATTACATTGAGTGCTAGAAGTCACTGGCATTATGTATTTAATGCATTTAAACCCTGCTCTTCAGCCAAGAAGTTGGTGGGTCGCTGTTTCTGTATGTGCGTTTCTGCACCTTCACCCACACATGAGCTCTTTCAGTTTCGTGCCTCCAGAATCTGTCTCACTGTTGCCTATCCTGACTACCGGGCAGTGCTCAATGGGATGTATTTGTGCTGTGCGGTGTTCTCCCCTCACCTCAATTTGTACTTTCCTCCGCCCATTGTAAGTTCTGGAAATGTGAATTCCATTGACAGTGTGCATGCTGGCATTTGTTTACCTATGCACACATGTTTTTAGATATACCATGTTCACCCAAAAGAACAATCTTTTTTTTAAGCCAGGAAACCTGACATCCATCGTGGGCATGCCCACAGGTATTTGTTGACCTGTTTGCATACACCTTACATTTTTAAAAAAGTACATGCTTTTTGACTACCAGATTTGCACAAAAGAGCATTCAATTTTTTTTATTATTTCTTTATTATTTGACTTATATCTCGCCCTTCCAGCAGGAGCCCAAAGTTTTAAAAATTATCTGTATCCAAGTCAGGCAAAGATTTGAAGCCATTTGCCGAAGGGTGCTTCCAGAAGGCCTGTTAAATGAAAATTCATCCTGATTTGCTTGCAGGGAGATTAGACAGCCTTGACTATTCATTCTGCGGGAAGATTAGATGATGTTGCATCAAAGCAAGTGTTATCCCACAGTTTCCAATACATTTCCCCATCACAGAAAGCCAGATATTTTGGGGAAGTGGGTTTGTTGCAACACGTCCCACCTGGAGATTCTCGGGTTTGAACCTGGGACCTCCTGCATGCAAGACTGATGCACTTGAACTGAGCTACAGCCATCTGTCTTCAGGAAACCTTTTCTCATAACTCTGTCCCATGATAGTCCTTCTATCAAAGAAGCTGTGTGTTACAAAGAATTATGTCGCATGGGGCACTGAAAAGGCACACGGGGCATTAACATCACCCTACATGAATAGAGAGCATGTTTCCTTGTGGGCCTGCGCACAGGGAACATCAGTGATGGTGAGCAAGCAACTGTCATCAGGGAAGACTGATATCTCCATTGAGCAACCTTTCCTAAGCTTCTGAGGGATGCCTAGGCAAGCCACTGGGATAGGCTTAGTGTGGCAGAAGGTATCTCTGCCACCTGCAGACTCTCAGTTTTTGAGCTTCTCTCCTAGCACACTCCTCCTGCATCTGAGGAGGAACCAGGATGGCTTCTTATGAGAAACGACTCTCCCCCTACTCCACCACTGTCATGATTGTCTATCACCTGGACTCAGGCCAGGTATTTACCGAAGTGATAAACTTGGAGGACTTAATATTTTGGTTTCAAGTACTAGATCTAGTAGAGATGGAATAAGATAAAATTGTTGTACAGTGTAAGGACTCTTTGAAATCTGGTCTAGGTTAAAGAGAATATTTATGGAACAGAATAATGTCTCGACAAGTCTAAGAAATGTATTGTGGTATTGTACTAGATTTAGTAGAGATGGAGTAAAATAAAATCGTTGTTTATTTATTTATTTATGAGATTTGTTAGACGCCCATCTGGCAGAGGTTAATCTGCCACTCTGGGCGACTTACAACCAAACACAAGTACATTCCATATAGACATAATCAAAATCCTAAAAATTAGAGATTACAAATTAAAAGCTTTAACTATAAATTTCTACAAAACACTGTCTATGACTGGATATTAGTAATGGTGAGAAATGTCTGAAAGAGAAAGGGAAATAGAACAAAATCACATCACCATCTTTTCACAAAACAGTTACAAACACAATACAAAAGGATAATAAATTAAAGGGTATAAACTAATGCTAACATCTGTATCCTCAAATACTTCATCAAGCATTGTTGAAACTTTACTCCAATTCAGGCATAGGAGCCTGAATTCAAGTAGGAGCGGAACCACCGCCATGCAGTCCCTCCCACTCCCAACTCAGCCAGAAGCCAGAAGGATACCAATGTGAATGGTATCGAAAGCCACTGAGAGATCAAGAAGAATCAACAGAGTCACACTACCCCTGTCTCTCTCCTGACAAAGGTCATCATACAGGGCGACCAAGGCTGTTTTTGTGCCAAAACCAGGCCTGAAGTTATATGAAAAAATGGCTACCCTAAGTTGCCCTTTACTCTTTTAAAGCACTCACTATACTCACAATCTCTGTGGCTATTTTCTTTTTCTTGAGTACTTGATGACAAACGATGAAAACAGTCCTAGTAGAATAGAAATACTACTGTGCACAATACAGTTAGCTGGCTGGCTGGCCATCTAGGCTTTAACTCAGGCCTAATTTCTGATTTTCCCATATGTGCTGCTCAATATGAGGACTTTTTAGGTTTATGTACAAAAAAACAAACCCAGCAACCAGTAAAAAAAAAATAATTCAATTGCTTTCCACAATTAGTTTCCAATCATTTAGTTAATCCTTTGTATAGCAACCAGTTAAAAAGTTTCCCCTTGATTGTCCACAGGAAGGAATATCTAAAGGTCAGGAACAAGACTAGCAGGAGGAACTGTCAAGGAGTATGTATGTATTACATTTATACACTGCTCCATAGCCGAAGCTCTCTGTGCAGTTTACAGCAATTAAAAACATTAAAAACAAATATACAAATAAAAAAAAACATTTTTAAAAAGCAATTTAAAAACACATGCTAAAATGCCTGGGAGAAGAGGAAAGTCTGTTTCCTATGTTGTGTGGAATGGACCTCCTGATAAGATAGTATCTGCAGAAGGCTCTTAACTGCAGAGCGCAGTGATCGACAGGGTATATAAGGGGTAAGACGGTCTTTCAGGTATCCTGTTCCCAAGCTGTATAGGGCTTTGTACACCAATATCAGAACCTTGAACTTGGCCCGGTAGCTAATGGGCAGCCAATGCAATTCTTTCAGCACTGGGATAACATGTTAGTGATACCTTGCCCCAGCGAGCAGTTGTGTCGCTGGATTTTGCACCAGTTGCAACTTCCAGACCAACCTCAAGGGCAGCCCCACATAGAGCGCATTACAAGAATCCAGTCTGGATGTTAGCAGTGTGTGGACAACAGTGGTCATAATATGCACAAGTTTGTTTTTTGGGAGGTGTCCAAAACTGAGATACCTGATCAAAGCCAAGCATAGGAGTGCACTGTCATTACCAAAGTAGTTCAGTTCATGAAGAATTAGAACACAGGAACAGGCCACAGGTGAAAGAGGACTATAGGCTAAGTCAAGCTTTTGAATCTGGTATTCCTGGGATATCTCAAAAAGAGGGTGAGACAATTCAACAGATTAAACTTTCATTCCTGTAAGTTAACAAACTCTCTGGATAGAGGAGGAGTGAGGGAGAAGGTCAAGGCCTTTCACTTCCCTTCCCCAGCCTGCTCCTCACTTCCTCTCCACCAGTAAGGGCAGGAGATGTGCACCTCTTCTCCCCTAAATATAGAAATGTGGCTGCTCCACCTAACAAGTAAGGCTGGCTACAGGGTTGGTTCGGGAAGCCTGAACATTTTGAGCCAATCATACACAGGGGAAAAAAAGAATCTGATCTGAACGACCCGTTTGAAAGTTAACATCTTCACATGGGGCTGACCATAGTTTGGAATTCTGCAGCTGGTTAGACTGCCAGGTTCATCTTCTTCTCACCTGTGGAAGAAAAATTAGCAGCTAGAACATAATGGTATGTTTACATGCATTTTTACCAAGTTATTATTGATTTGTGGATTAGGTATGGGGTTGGTTGTTATTTTTACTGTTTTAATTAACATTTGAGAGCCAGTGTGGCATAGTGGTTAGAGTGCTGGACTACGACCTGGGAGATTAAGGTTCAAATCCCCACACAGCCATGAAGCTCACTGGGTGACCTTGGGCCAGTCACTGCCTCTCAGCCTCAGAGGGAGGCAATGGTAAACCCCCTCTGAATAATACCACTTACCATGGAAACCCTATTCAAAGGGTCGCCATGAGTCGGAATCGACTTGAAGGCTGTCCATTTCCATTTTTCAATTAAGATTTTACATGCTATAACCTTTCCTGGGATCTTCTGGTGAAGCGTGGGTAACAAATTCAACAAATAATAACAGTAAGGATATTTCTGCTTTTAGGATGTGTTCTGAACGCAAGCTTCTGAAGAAGTAAGAGACCCACTGAGACCCAGTCACTGCAACTGACTTCTGAGGACTGTAAGTGTTCCCCACAGTAGCCTTGGAACCAGCAGAGGTGGATACCTGTTTCTGGACTGTATGTACTATTTCAGACTGCCAAGGGAGGGTTGCTTCCCCTCTCAAAGAATCCTGGGAACTGTTGTTTACAGCTCACAGAGTGAAAATTCCCAGCACCCTTAACAAACTACACTTCCCAGGATTCTCCAGGAATATTAAATTGGTATAAAGTCCAGCATTTATAATAAATTGTTTTTTTAGTGTGGCAGCACCTACTCTTTGGAACTCCCAGCCTATGGACATCAGGCAGGCACCTTCGCTGTCTTCTTTTCGGTGCCTGCTTCAAACTTTTTTTGTTCAGGCAAGCCTATCCAGACACATCAGATGCTGGTGAGTTTTAATCTTTGTATAGTCTTTTGCTGTTTCAATTGTGTTTAAAATGTTTCTGATTCCTTTTTTTAGCTGTTTTATAAATAGTTTCAATTCAAAAAAGAACTGCTTAGATTTTTTTACAATCAAGAGATATATACATTTTGTTAAACGCACAAGACTGCTTGAAATGTATGGGGTCGACATGACGCTAGCTGAACATTCCTCCATGCATGTCATAAAGCAGGCAAGCAGTTTCTGCCAGTGGGCTCTGGAAGGGTTAACAGCAACGATAGAGCTGCCAATTCCTAGAGCATAAGGGAAGTTTGGAAGATACGCAGTGAGTGAGCGGGTGAGCCACTTTTTGCTTGCAGAGCTGTTGGGGGGCCTGTCTGGAGGGAGCCCCAAGATCAAGTGGCTCAATTTGGGGAGGTGGGTAGGGGAGGAAGGGGATGTTGGGTGAAAGTGGGGTCCCCCTTCAAGCACCCTCCAGACGACGCCATGGGTTTGAGGAGGCAAATGTGCCTTGTGGATCCCAGCTCTGCCCTGTTGCTGGGCCTCTTCGGCCACCCCCGCGTGTTGTTTTTGGGGCCACATTTGAGTATTCCTCGGGAACTCCTGCCTTTTGGGTGATGCGTAAATGACACGCGCAAACAGGCAATAGAGCTCGGTTGTTTTTAAAGCGCTGCATTGTTCTTCTTTTGCTTGTAATTGGATCATTAAATGATCAATGATTGGCTCCTGCCGGGAGAAAGGGCGGGATATAAATAATAATAAATATAAATATATTTAAGCTTTTGATATATACATGTAGAATAGTTAAGACTATATCTAATTAGACGATACTGAACTAGAGGGATCAGGGGTCTGGCTTGGGTTAAACCAGCTTCTTCATGTTCCTTTGTTCAGCTTTTATATATTAATTGTTTGTTCGTTTATTGCGGTCAAAGACCCATCATACAAAGGAATAAAATACAAAATACAAGGGTAGCATAAAATAGGATACAATAAATACAAATACTGTGTATCTAGATAGGATCAATGTGCTAAAGTCATGTAGTAGGTCATTCAGGACAAAGATTTTGACCGTTTAAGTTGGGCAGCATGAACAAATTTAGCAACAGACATAGTAAAAGTCCTGTTTGAGCCTGTGAAAAGATAGAGTAACAAACGATCAGAAGACTCATTAGGAAGCTTTTTTATGATAGGAGATAAATATTTAAAACGTTCAGAGGAATATAATGGGCAGACAAAAAAAAACATGTAAGAGCGTTTCGGTACCGCCCTCCTTACAGGGGCAGAGGCGTTGGTCATAAGCTATACCCTGGTATCTCCCTTCCAATAATGCTGAGGTTAAGCAATTAAATCTGGCCTTGGTGAATGCAAGTCGATATTTGGGAACAATAAGAAAATCCAAGTATGAGGCACAATTCAGAGGGTCAAAACTCAGGTTGAAGTGAATGGGAGAGCATACTTTGGATGCTGCAGCGGTTGAACTTTGGAGATCTATATCCCTAAGTCGGGCTCGAATGGTAGATTTAACCATTGCTTGAGCTTGGGAGGATAAGTATTATATGGAAAAGCCTAACCTGGGAAGTTTAGCATGAAATGTTTTCATCCATGTGGAAAGATAAGGATCTTTCCAAAGAGATGTTAGATAGCCAGGAGGGCATTCATAGGATAATTTGATCCAGTAATTGAACGCAAGAGACCATGCTTGACATTCAATCGAGGCTAGGCCAGATTCTAACCTGAGAGCTGCGTTCAGGACGCACCTTGGGACACCAAAAATTTGTCGTAAAAAATTAGAGAGTACTGATTCTACAGAGGAGTTATAAGCACAGATCCACAGTGGGGCACCGTATAAAAGTTGGGGAATAATCTTGGTTCTAAAAACCTGGATAGCAGCGGGAATATACTGCCCCCCTTTGGTGTAAAAATATCGAAGAATATCCTTTGCTGTGTTCCGGGCAGTCAAGACAGCCACATGAATATGGGGAGCCCAGGAGAGAGAAGAATGAAACGTAATGCCAAGGTATTTATAATGCGTAACCTGGGCAATTTGTTGGGCATTAATTGTCCACTCAGAAACAGAGGTGCGCTTTGAGAAAACTAGAATTTTGGTTTTAGAAAAATTTATAGTTAACTGATTATCAGAGCAGTAGGACATAAAAGCTCGAAATAGGCGTTTAAGGCCAACTTTGGAGATTGATAGGAGGGCAGCGTCATCTGCATATAGCAGAATGGGACATCTGTGTTCACTAGGTTTGGGGGGATGGAAGTCTGGGGAATGACACCTTATTTTCAAATCATTCAAGAAAAGGTTAAATAAAAGAGGAGCCAGGATACAACCCTGCCTAACCCCTTTTGTTGTGGAGATCGAATTTGTTAGGCCACCATCATGCCCACAATGAATACGGAGAGAAGTATGCAGATGCAGGCTAAAAATTAGGAAAAGAAGCCTTTTATCAGTTGCTGTTTTTGCAAGCTTAGCCCATAATTTGCCCCTTGGGATAGAATCGAAAGAAAGCAGATTTTAAGTCAATAAAGGCGACGTATAGGCCATTTCCCATTCGGTTCCTATATTTTTCTGCCAGATGGTTTAAAAGTACACAATGATCCAGCACAGATCTACCCCTCCTAAATCCTGCCTGTTCCCAACCCAGAATGTTATCCTCCTCTAACCAAGTGGACAATTTCCCTTTCAGGTAGCTAGCATAAAGTTTTCCTACTACCGAGAGAAGGCTGATTGGCCTGTAATTTGTGGGATCATCTCTTGGACCTTTTTTATATATAGGAATAACTATGGCTTCGAGCCACGCCTCAGGGAAATGGCCGGTATTATTTATCAGAGTGAATAGGTTAGCTAGTATGGGAGCCCACCAGTCTTGGTGACATTTCAAGAGCTCCGGGGGTATATTGTCACAACCCGGGGCCTTAGCAGATTTTAAGCCACCAATCAAATCAATTATTTCACTCTGGGAAACAGATGGCCAGACAGGGAGATTTTCAAAATCAAAAGAAAAGGGAGTATATCGGGTATCCTCATACATATCTGTGAAGTATTGTTCCCATACGTGGGAGGGAATATTGCATAGAGCGGGATTAGTGGACCTCAAGGTTCCAGAAACAAGAGACCAGAATGTTTTCGAATTTTTGGTCCTGGATGCATAAATTAAGGCCTTCCAGCCATCATGTACTGCTTGCCTCTTTTTAATGGGTATTAATGCCTTATATTTTCTTTTAATGGTAAAGTACTCGGAAGGAAGGGTACTAGCATTTTGTTGGCGATATTGTAGATAGGTCTGTCTTAATTGTCTCTTAACAGCTAGACAGTCTTTATCAAACCATCTAGGAGGACCTAATCTTAAGTTTGTTCTAGAAGAGGAGGAATTGGGGACTAAGAAGGAATTTAGAGTCACAGTCAGGATATCGTAGACATTTAGGGCCGTTTGGAGGTTGGAAGCCTTCACTAATTGTTCTTGAATGGCCAAAGCAGAAGGGGAGGAGATAAAGGCTGCAACCATAGAAGCTACACGTGGAGACCAAATGGATCTCTTATATATGAAATACGCTGAATTGGCTGCTGGATTGTACTCCATATCTAGGCGGCTCTTCTCTTTTAATTGAATTGAAAGGGTTAGAGGGAGATGATCACTATCTTGTCTCTTGCCCACAAGGAAATTAATTGTTGAATTTAATAGCTGATGGGAAATTAGCGCATAATCGGTTACACTTCCTCTACTAGAGATGTAAGTGTATTTGGCGCAGGTATCCAGTAGATTAAGGGCATTAAGGATAATAAGATTACAGCTTCCAGCTAGGCAGGTTAGACAGATTCCCGGATAATTAACCCTAAGGTCCTTAGAGGCCCTATCATGGGCAGGGACATAGTGTTCATTATCCTCACCCCCCCCCACAGTTTCGATGCAAAAAGTGTAGCATTATTAGGTCCAATCCTGGCGTTAAAATCTCCCATGATGATTAATAGGGCTTTGGGAAACCAGGACTCAAGTTCTGGTATATAGCTGTCTAGATCGTCCCATAATTGATCGGTGTATTCCCTTGATGAACATGGAGGCATATAAACATTAATTAAGAGAAGAGATAATGTATGAAACGTCAACAGGACAGCCATAGCAGCATTATTGCACGGATGGAGGCTTCTGAAATGTGCAGTCAATGTAGTAGAGAGTAGTATTGCCATACTTCCTTTTGCTCTATCTTTCCGTTTACCCAGAGATGGAACTGCTGGTAAATCAATAGAGGAAAAGCCATCTAGGAATAAGTTATGGGTAGACCAGGTCTCCTGGAGGAAAATTATATTGTGTTCATTCAGGTAAGTGCTCAGTTCTAGATTGTTTTGCTTGGCATTCCAGCCTGCTATGTTCCACGATAGGAGATGTAGTGCAGGCTTTGACAACAAGGCGTTCCGACGTATGCAGAAGGATGTTGCGGAAGAGGCTGTTATAGATCCATGTGTAGAGTTTATTAAAGAAGGAGAATGTCAATGTAA
This sequence comes from Rhineura floridana, assembly GCF_030035675.1. Taxonomy (NCBI): domain Eukaryota; kingdom Metazoa; phylum Chordata; class Lepidosauria; order Squamata; family Rhineuridae; genus Rhineura; species Rhineura floridana. The sequence continues at coordinate 206,871,930 of NC_084482.1, forward strand.
CTTGCTGATCCGATTTAAGGAGCCTGTAACATCCACAAAGATTGCACCAGATATCTTAGTGGGAACTACATATGTATTCACCGGTTGTATTGGCTTAACTGGAGAAAGGTCAGATTCAGATGGGGAAGTAAAAGAATATTTTTCCGACGGAGTTGCATCAGGTTTCATAGCAGCTAGTCGTTGTATTAGCTGGTATAGCTTATTGATAATCATTGATCGCTCAGTATCAGCTAAATGGCAATATAGTTCCGTAAGCTGGAGCTCCTCAGGCTCCAATTCCTGCATTAAAGCTGACAGGGCTTGTGTCCCACTAGGGAGAACAGAGGATCGAGTTGACGTTGCAGGACTGAGCTGTAGAGGATTCCGTTGGGGGACATGAGTTAGAGTCATCCCTAGTTCAGAAGTAGTCGATCTGGGGGATTGTGAAGTGTAGAACACCAACGGTGAAAGAGGGGCAGTATTAATGTAATAACGCTGTATTACTAAGCCCCTTTTCTTAAGATTCTCCCTTACATGATAGATCTGACTGGCGATAGATGAAGAGTGAAAGGTGACAATCAGACGCCAGGATTGATGGATATGTTAGCCATAGACTTGATATAGTTTGTGCGATGTAGTGCAGAGAGAGATTGGCCAAAACAGTTATCCAAAAATGGAATATTCGGGAAGGATAAAACTACCAATTTTTTGGATTGTAGTACAGGGTTCCAGGGGAGAAATTGAGTTTTAGCAAAGGATGGCCTTGTATCCGGTGGAGTCGTCAGTGATAAAAGGCTTTCTTCCAAAGCCCTATTTATAGAGTCATTTCTGGAAGTTTGGCTCTCTTGATTTAGAGACATACCCTTTTTTTGTAAGGGACTGTTATTAGGTTTTATAGGGCATTGCTCCCTCAGGGTGTCACTCAACGTCTGGGTATCCAGCAGCTTAAACAGAGGCTTAAAGTTCATTTTCCTATCAGGACTAGGTTTAGAGTTCTTAATATTCTTTGATTTCTTTGTTTGCTTCTGCCTCCCAATACCTGAGGAGTTTTTCTTCGAAGGCTTATTCTTATTCTTGCCAGCTCCTCCTAAGGTCAACTTCTGTTGAACACAAGTAGGTGGAGACGTTATCAAGGTTCCATGATCAAAAGTACTCTTAAGAAGGTGAGGCCCGAGTGCCTGCACCAGCGTGGTAAGTAAGTTACTAGTTTCTGTGATATACGTTTTAACTAGGCTCAGTTCTTCGAACAAGAGAGTTTGCCAGCCCGGACCGGGAGTCCTAGGAGCGGCGGGAGATGGAGAGATTGAGTAATTTGCCTCTAGTCTCGTCTCAGGTAGGGACATTGGTTGCCTCTGGGGTTCATGATATGAGTCGATAGTAATTACCTCCGAAGGAGGCCCACCATTCACTGAATTTAAGATACAGTTGAAGCCAGCATCTAACAGCTCCTCAGCCAGACTTAGCAGCTGTATTAGCAGCATATGCTTTTATTGAGAAGGGTTGATCTAAAGTCCATTCATGTGATATTTCTGGCAGAGGGTTCACTTCCTGCCCACTTTGGGGCTGTGATGGAGGTTGCGATGAGTCATGAATGTATGGAAAGAAGCTCGTGATTTTGGATTGAAGGTTACTTGTCAAAACATCACCCTCAGTATCTATTCCCAGCTCCTGATATCGCCTCCTTGTTAGAACCATTTAGATACACAAATTAAAAATAAAATATAAAAGGTAGGTTTCGTTTTCAATTCCAAGGAGTGTCTCGGAAGCTTTGCACTTGATGTTTATTTCACGCAGACTATATAGTGCATTTATTTAAGTTCTGCACTCGGGTCGTTTTCGCCTTGCATTTAAAGTCGTAAACAGGAGTGATTAATGGCTGAGTCTACAGCCGGAGATTAATGGCGTTCGACTCCTTCAGTTTGCAGCTGTCTTTAATAAGCAGCGTCCCGTATATAAAATGTTCTAGTGCTGTACAGGCTTACGGCTTGCAGTCGAGTACTCAAGGGAGTTAAATTTTAAAAAACGAAGGCTAATTACAAGTTGTTAAAAGCAAAAGACCGAGAACGCATATAAGTGTGTCTTACTGGAACAGAGGTAGCCGGAAGTCCCTTTGATATATTAAAAATGAGAGGATTATTGGAATAATCTGACCGGTGGCAACCCTCCTCAGCTCCCCCCCCCCCGAATTAAGGTCGCCTCTGACTTTAACAAATCACAATATGTGGCCCTGCCCTCATGCTTTTTAAAGTAGGCTGGCAGACAAAATGTTTAGCAAATGAAGCTTTCCCTGGAACGGATGGGAAAGGTTTTGGGTTCTTTAAGACAACCACAATGCTTTTTAGTCATTTCCTAGCCGTGGCCTGGGACTTGGCACATGCTGCAAGACTGTACATGATGGCTTTGTTCTGAGCATTGAGTGAGTCATTCTGGTGACCAGGGAAACCCACCATAGTGTCAACCATAGTGTATCTGTAATCTATCTATATATGTAGATATGATCTATCTGCCCATCAGAATATAAACAGGAATTTGTAGTCTCTCCCCCTTACTCAGATCATCTCTCATTAAATCATCCACTTGCCTTTCAGGCCAATAGGAAACCAGTTGCCGGAAGCCTCAGGAGGGGAGAGTGTTCTTGCAGTCGGGTCCTGCTTGCGGGCTTCCCCCAGGCACCTGGTTGGCCACTGTGAGAACAGGATGCTGGACTAGATGGGCCACTGGCCTGATCCAGCAGGCTCTTCTTATGTTCTTAAGCCCCCTCTCCTCCCTCCTTGAGTTACAGTTCTTCAAAATATTGGGTAGTTTCTTCTATGGTGGTGGTGGCCTTCCATGAAAGGAGCTGGAGAAGAAGACCCCTAAAGAACAGCTTGGTCCTTTCTGCACTCAGCAAGTGAATGTATCTGATTGTCAACAGCACCTCAAGAGGGACCTTGTGGGGGAGACATGGGGGTGGGTGGAAGAGAACAATCTCAAGCTGAGAGGGAGACAAGGCTGGCTTTTGGGGCCTGACATCCAATGGAAGTAGTGGGAGGAGAAGTGGTAGTCAGGCAGGAAGGTGTGTCCTTTTAAAAAAATCATTTTAAAAGAATGATGATTTTAAGTAAACAGTTGGGAGGTGAGATGGAAAGGCCAGGAGCGGCTGAGGATCTTTTTTTTGGGGTGGGGAGAAACAGCCTACCAAGTAAAGGGCAATATAGAAGAAAAAGCAGGTTTGCTGATTATAGAAGGGGAAAAGGGAATGCAGGCAGGATGGTCTTATCTATTAAATGGCCTTGTAGTTAGGTCAGCTGAGATAATGCCGGAAGCTTAAACTAGAGGGCTGGTGGAGTTCAGGTGGGCCAGTGTAGGATGCAGCAAGAGTTAAGTTGTAGTTAATTTTAAGCTTGCATATTCTTCTGAGTAAAGTTTAAAAGTTCGTGTGGAATACTCATATTCTATTTTTCCATATAATCGTTCTCTACCGTTCCTTATCTTTTCCTTCGCAGGGATTTCTGTTAGATTTTATTGTACTTGTACCTTGCGTAAGCTGAAATGCATTCACTGGTCTTCTGCTGATGTGTTTAAAACAAATGTCTCCAAACATATTTTAGCCTCTTGGGTACTGTGTGGTCACTCTTGGGGCAATTTAAGAATTTTGATGCGAGGGTTCAGCCAAATAGGGCCGTGTGCTAATTAGGTAATAAGTGAGCCACCTCTTCATCGTTTGCAGGCTATGAAATGGCATCCGAGCAACATTAAGGATCCTCCCCCCTTTACCCTGGAGAGGAAACATCTATCATGCAGCTGGCTCAGGTACGGGAAAATAATTGGGGAGACGGTTCCCTGTCTCTTACCTTTGTGCTTCTGGGGCTCCCTCTGAGGGAGGCTGTATTCTTCCAATAGAATTGGAAGGGGCTTATAAGGCTATTGAGCCCAACCCCCTGCTCAGTGCAAGAAGCCATCTGAAAGCACACCTGACAGGTAGCTGTCCAATGCCTCCAGTTTTGGAGAGCCCACCACCTCCCTAGATCGTTGGTTGCATTGTCATACTGCTCTAACAGTTAGGATGTTTTCCTGATGTTCAGACAAAAACAGCCTTCTCGTAATTTGAGCCCATTGTTCTGTGTCCTGCACTCTGGGATGATCGAGAAGAGATCCCAGCTCTCCTCTATATGGCAACCTTTCAGGTACTTGAAGAGTGCTATCTATCTCCTCTGTCTTCACTTCTCAAGGCTAAACATGCCCAGTTCTTTCAGTCTCTTCTCACAGGGCTTTGTTTGTCGTCATCTTTGTTTCCTACATCTGAACCTGTTCTAGTTTGTCTGCATCATTCTTAAAGTGTGGTGTTCAGAACTGGACGCAGTGCTCAAGATGAGGTCTAACCAGTGCTGAATAGAGGGGAACTAGTACTTCATGCGATTTGGAAACTATACTTCTGTTAATGCAGCCTAATACAGCATTTGTCTTTGTTTTTGTTACGTGCCTTTAAGTCAGTTATGACTTATGGTGACCCTATGAATCAGTGACCTCCAAGAGCATCTGTCATGGACCACCATGTTCAGATCTTGTAAGTTCAAGTCTGTGGCTTCCTTTATGGAATCAATCCATCTCTTGTTTGGCCTTCCTCTTTTTCTACTCCCTTCTGTTTTCCCCAGCATTATTGTCTTTTCTAGTGAATCATGTCTTCTCATTATGTTTCCAAAGTATGATAACCTTAGTTTCAACATTTTAGCTTTAAGTGATAGTTCTGGTTTAATTTGATCCAACACCCAATTATTTCTCTTTTTCACAGTCCATGGTATGCGCAAAGCTCTCCTCCAGCACCACATTTCAAATGAGTTGAGTTTTCTCCTATCCACCTTTTTCACTGTCCAACTTTCACATCCATACATAGAGATCGGGAATACCATGATCCTGACTTTAGTGTTCAGTGATACATCTTTGCATTTGAGGACCTTTTCTAGTTCTCTCATAGCTGCCCTCCCCAGTCCTAGCCTTCTTCTGGTTTCTTGACTATTGTCTCCATTTTGGTTAAGGACTGTGCCGAGGTATTGATAATCCTTGACAAGTTCCATGTCCTCATTGGCAACTTTAAAGTTACATAAATCTTCTGTTGTCATTACTTTAGTCTTTTTGACGTTTACCTGTAGTCCTGCTTTTGTGCTTTCCTCTTTAACTTTCATCAGCATTCTTTTCAATTCATTACTGGTTTCTGGTATCGTCTGCATATCTTAAATGATTGATATTTCTCCCTCCAATTTTCACACCTTCATCTCGGTCCAATCTGGCTTTCCATATGATATGTTCTGCGTATAGATTAAACAAATAGGTCTAACCAGTGCCAAATAGAGGAGAACCAATACTTAACCCGATTTGGAAACTATACTTCTGTTAACGTTTTCTGCATCCACATCGCACTGTTGGCTCATATTCACCTTGTGATCAACAAAAATCGCAAGATCCTTCTCCCACGTAGTATTGCTGAGCCAAGTATCCCCCATCTTATAACTGTGCATTTGGTTTCTTTTTCCTAGATGTAGAACTTTCCAGTTATGTCTGTTAAATTTCATTCTGTTGTTTTCAGCCCAATGCTCCAGCCTATCAAGGTCCCATTAAATTTTGCTTCTGTCTTCCAGGGTATTAGCTATCCCTCCCAATTTTGTATCATCTGCAAATTTGATAAGCATTCCCTGCAACTTCTCGCCAAATCATTAATAAAAATGTTAAAGACTACTGGGTCCAGGACCGAGCTCTGCGATACCCTGCTCGTTACCTCCCCCCAGTTTGAGAAGCACTTTTCAAGTATGATTCTGTAGCCAACTGTGGATCCATCTGATAGTTGTTCCATCCAGCCCACATTTAGCTAGCTTGCTAATCAGAATATAGGCATTTTGTCAAAAGCTTTGCCGTAGTTGAGAAAATTATGTCCACAGCATTCCCACAGTCTACCAGGGAGGTTACCTGATCAAAAAATGAGATATTAGTCTGGCAGGATTTGTTTTTGATAAATCCATGTTGGCTTCTAGCAATGACTGCATTGTTTTCAAGGAGCTTACAAGATTGACCACTTTATAATCTGCACCAGAATTTTCCCAGGGATTGATGTCAGACTGACTGGTCTGTAGTTCCCAGGTTCCTCCTCTTTGCTTTTTTTTAAAGATAGGGACAACATTAGCCCTTCTCCCAGCTCTTCCCCCATTCTTCATAATTCCGCCAAGACAGTGCTTCTGAGAGTTTTTTGGCTAGTTCCTTCATTATTCTAGGATGCAGTTCATTGGGCCCTGGAGATTTGGACCCATTCAAAGTAATTAGGTATTCCTTGACGATTGTCAATCTCAAGTTGCAATCCTGCCCCTTCAACTTGTACTTCACATTTGTCAGGAGGGTCATAGACCATCTTTTGGGAGAAGACTGAGCCAAAGCAGGAGTTGCGTAGTTCTGCTTTGACTTTGTCATTTTGCCATCCTCACTGAGTAGGTGAACCATCATTTATTTTTTCTGTCTTTTACTATGTATGTACCTGAAGAAAGCTTTTTTGTTACTTTTGTCATCCCTCACTAACCTCAGCTTGGTCTCAGCTTTATACTTCCTAACGCCATCCCTGCAATTCTGTGCTTACCCTAATGCCATCCCTGCAACTCTGTGCTTACTTGTACTCTTCCTTTGTGGCCTGGCCTTCCTTCCACTTCCTATGTGTCCTTTTTGTTTTCAGGACATCCCTAAGCTTTTTGTGGTCTTTTTGTGGTCTTCCACCTTCTTTCCTCGTGGGAATTGATTGCAATGGTGCCTTCAGAATTTCCATTTTTGGAAACTCCTACCCATCTTGGGCTCCTTTTCTCTTTAGGTTTGCTTGCCATGGGACCTTTTCAGTCGGCTTTTCTGAAGACCAGGGTACGTGTATGGCTGTACGCTCAGCTTTTGCTTCCTTTAAAATCAAGTTCTTCAGCCAGTTCCTTCAATACTCTAGGATGCAGTTCGTTGGGCCCTGATTTGAACTCGTTCAAAGTGATTAGGTATTCCTTAAGCATTTGTCCATCAGTTTCATGCTGTAATCCTGTCCCTTCAACCTCATGTTTCCCAGGAGGGTCACAGACCCTCTTTTGGGAGAAGACTGAGCCAAAGTAGGAATTGAGCACTTCTGCCTTTTCTTTGTCGTCTGTTATCATTTTGCCATCTTCATTGAGTAGCTGTACCACCGTTTCTTTTCTCTGTGTTTTGATATACCTGAAGAAAGCTTTTTTGCTTTTGGTATCGGTTGCTAATCTCAACTCGTTCTTAGCTTTAGCCTTCCTGACGCCATCTCTTCAGTTCCATGCTACCTGTCTGTACTCTTCCTTTGTGGTGTGGCTTTCCTTTCACTTCCTACATGTGTCCTTTTTTGTTTTCAGGTCATCTCTAAGTTTTAAATTAAACCACATTGGCTTCTTCTGCTGTCTTCCACCTTCTCTCCTTGTTGGAATTGGTTGCAATTGTGCCTTCAGAATTTCCTTTTTTAGAAACTCCTATCCATCTTGGGCTCCTTTTCTCATTAGAGTTGCTTGCCATGGGACCTTGCTTATCATTGTTCTGAGTTGATTAAGTTGGCTTTTCTGAAGACCAGGGTACATGTATAGCTGTAAACTCAGCTTTTGCTTCCTTTAAGATCAAAACCTCAAGTATAGCGTGGTCACTATCCCCCAGAGTTCCTGTAACTGCCACTTCACCCACTAAGTCATCTCAGTTGGTTAGAATGAAGTCAAGGATAGCCGATCCTCCAGTTTCTTCCTCCACTTTCTATAGAAGAAAGTTACTGGAAACATAAGGTAGGAATTTCTTGGAAGAGCTGTGTTTAGCGAAATTTGTCTCCCAATAGATACCGGGGTAATTGAAGTCTCCCATTACCTCTACATCATGCCTCCTTGAAACATTTTGTTGTTGTAATGTGCCTTCCAAGTCGATTACGATTTATGGCGACCCTATGAATCAGTAACCTGCAATAGCATCTGTCATGAACCACCCTGTTCAGATCTTGTAAGTTCAGGTCTGTGGCTTCCTTTACGGAATCAATCCATCTCTTGTTTGGCCTTCCTCTTCTTCTACTCCCTTCTGATTTTCCCAGCATTATTGTCTTTTCTAGTGACTCAGGTCTTCTCATGATGTGTCCAAAGTATGATAATCTCAGTTTCATCATTTTAGCTTCTAGTGAGAGTTCTGGTTTAATTTGTTCTAACACCCAATTATTGGTCTTTTCGCACTCCATGGTGTGCGCAAAGGTCAACACCACATTTCAGGCGAGTTGATTTTTCTCTTACCCACTTTTTTCACTGTCCAATTTTCACATCCATACATAGGAAACGGGAATACCATGGTCTGAATGATCCTGACTTTGGTGTTCAGTGATACATCTTTGCATTCGAGGACCTTTTCTGGTTCTCTCATAGCTGCCCTCCCCAGTCCTAGCCTTCTTCTGGTTTCTTGACTATTGTCTCCATTTTGGTTAAGAACTGTGCCGAGGTATTGATAATCCTTGACAAGTTCAGTGTCCTCATTGTCAACTTTAAAGTTACATAAATCTTCTGTTGTCAGTACTTTAGTCTTTTTGACGTTTAGCTGTAGTCCTGCTTTTGTGCTTTCCTCTTTAACTTTCATCAGCATTCTTTTCAATTCATTACTGGTTTCTGCTAATAGTATGGTTTCGTCCGCATATCTTAAATTATTGATATTTCTCCCTCCAATTTTCACACCTCCTTCATCTTGGTCCAATCCCACTTTCCGTATGATATGTTCTGCATACAGAGTAAACAAATAGGGTGATAAAATACATCCCTGTCTCACACCCTTTCCGATTGGGAACCAGAGTATAGGTTGCGCATCAGGACAATCAGATGCTGGCACCCCCATTTCTTTTATTTTATTATTTATTTATTTATTAAATTTATATACCGCCCGACTAGCAATAGCTGTCTGGGCGGTGAACATAAACAGCATAAAAATACAATAAATAACAAAACAATACTAAAATACAAGCAACAATCCAACACAATAAACATTTTTAAAATTAAATCAGTGTAACTTTAAAGCATTCCATAGTTTTTCATGATCTACACAGTCAACAGGCTTTGCTTTAATCTGTAAAGCACAGGGTGATTTTCTTCTGAAATCCCTTGGTCCGTTCCATTATCCAATGTATGTTCGCATTATGATCTCTGGTGCCTCTTCCGTTCCTTAATCCAGCTTGGACATCTGGCATTTCTCGCTCCATATATGGTAAGAGCCTTTGTTGTAAAATCTTGAGCATTACTTTACTTGCATGGGATATTAAGGCAATAGTTTGATAATTACTGCATTCCCTGGGATCCCCTTTCTTTGGAATTGGGATATATATTGAACGCTTCCAGTCTGTGGGCCATTGTTTAGTTTTCCATATTTCTTGCCAAATTTTTGTCAACATTTGGACAGATTCAGTCTCAGTAGATTGTAGCAACTCCATTGGTATGCCATCTATTCCTGGTGATTTGTTTCTTCCAAGTATTTTAAGAGCAGCTTTTACCTCACTTTCTAAAATTTCTGGTTCTTCATCATATGGTTCCTCTGTGAATGAATCTCTCATCCTTGCATCTTTTTTATAGAGTTCTTCAGTGTATTGCTTCTATCTTCTTTTTATTTCATGTCAGTCAGTCAGGGTCTTGTTCTTCCCTTTTTGTTGTCCTCTTCTATTTCTATACAATAACTATTGTAATCGTTTTCTTTGTCTCTACATACTAGTCGCTGTATTGTTGCATTTAGGGTTCTGACCTCCTTTTGCTTTTGCTTTCCTTCTCTCTTTAACCATTTTAAGAGTTTATTCAGTCATCCATTGAGGTCTTTCTCTCTTTTTAACTAGAGGTATTGTCTTTTTCCATTCTTCCCTGATCATGTTTCTGACTTCAGTCCATAGTTCTTCTGGTTCTCTGTCAGCTAAGTTTAAAGCCTCAAATATGTTCCTTATTTGATCTTTGTATTCTTCTGGGATGTTATTTAAATTGTATTTTGGCATTATGATCGCTTTGTTGTTCTTCTTTAGCTTTACTCTGATTTTCAATACGACCAGTTCATGATCTGTACCGCAGTCTGCTCCTTGATAAGCACTCTTTGAGTATGATTCTGGAGCCAACTGTGTGGATCCACCTGACAGTTGTTCCATCCAGCCCACAGTTAGCTAGCTTGCTACTCAGAACGTCATGGGGCACTTTGTCAAAAGCTTTGCTGAAGTCGAGATAAATTATGTCCACAGCAGTCTATAAGGGAGGTTACCGGATCAAAAAATGAGATAAGATTATTTTGGCAGGATTTGTTCTTCATAAATCCATGTTGGCTCCTAGTAGTCACTGCACTGTTTTCAAGGTGCTTACAGATTGATGGCTTTATAATCTGCTCCAGAGTTTTTCCAGGAATTGATGTTAGGCTGGCTGGTCTGTAGTTCCCTGGTTCCTCCTTTTTGCCCTTTTTGAAGATAGAGACAACATTAACTCTCCTCCAGTCATCCAGCACTTCACCAGTCTTCCATGATTTCACAAAGATAATAGACAGCGGTTCTGAGAGCTCTTCAGCCAGTTCCTTCAATACTCTAGGATGCAGTTTATCGGGCCCTGCCGATTTGAACTCATTCAAAGTGATTAGGTATTCCTTGACCATTTCTCTATCATTCTTTGTCATCTGTTATCTGTGATGCCCTTCCCTGGCTGTCCCTGTCAGGTTCCTACCTGCTCGTGGTTACTGCCTGTCTCTAGGCACCACCAGGGACTCCACTAGTCTGGACTGTCCTTTTTTATGGTTTCTCTCCCCGCTCTAGCACAGATCTCAACAGATCCCCCTGCTAGGCAGCACCACCAGTCACATCCTATAACCAGTAGTCCCAGAGACTCTGCCTGAGTCTCTCTATCTGGTTACCTCTGTGACTGAGTGCTAAAGCTGTCCCCAATCCCTTTGTATCAATGCAGATAATCCTGGTTTGCTCTGAATACTTGTGGTGTTATTCTTCCCTTCCCCGCTGCCACTATTTGTCACTCTTCAGCCTTGGTATTTACCTTACCCTCCCTTCTGGTCTGTGGAACCCCAGCCAAGGATCAGGCCTTTGGTAAACCAAATATATTTATTTAATAACAGAGATAACAAGATTTCTTTATAAAGGCACTTAAGCATATGGTTTCATCTATCCCTGAGGTACTGGTCTTAGTATTAATCCAAACTCCACACTCTCCTCACATCCACCAACTCTCCACACAATCTCCTCTCTTAAACCCACCAAAACAACCCACTAACATCCACCCAGATTTAACTGTCATCCTTCCATTTATACTCTCCGCCCTTCTCCACCCTCAGCCAATCATCCAGCATTCTACTGCCCATTCACTCCCCCCTCCTCTTTCACTCCACTTACCATGTATCTTTTATTCAAACAGCACTTACCATATATACACTAATACAGGAACATCACATTATCATTTTGCCATCCTCATTGAGTAGCTGTGCCACCATTTCTTTTCTCTGTCTTTTCCTATGGATGTACCTGAAGAAAGCTTTTTGTTGCTTTTAGCATCTCTCGCTAACTTCAGCTCATTCTCAGCTTTAGCCTTCCTGACACCATCCCTGCAATTCTTTATCTGGCCTGTGCCTCACAATTCCCTTAGCAACTTACTTTCCCAACACACAGTAAACTTCCTATCCTTCTCTCTCTAGAACAGACTTTACCACCCAGTGTGCTTCCAGATGTTGTTGGACCACAACTCCCATCTTCCTGACCACTGGCAATGCTGGCTGAGGCTGATGGGAGTTGTGGTCCAACAACATCTGGAGGCACACTGGTTGGGAAAGGCTGCTGTAGAACCTCCAGGAAATCAAAGCCTCTTGTTTCCCAAACAGATCAAAATGAATTGGCCTAATCTAGGCCCCATCTATAAATATTAAAAGCAACAATCTCTTTCTTTGTTTCTCCACAACAGTAACAATACAAAGCTTTGAACTTTCACAATGATACTCTGACATCAACAGGGGTCCCAGAAATATTTTTTTTCAAAGTACAAATTGTAAACAGGAACATCTATGCATAGGTTTATTCCACAGCGTTCCTTTTTATTCCGCCAGGAGATGTCTGGGGGATCACAGCCGAGCGGGAATCATCAGAAGTGACACAGCAAAGAACTGAGGAGCAGAAGGAGGAACGGAAATTGGAAAGTGAGGATGGAGCAAAGAGACAAGAGGGGAGAAAAATGCAAAAGCCGGGGGATGAATCCAGTGCTTTCTCAGGGATATGAAACTAACATTCAAGGGAGTACTCATCACTTAAAGGTAACAAGAATGTCTCCTGACGGCAGTGAAATCTTAAGTAGCCAAAAAGCCCTGAGCAGGCATGGGAGCAGGCATATGAGAGAGAAACAATATCAGTGCTTGGAGTGTGCAAAGTCCTTCAGTCATCATCACCATCTTACTTCGCATCAAAGAACTCATACAGGGGGCAAATCTTATAAATGCTTAGAGTGTGGAAAGAGCTTCAGTCATAATCAGCACCTTACTAATCATCAAAGAATTCATACAGGGGACAAACCTTATAAATGCTTGGAGTGTGGAAAGAGCTTCTGTCAGAGTGGCAACCTTACTTCACATCAAAGAATTCATACAGGGGACAAGCCTTATCAATGCTTAGAGTGTGGAAAGAGCTTCAGTTATAATCACCACCTTACTAACCATCAAAGAATTCATACAGGGGACAAACCTTATAAATGTATGGAGTGTGGAAAGAGCTTCTATTACAGTAGTCACCTTACTACGCATCAAAGAATTCATACAGGGGACAAACCTTATCAATGCTTAGAGTGTGGAAAGTGCTTCAGTGACAGTGGCAACCTTACTAAACATCAAAGAACTCATACAGGGGACAAACCTTATCAATGCTTGGAGTGTGGAAAGACCTTCAGTCTTAGCAACACCCTCACTATTCATCAAAGAACTCATACAGGGGACAAACCTTATCAATGCTTGGAGTGTGGAAAGTGCTTCAGTGACAGTGGCAACCTTACTAGACATCAAAGAACTCATACAGGGGACAAACCTTATCAATGCTTGGCGTGTGGAAAGTGCTTCCGTGAGAGGTCCCACCTTACCAAACATCAAAGAACTCATACAGGGGATAAACCTCATCAATGTCTGGAGTGTGGAAAGAGCTTCAGTCTTGGCAACACCCTCACTATTCATCAAAGAACTCATACAGGGGACAAACCTCATCAATGCTTGGAGTGTGGAAAGCGCTTCCGTACGAGTAGTGCCCTTACTTCACATCAAAGAACTCATACAGGGGAGAAACCTTATCAATGCTTGGAGTGTGGAAAGAGCTGCCGTACGAGTAGCGCCCTTACTTCACATAAAAGAATTCATACAGGGGACAAACCTTATAAATGCATGGAGTGTGGAAAGAGCTTCAGTCAGAGCAGCAGCCTCACTAGTCATCAAAGAACCCATACAGGGGACAAACCTCATGAATGCATGGAGTGTGGAAAGAGCTTCAGTCTTGGCAACACCCTCACTATTCATCAAAGAATTCATACAGGGGACAAACCTCATAAATGCTTGGAGTGTGGAAAGAGATTCAGTGACAGTGGCAGCCTTACTAAACATCAAAGAACTCATACAGGGGACAAACCTTATCAATGCTTGGAGTGTGGAAAGAGCTGCCGTACGAGTAGCGCCCTTACTTCACATAAAAGAATTCATACAGGGGACAAACCTCATGAATGCTTGGAGTGTGGAAAGAGATTCAGTTACAGTGGCAGCCTTACTAAACATCAGAGAATTCATACAGGGGCCAAACCTTATCAGTGTTTGGAGTGTGGAAAGAGATTCAGTCAAAGTTACTCCCTTACTTCGCATCAAAGAATTCATACAGGGGACAAACCTCATAAATGTTTGGATTGTGGAAAGACCTTCAGTCAGAGCAGCACGCTCACTATTCATCAAAGAACTCATACAGGGGACAAACCTTATAAATGCATGGAGTGTGGAAAGTGCTTCAGTGATAGTGGCACCCTTAATAAACATCAAAGAATTCATACAGGGGACAAACCTCATAAATGTTTGGATTGTGGAAAGACCTTCAGTCAGAGCAGCACGCTCACTATTCATCGAAGAACTCATACAGGGGACAAACCTTATAAATGCATGGAATGTGGAAAGAGCTTCAGTCATAGCAGCAGCCTCACTATTCATCAAAGAATTCATAAAGGGGACAAACCTCATAAATGCTTGGAGTGTGGAAAGAGATTCAGTGACAGTGGCAGCCTTACTAAACATCAGAGAACTCATACAGGGACCAAACCTTATCAATGTTTGGAGTGTGGAAAGAGATTCAGTCAGAGTTACTCCCTTACTTCGCATGAAAGAATTCATACAGAGGACAAACTTCATAAATGCTTGGAGTGTGGAAAGTGCTTCAGTCTTAGCAGTGCCCTCACTGCTCATCAAAGATCTCATACAGGGGACGTTATCAATGCTTAGAGTGTGGAAAGTGCTTCAGTGATAGTAGCACCGTTAGTAAACATCGAAAAACTCACACGGGACAAACCTCATAAATGCTTAGAGTGTGGAAAAAGTTTGTCTGAGTGGCCATCTTACACAACATCAAAGAATTCATACAGGGGACAAACGTTATGCATGCTTGGAGATCAGGGGAGGCTGCTTCCACTTGCCTTGCTCCAGCCTTCAAAAGGGAGCTGCCTCAGGAGAAGGACTATGAGGGGAGAGAGACTCTGTTGCCATCAGTGGAGGCTGCTTCCACCTGCCTTGCCCCACCCTCCAGCCTTCAAAAGGGAGCTGCCTCAGGAGAAGGACTATGAGGGGAGAGAGACTCTGTTGCTATCAAGGGAGGCTGTTTCCACCTGCCTTGCCCCACCCTCCAGCCTTCAAATGCAGCTTCTTTAGGAGGACTTTCTGATCTTTGGGTTGGGCTGTGTGAGTTGGGGGATAGCTTCTACTTTGTTGATTAGTTTTATTGCTTGTTTTTTGATGTTTATATGCCTTTATTTTGTACGCTGCTCAGAGTGGCTGGGTTTCCAGCCAGATGGGTGACTAATAAATCAAATCAAATCAAATAAATAAAATTGGAGTGTGGAAAGTGGTTCAGTGAGAGTAGCAACCGTACTAAACATCAAAGAACTCATACATGGAACAAACCTTATCAATGTTTGGAGTGTGGAAAGAGCTGGGGGGCAACTGGGCTCCTTGGGACTAGGCAGCTTGCCCACGGCTGCCCAGGTGGCAGAGCACGTAACCCCTGAGTCACTCATTGTGGGGGTGATTTTTAGCTGGCCCTTCTCTCCCAGGAGACATGAGCAGGGATTTGAACTCACAGACTCTGGACTCCCAGCCAGGCTCTCCTCCCCACTGTGCATTACCAGCTGTTCACCACCTTAGTAGTCATCAAAAAATTCATACAGGGGACAAACCTTATAAATGCATGGAGTGTGGAAAGAGCTTCAGTCACAGTAGTAATGGGGAATTTTTATAAATTCTTTTAGAAACTATAGGGTTTTTAATAATATAAAGGATAGCAGGCCAGGTATAGGAGCCTGTCCTTGGTACGGCCTTCCCTGCCTAGTGTGCAAGGGTATCCATGGTAATCAGCCTGGAATGTGAGAGGTACAACCTAGCTCCAGGAGATAAGAGGAGAACGGATACTGGTACTGGATGTCCCTGTACTCCTCAAGGGCCTGATAGGGATGAGTACTGAAATGTATTAGCTCCTGGTAGAACTGTGCTGGTATGAAAATTTTCGGTATGAAAATTGCTGAAAATGTTCTAATTGGCTTTAAAAATTCAGCGTACTGGGCAGAATGGTCTCGAATGGGTATCTTCCATTCTTGCAGAACTTGCATTTCACCATCGATCCAGTGTGTTCTTACAGAAGCTGCTGCAACTGACTTATTTTTCCCTTCTATCTTGAAATTCACAGCTGACCGTGGTATATTCTTCGTTTGGGTGTGTTTGGAGCAAAAGCACTTTCTTTGGCTGTGTTTCAAAATCAAGGAAGCCCTTAGCTGCTCCTGTGTCTCCTTCATGATGGAAGGTTATTTGTGTTCTCTAACATGGGTAGCCAGTTTAACCACCTTTTGTTAACTGCTTTCCTCTCAGCCACTGCTGATTTCTGTAGGCATGTTGAGGTCTTAATGCAGAATATAATATGATGGGTTGTCCTTGAGCCATATCACATGCAGTTAATGTGGCTAAATGAATTGCCAACAATAACTTTTCCAACGGAGTGTATTTTAACTCAGCTGCTTTAAAGGCATTTAATATATAGCACTTTTTGGTATAGCCTGTACCTTGACTATTAACCTGGTATCTGGATTTCTCATCTCCAGGGCAATTGCTTCAGTTATTGCCTTTACCAGTTCTTTCAGTATTCTTTCTTCATGGTGTGTCCAGAGAGATCCTTCCTTCTTCTGAGCTCGCACCAGGGCTTCATGGAGTGGCTTACATCATGCAGCATAATCCTGTAGAAACGATCTAACAAACATGGCAGGTGAATTGAGATATCCCATAGGCAAATGTTTGAAAACATGTTGGCATCCTGCCCACACGAATGTAGTCAACCAATAACCCTGTGGGTCTGTTGGATGGGACCAAAATCCATTAGCCAGATCTAAAGTACTAGTATATTTTCCTTGATTTAGTTGCGTCAGTAAAGAGCCTTGTGGCAATTCTGTGCCCTTATTAATTGTGTTCTGTGGCTCACATTACGGTAATCAATGCACATACGCCATTGATTAACTCCAGGCTTTGGAACTGGGAACACAGCTGATTTCATTGGAGAAGTCTGTATGGCAAGCACATCCTGCTTTGTTAAATCATCCACTACTTTTTATATGCTTGGGATTGCCTTCCTGTTATTGGTATATTGCTTCACTAGATGTATGGTCCCCAGGTCTATCTTATGGCAAATATTTTTTTGATGATGACCTGATTTGTCCATTTCTGTAGGTAATGATGGTGATGTCCTAAGAATCCAAAAGGGATATCTTTCGGTTCTTGTGGCAGATTGCTTTTTTCTCTTTGCGTCTGCAATAATACTGGAAGGTCTACCAGTTCTGACAAGTATAATGTGTTTGCTGGCAAACACTGGTGACACATCTTGGTATACCAATATAAAGTCTATATTATACAACTTGTCAACTAACACCATTTCTGCAGTTATTGGTAGATATTAAATGTTATAGTCACACATGCTGTAGGTACTTCTTTTGATCCTAATGGGCTTTGCACCATAACGTTCTCACAGATACGAGCCTGCTCTGGCGGTAAAGTTGTGCAAGATATTTCAGCTCCAGTATCTATCAAACCTTGAAAGGCCTCGCCCTGATAGATAACCACCCCATATAGATACTCAGTCTTGAGTGGCATCTTCTCCATCCTCTACTGATACAGTACATACGTGTAGCACCACCTTTGGCCCTGCAACTGGCGTGCCAGGTTCTCCTGTTGCTGGTAATATAGCTGAACGTTGTCCTCGCCGTCCTCTTCCTCTTCTTGGAGTGAGGGGGACCTGCTGCTTTCCTCTGGCTTCCCAGGCAGCACCTTGCTGTCTGAATTCAGGATTCTCTTCACCACCATACCATGGAGATAGTCTTACTACTGGTCTGAACTGATACTGTTCTCCTGGTGGCTCTTGATATCTTCTTTGCGGTCCTCTTGGTAAGGCTAACTCTTGCTACCTCTGTGGCTCGTCATATTTCCTCTGTGGGATTCCTTGAGATCTCGCAGCTGATTGAGCTCTTGTCTCTGTCCCTACAGGTCGTGCCAGTCTTCTTCTACTTCCAAATCTCTGTCCTTGTCTTCCAGCGTCAGCTTCTTCAGCAGTTTCCTTCTCTTGAGCTCCCTGAGTTCTTCCAAGTGGATCCAGGGTGTTCTGGGCTTGAACTAACCTGCCCTTATACGGTCATCTGGTAGAACTTCTAAAGCTGTATTCACTGCCAATATTAATGCTTGTCCTCTCAGCAAACTCTTCACTAGGCCTTATACAGTGAGATAGGCTCCTGGAGGCAGGCACGTTCCCAATCAAAAGGCCACTGCTGTTCCCTCTGTTTTTGCTGTATTGGCCAAAACAGGTTGTAGGTTACAGGCTGCAATATCTCCATGCACCATTAAATAGAGTGCCGCTGTAGCATCACTCCAACTGCCCCCTTCATTCTCAGTCAAAGCCAAAGATGCTGGCACTAAGGCATTGATCAATCTCCTGCGTATATTTGCTGATGGAACTGGAACTATCCCTTCTATAGCAGTCATATTCTTGGAAGTCCACATTGCCACATCTTTTATACCAGAGGTTGGTCCTACCACTCCTCGAACCACCTGTACGGGCAATGCTTGGGGTGCCTCCCTATACTCTCCAGGAACAGGTTATAGTCTCTCATTTCAGATCATCTGATCTGAATTGGCATCATCTTTCCGTTCCTACAGACCTTTCCAACAGACAATTCTCACAGACATTTCATTTCATAAACATCTTCCCAGATCTTCCTAGAGATGTTTAGCAGGTGAAGTGGTAAGGTTACTGCTGGCCATTGGGAAAATCCGAATAAGATATTTCCTCATCTCTTCAAACTCTGTGCAATATTTACGATTAAGCTTGTTGACACAAAGAGCTACAATCTGGCTGTACACCCAGATTTCCTGGAGGGGTAGAATGGCCTTTGCCTTTTAAAAATA
Organism: Rhineura floridana; assembly: GCF_030035675.1. Lineage (NCBI taxonomy): Eukaryota > Metazoa > Chordata > Lepidosauria > Squamata > Rhineuridae > Rhineura > Rhineura floridana. The sequence goes on from NC_084482.1 coordinate 206,890,599, forward strand.
CATTTCATTACACTCTGAAGGGGGGCAACACTCTAACTATATGAACTTACATGATACATACATTTTAATAGGCCTACAATGTGTATAAAAGCTTGGAGTGTGGCAAGAGCTTCAGTGAGAGTGGCATCCTTACTAGACATCAAAGAACTCATAGAAAAGCCTTATAAATGTCTTGAAAATGGGTCGAAGAAGCTGAGAGCAATGCCGGCAGGAGTCTAGACCAAGAGGCTACTAGCAGGGGCACCCAAGGCGGAATGGTCAAAGCTGAGACACCAGATTAAGATGCATCCAAACTCAGAGGAAGGCAATGGTAAACCACCTCTGAATACTTCCTACCACAAAAACCCTATGAACAGGGTATCCAAAATGCAATGACAGATGCTATTGGAGGTCATTGATTCATAGGGTCGCCATAAGTCGCAATTGACTTGAAGGCATATAACCACAAAACAACAATTCACAGGACACAGCTTTAATCAAATTGCTATTGTTTGCTCAAATCAAAGGATCCTTAAGGGCAGAAACCATAAAATGCTGAGAGTGGAAAGCGCTTTAGTTATAGACACTACGTTAGATACTCATCAACACCTCCGTATGAGAGAGAGGCATAATAGTTACAGTACACAGTGGTGGGAAGCTGGCCACTCACTTGTCCTATATGATAGCTACCTGTAGTAGATACCAGTGGAAGGAATTGTTAGAAATATTTGAACTGTTAGGAAAGCCTCAATGAAGATGGTTGCTGAGCTCAGTTTTGGGGGCAAATCTGTGAGCATCTTGAAGCTGAAGTGGAATGAAAGAACTGCGGAGCAGAATGGAAGAAAAACTTTGGCTAACAAATTGACTGATGTCGGACTGAATGTCTGGCTTGAGGGCAGAAATATTTTTCTTCCTGGAGTGCGAGAAGCAGAAATGCTGGCAAGGTCTTAGTCAAACTAATAGTGAAGGTCAAACATTTGTTACTCCATGTGATTGCCACATGGCAGGTGACCTTTGTGAGTCTCCCGGTACCCTGACCAGGCCCGGGATCACGTCAACCCCTAAAATGATGGGAAACTGTTTTTGCAGGTGTTTTCCCTGTGACCTGTCATTTACCAAAACAGAACTGAATCTTTAATAAGAAAAAGTGAGGCAAGAGAAAAAGACAAACCAGAATGCAGAAATGTTGGGGTGTCTCTGGGAGTCAAAATAAGAGTAATTAGTAGCAAGATCTAGCATTGAGCATTGTTGCGACATGTGCTCTTGGGAACCTGAGTGTGTGAACTTGCCACCCACATGTCCCATTAAACACACCTTGAGAGGAGAGGGAATCTTTTGCTATGGATAAAAACAAGCACTTTGCCCTGAAGTGTGCCTAAATGGTGCATATATATATATAACCCAAGAAATTGCAGATCCAATCCAAAATAAAGCAAAGCTGCCTTTTATTGAGAGAAAGAGAAGAATAGCATTACAAAACTACTGGGTGCGTGGCAGCTTAATCATTAATATCCTAACCCATTCGTAACTAAACTAAAGAGATCAAAGGACGCCAGGGGCATCACTACCGGGGTGCGGAGGGTGTGGCCCGTACCCGGGTGTCACCATGAGGGGGGTGACACCCAGAGCCGCCCTGCCGTTGCCCAGCAAGGCTGCTTCAACTCCTTCTCGGAGGCGGGCGGGCGCGGGAGACTGGGAGCAGCGTCGGCAGGGCGAGGGAGGCACGCCGGCATTCCCAGGCCTTCTCCGGCTCACGCCGCCCCCCGCCTTAGTGCCCGAGGAGGCGGCCCTCCCAGTTGGTCGCCGGCTCTGCCAGGGAAGCGCTCCTGCTGCTGGGGCTGCTGCCCATTTTGCAGGGGAGGAGTGAGCCCGAGCTCATGCAGAGCCCCCTGCCGCCGTGGCAGAAGCCCCCCCTCTCGCGTGTGCCCGCCCGTGCCCCCGGCATGGCCTGGGACCCTCCTGCGTCGTGGGAGGCGCTCTTTCTTCAGCGCGGACCGCCGGCGTTCCCAGGCCTTCTCCGGCTGGGTGCCCCTCCGGCGCGCGCCCTCCCAGGGGCATGGATGGGGTGGCTGACCTCGAGTGCGCGCGCGCGTGCACACAAGCCCAGCCACCTTGTCCATGCCCCTGGGAGGGCACGCACCGGAGGTCCGCACCCCCCCCCGCACTCCCGCTAGTGACGCCGCTGAAGGACCCTATTACTATAAAGAGTGACAGGAGAGATTACCTATCCTAGGCCCAGAGTGGGCAGTGGAATGCAGCCGGAGTGATGTGTATGAACTCTGAACCTAAGTCAGGAAGGAATCTGTTTGCCTCCAGGCTTGGACCGAGGCTCAGACTCCCTTCCTGGTTCTGTTGCTGCAGTCCTGTGCTGGAGCTCAGATCACCAGTAGCCCCTGTTCTTCCTTCTTTTCTCACTAGATTTCAAGTCTCTGTTTTAAAAGACTTCTCTCACCCCCCTGCCAAGGAGGGGTCTGGGCATCTGGTGGTTGTATGCGTGTGACCCTGAGAAAACTCAGGCTACTTTCTAATGAACAATGGGAGAGCTTGTCCGGGGTTTTGGGGTTCGGTGCCATCAGTATGCTGATGACACTCAACTCTATTTCTCTTTTCCACCTGAAGCCAAGGAAGCCGTACAGGTCCTAAATCAGTGTCTGGCATCAGTGATGGACTGGATGAGGGCAAACAAGTTGAGATTAAATCCTGATAAAACAGGTACTCCTGGCCAGTCGGAGGGCAGATCAGGGAATAGGGATTCAACCGGTGCTGGATGGGGTTGCAATCCCCCTGAAGTCTCAGGTTCGCAGTTTGGGTGTACTCTTAGACTCAGCTTTGAATTTGGAGGCCCAGATTACTGCTGTATCCAGGAGTGCCTTTGCCCAATTAAAACTGGTGCGCCAGCTGCGCCCGTTCCTGGAGCTGCCTGATCTGACTAGGGTGATGCATGCCTTGGTTACATCCCGCTTAGACTACTGTAACACGCTCTACGTAGGGCTGCCTGAAGACAGTTCGGAAACTTAAATTGGTACAAAGAGCTGCAGCCAGAGTGCTAACCGGGGCTGGTTACAGGGACCATACAACTCCCCTGTTACAACAGCTCCACTGGCTGCCAATTTGTTTCCGGTCACAATTCAAAGTGCTGGTTTTGACCTACAAAGCCCTATATGGCTCAGGTCCAGGCTATTTGACAGATCGTATCTCCCTACATGAACCTGTCCGGGATTTGAGATCTTCAGGTGAGGCCCTTCTTGTGCTCCCCACACCTTCGCAAGTACATATGATGGGGACACGAGATAGGGCCTTTTCGGTGGCCGCCCCTAGGCTATGGAACTCCCGAGTGAGGTGCGATTAGCTCCCTCTTTGCTGTCTTTCCGGCGACAAGTAAAGACTGTTTTATTTCAACGGGCATTTGGGATAGAGAACGACCAAGATTAAATGACATAGGATTGGTGTCTACAGTATATGATTTTATTATTTTAAATTGTCCGCTGTTTTTAACGTATGTTTTATGGTTTTTAATTTTTCTCATAGTTTAATTCTATTTTAATTGTATATTTCTGTATGTTTTAATGGTGTTGTTTTTAGTTGTAAGCCGCTCTGAGTCCTATTGGAAAAAGGGCGGGGTAGAAATAAAGTTTATGATTATTATTTTATTCTTCTTCTGTGGTGCATAAGGGAAGCCTGCCAAGGAGAAGATAACATTTATTCAGTAGCTTTCAGTTAATTTTGTTTCTTAACGGCTGCCCTTGTTGTCCTTCGCACAATACCTCAGGAAGGCATAACCAGCCATACTAGAGGGTGTGGGTGTGGGGTGGGAATTGTAGTTTAGCAGGCTTCAGGGCCTTGCCTTGTCGTAACAGCGTATTTGTATATTTTGAGGAGTTGTCCCCCACTTTTCAGCCAAAAAGGCTCCCAGAGTGGCTTACACACAGTCAGACCAAGTCAGACAGTTCCTGCCCATAGGGGTAAAATCTAAAAAAAAGGGGGGGCACACGAGGGAAAGGAGAAAAAGCAAACGCAGGCCCCAATTCTTCAGTTGTAGTTCTTGTGATATTCTCTCTTCTTTCTCACAAAAAGTTCTGACTGCTTCTTTGCTTCATTTTATTTTTGCTTAACTCCAGCTTTTTCTCCTAGACTTTTTCTTGTTCTGGGGCCTTTACAGCTGAGCTTGGCTTTTTGCCGTTTCTTTTAAAAGAAAAAGGCTTTCTTGCTTTGAACATGTCCCTTCTTCAATTTTGCGGCTGTTTGTGGCCATTGCCCTTTAAGCCACTCCTTTGGGGATGGAGCTTTGTCTCATATACAACTTTGAACAGATTTTGCTTTTCTAGTGCTTATATACATAAATTTCTTGTTTTAATATTTTTGCTTATTCCCTGGTGAGGTTTATATTTCACCATTTTGTTTTCCCATCCTTTTCCCTTCATCTCTGTTCTTCTGAATCCTATCCGTATGACCCCACATTCAGCTGTGTCCTTTGAATCCCTGCTTGGATAGGTAGCTATCCTGTTCTTTTCACTTTTCTTGATAGGATGAATGACTATATAGCTGTAACACAACAAAGCTTTAACTAGTTTGGACTGGGGGAAGGGGGTAAATGAAAGTAGAGTTGCATAATAGTTATTTTTACTCGTTTTGCATGTCAGAATTATTGTTTGCAATAGCTGAGTTGCACATTGTTCTTCTGAGCAGAGTTAAATTTACATATCCATATTCTGTATTTTCCCCAAATGATAGTTATTTGCATATACTGGTGAAAGTTGGACAGTGAAAAAGGCGGATAAGAGAAAAATCAACTCATTTGAAATTGGTGCTGGAGGAGAGCTTTGCACATACCATGGACTGCGAAAAAGACAAATAATGGAGTGTTAGAACAAATTAAACCAGAACTCTCACTAGAAGCTAAAATGATGAAACTGAGGTTATCGTACCTTGGATACATCATGAGAAGACATGATTCACTAAAAAACACAACAATGTTGGCAAAACAGAAGGGAGTAGCAAAAGAGGAAGGCCAAACAAGAGATGGATTGATTCCACAAAGGAAGCCACAGACCTGAACTTACAAGATCTGAACAGGGTGGTTCATGACAGTTGCTCTTGGAGGTCCCTGATTCATAAGGTCGCAATAAGTCGTAATTGACTTGAAGGCACATAACAACAACATTTCTCCTTCCCCAAGATTCAATAATGTGCTGTGGATTTCTCTTTGATATTATCATGCTCCTGTCTTTCATAGACTGAAATGCATTCGCTGGTATTCTGCAGATGTGTTTAAAGTAAATCTTTCCAAATAGAGGAGCTGAACCATATTACTGCTCCAGGCAAGGGCATCTTCAGGTGGAAGTCCTTTCTGTTGGGATAGCGTGTCTTCAGACAAAAACAGGATGTGGTCCATCTACCATCAGAGCAGGGATGTGAGGAGCAGAGTGGCAGCTCTGCCCGATGTGGTAAGCTGCTCCTGTTTCCCACCTCAGTAAGTACTTGCTCTGAGTCCAGGAATGGGACAGTCATGACAATGATGGAGTAGGGGAAAGCTGGAGCACTGTCATGGGAAAATGGTTTCCTGAAGACAGATGGTTGTCCATGATTCTCCTGGGAAACGTGAAGCCTCCAGTTTCAGCCATAAGCCCTAGAAAGAGAAATTCATTCACACCCATACATCCTCTGCATGTTATCATAACATAGACCACTCTGTCATCGGTGGCCTTGGGTAACTAGCTGGTTCCATAGTACGTACAAGCAATGTAACAGGCACTGTGCTTTGTTACACAAACAAGATGGAGAAAGTTATAAACATTCCTGGCTTTATCTCATTCACTCTATTTCTGACATTTTCAATACTTAGAGCATTTCTTATATATATTTAAGAGATACAATTATAAATGTGAATACAATGAGAGAATATTTATAGTCAATGCATAGCAGTGCAGAAGCATATGGCAATATTCCAGTAGCAATGCCAATAATGAATGGCATGAATATATGTGCACAGAGGTGCTGAGGCATTGATAAAAATAGGAAGGAGGAAATACACAGCAAATATACTTCAATTTGTGTCACCCTGAGAGCCTTTTTGGTTAAAGCAGCGTTACCCACCCTTTTTTGACCCAACGCCCCTTTGCAAAATCTTTTTGTGCCCAATGCCCCCCTCAGATTAAGTATATGGCAATGCTTCCTATTCTTCCCTTAAAATATGAGTAATGCATAAAAGGTATTTTCAATTATTATTACTGATCATTTTTATCATACCTTTTTACTGCACTTAGATTACACATTGAATTCTTAGTATGATTTATTAATATACATACATAGTTATAGAAAAGTAAATAAAATGAGATTTATTATAAAATACTAGTGTGATCCTTGAGCTTGATGAGTTTTGGCTAACTTCACAATATCTGGAAGTCCATACAGTATGAACCAACAGAATACACTGTTACTTAACAACAAACTCATTCAGTTTACCGGCATTGTTTCGTTAAACAAGTTCATTTAAACATCACAGAAACAACGGGTAGCGAGTGTGTCCCATTCCTGAAGAAAACCAGCGAATAACTGACTTGTCTGCATCACCCGTTGGCACACGGCACTCATCCGTTGCAAGAATGTGCCCTCCACCAGTACACCCATCCTCTAAGGGACCAAGAAGCTGATACACCATGAATCTGGCAACACAGGTGGGAAAATCTCCAGGAGAATCCTGAATAGTAAAATTCCTACTCTGAAGGAGCACACTGGCTATATATTTGGCTGGTGCCTGAGTTTGGGTACCACTGGTATCTCCGGTGAATTCATCATGACTGGCGGGGCCTGGTTTGGTGGTACAATCGGAGATCCTAACAAAAAGAATATATATCCAATGGACTCTCGTGTTACTTAATTTACACCATTGGTTTGCCCAATTAACAACTGATAAAAATTAACTGACACATGTATTTGACCACCAAAGCGTGGAGCCTCCTTTCTCCCCTCCATCCAGAAGTTCACGCTTTGGCAGACCTGCCTGTCTGCCCAGACGTCTTACTTCCCACTCTTGGCTGTTTCACTGGTAGAGAACCCTTTTGCAAAAGCTGCCTCTGAATCGCTCGATCAAATCAATCAGACATACAGTAAGCCTGATCAGAAATAATGGGGTTCAACTCTCCTACACAATGATGTCATCTCTCAGATCAACAGCAAAACCGATGGACCCCCTGTGCTGTGGCAAGTGAATGAGGTGAGAAAAAAGTAAGAATTTGTTCATTCTACAGTTATTTATTATAATGAGTACAGCAGGATTGAGTGTTTATTGCTAAAGGGTGAAATACAGAGATAACTTACAGTAATCTGAAAAAATGGCTACCCCAAGTTACTATTTACTCTTTTAAAGCATTCACCATACTCACAATATTTGTGGCTATTTTTTTTTTTTAGTACTTGATGACAAAGGATGAAAAGAGCCCTAGAGGAATAGAAATGCTGCTGTGTACAATACAATTGGCTGGCTGGCTGGCCACCTATGCTGTAACTCAGACCTAATTTCTGATTTTCCCAATATGTGCAGCTCAGTGTGAGGACTTTTTAGGTTTATGTACAGAAACAACCCAGCAACCAGTAAAAAAACAACAAACCCAATTGCTTTCCACAGTTAGTTTCCAGTTGCTTAGTTAATTCTTTATATAGCAACCAGATTGTTCACAGGAAGGAAAATCTAAAGGTCAGGAACAAGACTAGGAGGGGTAAACAGATACACATACAGTATTTATTTTCACTCTGCTCTTCCCTAAACTTGTAGTATGGACAAGAGATACCTGATCTAGCATCAAAGCCAAGCTTAGGAGCTCCATGTCATTACCAAAGTAGTTCAGTTCATGAAGAATCAGAACACAGGTGAAGGAAGACTGTAGCTATAAAGTCAAGCTTTTGAGTCTGGTATTCCTGGGGATCTAGCAAAAATATGGTAAGACAATTCAATAAATTAAACTTCATTCCTGTACGTTTACACACACTCTGGATGGAGGAAGAGTGAGGGAGTAGGTCAAGGCCTTTTCCTTCCCTTGCCCTGGCCTGGCCATCACATCCCCTCCACTAGTAAGGGGGGGATTGGTTAATGTTGTGTACCTTCCCCCCCACAAAGGCCCCACCTAGAAATATGGCTGCCCCATCTAACAAGTAAGGCTGGCTACAGGGCTGTATGGGAAGGAAGCCTGCACTATTTGAGCCAATCAGGTCCAGGAAAAAAAATCTGATCTGAGTAGGGTTGCCAGGCCAGAAGCATCCCAAACCCTGAGATTTCAGGGGTGGTCCCTAGTGATGTCATTAAGCATGATATGTTAAGCATCACAGTTGCTTGAGCATACAATTCAAAACACAAACATCTGATTGGAAATTAAGATAGAAATCTGTGACTTCCGGGAAGTGGTGCTGGCTGGTGGTTGTCTCTGAGGGAGCTCTGCCTCAGAGGAAGCTTTTTTCAGGTTAAAAGTCAGCCAAGAGGAATCTTGGACTGGCTTAAATGTTCTCCAAGGTACAGGAGAACCGATCAGATCTTCCACAAGACTTCGTTGAGCTGTCGGCGGCTGGAATTGATCAGGAAATTCCTGAGATAAGAAGGCAAGCCGATCGGCTGAAGACGGAGTCAGGATTTTCACGCAAGCTGGACTGGAATGAAGCGAAGCGTTTTTTCTTTTCTTAAAAAAAAACGTTCTTAACCAGCGAGCCCACTTCTGCCTAAACCTTATCATTTGGCTTAAATTATTGCAATAAAAGGGATTTGTTTATGAATCAGCAATTGAGAAACCTGGGTGAGTCATACTTTTTCTCTTTTAAATATAATTAAGGAAGAAAGAAAATATAAACAACTTATTTACTTTTCTACGACAAAAAGCTGGCTTGAATTTGGACTTTTAAAGTTTAAAAACGGATGAGAGGTAATTATTATATTTTGGACTATCTTTCTCTTTGGACTATTTCTTGTTGGATGAATCCGCTGCTCGTATATGCTACTAATTGTTTAGTCTTGGCAACCAGAATTGTTTTGCATTCTTGGATGCAGATAAGGACTGTGTTGTGCTGGCTGGATTCCAATTACAGGCCTGGAATATTAACTCTTCTTTTTGGTGGAGGGAAAAAAAGAAGAAATAGACTGCCCTTAGGTTCTGAAACAGTGATTAATTTTAGAAATTAAAGGCCTCTTTTTGAAAATGACAACTAAAAAAACAACTAAGGCCCAGGGGCGAAGAGGTTCTATTGATACACAGGAAGAGGATATACCCCCAGAAATGTTTCAAAAAATAATGGAAGGGATTAATGCTATAAAACAGGAAATTAAACAGGAAATGAAAATTGAATTGACAGATATAAAAGACTATATTAAAACACAAGTGGACGAGATTAAAGGGACAATTGGGCAAATAAAGGAGGATGCAAAAAATACTAAAGAAAAGGTACAAACCTTGGAGAATAGAACAGATATACTAAATCTGGAACTAGAAAAAAATTTGGACTATTTAGCTATGACTGAAATGAGAAATAAAGAGCATTGTTTGAGATTCCGTGCAATCCCTGAGGAAACAGGTGAAGACATTAGAGACAAAATTGTTAATGCTTTAGTAAAATTTCTGGACTTGAATGAAGATAGGATGGAATTTGAAATAGACAAAGTTTATAGAATTAACTCCAGATATGCAACAATGAAAAAAATTCCAAGAGATGTGCTTGTTCACTTCGTAAAGAAAACGACCAGAGATATGGTTTTACAGCAACACTTTAAATATACCTTTAAAATTGATGGTAAGGAAATACTGGTGATGAAGGAAATTCCTATTAGACTTTTACGTAAGAGAAAAGAATATGCTTTCCTTACAGAAAAACTTAAGCAATGCAAAATTCAATTTAGGTGGGACGTTCCAGAAGGAGTGATTTTTACATTCAGACAACAGAAATATAGATTGAATACTGTTCAAAAAGCAAGGGACTTCTTGAGAAAAGCTTCAAAAGATATGGAAGAAGATAAACTCAAAGATATGGATACAGTTCCTGGGAAACAAAGTCAACAAGGATACGCAGAGGAGGGGAAGGAAGATGATGGATCAAAAGGAGCATCAGGCAAATTTTAAAATACACGCTTAACGATGGATTACAAATACCTAACTTGGAATATAAATGGAGCCAACACGGCGCAGAAGAGAAAGAAAGTGTTTCATTATTTGAAAAAATTAAAATTGGATATAATTTGTCTACAAGAAACTCATATTCAGAAGAAAGATTCTAAATATTTGATTTGTAAAAATTTGGGTGAAGAATTTATTTCAGCTGGACCAAAAAAAAAAAATGGAGTTGTTCTCTATATTAACCCACAATTGCTTCCTAAATTGGTATTATTGGACGATAGTGGTAGATTTGTGGGGGTTGAAATTACTTTACAAGGTACAAACATTTTGATAGTGGGTATTTATGCCCCCAATGAAGATAAAACAAGGTTTTATACAGGACTTATGGAAAAATTGTCAGAGTTTTCATATGAGCATTGGTGTGTCATGGGTGACTGGAATGGGGTAATCTCACCAAAAATTGATAGGCTTTCTGAAAAAAATATCAAAGAGACACAAGGTAAATTACCGAAGATTTGTTTTGAACTCATGGAACATCTAGAATTGGTGGATACCTGGAGATATATAAATGATAATGCAAAGGAATTTACTTATTTTTCAGAAAGACATAAAACATTTTCGAGGATTGATATGATTTGGATGTCAAAAATTTTAGCGAAGGATATTTTTAAAATGGATATATTACCAAAAACTTTTTCGGACCATAATCCTGTGATATTAACTTTAAAAAAAAAAAATCTTGGATTTAGATGGAGACTAAATGAATCTTTATTACAGAATGATAAAGTAGTACAAGAATGTAAGAAGAAATTAAAGGAGTTCTTTGAATATAATTTACATAAAGGAACAAGTGAAAATATTGTTTGGGATACAAGTAAGGCATTTATGAGGGGATACTTTATTAAATGTAATTCTGAATTAAAAAAAAAGAAACAACAGAAAATGCAATTAATTTTGGAAGAAATAAAACAAAAAGAGGAAGAATTGAAAAAGAATCCAGCTAAAGTTTCTATTGTAAATCAAATTAAAATGTTACAGAAGCAAGTATCAATGTTGACAGCTAGAGAAATTGAAAGGAAATTAAATTTTGCTAAACAAAGGACTTTTGAATTTGCAAATAAACCTGGGAAATGGTTAGCATATAAATTAAGAAAAGAACGTCAAAAAAATATTATTTTAAAGATACAAGAAGGAGATGAGACGCTGACAGACAATGTAAAAATTAAAAAGATTTTTCATCAATATTACTCAACATTGTATAAGTGTCAAGAAATTCCATCTGAAAAAATAGAAGAGTATTTATTTAAACAGAATTTGCCTAAAATTACAGATTTTCAGAGACAAGTTATTAATGGCCCTATTACGTCAAGAGAGATATCTGAAGCTATAAATAAAATTAAATTAGGAAAGGCACCAGGACCAGATGGGCTATCTGCAATGTATTATAAATGTTTGGAGGAAGAACTCCTGCTACCTTTACAGTCTACAATGAATTCTATTTTGCAAGAGGGAAAGATACCGGATAGTTGGAAAAATGCTAATATAACATTAATACCTAAAGAGGACCAAGATTTAACTAAAACAAAAAATTATCGGCCAATATCTCTACTGAACAATGACTATAAAATTTTTACAATGATTTTGGCTGAAAGATTGAAAATAATATTGCAACAATTTATTCAGGAAGATCAATCAGGGTTTTTACCTAAAAGACAATTACGTGACAACGTCAGGAATGTTTTGAATGTGTTGGAATATTTAGAACAACGAAATGATAAACAAGCAGCTTAACGGACTCATGTGAAATACAAAAGGGTACAAGACAGGGATGTCCATTATCTCCCCTTTTATTTATTTTGGTTTTAGAAGTGTTGCTTAGAGATATAAGGCAAGATAAAAGGATTTCGGGATTAAAAATAAAAAAAGAAGAATATAAATTGAGAGCATTTGCTGATGATTTGATAATTGTACTAGAAAACCCTTTGGAAGGAATTCATATACTGATGGACAAATTAAAAGAATTTGGACCTTTAGCAGGATTTAAGATCAACAATCAAAAAACAAAGATGTTGGTGAAAAATTTAACTTTAAGGGAACAGAAAGAGTTAATGGACAAGACAGATTTTACAATAGAAAAAAAGTTGAAATATCTAGGCATCATCATGACAAATAAAAACTCAAAGTTGTTTCACAATAATTACGAAAAATTATGGACAGAGATTAAGAAAGACTTGCTAAGATGGGATAAACTACAACTGTCATTAATGGGTAGAATATCTGTGATAAAAATGAATGTATTACCGAGAATGATGTTTTTGTTTCAAACAATACCTGTAATATCCTCTGATTTACCTTTTAAACAATGGCAAAAAGATATTTCTAAATTTGTATGGCAAGGAAAAAAACCAAGAGTTAAATTTAAATTACTTCAAGACGCTAAAGAAAGAGGAGGACTGGGATTACCAAATTTGAGACTTTATTTTGCTGCCTGCTGTTTAGTCTGGATAAAAGAATGGATCTTATTGAGGAATAAAAGACTATTGGATTTGGAGGGCCACAATCTGAAGTGGGGATGGCATGGATATCTATGGTATGACAAAGTAAAAGTAAATGTAGACTTTAATAATCATTTTATAAGACGTCCTCTGTTGAAAATATGGAATAGATACAAACCAAGGTTTTATTCGAAAATACCATTATGTGTCTCAAGTCAAGAAGCTTTTTATAGAAGAGAAATGTCTGGAAAAGAGAAATGGTTAACTTATCAAGAACTATTAGAAAATGTACATGGAGAATACATAATGAAAGAGAGAGAACAATTGATAAAGGAAGGATATAGTTTTCATTGGTTTGCCTATTTACAATTGTTAGAAAGATATAAAATGGACAAGAAAATGTATGGGTTTGAAATAAATAAATCTGATTTTGAAATAGGTTTGTGTACAAATGATGAAAACATAATTGCAAAAATGTATAAACTTTTATTGAAAATGGATATGGAGGAAGAACAAGTAAAAGAGTGCATGGTAAAGTGGGCAAAAAATTTTGGTCATAACATACAAATGGATCAATGGGAAAATATGTGGAAAAAAGGCTTGAAATTTACATTATGTTATAATCTTAAAGAAAATTTTTATAAAATGATGTACCGTTGGTACATGACTCCAGAAAAGCTGTCAAAAATGTATAGTAATGTCTCTAATGTTTGTTGGAAATGTAAACAACAAGAAGGATCTTTTTATCATATGTGGTGGTCATGTAAAAAGGCGAAATTATTTTGGGCACAGATAGGTAGGAAGATGCAAAAAATTCTAAAGATAAATATTCGGTCAAAACCAGAATTTTTTTTATTGGGTTTTATGGATAAACAAATAGAAAAGAAATATGGAAGAATAATATTATATATGATTACGGCAGCAAGATTATTATATGCACAAAAGTGGAAAATGGAATCAACACCAACAATGGAAGAATGGTTATTGAAATTAATGGACTTAGTAGAAATGGATAAATTGACATGTTTACTTAGAGAAAAATCGACAGATACATTTCTTAAGGAATGGAAACCTCTCTTAGACTTTTTGTTGAAAGATCAAAATAAAATGATGATACTGGGATTTGACGATTAATTAAGACAGCCTATGGAGAAAAGGGACTCTGTATGTATACATTAAGGGACAGGTTTGATGTATATTATATACTTATAGCTGATCTGCGACAAATCGGAAGTCAACTATTTTATTTTCATTTTTTTGTTGATGTATTGTTATGTCTTTTTGACTTTGTTTTGTTTGTTTTTGGAAAAATTTGAATAAAAATTATTAAAAAAAAAAAAAGGAAATTAAGATAGAAATCTTAGCTAAATGAGGGTATTCCCAGGTCCAGCTGTAGTAATGGGATCATTCCTTCTCACCTTTTTATGGACCCTGGGTAGAAAACATTTAATCTAACCTATTTGCTTCTGACAAGAAGGGTTTAAGTGCTCTCAGGCCAGGCCAGTCGCCAGGAGGCCATTATAGGAAGAAAGGAGCCTAGTGTTGTGGAGATGTTAGATGGGAGCACACAGAAATAAAGATGGATGCTCCTGAAGGCTGCAATTCTTCGTCCAAGGGACTAAGCCCCATAGCACTCAATAGGACTTACTTCTGAGTAGATATGGTTGGCTTGCACTGTTGGTAAGGCTTGACTAGGGATCCTGTGCAAAGATATTGATATTCAAACAAGGTTGGCAACCCCATGCCTGAAATGTCCACTATTGGGCAAGAAAAAAAATTATCATGCACCAATAAGGTGCATTATCAGTGGGTTTAAGGGAGAAGAGCTGAGCGCATAGAACCACTGTTGTTGCTTCTATGGATGTAGGAGTGAGGTTAAAGGTATATGACATGCAAATAGGAAAAGAAAAAAAGACAGTGTTTCTAAATGCAATACCAAACCAATCACAACAAGATTCCTATGAGTAAGGCAGAAAACTCCGCATCCCACAACCAGTCAGGATTCCTAACCAAAAACCAAAACTAAAAATATCCTGGCAGCCAGGCAGTCAAGGTCACAGAAATCCCCATGCAGCACAAACTGAATCAGAGGCTGCAGTTATTACAGAATGCTGTGGCACGATTGCTGACATGAGTGAGACCCTTTCAGCATATGATACCTCTGCTTTGAAATCTGCACTAGTTGCTGATTTGCTACCAGGTCAAGTTCAAGGTGTGCTTGCTTTCCATGTTATGGGTGCCATACAGTATTTGTTCTGCTCTTGAAAAAAAGCAATCCTTTAGCACCTACGCTTTGGAACTCCCTGCCTATTGACATTAGGCAGACGCCCTCATTGTACTCTTTTTGACACCTGCCAAAAGCATTTTTGTTCAGGCAAGCCTACTCAGGCATGTGGAAACTATTATGTTTTTAATCTGTTTATAACTCATTGTTGGTTTTACTATTTTGAATGTTTTTAAATACCTGTCTTAAACTGTTTTTGCCAATAACTTTGTTTTAATTCCTTCTGTAAACCACTTTGAGGTTCTGTACAATAAAGCGGTATATAAATGTTGTAAATAAAATACGTAAATAAATTTTGGAGTCACTGTGGCTGTTGGGCCTCCTTCCACTTTTAGGAACAAAGGAATCTGCCTTATACATTTGGTACTATCTAGCTCAGTACTGCTGACATGGACTAGCATTTACTCTCCAAGATTCCAGGCAATAGTCTTTTCTAAAGGTTGAATTTTGGACCTTTGCATGCAAAATATATGCCCTAGCACTGAGCTGATAGCTGAACATTCCTCCATGCATGTCATAAAGCAGGCAAGCAATTTCTGCCTCTGGGCTCTGGAAGGGTTAACAGCAACAATAGAGCCGCCAGTTCCCTACAGCAAAAGGGAAGATTGCGAAAAAAGGACTTCCTTTTCCTGTCCCGCCTGCCGGAAAGATACGCAGTGAGTGAGCGGGTGAGCCACTTTTTGCTTGCAGAGCTGTTGAGGGGCCTGTCTGGAGGGAGCCCCAAGATCAAGTGGCTCAATTTGGGGAGGTGGGTAGGGGAGGAAGGGGATGCTGGGTGAAAGTGGGGTCCCCCTTCAAGCACCCTTCAGACGACGCCTTGGGTTTGAGGAGGCAAATGTGCCTTGTGAATCCCAGCTCTGCCCTGTTGCTGGGCCTCTTCGGCCACCCCCGCGTGTTGTTTTTGGGGCCACATTTGAGTATTCCTCGGGAACTCCTGCCTTTTGGGTGATGCATAAAATGACACACGCAAACAGGCAATAGAGCTCGGTTGTTTTAAAGCGCTGCGTTGTTCTTCTTTTGATTGTAATTTTTTTTTAATAGATTTTTTATTTTGTATTTTGTATTTTAAAATAATAAAGCTGCGGACCTGGGCTAATGTTAGCCAGTCCAGTTTTATTCCTCTCAATTTCAGTTTTAATTGTTCAACTGAAAGGGGAAGAGAGTTTGCAAAGAAATCACATAATCTATGGTGTCCCCTCATACTCCATTCTTTTAGCTGATATTCCCTGTCAGTAGTATAAAATTTGGGATGAAAGGCAATAGGTATCAAAGGTGAAATTATGGGGGCCAATCTGTTCTGCCATAATTTCCAGATCTGAAACATACATTTAGTAAATGGATTGGCCAGGTTATTGATAGTTTGCTATCTTACTGAGAGAAAGGGTAAGGACCTAAGTGAAGCATCAGCGGCAAGGTTGATTTCCATCTCCACCCAGTGTTTCTCCTTTATGTTTTTAATTAAGTACACCATTTGATGAATTTGAAAGGCATTGTGATAATATGTTAGATTTGGAATGCCCCATCCCCCTAAATTTGATTTTCTATAGATTAAAGTTTGGGCTAATCTAGATTTTTTCTGCTGAAAAATAAATTTGATAATTGTACGTTGCCATGATTTTATGACATCGCTAGATATATGGATAGGTAAAACCTGAAATAGAAATAGGAATCGAGGAAGTAGCATCATCTGTAATGCAGCTATTCTGCCTAGCATCTTTTGCTTGTAATTTGATCATTAAATGATCAATGATGGGCTCCTGCCGGGAGAAAGGGCGGGATATAAATAATAATAAATATAAATATATCTAAGCTTTTGATATATACATGTAGAATAGTTAAGACTGTATCTGATTAGACTGAACTAGAGGGATCAGGGGTCTGGCTTGGGTTAAACCAGCTTCTTCATGTTCCTTTGTTCAGCTTTGATATATTAAAAATAAGAGGATTATTGGAATAATCTGACCGGTGGCAACCCTCCTCAGCTCCCCCCCCCCGAATTAAGGTCGCCTCTGACTTTAACAAAGCACAATATGTGGCCCTGCCCTCATGCTTTTTAAAGTAGGCTGGCAGACAAAATGTTTAGCAAATGAAGCTTTCCCTGGAACTGATGGGAAAGGTTTTGGGTTCTTTAAGACAACCACAATGCTTTTTAGTCATTTCCTAGCCGTGGCCTGGGACTTGGCACATGCTGCAAGACTGTACATGATGGCTTTGTTCTGAGCATTGAGTGAGTCATTCTGGTGACCAGGGAAACCCACCATAGTGTCAACCATAGTGTATCTGTAATCTATCTATATATGTAGATATGATCTATCTGCCCATCAGAATATAAACAGGAATTTGTAGTCTCTCCCCCTTACTCAGATCATCTCTCATTAAATCATCCACTTGCCTTTCAAGCCAATAGGAAACCAGTTGCCGGAAGCCTCAGGAGGGGAGAGTGTTCTTGCAGTCGGGTCCTGCTTGCGGGCTTCCCCCAGGCACCTGGTTGGCCACTGTGAGAACAGGATGCTGGACTAGATGGGCCACTGGCCTGATCCAGCAGGCTCTTCTTATGTTCTTAAGCCCCCTCTCCTCCCTCCTTGAGTTACAGTTCTTCAAAATATTGGGTAGTTTCTTCTATGGTGGTGGTGGCCTTCCATGAAAGGAGCCGGAGAAGAAGACCCCTAAAGAACAGCTTGGTCCTTTCTGCACTCAGCAAGTGAATGTATCTGATTGTCAACAGCACCTCAAGAGGGACCTTGTGGGGGAGACATGGGGGTGGGTGGAAGAGAACAATCTCAAGCTGAGAGGGAGACAAGGCTGGCTTTTGGGGCCTGACATCCAATGGAAGTAGTGGGAGGAGAAGTGGTAGTCAGGCAGGAAGGTGTGTCCTTTTAAAAAAATCATTTTAAAAGAATGATGATTTTAAGTAAACAGTTGGGAGGTGAGATGGAAAGGCCAGGAGCGGCTGAGGATCTTTTTTTTTGGGTGGGGAGAAACAGCCTACCAAGTAAAGGGCAATATAGAAGAAAAAGCAGGTTTGCTGATTATAGAAGGGGAAAAGGGAATGCAGGCAGGATGGTCTTATCTATTAAATGGCCTTGTAGTTAGGTCAGCTGAGATAATGCCGGAAGCTTAAACTAGAGGGCTGGTGGAGTTCAGGTGGGCCAGTGTAGGATGCAGCAAGAGTTAAGTTGTAGTTAATTTTAAGCTTGCATATTCTTCTGAGTAAAGTTTAAAAGTTCGTGTGGAATACTCATATTCTATTTTTCCATATAATCGTTCTCTACCGTTCCTTATCTTTTCCTTCGCAGGGATTTCTGTTAGATTTTATTGTACTTGTACCTTGCGTAAGCTGAAATGCATTCACTGGTCTTCTGCTGATGTGTTTAAAACAAATGTCTCCAAACATATTTTAGCCTCTTGGGTACTGTGTGGTCACTCTTGGGGCAATTTAAGAATTTTGATGCGAGGGTTCAGCCAAATAGGGCCGTGTGCTAATTAGGTAATAAGTGAGCCACCTCTTCATCGTTTGCAGGCTATGAAATGGCATCCGAGCAACATTAAGGATCCTCCCCCCTTTACCCTGGAGAGGAAACATCTATCATGCAGCTGGCTCAGGTACGGGAAAATAATTGGGGAGACGGTTCCCTGTCTCTTACCTTTGTGCTTCTGGGGCTCCCTCTGAGGGAGGCTGTATTCTTCCAATAGAATTGGAAGGGGCTTATAAGGCTATTGAGCCCAACCCCCTGCTCAGTGCAAGAAGCCATCTGAAAGCACACCTGACAGGTAGCTGTCCAATGCCTCCAGTTTTGGAGAGCCCACCACCTCCCTAGATCGTTGGTTGCATTGTCGTACTGCTCTAACAGTTAGGATGTTTTCCTGATGTTCAGACAAAAACAGCCTTCTCGTAATTTGAGCCCATTGTTCTGTGTCCTGCACTCTGGGATGATCGAGAAGAGATCCCAGCTCTCCTCTATATGGCAACCTTTCAGGTACTTGAAGAGTGCTATCTATCTCCTCTGTCTTCACTTCTCAAGGCTAAACATGCCCAGTTCTTTCAGTCTCTTCTCACAGGGCTTTGTTTGTCGTCATCTTTGTTTCCTACATCTGAACCTGTTCTAGTTTGTCTGCATCATTCTTAAAGTGTGGTGTTCAGAACTGGACGCAGTGCTCAAGATGAGGTCTAACCAGTGCTGAATAGAGGGGAACTAGTACTTCATGCGATTTGGAAACTATACTTCTGTTAATGCAGCCTAATACAGCATTTGTCTTTGTTGTTTTTACGTACCTTTAAGTCAGTTATGACTTATGGTGACCCTATGAATCAGTGACCTCCAAGAGCATCTGTCATGGACCACCCTGTTCAGATCTTGTAAGTTCAAGTCTGTGGCTTCCTTTATGGAATCAATCCATCTCTTGTTTGGCCTTCCTCTTTTTCTACTCCCTTCTGTTTTCCCCAGCATTATGGTCTTTTCTAGTGAATCATGTCTTCTCATTATGTGTCCAAGGTATGATAACCTCAGTTTCATCATTTTAGCTTCTAGTGACAGTTCTGGTTTAATTTGTTCTAACACCCAATTATTTGTCTTTTTCACAGTCCATGGTATGCGCAAAGCTCTCCTCCAGGACAAAAGAGAGGGGCAGAAACCAAGTTGCTAGAAAGGTAGGAATTTATTGTTTGCCCAACGCGTTTCAGCCTGTTGATTTTCAGGCCTTCGTCAGGGGCTATAAATACATGAAACAGCAGGGACAAATTACTTACATAAACATATAAAATCACACATATGAAATCTATAAATCAATCTGAAACTTACATAATAGGCTGGCGAGAAATTCAAATGAGCAGACCGCTTCCAACAATATGACAGTATAAACGCCTCGAAGAACAGGACATGGGCATATGTATATATACAAGCAACCAGAAATGAGATGTAGGTGAAATCAATTAAACGTTCTTATTGTTAAATAACAAACACCTGAGAGTGGAAGGCAAGTAAGGGACCATGGATATCTTTTTTTTTTTTCAATAATTTTTATTCAGATTTTCATAAAACATACAAGGCGAAATCATAAAACATTCAAAGACAAAAAACAAAATCAAAAATAGTTAAACAAAAACAAAAAAAATAAAAATAAAATAAAAATAAAAAATAAAGAGTAAAATATTGACTTCCCATTTGTCAAAGATCAAATCAGTTATAAGTCTATGATATATAACAATCCTGTCTCTTAAGTCATATTATAAAATCACTTTCCTCCAGTAGTTATCTTACTTAATCATCAAATCCCATAAACATTACTTTATTCTTTCCACAAAAAGTCAAAGAGAGGTTTCAATTCTTTAAGAAATATATCTATCAATTTTTTTTTCCAGATAAGCATATCGATTAATCCATCTCATTACTAATTATGATAATCTTATTGTCATAACCATAGTCAAAATAAACATTTCAATTAATCCATCACATCAGAATCTGTTAGGTTCAGTAATTTCAGTAGCCATTGTTCTATTATCCCTATTAGTTCCATTTTCCATCTTCCATCTTCAGTAGTCTTGTTAAGTCCAGTAATTTCAGTATCCAATCTTCCATTATCAGTATTCCATAATAATCTTGCTGTCAAAGCCATAGTCATATAGTAAGAGTCTGATGGGAATTACCTCTATCCCAAATATTTTCTTGCCATCCATTCTAAATAGGTTGCTGAAATACTGCTGTAAAATCAAATCTCTGTTCTTTTTTTCAAAATACACTGGGTCATCTCTTGAAAGTTTTTCCATTGTCACATGGCTGCAGTTAATTCCATAGATTTTCTCTATATTGGGCTCCATCACATCATTCCAGTCCAGAAGATTATCCATGCCATTGATAACTTTATCTCTAGAATCTTCATTAATTTCTTCAGAGATAACATTGAGTTCCAAACAATAGATTTTATTTCTAAAGTCCATAGACTCCAAATCTTTTTCCTGTTCCACGTTTGTTCCAATCTCCGGGGTCTCCTCTCTCACAGGGACCCCTGTTCCAGTCTCCAGGGTCTCCTCTCTCACAGGGACCCCTGTTCCAGTCTCCAGGGTCTCCTCTCTCACAAGGACCCCTATATCTTTAATCTCCTGTGTCTCCAAACAATAGATTTTATTTCTAAAGTCCATAGACTCCAAATCTTTTTCCTGTTCCACGTTTGTTCCAATCTCCGGGGTCTCCTCTCTCACAGGGACCCCTTCCAGGGTCACCTCTCTCACAGGGACCCCTATATCTTTAATCTCCTGCGTCATTTTACTCAATTCAATTTTCAGCTCCTTACAACCCTGTCGCAGGTTTTGTTTCGTTATCTCAATCTCATCCATTATTTTCTGAAACATAGTTATTTCCAGATTCTCAGCCACTTTCTTAATTGCCATTTTAAAAGAAAAATATAGGAAAACCACTTCTTATTTCAGCAACAATTGGGTTAATACTCCAAACTTGGTGACATCACAGTATAAACAGAGCAGACAGCCTTATCTCTCCATGCTTAAATAAACAAAATGCAGTTCCCAGGATCGAAACAATTAATGGCGTCGTTAGGAAACAGATTCGACAAAATAAAATAGACCAAAAAGAGAGTAGTCTCAGACAATATAATATTCTTCAAAATAAAAATCTGGAATAGAAATCCCTCTTCTGTGTATATCTTTAGAATGCAAATCCAGGACAGCTTTTTGCAACAAAAACAGAGATAAGCTATTAATTAGTGAGTAGCAGAGAGAAGTTATGGCTCCCCAGTGAGATGTCAAAAACCGATCAATCTGGCAAATCTCTTTTAAACAGCAACAATTTAAGTCAAGTAAAAGAAAAATATAGAAAGAAGGGTGCTTGCCTGTTAGTGCGTTCTCTCTTAGAAGGTAAGATGAACGTTCGCTTTATCAGATAGAGCTTGTTGTTGAAAATCCGTCCCACCTTCGTCGGCTGGACCTCGTCCCATAAATTAATGAGATCTGGTCGTCCCAACAAAAATAGGCTTTGAGGTTAATCTCTTCGTTTCTCCCTACCCGGGAGAAGTTTAATCAGTCAAAAAAAAAAAAAAATCTGACTGATATATCTGAATAAGCTTCTTTTGAGGCAGGAGCCCGTCTCAAAAGCAGGCACAGGCTAAGTCACCCTTCCCGGAAGTCTCCAAGGGACCATGGATATCATCTGGATTTCATAATATTTATTTATTTTATTTTATTTATATACCGCCCTAAGCCCGAAGGAAGGAGCTCGAATTCCTCATTTAAACCATTAGCGGTCATCGTTTTCAAATTCAGTATCCACTTTGGAGTGTGTTGCCATCAGTATGCTGATGACACGCAGCTCTGTTTCTCCTTTTCATCTTCTTCAGGTGAGGCTGTCAATGTGCTGAACCGGTGCCTGGCTGCGACAATGGACTGGATGAGGGCTAATAAACTGAGGCTCGATCCAGACAAGACTGAGATGCTGCTAGTGGGTGGTTCTTCTGACCAGATGGTGGATGTCCAACCTGTCCTGGATGGGGTTGCACTCCCCCTGAAGGAGCAGGTTCATAGCTTGGGGGTTCTCCTAGAATCATCTCTGTCACTTAAGAACATAAGAACATAAGAAGAGCCTGCTGGATCAGGCCAGTGGCCCATCTAGTCCAGCATCCTGTTCTCACAGTGGCCAACCAGGTGCCTGGGGGAAGCCCGCAAGCAGGACCCGACTGCAAGAACACTCTCCCCTCCTGAGGCTTCCAGCAACTGGTTTTCAGAAGCATGCTGCCTCTGACTAGGGTGGCAGAGCACAGCCATCATGGCTAGTAGCCATTGATAGCCCTGTCCTCCATGAATTTGTCTAATCTTCTTTTAAAGCCATCCAAGCTGGTGGCCATTACTGCATCTTGTGGGAGCAAATTGCATAGTTTTACTATGCGCTGAGTAAAGAAGTACTTCTTTTGTCTGTCCTGAATCTTCCAGCATTCAGCTTCTTTGAATGCCCACGAGTTCTGGTATTATGAGAGAGGGAGAAGAACTTTTCTCTATCCACTTTCTCAATGCCATGCATAATTTTATACACTTCTGTCATGTCTCCTCTGACCCGCCTTTTCTCTAAACTAAAAAGCCCCAAATGCTGCAACCTTTCCTCGTAAGGGAGTCGCTCCATCCCCTTGATCATTCTGGTTGCCCTCTTCTGAACCTTTTCCAACTCTATAATATCCTTTTTGAGATGAGGCGACCAGAACTGTACACAGTATTCCAAATGTGGCCGCACCATAGATTTATACAACGGCATTATGATATCGGCTGTTTTATTTTCAATACCTTTCCTAATTATCGCTAGCATGGAATTTGCCTTTTTCGCAGCTCCCGCACACTGGGTCGACATTTTCATCGTGCTGTCCACTAAAGCCCCGAGGTCTCTCTCCTGGTCGGTCACCGCCAGTTCAGACCCCATGAGCGTATATGTGAAATTCAGATTTTTTGCTCCAATATGCATAATTTTACACTTGTTTATATTGAATTGCATTTGCCATATTTCCGCCCATTCACTCAGTTTGGAGAGGTCATTTTGGAGCTCTTCGCAATCCCTTTTTGTTTTAACAACCCTGAACAATTTAGTGTCGTCAGCAAACTTGGCCACTTCACTGCTCACTCCTAATTCTAGGTCATTAATGAACAAGTTGAAAAGTACAGGTCCCAATACCGATCCTTGAGGGACTCCACTTTCTACAGCCCTCCACTGGGAGAACTGTCCATTTATTCCTACTCTCTGCTTTCTGCTTCTTAACCAATTCCTTATCCACAAGAGGACCTCTCCTCTTATTCCATGAATCTCTCATCCTTGCATCTTTTTTATAGAGTTCTTCAGTGTATTGCTTCTATTTTTTTTTTTTTAATGTCAGTCAGTCAGTGTTGATTAGTCAACATCCCTACTCCTGGTTTAAATTTCCCTTTCATTTCTCTAATCTTTTGGAATAGGGCTCTTGTTCTTCCCTTTTTGTTGTCCTCTTCTATTTCTATACAATAACTATTGTAATAGTTTTCTTTGTCTCTACATACTAATCGTTGTAATGTTGCATTTAGGGTTCTGACCATGTTTCTATCTCCTTTTGCTTTTGCTTTCCTTCTCTCTTTAACCATTTTAAGAGTTTCTTCAGTCATCCATTGAGGTCTTTCTCTCTTTTTAACTAGAGGTATTGTCTTTTTCCATTCTTTCCTGATCATGTTTCTGACTTCAGTCTGTACTTCTTCTAGTTCTCTGTCAACTAAGTTTAAAGCCTCAAATCTGTTCCTTATTTCATCATTATATTCTCCTGGGATGTTATTTAAATTGTATTTTGACATTATGATTGCTTTGTTGTTCTTTAGCTTTACTCTGATTTTCGATACGACCAGTTCATGATCTGTACCGCAGTCTGCTCCTTGATAAACACTCTTTGAGTACCATTCTGGAGCCAACTGTGTGGATCCACCTGACAGTTGTTCAATCCAGCCCACTTTTAGCTAGCTTGCTACTCAGAATGTCATGGGGCACTTTGTCAAAAGCTTTGCTGAAGTCGAGATAAATTATGTCCACAGCATTCCCACAGTCTACAAGGGAGGTTACCGGATCAAAAAATGAGATAAGATTATTTTGGCAGGATTTGTTCTTCATAAATCCATGTTGGCTCCTAGTAATCACTGCATTGTTTTCAAGGTGCTTACAGATTGACGGCTTTATAATCTGCTCCAGAGTTTTTCCAGGAATTGATGTTAGGCTGGCTGGTCTGTAGTTCCCTGGTTCCTCTTTTTTACCCTTTTTGAAGATAGAGACAACATTAACTCTCCTCCAGTCATCCAGCACTTCACCAGTTTTCCATGATTTCACAAAGATAATAGACAGCGGTTCTGAGAGCTCTTCAGCCAGTTCCTTCAATACTCTAGGATGCAGTTTATCGGGCCCTGCCGATTTGAAGTCATTCAAAGTGATTAGGTATTCCTTGACCATTTGTCTATCATTCTTTGTCATCTGTTATCATTTTGCCATCCTCATTGAGTAGCTGTGCCACCATTTCTTTTCTCTGTCTTTTCCTATGGACGTACCTGAAAAAAGCTTTTTGTTGCTTTTAGCATCTCTCGCTAACTTCAGCTCATTCTCAGCTTTAGCCTTCCTGACACCATCCCTGCAATTCTTTATCTGGCCTGTGCCTCACAATTCCCTTAGCAACTTACTTTCCCAACACACAGTAAACTTCCTATCCTTCTCTCTCTAGAACAGACTTTACCACCCAGTGTGCTTCCAGATGTTGTTGGACCACAACTCCCATCTTCCTGACCACTGGCAATGCTGGCTGAGGCTGATGGGAGTTGTGGTCCAACAACATCTGGAGGCACACTGGTTGGAAAGGCTGCTGTAGAACCTCCAGGAAATCAAAGCCTCTTGTTTCCCAAACAGATCAAAATGAATTGGCCTAATCTAGGCCCCATCTATAAATATTAAAAGCAACAATCTCTTTCTTTGTTTCTCCACAACAGTAACAATACAAAGCTTTGAACTTTCACAATGATACTCTGACATCAACAGGGGTCCCAGAAATATTTTTTTTCAAAGTACAAATTGTAAACAGGAACATCTATGCATAGGTTTATTCCACAGCGTTCCTTTTTATTCCGCCAGGAGATGTCTGGGGGATCACAGCTGAGCGGGAATCATCAGAAGTGACACAGCAAAGAACTGAGGAGCAGAAGGAGGAACGGAAATTGGAAAGTGAGGATGGAGCAAAGAGACAAGAGGGGAGAAAAATGCAAAAGCCGGGGGATGAATCCAGTGCTTTCTCAGGGATATGAAACTAACATTCAAGGGAGTACTCATCACTTAAAGGTAACAAGAATGTCTCCTGACTGCAGTGAAATCTTAAGTAGCCAAAAAGCCCTGAGCACACATGGGAGCAGGCATATGAGAGAGAAACAATATCAGTGCTTGGAGTGTGCAAAGTCCTTCAGTCATCATCACCATCTTACTTCGCATCAAAGAACTCATACAGGGGGCAAACCTTATAAATGCTTAGAGTGTGGAAAGAGCTTCAGTCATAATCAGCACCTTACTAATCATCAAAGAATTCATACAGGGGACAAACCTTATAAATGCTTGGAGTGTGGAAAGAGCTTCTGTCAGAGTGGCAACCTTACTTCACATCAAAGAATTCATACAGGGGACAAACCTTATAAATGCTTAGAGTGTGGAAAGAGCTTCAGTCATAATCACCACCTTACTAACCATCAAAGAATTCATACAGGGGACAAACCTTATAAATGTATGGAGTGTGGAAAGAGCTTCTATTACAGTAGTCACCTTACTACACATCAAAGAATTCATACAGGGGACAAACCTTATCAATGCTTAGAGTGTGGAAAGTGCTTCCGTGAGAGGTCCCACCTTACTTCACATCAAAGAACTCATACAGGGGACAAGCCTTATAAATGCATGGAGTGTGGAAAGAGCTTCAGTCTTAGCAACACCCTCACTATTCATCAAAGAATTCATACAGGGGACAAACCTCATGAATGCATGGAGTGTGGAAAGTGCTTCAGTGACAGTGGCAACCTTACTAAACATCAAAGAACTCATACAGGGGACAAACCTTATCAATGCTTGGCGTGTGGAAAGTGCTTCCGTGAGAGGTCCCACCTTACTAAACATCAAAGAACTCATACAGGGGATAAACCTCATCAATGTTTGGAGTGTGGAAAGAGGTTCAGTCTTGGCAACACCCTCACTATTCATCAAAGAACTCATACAGGGGACAAACCTCATCAATGCTTGGAGTGTGGAAAGCGCTTCTGTACGAGTAGTGCCCTTACTTCACATCAAAGAACTCATACAGGGGAGAAACCTTATCAATGCTTGGAGTGTGGAAAGAGCTTCAGTCAGAGCAGCAGCCTCACTAGTCATCAAAGAACCCATACAGGGGACAAACCTCATGAATGCATGGAGTGTGGAAAGAGCTTCAGTCAGATCAGCAGCCTCACTATTCATCAAAGAATTCATACAGGGGACAAACCTCATGAATGCATGGAGTGTGGAAAGAGATTCAGTGACAGTGGCAGCCTTACTAAACATCAAAGAACTCATACAGGGGACAAACCTTATAAATGCCTGGAGTGTGGAAAGAGCTTCAGTTGCAGGAATCGCCTTACTCTGCATCTTCCCCCAGGCACCTGGTTGGCCACTGTGAGAACAGGATGCTGGACTAGATGGGCCACTGGCCTGATCCAGCAGGCTCTTCTTATGTTCTTATGTTCTTATGTTCTTAAAGAACTCATACAGGAAACAAACCCTATAAATGCTTGGAATGTGGAAAGAGTTTCTGTCAGAGTGGCCATCTTACTAAACATCAGAGAACTCATACAGGGGCCAAACCTTATCAGTGTTTGGAGTGTGGAAAGAGATTTAGTCAGAGTTATTCCCTTACTTCGCATCAAAGAATTCATACAGGGGACAAACCTCATAAATGCTTGGAGTGTGGAAAGTGCTTCAGTGTTAGCAGCACCCTTAATAAACATCAAAGAACTCATACAGGGGACAAACCTCATGAATGATTGGAGTGTGGAAAGACCTTCAATCACAGTAGCACCATTGTTCAACATCAAAGAACTCATGCAGGGGACATGATGGAGAAGAAAATGGATTTTTTCTTGTATATTCACACATATAAACATTGTTATAAAAGGTGTGGGTTTATGAAATATAATAGAATCACAAGGAGCTAAGGAATCGAACAAAGAAGGCCACAGGCGTTCTGATCACAGAAAAGGAATTCAGTTTGCACTGCCCAGCCCATGACAGTGAAGCAAGTATGCCTGTGCATATGATTGATGACATATTGTTGATAAGCATGCAAGTAAGGAGAAAAAAGTAACTATTGTTGGGGGGCTGGTTAGATCTTCCCATAGAAAAAATGAGAGGTTTAGTTAAGATTATGGAGAATTCACATATCCTTTTTGTTTGTATGTTTGCTTTTTTATAGATATATAAAATTAAGGAATATATCCAGAGGATCATAAAATCCTAGAAGCCTGTGAGTTAAACCTGGTTAGCAGGCAAGGGTCACGTTCACCTCACTGTGAGTGACTACCCTTAATGAGTATATTGTCCTAAGCAAAGTGCGTATAATCTTTTGATTGATGTATTTTTAACTATTTGATTTTGGGAAAGCAGATTATTAGAAATTCCTGGTTTTGTATGCTGTAGAGAAATGGAAAGTCTTCATAACAGAATCAAAGTGGAAGGGAGATAAAATTTGAGTTTGACACTGATTTTTTTAATAGTATGTGTATAATTTTACTTCCTAAATATAATAAGTGTGTTCTCGAGGTAGGAGGTATTCTGAGGTGGGTTGTCTTCTTCATCCCTCTGTGTTTGATGGAGAGTGGCTGGCTCAGAATTACCCCTTTTCCTTTACTGTGTTCCCTAATCACTCATATTGTGTGGCTTTTAGTTATAATATGGTGATTTAAAAAATAACCTTTCTCTATTATAATTATAAGTGGAATTTCATATAGAACTTCCAGTCACCCTAATGGGAACCAAACTTGGCCTTGCATCATGGTATTACTTAAGGAACATGTTGTAACGTCCTGGGATGTTCCTGGCCAGCTTGGCTGATCAGGAGCCATGATGGAATGGAATGTATGGTACATACTGGTCTCAAAACGGGCTAAAATCATTAGTAATGTATGACAGCAGAATAGTGGTATTATCAGTCAAGGGGACAGATTGACATTAATCTAAGAAGACAACAAGAACAGGATGGGAGGCACCTGTAAAATTATGAATATACATATATTCATTTTAATAAATTTATCTGATTAGTTGGAAATATTTCAAGAGGGAAGAACCGTGATGTTATGTGGGAAGGAACTTATAAGATTGGTAAACTACTGTCACGTGTATTTAGTACTGTATAAAAGAAGCCTGCAAACAGTGTCTCGTTGCAGTCCTCTCCAGACTTTTTGGGGGACTGATCCTGCATATGCTTGTAAAGAATAAAGGCCTACCTTTTTGATTCAAGCCTGTGTCCTCAAATTTTTCAAGGACCCGCACCAAAAGATCCCAAAGGAGAAAAATTCTCCATCAGACAAACCTCAAAAATGCTTGGAGCATGGAAAGAGTTTCTGTGAGAGTGGCCATCTTACTCAACTTGAAAGAGTTCATACAGGGGACATAAATGCTTGGAGTATGGAAAGTGGTTCAATGAGAGTAGCAACCTTACTAAATATCAAAGAACTCATACAAGGGACAAACCTTATAAATGCATGGAGTGTGGAAAGAGCTTCAGTCACAGTAGTAATGGGGAATTTTTATATACAAATAGTAAGCAAAATATATTCTTTTAGAAACTACAGGGTTTTTAATAATATAAAGGATAGCATACCAGGTAAATGAGCCTGTTCTTGGTGTGCTGTCTTCCCTGCCTGGTGTGCAAGGGTATCCAGGGTAATCAGCCTGGAATGCAAGAGGTACAGCCTAGCTCCAGGAGATAAGAGGACACTGGTACTGGATGTCCCTGTACTCCTCAAGGGCCTGATAGGAATGAGTACTGGAATGTATTAGCTCCTGGTAGAACTGTGCTGGTATGAAAGTTGCTGAAAATGTTCTGTTTGGCTTTAAAAATAATGTATACAATGTAACATCTATGTAATGCTTCTGTAACGCTTACGTGTAGCTCCTTGATTGGAAAATGCTAATAAAACTGCAGGTGAACAGTTTCATGTTGCAGCTCTCCACTAAGCTTAGGGAGACTGACCATGCGTACGCTCGTTACTAATAAAGGCCTACCTTTGCTACAAGCCTGTGTCTTCAATTTTTACAAGGACCTTCGGTCTAATGGACCTCAAAATTCCCTGTCATTTCTGGTGTTAGCAGTGGGATGTGACCGTGACACCAGATGAAAGTCGAGACTGGAATGGAGCAGGGGAAACAGGACAGCTGAGGCACCTCGCTACAAATCGGTAAGATATCCGTTTCCAAAATCTCATTACCTGCTGTCCATTCCTCTCTGCTTCTCCGGGCTCCCATTTCACTGGCGGTAAGAGTCCATCCCTGTGTTATATTAATACAGGCTTATAACAAACTGTTTTTGGGGAAGGGGGGGCATTGTTGTGTTGCCTAAGTGTTTCTTCAGTACTGTGGTTCTGTTATTGCTTGTATTGCTCAAGCTCTGGAATAACATGGACCTGAGTGTTGTGTGTGTGTTGCTGAATGATTGAAAGGGGGAAGACAACCCACCCCACTGGCTAAGGGAAACCTGTTGACCTGGTGAAGGTTGAGGCATGCCCTCCTTGAAAGAGGCTGATCTGGGAGGTAGTTCCCCATGCAAACATACTCGCGAACAGGTGGAGTGATTGGAAATTGAATGACGGTCCCGCCCTACCTCTTGGAGAGACTAGGGATTAGTATTGGTGGTTGTTAAAAGCCCCAGTTCAGGCTTGGATAGCCTGGACCTGGAATTTGGTACTGATGGCCCCAGTGCAGCCTTGCATAGCCTGAACCTGGAAACTATGGTGGCGGCTTTCTGAAAGCCCTAGTTCACTCTTGGTTAGCCTGAACCCGGAAGCTGGTATTAGTGGCTGTTAAAAGCCCCAGTTCAGCCTTGGGTAGCCTGAACCTGGAACTAATGAAAAAAAAAAACCCTGAAAAATAACAAAACGGAGAAACATGGGAAACAGGGGGTCTAAGGTTGACCCTTTGCCAGGAACACCCTTGGCAAAATAAAAAGTGTAAAAGTACTGCCTTCAAGTCGATTCCAACTTATGGCAATCCTACGAATAGGGTTTTCATGAGGCTGAGAGGCAGTGACTGCCCCAAGTTCACCCAGTGAGCTTCATAGCTTCATAGCTATGTGGGGATTCAAACCTTGGTCTCCCAAGTGGTAGTACAACACCTTAACCAACCTGGAAAATTGCCAGCTGGTTTGAAGTTGAAAATGATTGATTTGGTGCTTCATTCATTGGTGTATTCATTCCACACACGTATGAGGATAGTGCACTTCAATTCTCTTTAGAAGGTACCTTTGATTTGGAGAAACTAAAATATTTGAGAGGGGTCCTAGAAGATCCACACCCTGCCCAGATGGACTATTTTTTTTCTGCTGGGATGATCAGGCTGCTAAATTGAGAGATAACAGGATAATGCCTAGCCAAAAGGACTCTCTTGAGAAAATGCAGAAACAACTGGCTGAATTGAAGACACAATTAAAAACAATGAGATGAACCGCGCAGGCGCTGCTCCCTCAGCCCCTTCTTCAAACCCTTCCCCTCCCAAAAATCCCTGCTCTCTTCCTTCCTACCGGACTAGCCTACTATATGAGCTGCATGCTCTAAAGGTGAATTGAGCATAACCACTGAGCCAGCAACCTCGTGGCTTAGTGAGTATGAATGAACGTACTCTACCCTGCTCCCCTACTCTTGTTGTGAGTTTGAGCAAGTGAGCCCTGAGCTCTTGAGTGCACCTTCCCGACAATCCCTGAGCTCTTGAGTGCATAGGGTGCTCTCCTAATAAAAGGGGACTTGGCTGTATGAGTTTCCCTCCCCTTCCCCAGTGTAAACCTGTTTATGAGCCAGATCTAACTGTGGGAAAATGCATATCGTGCCGCCGTCACACAGTCTTGCCTCTGAGCATTAGGTGGACATTGCTGTGCCGTAGCAGACCCCACGTCTGGTCATCTGAAATAAGCCTTACCTGTGTGAGTAAAAATAAACCCGAATGAGCCTTTCCTATGTGAAAGACCTGTAAGAATTGAGAAAGAAAAATGGGGGGGCAGGTGGAGGATCCTGCCAAAAAAGGAACACAGGCTTTTAAGAATAATGGCCATCAAAGTGGCAGATTTTGGATGAATGGAATTTTTATATTAGAAACAGTCTGGACTTATAGTTTCCCCTGGTGTGAACGTTTTGATTTAGATAAAATTGTTCACCTCCACAGAGCCTTTGAGCTTAGAAGCAGCAAAATACCCCATACTCGATGGAATGCCTATTTTTAAATGGTATGAGGAAACTAGTGAGAGATTACATCAGCCCCAACTAGTGGGCCACCAGATGTTGTTGGACCACAATGCCCATCTTTCTTGACCATTGGCAATGCTGGCTGAGGCTGATGGGAGTTGTGGTCCAACAGCATCTGGTGGCCCACTAGTTGGGAAAGGCTGGATTACATGAATCCCGGGTAAGGAGTCTTAAGGACTCCCAAGGGAAAAAAGTTTTTGAAGCCCAAGGAATTTAAAGAAGAGAACTCAGAAGATTCTTTCACTGAAATTGAAATGAAGTGTTGTCTAAATAATGCTGTGAGAAAGTTTCCATACTGTGGATTTGAGAAAGTTTTCCTGCTGTCTGACTCATGAACAAAACACAGGTTTTGCCCAGGTGATTTGAGAATGTGGCTGAAGCATGTGTAAAGGTGGATAGAGACCAGAGAACTGTGTTAAAACATTCCCTATGAAGAATAGAAGGCAAAGGCATCTGTTGGTGCAAAAGCTCGGTATTTTCTAAATAAAGCCCCATGTGCCCGTTAGAGAGAAGGGGAAGTTAAGGCTACGTATGATTGGGATACAGTATGTTGTGAAGAAGGTGTGTGTAGAAGCTGGAGAGCTAAATTGAAGGATTAGGAAATGTAACTATTTTTTTGCTTATCTTACTTTGCAGGTAACAAAGGTTTGGAAGGGTTAAGAAATGTTTTTATTGACATGGGAGATGGCAAGAGAATGGGTTAATGCCAAGAGTTCAACTCCTCTTTTTTCCCGGCTCTCTGAAAGGATGCTTGAGATCAGTAAATAATTGCACATTCAAGGCTGAGAGTAAAGAGGAATGTCTTTCCACCTTCAACCCCTCCTTTTCCCAGCCCGTTCCAAACAGTATGGTTGTATTTTTTATTGGTTCTGAAGAACATTTGCGTATATAAATTGAAAAAAATGTTTTTTGCATTGAGCTAGTCTTTGACTGCAAGTGAGCCAGATGGTGGCACCTTGATATGGGAATTTCAGAGCAACTTTTCATGTGAAACGCGTTGTGCATGGTCAGAAGCTGTAGGCTCCCAAAAGCCCAGAAAATTAGAAATTGTCATTTTGGGGGGATGAGATCTGTATAAATTTGTATATTGGAAGTCTCTACCTATACTTTGATCCACACTTAGTATTAATTACAGGACGGAAAAACAGAAAGTAATAACTCCAGCTCTCTGATGTTAAAGAAACAAAGGTGCCTAAATGGGTCTGTTTAGGAAAAGCCAAATTTACATTTTCAGAAAATAATGCAATCTTCATGAACTGTGCTAATTCTTTTCAGCCAAGTCATGACCAACGAAGAAGAATCTGTTGTAGCGGCGTGTATTGCTAGCGTGTGCCAGCCCTGTGCCCAGTAGGAAGAGAACCAGCATAAAGATATCCACAAACACACAGACCATTACTTGTTAAGAGTCTTTACTGACAGGATTTCTCTCACAGATACAGACACATAAACTTTCCTAGCTCTTCTAACAGCTCGCATTCCCACACATTGTGGTTTCTCTTTCCAAGGATTTATGCACTTTCGGTAGCTGCCAGCTGCAGAGTTGTCCTTGAACAGCTAAGAACAGTTTTAACTCTTTCCTTGTCTTTCTGCACAGTCTTTCTGGAAAACCAGACTATCCAGCAGCCTACAGTTTCCACCTTTTCCATAAAGACACGAGTACATACATTTCATTGCTTTTCCACAGTTACAGTTACAGTTACATACATGTCACATTGGATTATTCATTGTTCAAGTCAAACACATTCATAACAATCTTTATTGAACACATGGTTTAACACATTCGAGGTACAGTGTTTCACCATCATCCATTACTTTGCACCAGTTTGTTTCTTGGCTTGTTACTGTGCCAATCTGAAACCATTCAGGTGGTTTACCCTGATTCGCTCTTTCAGAGTGTCTTAATGTTACCTGAGGCTCTATTTCCTCTTTGCCTCTCTCATCCTCACTAGCAAGTGGTTGTTCCTCTTCCTCTTGTTTTATCCCTTGTTCTGGTTCATGTTCTGTGGTTGCATCATGCTCCGTGAATTGCCTAGTTCCACATACTCCATGTTATCCCACTCCTGTTCCTGGACTTCAGTGCTTCTGCTTAGTACCACCCTTCTCTGATTTGGTATCCAGACACAATAGTAAGCATTTTGAAATCCCAGCACATTCCCTTTCTGTGCTCTGGGAGCTAACTTCCCATGTCTTTTTCCTTTAGGAACGTGCACCCAGCACTTTGCTCCAAATCTAACAATGTGTTGCAGTCTTGGTTTCTTACCAATGAGTTTTTCATATGGTGTCATTTGAATAGCTCTATGATACAGCCTATTTTGAATGTACGTGGCATATAAGATACACTCTCCTCAAAACGCATTTGGTAACTCAGAGTCCCTTAACATGGCTCTAATTGCATCCTGAAGGGTTCTATTTTTTTCTCTCCGCTAATCCATTCTGAAATGGAGAAAATGGGGCAGTGAAATTCTGTTCTATTCCTTTCTTTGACAAATACTGCTCTAGCGATTTACCAGTGAACTCTCCCCCTTGGTCAGAGCATATTCTTTGGATTGTTACACCGTGTTGCACCTCAATCCTTTTAACAAACTGTTTCAGTTTCCCCTCTGCTTTGTCTTTTGCATGTAACAAATATACAGTACAAAACCTGGTATAGTCGTCTACAATCACCAGAAAATACTTGGCACCACCTTGTGAACTTTGAAATGGTCCTGCTAAGTCAATATGAATCATTTGATATGGTGCATTTGTGCTACTCTCTGCCTCTTTACATATAGGAGCAACCGTGGCTTTGGTTTGATTACATACATCACATTCCACATACTGGTTACACTCTTTTAGTGTCACATGAACACTATTACTGGGTGTTTTCATGATCGTACCAAAACTAGCGTGACCTAGTTTTCTATGCCATAGATGAATACATCGGTCATGAGGCTTCTTATTTGCACACATAGTAGCACATTCTGTGGGTTGGAATTGTATGTAAAACAGTGAATTCCGAAGATTCCCCTTCATACAGAGTTTGTCCCCTTTCTTCATCTCACATGTCCCTTGTCTAAATGTGACAACATATCCCATTGCATTCAGTTTCTTAACAGACATGATATTGCATTCTAAGCTTGGTACAAACAATACATCAGTCATTATGGTGTTCAGTTCATTTAACTTTACAGTTCCCCTCCCCAATACCTGTCTGTGCGTGCCATCCACAAGCACAAGATCCTCTTTCGCAGGAAGTGTTGTTTTGAACAAAGTTATGTCCTTCACCATACTATGGGTCGCACCAGAATCTACCACCCATAAAGAATTGTCTCTCTCTGTGCTGCTTTTAGTTTTGCAGTTGTCAGCACTCACCAGCTGCACACACGACGGCTTCCTGCCTCGTCCTTTTCGCTTCGCTTCACAGTCTCTTTGTAGATGATTTGTAGCACCACAGAAGTAACAGGCTTTCAGTCCAAATGATCTTATTATTTT
Organism: Rhineura floridana; assembly: GCF_030035675.1. Lineage (NCBI taxonomy): Eukaryota > Metazoa > Chordata > Lepidosauria > Squamata > Rhineuridae > Rhineura > Rhineura floridana. Next base: position 206,925,918 of record NC_084482.1, read on the forward strand.
TTTATTTTGTTCAATTTATATACCGCCCACAGCCCGAAGGCTCTCAGGGCGGTGTACAGCATAGGATAAAATACAATAACATCACAAGAACAATAGAACATAAATATAAACAATAAATAACCTCATATACATTAAAAGCTTAAAAGGTAGATTAAAATCTTGCTTCTGTGTCTTTGAAGTTTGGCTTTCTGCAATCTCTTTTCTCAGTTCTCTCTCTTCCATCGGCTTCCTTGCGTCTGTCCCACTCCTGGAGCAGCTTGCCCGAGACGTACTCTTTTGTCAGACCTTCATCTGGCATAGCTTCCAGCGAGCTCACTATAGGATCCCAAGATGAATTCAGTGAAGAGAGGATAATGTACTCTTCCTGCAACTGTGTGTGTTCCACATTCCGTTCTTGCAGCTCTGCAAACAGCTTCTTTATTTCCAACAAATGAGCAGACATTGTCCCATCCTCAGCCAGCTTCATCTGATAAAGCCTTCGAGCTATGTGAATTTTGCTGCTGTCTGTCTGTCTCACATGCACTCCATTTAACGCAGTCCACATAAGCCTCGCTGTCGGCTTATCTCTGATAAACAGCAACTGAGAATCATCAACTGCCAAGATGATTAACGCCTTTGCTTTCTCGTCCATTCGAATCCACGGAGCCGGTTGAGGATCCGCCGGTGGGTCGGTCATAATCACCTGCCATAAATCTTCCTTGATAAGGAACGCTTGCATCCTTAATCGCCAACTGGAATAGTTTTGTTCAGTGAGCCTTTCCAAAGGCATCCCAGCTGAAAGTGAAACTGCCATGCCTGCAGCCACTTCTTCTGCACACAGCTAAACACTATTCCTTTGCCCGACTGGCTTCCACGATTAAGCACACTTCCACAAGTGACTGGTAGACTGGTCTGCTGTGCCTCTAGACTGGTCTTCAGGTCCTCTAGTCCTGGGCTAGGCTGGGCTAGGCTGGGCCCATAACCGCTGTTGCAGCGGCGTGTATTGCTAGCGTGTGCCAGCCCTGTGCCCAGTAGGAAGAGAACCAGCGGAAAGATATCCACAAACACACAGACCATTACTTGTTAAGAGTCTTTACTGACAGGATTTCTCTCACAGATACAGACACATAAACTTTCCTAGCTCTTCTAACAGCTCGCATTCCCACACATTGTAGTTTCTCTTTCCAAGGATTTATGCACTTTCGGTAGCTGCCAGCTGCAGAGTTGTCCTTGGACAGCTAAGGACAGTTTTAACTCTTTCCTTGTCTTTCTGCACAGTCTTTCTGGAAAACCAGACTATCCAGCAGCCTACAGAATTTTGGGGGTTTGTAAAGGCCTTATTAATGTTTATGTTTGTCTGTTATGTAGCTACAAAATGTTTCACTTATTTATTTATTTATTTGATTCGATTTATTAATCGCCCATCTGGCTGGATTTACCGGCCACTCTGAGCGATGTACATAACAAACATATAAAACAACAGAATATGAAAAAGCAAACAATGAAAGCTATAACAATAAATGATAACTAAACAACAAGGTAGAGGCGACTCAATTTCAATAATAAGGCTTCTGGCCTGTATGGTCCGAGGTGTTTGTTTTTATTGCCAGTGCCGGGAGGCTTCTCTTCCTCCCCCTTGCTTCTACAGATGGAGTTTTCTTTCTCCTCTTAGCACCTTGCAAAGAGAGGCTTCATTTTTCCTCTGGAGCTCCTTTTTCTTATTTTTAGTATTTGTACCTTCTGAACTCTTGAATTTGGAGTTTTAATTAGAGATAAATACAGCGCTGCAAAATTGTTTAAATTCAAAGGTGATTAATATATATATATTATACGTACGTATGTATGTATATATGTATGATATATATGTATATATGTTTATATCCCAACACCAAAGCTTTGGTTTCTTATGAAACGACTGGTTACACTCTTGCTCTTCTTGACACTTTGCTATTGCCTTCTGAAATTGCTATTGTCAAATGTATTGCTCATCACATCTCTTATGATGAAGTTTCTATACCTCAGGCCACTTCTGATTACCTCTCAACTATGATCCATTCTCCAATAACAACCATCGAAGATCAGGCCCCAGATTCTGAAAAAACAATTGGCAGGGTGCCTCCTGCACCCGGACCATTTGGGGCTATCCAGACAGCTGCTTGGTAGCGCCCATGGTCCTCCTTCCCATTTTTTTCTGGAGTGCACCACAGTGTGGCCTGCTCTAGAAAAGGGAGAATGATGCAAAACAGCAAGATTGGCATGCTCCGACTGTGGCCCAGCATATTGCCACACCTGCCCTGTTTGCCAAGCCCACACTGTGGGTGAAGCTGTAAGGACAAGAGGACCACCCATCCCCCATGGGGATCACCCATCCACCATGGGGACCTTTTGTAAATGTTCAGGTTGATTTTATTTAAATGCAAAAATGTTGTTCTTATGAATTTGTTCTTGTCATTGTATGCATGAATCCTGGATGGATTGAGGCCTACCCTAGAGCAAAGGCCAACACCATCACAATTACCAAAAGACTGTTGAAGGAATTCATTTGGTATCTCCTTTCCCTTATGAGCGCCAGAGCAACAGCTAAAGGTTACTTCGCAACCTCGTGGGTCGCTCGATGTAAACCCCAGTTTCACCTCCTGTAAATCCTGCCCACTGTGACCTCCATTTTAATGATGAAATAGTCATGAACTATTGTAAGATTAAAGAAGTGTGCTAAGGCTTTTCATTATAGACCCAGGTGGCCCAAACCAGAGGACCAGTGTCATCCTATCCAGCCAGGTGATTGGCTGGTACCAAGTCAAAGTACATCAAAGGAAGTCTTTGCTGGAACCTCGCCAGAAAGAAAGGTAAGATAAACCAAAATAAGATATGTGCTTTAAGAGTATTACATAAAGTTCTTATACAGTCTAGAAATCTGAACACATAGATATAAAAGATAGTTTAAATCTCACCCATGAGTGCTCAGATAAGCCTTGGAATAAGACCCAGCAATCTTCCCACAGATTCTTATAAGTTCTTAGGTGAGGTGGTAGGGTTACTGCTGGGCATTCAGAAAAGCCTAATAAGATATATCTCTGTTCAAAATCATTGCAATATTAATGATTAAGCTCAGACTTACTAACACAAAGAGCTACAATCTGGCTGTACACCCAGATTTCCTGGAGGGGTAGAATGGTCTCTGCCTTTGAAAAATGCATTTCATTACACTCTGAAGGGGGGCAACACTCCAACTATATAGACTTTTATGATATGTACATTATTATAATAGGCCTACCATAACCCCCCACTTGGCACCCTGAGGAGTGTTATCAAATAAGCCAAACATTTATTACATGATGTCAAGTAACTGTATCATTAGTGTAACTTGGCACACGGGTCCGCTGACAGATTCTTCATCTTCATCTGCTGCAGCCTCAACAGACACTATCCAGTCCAAAAGCCTATCTTTTTCTGAATATGTATCACTGAAATATGTATCATCTTGTTGCAAGTCAGTTTGAGTGGTGATATTGCACTTAGCTGTTATCTGCGGAAATAGAGGCTGCAACCTTTGTAATTCAGCTGTTAGCATTTGTACAACACCTTCAGGGGTCCAGTTAGGATTTCTTCTTAAGGATGAAGTTTCATATCCCTATTTATAATCAAATGCAAGGTTTGGGAAATTGGTCATATTGGTTATACAATAGCAATTGGGTCCATGGGAGCATGTCAGTACAGTTTTATGTATGGCATTCAATTTTGTGAAGGAAAATTCAGATGTGACTTCACTTATCACTTCATGAGGAGCCCAGCCTGAATAGCAATCATGGTGGAATCCTTCACTGCGTATTGCCATAGTGGTTAAGGACATAAAGGAATCTATTACAATCATGATTTCCCCAACATTATATAGGTATGCTTGCAGGTAGGAGATAAGAGTTGCATTCTTCATAGGATGTCATACTACATCTGGACTATGGCATTCACAGCTTGATCTCTATCTTTTTGTAATTGTATTCTGCCCAATGGAACCAGTCCCCTATTATTTACATGTGAGAGCACAGGTTTCTCATTGGCAATTAATCCTTGAATCCGGGGCCTGTAGTGGGTATTCTGGATGTAGGGGATAAATTAACATCTTGGCAAGACTCTGACTTCATTAGGGCTCCTCCATACTGTCTCTTTACTATGATAAATTCTTTAATAAAATTTATTCAGTTGGTTGTTGTTATGTGCCTTCAAGTCAATTATGACTTATGGCAACCCTATGAATCGGCGACCTCCAACTGCATCTGTCGTGAACCACCCTGTTCAGATCTTGTAATTCAGGTCTGTGGCTTCATTTATGGAATCAATCCATCGCTTGTTTGGCCTTCCTCTTTTTCTACTCCCTTCTGTTTTTCCCAGCATTATTGTCTTTTCTAATGAATCATGTCTTCTCATTCTATGTCCAAAGTATGATAACCTCAGTTTCATCATTTTAGCTTCCAGTGATAGTTCTGGTTTAATTTGTTCTAACACCCAATTATTTGACTTTTTCGCAGTCCATGGTATGCGCAAATGGAAATAGACTGCCTTCAAGTCGATCCCGACTTATAGCATCCCTATGAATAGGACTTTCATGGTAAGCGGTATTCAGAGGGGGTTTACCATTGCCTTCCTCTGAGGCTAGTCCTCCCCAGCTGGCTAGGGCCTGCTCAGCTGGCCACAGCTGCACAACCAGCCCCTTCCTTGTCCACAACTGCCAGCTGGGAGGCAACTGGGCTTCTTGGGACTCTGTAGCTTGCCCACGGCTGCACAGGTGGCAGGGCACGTAACCCCTGAGCCACTCCCTGTGGGGTGAGCTTTAGCTGGTCCTTTTTCATGCAGGTGGGTGATTTGGGGAAATGACTTGCCTTCTGTGAAGGGGATGAGATGGCTCTGAGATTACCGCACATAGTAAGGACTTCATTGACGCTTTTCCAAGTGTTGCCATAGATCTCTGCCTTTCTCTAACTGCCAATTTTGAATTGTGAAGGGGAAAGAGCATTCGCCAACTTAGCCTTTTTAAAAAAAACAATTAAGTGACATTCCACAATGCTACAGTCAAGACTGTTTCCATTATCTGTTCTGTCCATAGAATGGGATCTTCTGAGAGAATCATCATATGATAATCTCATCTCTGAATTTGATGACAAGAAAAGTAGAAAAGAGGAGGTAACTTAAAATATTCTGAATGTAGTTTGTGATTGCATGTCAATATTTTCTTTACTCAAATGTAGGGTGTTGTTTATTTAAGAATTACATGTAGATGTTTGTTTCCAGCTGAGGTAAAATATAACACTGAGACAAGGTGCTGTAAAGGGGTGGGCAGGGGCCCCATCATGAACATTCAGCCCAGGGCCCCTCAGTGTGTTTAAAAGACCCTGCAGCCCGCCCACCCCAGCCCTATAATACTATTTTCAACACTGGAAAAGGTTCAGAAAAGGGCAATTAAATTGATCAAGGGGTTGGAGCAACTCCCCTATGATATAAAAAGCAAGCAAGCAAGGAGGGACATTATAGAAGCGTATAAAATTAGGCATGGTGTGGAATGCTGGAACACAGTACAGTTATCCAATGAAAGTGAATGCAGGAAGATTCAGGGCAGACGGGAAAATACTTTACAGAGTGCATAGTCGCACTATGGAATTCACTCCTACAAGATGTAGTGATGTCCATCAACTTGGATGCCTCAGCTAGCAGTGTTGTGCAAAGGATCTTCTAGCTGAAACTGATTGGGGGTTGCTGGTTGGATTGGACGAGACAGACATTCACTTCAATAAGAATATTCCTTAATAGGCAAAAAACCCTTGCGGTTTAAGAATGTACCTAGAACCAACAAATATTTCTATCAGGGATATTGAGCAGCTATAATGAGTGCACCAGGGGAGCAGGAGAACTGACCTCCTCTCTTGAGATATTGGACTGTCCTACAAATTTGTAAAAACGCAAACACAATTTGGGTTGGTCTTTCACAGTCCAATCCACTTCCCGTGTAACTTGGAAGAATTTGGTAATATGGTTTTTTTCTGCTGATGATCTGGCTGTTCTTTTTCAAAAGGCTCTGGGGTTTTTTCCGGCTGATAAGACTGGCGCTCCTGTCGAAGCCCTGGTCGATCTGTGGAATACAGAGATGACCCGGGCTGTTGACACGATCGCTCCTGCGCGCCCTCTCCTATGTAGAGCTCATACAGTTCCTTGGTATACTCCGGAGCTGAGAGCGATGAAACAAGACAGGAGGCGGCTTGAGCGGAGATGGAGACGAACTCCCGACGAATGCAATTATGAGCTGGTTCGTGCTTCTACTAAGCTCTATGTAGGAGCGGTGAGGGCGGCAAAAAAACAACATTTCACCGCCACTATTCAGTCATCTCTCTCACGCCCACGGGAGCTTTTTAAAGTGGTTTGTGGCCTACTTCATCCAGGCCTACAAGATACGGCAGATACATCGGTAGCTCGATGTAATAAATTTGCTGAACACTTCCAGCATAAGATCTCATGCATTCGCCGGGACTTAGACTCCTATTTAATAGCAGTTAATCCTACTGAGGTGTCCGGAGCACAGTCTTGTCATGTTTTGTTGGATGAGTTTCAGTTGGTTCAGTTCGAGGACGTGGACAAGGTGCTTGGACAGGTTCGTGCGACCACTTCGGTACTGGATCCTTGCCCCTCTTGGCTAATTAAAACTAGCAAGGAAGGAACAGTTGGCTGGGCCAAGGAAGTGATTAATGCCTCTTTACGAGAGGGAGTGGTCCCTGGCTGTCTGAAAGAGGCGGCAGTGAGACCACTCCTGAAAAAACCTTCCTTGGACCCAGAGGATGTCAGCAGCTACAGACCAGTAGCCAATGTTCCGTTCCTGGGCAAGATCCTGGAACGTGTGGTTGCTGACCAGCTCCAGGCGCTATTGGATGAAACCGATTATCTAGATCCATTTCAATCGGGGTTCAGGCCTGGTTATGGCACTGAGACTGCCTTGGTCGCCCTGTTTGATGACCTATGTCGGGAGAGAGACAGAGGGAGTGTAACTCTGTTGATTCTCCTTGACCTCTCAGCGGCTTTTGATACCATCGACCATGGTATCCTTCTGGAGAGGCTTGCGGAATTGGGAGTTGGAGGCACTGCTTGGCAGTGGTTCTGCTCCTACTTAGCAGGTCGTCTCCAGAAGATAGTGCTTGGGGAACATTGCTTGACACCGTGGGTTCTCCAATGTGGGGTCCCGCAGGGTTCGGTTCTGTCTCCCATGCTTTTTAACATTTATATGAAGCCGCTGGGGGCGGTCATCAGGAGTTTTGGAGTGCGTTGTCATCAGTATGCTGATGACACGCAGCTCTACTTCTTTACATCTTCTTCAGGTGAGGCAGTCGACGTGCTGAACCGTTGCCTGGCTGCGACAATGACTGGATGAGAACTAACAAACTGAGACTCAATCCTGACAAGACTGAGATGCTGTTGGTGGATGGTTTCTCTGATCGGATGGTGGATATATACCCTGTCCTGGATGGGGTTACTCTCCCCCTAAAGGAACAGGTGCGTAGTCTGGGAGTCATCTTAGACTCTTCCCTCACACTTGAGGCTCATGTAGCCTCGGTGGCCCGGAATGCGTTCTACCAACTTCGGTTGGTAGCCCAGCTACGTCCCTATCTGAGTAAGGAGGACCTCTCATCAGTGGTACATGCTATGGTAACCTCGCGTCTGGACTACTGCAATGCGCTTTACGTAGGGCTACCTTTGAAGACGATTCGGAAGCTACAGCTAGTGCAAAATGCGGCGGCCAGACTGCTAACAAGAACTAAGCGGTCTGAGCATATAATACCTGTGCTAGCCCGTTTGCACTGGCTTCCAATATGCTTCCGGGCCAGATTCAAAGTGTTGGTACTTACCTATAAAGCCTTATACGGCGTGGGACCACGATATCTGTCGGAACGCCTCTCCCGATATGAACCGGCCCGTACACTACGGTCTACTACGAAGGCCCTCCTCCGGGTTCCGACTCATAGGGCAGCCCGGAGAGTGGTGACAAGATCTAGGGCCTTCTCAGTGGTGGCCCCCGAACTATGGAATGGTCTCCCCGAGGAGGTGCGCCTGGCGCCGACACTATCATACTTTCGGCGCCAGGTTAAAACCTTTCTCTTCTCTGAGGCATTTTAATTCCTGTTAATTCTAAATTATTATATTTTGATTTTAGACTGTACAGTTTTGTGTACAGTTTTGTGTTATTTTTATTGTATTTTTAATGTTCACCACCCAGAGAGCTGTTGCTAGTCGGGCGGTATATAAGCTTAATTAAATAAATAAATAATAAAATTTCCCCAAACATCCCTTCCACTTCTCAGAAAGGAAATGTATGAATATGGCGCTAGCTCTTTGTTAGGTGGCAGTTGGGTACCAAGGTATGCCTAGCTTCCCTGAGATACCTGGGGGGTTCATATTTCACGGAACCTGTCTGGACTGTTTAATATAAATTATGTACCAGTCCGGAAATACATTCAATCATTCCCTCAATTTATCCTTATTAAACAGGATTGTGGCTATTAAAATGATGGCTCCCACGACTGCTTATTTCAAATTCTCCCAATTTTGATCCCAGATTGGATTATGAAACAATGGCAACCAATTTTCAAGCATTTTGTTTTGCAAAATAAGAGGGCCACATCACCAGCCAAGCTTATTTCCACTATATCCCAGCCTGAGGAACAGAGGTGTCCCCATTTACATGCTGACACAGGCTGATGGGAGTTGGGGCACCAAAAACATCTGTAGGGCCACAGCTTTCAGAATTAGGTAGTGAAGAATGTCACAAAGCTGTGGCACTGACACAGACCAGGCTCTGCTCCTCACAGCCTGGCCTAGTGGGACATTTTGTGTTTTTGTCCAGAGAAAGGCTATCTCAACAGGAAAGACTTCCACCTGACGATTCCCTTGCCTGTACCAGTGATATATTTCAGCTCCTGTCCTTGGAAGTCCGTTCATCAGGGAAGAGGGGTGATCTGATAGGCTATACTCTGTTTGGAAAGAGTTAAATAAATCGGCAGAATACCAGCGAATGCCTATCTTCCCTGAGATACCCGGGGGTTCATGTTTCATGGAACCTGTCTGGACTGTTTAATATGAATTATGTACCAGTCTGGGAATATATTCAGTCATTCCCTCAATTTATCCTTATTAGATAGGATTGTGGCTATTGAAATGATGGCTCTCCCATGACTGCTTTTTAGTTCAAATCCTCCCAGTTTTGATCCCAGATTGGATTATGAAACAATTGCAACCAATTTTCAAGCATTTTGTTTTGCAAAATAAGAGGGCCACATTACCAGCCAAGCTTATTTCCACCATATCCCAACCTGAGGGAGAGGGGGGTCCCCATTTACAACTATACTTTGAATAGAGGCAGATTCTTCCTATGGTCTCTCAAGGTCAGACTAAACCATGGGTGGGTTTGGAGGCAAATGGATCAACTAATGGCTTCTTTACGGGCATTCTTTTTCCTTCCATCCATTCAGAGAACATGGAAGAATGTGACAAACCCTTCCTCAGGTGTTCCCTAACCGTTTGGCATAAATGAGCTCAGTTTCTTTCTCCAGTTATCCCTCTCCATTTTCATCCACCCTTTCAAGTGCCTGAAAAGTGTGATATGACTGCCATCATGTTGTTATTATGTGCCTTAAAGTTGATTACAATTTATGGCAACCCTATGAATCGGGAACCTTCAATAGCATCTGTCATGAACCACCCTGTTCAGATCTTGTAAGTTCAGGTCTGTGGCTTCCTTTATGGCATTGATCCATCTCTTGTTTGGCCTTCCTCTTTTTCTACTTCCCTTCTGTTTTCCCCAGCATTATTGTCTTTTCTGGTGAATCATGTCTTCTCATTAGGTGTCCAAAGTATGATAACTTCAGTTTCATCATTTTAGCTTCTAGTGATAGTTCTGGTTTAATTTGTCCTAACACCCAATTATTTGTGTTTTTCGCAGTCTATGGTATGCACAAAGCTCTCCTTCAACACCATATGTCAAATGTACAAAGTGGGTTTGCTCCATTTGCAGGACTTTTTTTATCAATATATTCCTTTATTAGAACAACAACTGTCAGACAAATTTAGGGGTACTTGTATTAACTGGTCAAGGATACATCATGTTAGCTCCCTTTTTCAGGAGCCCACCATTAAGAGAATAGCCATCAGGCCTCTAACAGCTTACAAACATCTTATTGCTACCTCTGCACAGCATAATATGGGCCTGACATCTGTTCTGCTGGGGACTACCTTTTCTTCCTTTTGGGGCCTTACGGCTCTTTGTGGGAGAAATACTGGAGAGGAACTGGATCCTGGTCTTTGGAACAAGATTTGGACCACAAGAATCATAGAATGGTAGAGTTAGAAGGGGCTTCTAAGGCTATCAAGTCCAACCCCTGCTCAATGCAGCAATCAAAGTTAAAGCATATCTGAGATACAGCTGGACAGCTGCCTCCTGAATGCCTTAAGTGTTGGGAGAGGCCATCACCTCGCTAGGTAATTAGTTCCATTGTCGTACTGCTCTAACAGTCAGGAAGTTTTTTCTGATATTCAGTCAAAATCTAGCTTCCTACAAGTTGGGCCCATTATTCTTTGTCCTGCACTCTGGGATGACCGAGAAGAGATCCTGGCCCTTGCTTGTGTGACAACCTTTCAAGAGTGCTATCATATCTCCCTTCTCTTCTAAAGGCTAAACATGCCCAGTTCTTTCAGTCTCTTGTCATAGGACTTTATTTCCAGTCCCCTGATCATCCTTGTTGCCCTCCTCTGAACCTGTTCTGCTTTGTCTGCATCCTTCTTAATGTGTGGTGTTCAGAACTGGACACAGTACTTAAGATGAGACCTAACCAGTGCTGAATAGAGGGAAACTAGTACTTTATGCAATTTGGAAACTAAACTTCTGTTAATGGAGCCTAAAATAGCATTTGCCTTTTCTGCAGCCACATCACATTGTTGGCTCATATTCAGCTTGTGATCAACAATTTCAAGATCCTTCTTGCATGTAGTATTGCTGAGCCAAGTATCCCTCATCTTATCTGTGCATTTGGTTTCTTTTTCCTAGGTGCAGAACTTTGCACTTATCCCTGTTAAATTTCATTCTGTTTTCAGCCCAATGCTCTAACCTATCAAGATCCCTTTGAATTTTGTTTCTGTCTTCTAGGGTATTAGCTATCCTCCCAATTTTGTATCATCTGCAAATCTGAGAAGCAGTGCCTGTACCTCCTCGTCCAAGGCTTTAAAAAAAATGTTGAAGAGCATTAGGCCCAGGACCGAGCCCTGTAGTACCTCACTTGTTACCTTCCCCAAGTTTGAGAAAGAACCATTGATAAGCACTTTTTGAGTACGATTCTGTAGCCAACTGTGAATACACATGGTAGCTGTTTCATCCAGCCCTCATTTAGCTAATCAAAATATCATGCTGCGCTTTGTCTATTAATAGCCGAGGATGGACGAAGCCTTGCAAATTAATGCATCTTCTAAACTCTTTTTTAACTAGGTCATAAGGTTTATCATACATGTCTTTAAACCACATTCAGGGATAAGAGGCTAAAAGCAGTTAAATCATATTCAACCCATACTCCATGACAAACAAACAGATATCAAAATGTTACAAAAAAACACAAACTATTAAAAGAGATTAACAGAGTTATCAAATCAAACCAGAACACTTTTTTTCTAAGTTGGAAACAAAAAACATTTTAACATGACAATTGGGTACATTTCCATCAATTCTATGAAGGATGGAGACTCTGTGGGCCTCCAGATGTTGCTGGAATATCTTCCCCTCATGCTGACACAGGGGCTGATAGGAGTTGGGGGACCAAAAACATCTATATGGCCACACGTTCCAGAATTGGGTAGGGAAGAAAGTCATCAAGCTGTGGCACTGACACAGACTAGGCCCTGCTCCTCACATCCTGGCCTAGCGGGACCGCATTTTGGTTTTTGGTCCAGAGACAAGCTATCCCAACAAGAAAGACTTCCACCTGAAGATTCCCTTGCCTGTACCAGCGATACAGTTCAGCTCCTGTCCTTGGGAGTCCTTTCATCAGGGAGGAGGGATGGTCTGACAGTCTATACTCTATTTGGAAAGATTTACTTTAAATAAATCAGCAGAATACCAGTGAATGCCTATCTTCCCTGAGATAGCTGGGGGTTCATATTTCACAGAACCTGTCTGAACTGTTTAATATGAATTATGTACCAGTCTGCAGAATACCAGCGAATGCATGTCAGTCTATGAAAGATAGGAGCATGACAATAAAAAGAGAGATCCACAGCACAGGATTTAATCTTGGGGAAAGGAGAAATAAGGATCAGTATATGCAAATAATTATTACTTGGAAAACAAATCAGGATATAGATATGTAAATATAACTCTACTCAGAAGAACAATATGCAAGTCAGCTATTGCAAACAATTATGGATTGAAAATAATAATAATACTATTCAATTTTCATCTACCCCCTTCCACCAGTCCAAACTAGTTAAAAGTATTGCAGCTACACAGGCAGTTACCCTACAAATTAAGAGAAAAGAAAAAGACAGCTACCTATCCAAGCAAGGATGCAAAGGAAACAACTGAACGTCGGGTACTGTACTATGGTTAGGATTCAAAAGAACGGAGATGAAGGGAAAAGGCTGGAAAAATAAAACGATGAAAAATAAACCTCACCAACAAATAACTATTAAAATAAGAAACTTATGTCTGTCTTTCTCTGACTCTCTCGTACAAAGGTTTTGATGAATATCTAAGGTAGTGTCTATAGCTTCTTTCACTCACTCAGCATTTTATGGTTTCTTCCCTTTAAAGAATCTTTGATGTGAGCAAAGAATGGCAAATTGATTACAGCTGTTTCCTGTGCATTATTTGATAAGAAATACAAGAGGTACGCTGAATGACAATCCTTCCATGCTCTGGACAGCTATATGGTTTCCCCCCAGTGAGGTTTGTTTTGTATGTGTAGCAAGGGTGCACCCCTGACCGAGGCTCTTTCCACATTCCAGACATTTATACGTCTTCTCCCCTGTATGGATCCTTTGATGTAAATTAAGACTGGAACCATGCTTAAAGCTTTTTCCACATTCAAAGCATTTATATGGCTTTCCCCCTGTATGTATCCTCTGATGTGCCTGCAGACTGCCATTTTGACTGAAGCTTTTTCCACACTCCAAGCATTTATAAGGTTTGTCCCCTGTATGAGTTCTTTGATGGGAAGTAACAGAGCTGCTCGAACTGAAGCCCTTTCCACACACCAAGCATTTATATGGTTTTTCCCCTGTATGGGTTCTTTGATGTGAAGCAAGGGTGCCACTCTCACTGAAACTCTTACCACACTCCAAGCATTTATAAGGTTTTTCACCTGTATGAGTTCTTTGATGTTTAGTAAGGGCGCCACTCTCACTGAACCTTTTTCCACACGCCAAGCATTTATAAGGTTTGTCCCCTGTATGAGTTCTTTGATGTGAAATAAGGTTGTAATGCTGACTGAAGCTCTTTTCACACTCCAAACATTTAAAAGGTTTCTCCCCTGTATGAGTTTTTTGGTGTCTAGTAAGGCAGCGAGTGTAACTAAAGCTCTTTCCACACTCCAAGCATCTATAGGGTTTCTCTCTCGTATGTAATATCTGTTGTATTTTCAGGGCTTTTTGGCAACTTAAGATTTGACTGCACTCTGGAGACATTCTTGTTTCCTTTAGGTGATAAGTACTCCCTTGAATATTATTTTCACCATCCCCAGAAGCACTGGATCCATCCCCTGGCTTCTGCATTTGTCTGCCTTCTTGTCTCTTTGTTCCATCTTGACTCTCCAATTTCCATTCCTGCCCCTCAGCTCTTTCCCGTAACAGTTCTGATGGTTCCCCCTCAGCTGTGATCATCCAGATATCTCCTGAAGGAATAAAAAGGAAAACTGGTAAATCACTGTGGAGAAAACTTGTGTATATATCTGCCTGTTTATGATTTGTACTTGAAAAAAATATTTCTGGGACCTCTGTTGATGTCAGAGTGTAATCGTCAAAATTCAAGACCTTGTACTGTTATTTTGTTACTTGTTTCAGCAGCAGCTGTTTGGTGACAGGTTATGAAGAGAGAGAGAAAGAGGATTGCTTTCAATATTTATAGACCGGACCTAGAGCCGAGTGCCCCCTCACTTGCTACATCCCTTAGCCTTGCCATAGCCTTTTGGTTGGAGTGAGGCAAGCACCAGCAACTCCTTGCATGCTGAGGAAAAGTAGCCAGGATAGAGAGACGTTTGAGGGTGGGGAGGAAGGAAGATCTCCCTCCTTTGAGGGTAAAGGGCCAGAAGAGGTGTTGAAGGAAATTATAAAGTGAGATAAAAGGTTAAAAATGTATTATAAACAAACAAACCAGGAACAGAAAGGAAGGGGGGAAAGCAAGAAAGCTGTTGTGACGGACAGGCCTAGGATCCACCCTGTTCCCTCATGAGCCAATCCTGCAAGTGGAATGTTCAGAAGGGGGGAGAATGTAAAAATACTGTTTTGTCAGTTAAGCAGGGCAGTTGAGATGGAGTTAGTTAGGACAGAGTTCAGATCAGATGGAGTTGGGGGTCTGGTGTGTTCAGTTAGAGAGTTAAGCCAGTCAGTTGAGATGGGAGTTGAGTTGGGATTAGCAGAAGTATGCTGAGGGTTAGAGGCAGAGAAATGTTATGATGTGCTAGGAAAGGAACGGGTTAAATGAAGAGACATGGAGACACTTCAGGGAAAGGTCAGATCCGTAACAGTCACACTTAGGTGCCAGGTATGTATGCTTGTCTTCAAGAAGTTCTTGGTTCAAAAATAAACATTTTGTCTTTGCTTCACCTAACTTGTTAATGTTGGGGCTTAACAGGTTCGGAAATAGTATTGGAACCCATATAAACTTGGTCATGTACTGGTGTCATATTGGGACATAACACTCTCACCATTTACATTACTGCTCCTGTTTTGGGCAATCACATCATGGGCTGTCAGTAACCTAAGTGGGGTTTTAAAAGGCAGGTGGGGTGGGATAGCCGGTTCCAGTGAGGGGAGAAAACTAGGGGAGCGGACTTGGTTGCCCTCATCTGGGTTTTAAGTGGACTGTCACAGTTGTTATAGGTTATAGGAGGAGGAATTGAAAGTAAAAGGACCAGAGAGGAGGGATGAAAGCAACTGGCTGGGGTGGGGTTGGGAAATTAGGTTCAAGTGGAGTGTGTAAAGAGAACTGGGAGAAGAAATTACAGAAGATGGGTAAACAATACATTGAGAAGCATGTAGGAGTAGAAAGAGGAAAATATAAAAGCAAAAGCCTTTTCCACTTAGAGCTTCTGAATCAGCAAATTCTGCCTAAAATGGATAGAACCAGCTGCTCCTGGTGCTATCCACCTTAGTACTGTGTACTCTGAATGAATGGTAAATCTTACCCACCCAACGCCAATAAAAAAAACTTGACATAAATAAGTAACAGCAGAAATGCCCAATTGCTATAATGGCTATTTAAGCACCAGTATCCGAGGCAGTATAGGGTTCACAAGTGCTGTTGCTTGTGGGGTTCCCATAGGCATTCGGTTGGCTGTGAGACTAGAATCCTTTACTAGATGGGCTTTTGGCCTGATCTTCTTATACTCTTATGTCCAAGGTAACTCCATCCAGTGACCTAAAACGGATTCTTACCCAGAGAGATGATCATCTCATGAATCTGCACCATGACCTCCTTGTAAAGAGCTCTCTGGCCCAGATCCAGCAAGACCCATTCCTCCTCGGTGAAATGCAAGGCCACCTCCTTGAAAGTCACAGACCACTGGAATAAGAAAACAAACACCTTCCTCATAAACATGCCCAGGCAAAGTGTGGAAATCATTCTTCACAATCTGAAGGCAAGTGGGGATATTTCCTTCAGTGTTCACATATCACTGGGTCAAGATGGCATCTGCCTAAGGGTAAAGTTCTTAAAGAACTCAAATGTGGAATTGCTGATCTTCTAACAAAAATATGTATCTTGTTCCCAAGATTGCTTTCCATATCTGGGGACTGGTAACTGGCCAATCTAATAAGAATTTTTTAAAAAGGGGGATCCAAAAGGTATCTGGGAAATTAGAGGATGATTAGCTTAATACCTCTTTTGGGAAAACAAGTGGAAAACATTATTAAAGGCAGAATTACTAAATATATAGAACACACCTTTCTGAAGCAGAACCAGAATGGCATCCACCCTCAGAATAACGTGTACAGTCCTGCTAGCCTCACCTCAAAAAGGATACTAAGAGCCGTAAAAAGGTTCAGAAAAGGGGCAACCAAAATGATCCAGGAGTCGGAGCAACTCCCCTGTGAGGAAAGGTTACAACATTTGGAGGTTTACACTTTAGAAAAAAGATGAGTAAGGAAGGACATGGTAAGAGATGTATATAATTATGCCTGGTGCACCAAGACAAGCGTTTCTCCTCTGATACCATAGTAGATGGCAATGCAAGAAATGTTGACAGCTTCTGGAGAAGAAACAAAAGGAACTGCTTTTTCACCCCGCACAGAGTTAAACTCTCAAATTCACTACCGCTATGTGCATTGATGTCTGCCAACTTGGATGGCTTTAAAAGAGGATTAGGCAAATTCATGGAGAAAAAGGCTATCAATGGCTACTAACCACGAGGGTTAGGTACTACCACCACCGTTGGAGGCAGTACACTACTGAATACCAGTTCCTGGGAATCACTGGAAGAGTCCTGGTTGTACTCAGGTTCTGCTTGTGGGCTTCCCAGAGGCAATCAGGATGCTGGACTGGACAGATCTTGGGCCTGATTCAGGAGGGCTGTTCTTATGCAGTGTTCAATGTTTCATGGGAAAAACTGAGTGCACCCAACAGCCTCCCTCAGAGGCAATCCCAGGAGTACAAGGGTAAGAGACAAGGCTCCCTACAGCTGGTTCCTCTGGAACGAGAAAGGACCCACTCTGGCTGTCCTCAACTTGTCTCCCCAGTGATCTTTCCCCTACCAGAGGCGGCTGCATGGTGGCTGTTTTCTCTCCAGGGTAAAGGGGGAAGGATCCAGAATGTCGCTCCGCTGCCATTTCCCAGCCTGCAAAGGGTGAAAAGATGGGCCAGTCATTACCTAATTAGCACATAGCCCTATTTATTTATTAATTAAATTTCTATACCGCTCTGCCTCCCAGAAGGAGCCCAGAGTTGCAGAGGCCATAAAACACTAAAAAAAAATCTAAAGAAAACCACTTAAAAGCAAAACATCTTTTAAAAACATCTCAACATCTTTAAAAACCATTCCAGTGCAGATGCAGACAATTCAAATCCTCAAATTGAAAATTAGGTTCTGAAATTGCACCAACGGGCAAGAGAGGAGCGACCAAACCTGGCCCGAGGGGCAAAAATGTGTTTGGAGAGACTAGTGAAGGCATTTCAGTTTATGAGAACCCCTGTGCTAGGTAATACTGATGGGGGAACACTTCAAATTCAACAATTTAGATTTCTGCCCGTTTTGTCACAATTCCCAGAGACAGAGGGGTCCCACAGCACATCTGAATATCTAAGCTGCATCCCTCTCTTCTGCTACAAAGCTATGGGCAAAGGGGTCCTCCTCCAACTCCTCCTTCTAACCAGGAGATGTGGTTAGATTTCAAACTCAGATGGCCTTTTAGAAACAAAACAAACACACAAGGATTCCTCCATTCCTCTCTCTCCCTCTCTCATACTAGAACTCGTGGACATTCAAAGAAGCTGAATGTTGGAAGATTCAGGACAGACAAAAGGAAGTACTTCTTTACTCAGCGCATAGTTAAACTATGGAATTTGCTCCCACAAGATGCAGTAATGGCCACCAGCTTGGACGGCTTTAAAAGAAGATTAGACAAATTCATGGAGGACAGGGCTATCAATGGCTACTAGCCATGATGGCTGTGCTCTGCCACCCTAGTCAGAGGCAGCATGCTTCTGAAAACCAGTTGCCGGAAGCCTCAGGAGGGGAGAATGTTCTTGCACCTGGGTCGTGCTTGCGGGCTTCCCCCAGGCACCTGGTTGGCCACTGTGAGAACAGGATGCTGGACTAGATGGGCCACTGACCTGATCAAGCAGGCTCTTAAGGATCTGCCTTAAACAGCGCCAGTATTTTAGCCTACCCAGGAGTGGGTGGCTGGGAGGGGCAGCACTACACACCTGACCTCCCATCGGTGGTGTCACTGCTGCCTACCTTGAGGGAGAGGGGGAACAGCAAGACAATGGGGAGGCCGGGCTGTGTCGGCAAAATGGTGGAGCCATTCAGGTGCTCCACACACCCCAAACCTATCCATCACCTCACCCCTCCCTGCCAGCTACTCCTGGGTCTATCCAGTTTTAGCACTGTGTACTCTGAATGAATAAGTCCCACCCACGCACGGTCAATTCAAGACCCATCCAGCCAGAAAAAAGAGGCTTGGGATAAATAAGTCATACCAGATGCGCCCCTTTGCTATAATGGCTATGTCACCACCAGTATCCGAGGCAGTATGGAGATCACAAGTGGGGAGAGTGCTCTTGCACTCATGTTCTGCTTGTCAGTCTCCCATAAGCATCCAGGTGGTTCCCACTGAGAACAGCATCTTGGACTACATAGCCTTCGGCCTAATCTAGCAGGGCTCTTATATTTTTATGTCTAGGGTAGGTCCATCAACACCCTCCTAGTGCTCAAATTGGGATCCTTACCCAGAGAGGTTATCATCTCATGAATCTCCAACATGACCTTCTTGTAAACAGCTCTCTGGCCTGGATCAAGAAGGACCCATTCCTCCTCAGTGAAATGTAAGGCCACCTCCTCAAATGTCACTGGACCCTGGAAGAAGAAACCAAACACCTTCCTCATGAAAAAAATTTTTTAGGCAAGGTATGGAAATCATCTGCCCTCCACTCATAATCTGAAGGGAGACATGGCAAGTGGAGATTTTTCCTTCAGTGTTCACAAATCACTGGATCAAGATGGCATCTGCCTAACACTAAAGTTCTTAAAAAACTCAAATGAGAAATTGCTGATCTAGCAAAAAAATGCATGTTGTCCCTGAGATTCCCTTCCATATCTGAGGATTGGTAAGTGGCCAATATAATCCAAATTTCTAAAAGGGGATCCAAAGGGTATCTGGGAAATTAGAGGCTGGTTAACTTAGTACCTCTTTCAGCAAAACATTATTAAAGACTGAAGTAGCAAACATATAGAAGAACAAGTTTTTCTGAAGCAGAACCAGCATGGCTTCCGCTCTTAGAATACCTTGTACAATTCTGGTCACTTCACCTCAAAAAGGATATCACAGAGCTGTAAAAAGTTTCAGAAAAGGGGCAACCAAAATGATAAGACTGAATACCACTTCCTGGGAATCACTGGAAGAGTTCTGTTGCAGTCAGGTTCTGCTTGTCAGCTTCTCAGAGGCTGGTTGGCTACCGTAAGAATCAGGATGCTGGACTACATGGGTCTTGGGACTGATTCAGCAGTGCTCTTCTTATGCAGTATTCAAAGTTTCATGGGAAAAACCGAGTCCATCCAACAGCCTCCCTCAGAGGCAGTCCTGGGAGTAGCAGGGTAAGAGACAGGCCCCCATGCAACTTGTCCCCTGTAACAAGGAAGGACCCACTCTGGCCTTCCCCATCATGTCTCCCCGATTATCTTTCTCCTACCTGAGCTGGCTGCATGGTGGCTGTTTCCTCTCCTGGGTAAAGAGGGGAGGATTCCGAATGTCGCTTGGATGCCATTTCACAACCTGCGAAGGATGAAAAGGTGGCCCAGTTATTACCTAACTAGTTAACAGCCCTATTTAGTCACACCCTCATGTCAACATTGAAAATGAAATTCTTAAATTGTCCCGACGGGTGAGAGGGTGGCAACCAAATGGGACCCGAGAGGCTAAAATGTGTTTGAAGAGATTTATTTTAAAGACATCAGCAGAAGACCAGTGAATGCATTTCAGTTTATGAAAGATACAAGCGCAGTCATATCAAACAGAAATCATCAGCACATAGGACATGAATGAATCTTGGGGAAGGGAGAAACAAGAAACAATATATATAAATACTGACTATATAGAAAAGCAGAATATGAATTTACTCAGAAGAAGAATATGCAAAGTTAAAATTAACTACAACTTAACTGTTGCTGAATCCTACATTGGCCCACCTAAATTCCACCAGCCCTCTAGTTTAAGCTTCCTACATTATCTCAGCTGGCCTAACTACATGGCCATTTAATTTAAGAGAAGACCATCCCTCCTGCACCCGCCTTTCCCCTCCATAATCATCAAACCTCCTTTCTTTTATTACCCTTTACTTGGTAGCCCGTTCCTTCCCCCCATACACATACAAAAATCCTCAGCCATTCATAAGAACATAAGAAGAGCCTGCTGGATCAGGCCAGTGGCCCATCTAGTCCAGCATCCTGTTCTCACAGTGGCCAACCAGGTGCCTGGGGGAAGCCCGCAAGCAGGACCCGAGTGCAAGAACACTCTCCCCTCCTGAGGCTTCCGGCAACTGGTTTTCAGAAGCATGCTGCCTCTGACTAGGGTGGCAGAGCACAGCCATCATGGCTAGTAGCCATTGATAGCCCTGTCCTCCATGAATTTGTCTAATCTTCTTTTAAAGCCATCCAAGCTGGTGGCCATTACTGCATCTTGTGGGAGCAAATTCCATAGTTTAACTATCCGCTGAGTAAAGAAGTACTTCCTTTTGTCTGTCCTGAATCTTCCAACATTCAGCTTCTTTGAATGTCCACGAGTTCTAGTATTGAGAGGGAGAAGAACTTTTCTCTATCCACTTTCTCAATGCCATGCATAATTTTATACACTTCTATCATGTCTCCTCTGACCCGCCTTTTCTCTAAACTAAAAAGCCCCAAATGCTGCAACCTTTCCTCGTAAGGGAGTCGCTCCATCCCCTTGATCATTCTGGTTGCCCTCTTCTGAACCTTTTCCAACTCTATAATATCCTTTTTGAGATGAGGCGACCAGAACTGTACACAGTATTCCAAATGCGGCCGCACCATAGATTTATACAACGGCATTATGATATCGGGTGTTTTATTTTCAATACCTTTCCTAATTATCGCTAGCATGGAATTTGCCTTTTTCACAGCTGCCGCACACTGGGTCGACATTTTCATCGTGCTGTCCACTACAACCCCGAGGTCTCTCTCCTGGTCGGTCACCGCCAGTTCAGACCCCATGAGCGTATATGTGAAATTCAGATTTTTTGCTCCAATATGCATAATTTTACACTTGTTTATATTGAATTGCATTTGCCATTTTTCCGCCCATTCACTCAGTTTGGAGAGGTCTTTTTGGAGCTCTTCGCAATCCCTTTTTGTTTTAACAACCCTGAACAATTTAGTGTCGTCAGCAAACTTGGCCACTTCACTGCTCACTCCTAATTCTAGGTCATTAATGAACAAGTTGAAAAGTACAGGTCCCAATACCGATCCTTGAGGGACTCCACTTTCTACAGCCCTCCATTGGGAGAACTGTCCGTTTATTCCTACTCTCTGCTTTCTGCTTCTTAACCAATTTCTTATCCACAAGAGGACCTCTCCTCTTATTCCATGACTGCTAAGCTTCCTCAGAAGCCTTTGGTGAGGTACCTTGTCTTTTTTTTTTTTACAATAATTTTTATTCAAATTTTCATAAAACAAAATCATAAAACATTCAAAGACAAAAAACAAAACAAAACAAAAATGATTAAACAAAAAAAATAAAATGGACTTCCGGGAAGGGTGACTTCGCTTGTGCCTGCTTTTGGGACGGGCTCCCGCCTCAAAAGAAGCTTATTCAGATATAAATCAGTCAGAACATTTTTTTTTTTGACTGATGAAATTTCTCCCGGGCAGGGAGAAACGTAGAGATCAACCTCAAAAGCCTGTTTTTGTTGGGAGGACTGGATTTCATTAATTTATGAGATAAGGTCCAGCCAACAATGCCGGACGGACTTCCGAACAAGCTCTATCTGTTTAAGCGATACGTTTATCTTTTCTTTAAAGAGAGAACGGACTAACAGGCAATCACCCTTCTTTCTATTATTTTTTTTACTTGGTTTAAATTGTTGCAGCAAAAGGAGATTTGTCAGATTGATCGGCTTTGGACAACTTCTGGGTGAGCTATAACTCTTCTCTGTTATTCACGAAATTAACAGCTTATCTCTGTTTCTGTCGCAAAAAGCTGTCCTGGAAGTGCATCCTAAAGATATAAACAGAAGAGGGATTTCTATTCCTGATTTCTATTCCAAGGAATATTATATTGTCTGGGACTATTCTCTTTTTGGTCTATTTTATTTTGACGAATCTGCTTCTTCACGACGCCACTAAATGTTTTGATGCTGGGAACTAAATTTGTTTTGCATTCTTGAACATAGAGAGATAAGGCAGGTTGCTCTGTTTATACTGTGATGTCATCAAGCCTGGAATATTAACCCAATTGTTGCTGAAATAAGAAGTGGTTCTTCTTTATTTTTGTTTTGCTTTGTTTTCGTGGTTTTAAAAATGGCAATCAAGAAAGTGGCTGAGAATCTGGAAGTAACTATGTTTCAGAAAATAATGGATGAGATTGAGATAACGAAACAAACCCTGCGACAGGGTAGTAAGGAGCTGAAAATTGAACTGAGCAAAATGACGCAGGAGCTTAAAGAAATAGGGGATCCTGTGAGAGAGGAGAATGAGATCAGAGATGAGAAAAGAAAAAATAAAGGGAAGATACAAGCCCTGGAGATTGGAACAAATGTGGAATTGGAAAAAGATCTGGAGTTTATGGATTTTAGAAATAAAATCTACTGTTTGGAATTTAACGTTATCTCTGAAGAAATTAATGAAGATATTAGAGATAAAGTTATCAATGGCTTGGATAATCTTCTGGACTGGAATGATGTGATGGAGCTTGATATAGAGAAAATCTATGGAATTAACTGCAGCCATGTGACAATGGAAAAACTCTTAAGAGATGAGCCAGTGCATTTTGTAAAAAAGAAGAACACAGATATGACTTTACAACAGTATTTCAGCAACTTATTCAGAATGGATGGCAAGAAAATATTTGGGATAGAGGAAATTCCCATCAGACTCTTATTATATGACTATGGCTACAACAGTAAGATTATTATGGAATAATGATAATGGAAGATTGGACACTGAAATTACTGGACTTAACAGGACTATTGAAGATGGAAGATGGAACTAATAGGGATAATGGAATAATGGCTATTGAAATTATTGGACCTAACAGATTCTGATGAGATGGATTAATCAAAATGTTTATTTGGACTATGGTTATGACAATAAGATTATTATAATTATTAACGAGATGGATTAATTGACATGTTTATTTGGAGAAAAATTGATAGATATATTTCTTAAAGAATTGAAACCTCTCTTTGACTTTTTGTGGAAAGAATAAAGTAATGTTTATGAGATTTGATGATTAATTAAGATAACTACTGGAGGAAAGTGATTTTATAATATGATTTAAGAGACAGGATTGTTATATATTGTAGACCTATAACTGATTTGATAGGTGAGGTACCTTGTCAAAGGTTTTTGAAAGTCTAAGTACACTATGTCCACTGGATCACCTCTATCTATATGCTTGTTGACACTCTCAAAGAATTCTAATAGGTTACTGAGACAGGACTTTCCCTTGCAGAAGCCATGCTGGCTCTGCTTCAGCAAGGCTTGTTCTTCTATGTGCTTAGTTAATCTAGCTTTAATAATACTTTCTACCAGTTTTCCAGGGACAGAAGTTAAGCTAACTGGCCTGTAATTTCCGGGATCCCCTCTGGATCCCTTTTTGAATATTGGCGTTATATTTGCCACTTTCCAGTCCTCAGGCACGGAGGAGGACCCAAGGGACAAGTTACATATTTTAGTTAGCAGATCAGCAATTTCACATTTGAGTTCTTTGAGAAGTCTCGGGTGGATGCCATCCGGGCCCGGTGATTTGTCAGTTTTTATATTGTCCATTAAGCTTAGAACTTCCTCTCTCGTTACCACTATTTGTCTCAGGCCTTTCCATCTCAACTCTCTACTGTTTACTTAAAATCAGCATTCTTTCTGAATGATTTTTTTAAAAAATGTATGCAGTTTCACGTCTGACTGCTACTTTTGCTCCCTTCGCAATTTATTTATTACATTTATACCCCGCCTTTCTTTTCTTGATTGAAACCCAAGGAAGCTTACATGGTTCCCAGGCAGTCTCCCATCCAGGTACTAACCAGACCTGGGTGCTGGCCTCATGTGCCTTCAGACCCTAGCCTGCAACCAATGGAGCAGTGGAAGTCAGGCTCCAAAACCTAGCCTTGTCTTCCACGCAGCCTGAGATTTTTCTCTCCCTCCCCCCTCCCCAATATCTCCACACAAAGTCCCTCTTAGGGTGCTGTTGACAACCAGGTTCCTTCACTAGCTGAGCACAGAAAGGGCCAAGCTGGCTTTTTTTCTCCTGCTGCTTTCGGGGAAGGCCACCACCATCACCACTATAGGAGAAGCTGCCCAATATTTTAAAGAGCTCAAGGAGGGCGGGGGAGGGGACTTTTTAGTGGCTTGAAAAGCAAGGGGCTGATTTAATGAGAAGTGATCTGGGGAAGGGGGGGAGAGGCTACAAATTCTAGCCTATATTCTGATGGGCAGATATAGATATATCACCATGATTGACACTATGGGGGCTTTCCCTAGCCATCAGAATGGCTCAACTCAATGTTTGGAACAAGGCCAAATCCCATACACAGTCTTGGGTTCCAATTGAACTAGGCAACCGTTACCAAATGACTAAAAAAACATTGTGGGTGATTTAAATAAACCAAAATCCTTTAACATCGACAGGGCAGAAGTGAGAAAAGGTAAGTCTTGCCTACTTTTTTTTCTGCCAGACCCCTGCATTTTTAACATCCACCCGGCACGTAGCAAGAGAGAGAAGCACTTCCTCTCCGACCAATTTGCATCAATTTCAGGAAAAGCTTTTAGATTTTAATTTTATTGTATTGGTGTGTCATTTTACGTTATGTTGTTCATTTTGTATGTCGCCCAGAGTGACTGGATGTCCAGCCAGATGGGCGACTAAGAAATCCAATAAATTAAACTAAATTAAGCTTCGCTTCCTAAACATTTTTTAGGATGCCAGGCGCTACCTAAAAAGCATGAGGGAAGGGCGACATGTTTGCTTGTTAAATTAAACAGCAACGTTAATTCTGGGAGAGAAGGCAAGGGAGGACAGCTCGCCGGAAGAAGTTTACACAATAATGTCATGCCTAAAGTATCAAGGCTGAAGTGAACAGGGAGCCAAGAAACATGAAGTTGCCTTAATACCGAATGAGACCAGCCGGCCCTCTAGCTCAGTACTGTCCACTGACTTCCTTACCCACCGCCCCAAATTGTGCCCCTTGATCTTGGGGCTCCCGCCAGGCAGGCCCCCTCTACCATCCCTGCAAGCAAGAAGAGACTCACCTTCTCACTCGCTGCATTTCTTCCAGGCAGGAGGGACAGGAAAAGGAAGTCCCCCTTTCGCAATCTTCCCTTCTGCTCTAGGAACGGCTGCTCTATTGTTGTTGTTAACCTTTAAAGAGCCCAGTGGCGGAAATCAGCAGCTTGCTTTACGTAGAGGTGCTGGGCACATTTTTGGTCTGCGTGTCACTTTTCCATATAGGAGTTTGAAGGGGGAAAAGCCTCCCTATCTTCTTTACCTACTAGATTTCTGTTTGTACATATATATATTTTTATGCCATGCATGAAGGAACATTCAACTATGGTTACATGCACACCATAAATTTAAAGCATTTTTATACCTTGAATAATCGTGGGAAGTATAGTTTGTTAAGGGTGCTTAGGCTGTAGCTCTCTGGAGGGTAAACTACAGTTCCCTGGATTTTGGGGGGGAAGCCATGTGATGTATATGTGTTCTCTGGATGTGCCCTATGTCACAACCCTCCCCACCCCAGCCCCTCTGGCAGTCTGAAATGGGCCTTCTTAATGTACTGCCTTCAGGTCGATTCCGACTTATGGCGACCCTATGAATAGGGTTTTCATGAGGCTGAGAGGCAGTGACTGGCCCAAGGTCACCCAGTGAGCTTCATGGCTATGTGGGGATTCAAACCCTGGTCTCCCAGGTCGTAGTCCACCACCTTAACCACTATATCACACTGGCTCTCGTCTGAAATGGTACCCTCCAGAAACAGGTTCCCCACCTTCTCTTCCATGAACAAGGCTACTGTGGAGAATGCTTACAGTCCAATCCTAAAGCTCCTCAGTAATGAGTCCCAGTGACTCTACGTCAGTGGGTCTCTTACTCCTTCAGAAGTGGCTTTCAGAGTGCAGCCTAGAAGCAGAAATATTGTTACTGTTATTATTCATTGAATTTGTTGCCCATCCATCACCAGAAGGCCCCAGGTAGCATGTTACAACTTAATTAAAACAGTTAAAAAACCCAACCCACCTACAATCCCCAAATCAATAATAATATGGTAAAAATGCATGCACATATTCATAGAATCATGGAACAGCAGAGTCGGAAGGGGCCTATAAATAGGGTTGCCATATTCCAGTTCCACAAATCTGGGCAGGCTAATTTGCATATTATGCAATTATGTCAATTAAGTATATTAATGGTTGCACTGTTCAGTTGTTTTGCTTTTGTGCCTAGTAATTACCACCAAAAACTGGGGGAGGATGTGAGGATTTTTTTTTTAAACACCTTACATTTTCAGCCTTAAATGCCTAGACTTTTGTTTCCAATACTGTACTATGGAATATTTATTTATTAAGAGGATTTATATTCTGCCATTCCACTGTTAAAAACAGAGCTGAGGGCAGCTTACAAACATAATAAAAACAATAAAAATATATAATCAACATAAAAACAGAATAAAACACAAAACAGAAACAAACATAAGACCACATATGCTGTGGTAACTGTGTGCATCATTTGAAATCAAAGAAAACATTGGTTTTGTTGCAAAAAAATTTTAAACTTTGTTTTTGTTGCATTGTATTTTACTGTATATTTTTATTGGTTATTTCTTATGGGGTTTTTTTGTAATATGTTTTAATATGTTGTTCACCACTTTGGGGGCCTTTTGGCCAAAAAGTGGTATATAAATAAACTATAAACTAAAAAAAACTAAACTAAACATATCACAAGTCAATGCAGCAGTATAAATTTCATACAACTTGTAACGCAGATTGTTGTTGTTATGTGCCTTCAAGTCAATTACGACTTATGGCGAGGCTATGAATCAGCGACCTCCAAGCGCATCTGTCGTGAATCACCCTGTTCAGATCTTGTAAGTTCAGGTCTGTGGCTTCCTTTATGGAATCAATCCATCTCTTGTTTGGCCTTCCTCTTTTTCTACTCCCTTCTGTTTTTCCCAGCATTATTGTCTTTTCTATAAAAACGCAGATAGAAATCAATATTTCAATATTAACAGTTCTGTCAATCATCTAAAGGGACTAGTGTCTGAGCATGTAAGAAGTATCTTTAGTACACTGATTCTCACATATCTGATCAGGGAGAGAGGAAATGCAGCCTTCTATGATAAAGGCTGGAATGTGATGGAGACTTGGGTACTGGCACCTCTTTTTTAAAATGTAAAAAAATGCAGTGAATTCTAGAGACCTGGCAAGCTGAGGTAGCATTAGACAGGACAGCTGTTCCATTCTTATTAGTCTTAAGGGGGGGAAGGTTACACCCCCACTGCATTAAATATATACAGACAGAGAGAGCCAGAGCCACTGTGTGTGTGTGTGTGTGTGTGTGTGTGTGTGTGTGTGTGTGTGTGTGTGTGTGTGTGTGTGTGTGTGTGTGTGTGTGTGTGTGTGTGTGTGTGTGTGTGTGTGTGTGTGTGTGTGTGTGTGTGTGTGTGTGTGTGTGTGTGTACACGCACACACGCACACACACACACGCACACCCTGGGGAGGATGAAGTAGGGTGATCTTTGTGGGGAGATGCCTACTAGTCATTTTGAAGAAGGGTATGTATCAAAAAATACTTTTTAGCCTTTTCTGAATTGCTGAACAGAGGCCCTGTCAGGCAACAGGGTGAGTGAGGCTGCATTCCAATGCAACTTTACTTAGGAGTAAGCACCATTTAACAAGGTGGATGCAGGGCCGAAAATTGCAAATGCTAGTATCACTGCCTTTTCTACAGAGAGGTTTGCTTTTATATCTTGTATCTGTTCAGGGGAGGGAGTGTTTGGTAGAATCAAACCCTTTTATTCCATCCTCCATGATGACAGGCAGACCCTCCCATTGCATTCACCGCTTAAGACATGCATCCTGAGAAACAGGCAACTGAGATGAAAGCTGCTTTTCCTTGCTGACTAAACCAGAAAGTCTATGGGTGGAGCTGCATGGGCTGATCAAGCGAGCATGAGCAGGTTGCTAAAATGTTAGATTCTGCATATGCAGCAGGTAGGCGGACTAAAATTCCTGAATTTCCCAGGACAGCTGTGTTGTTCCTCATTGGCTAAGAAC
Organism: Rhineura floridana; assembly: GCF_030035675.1. Classification (NCBI taxonomy): domain Eukaryota; kingdom Metazoa; phylum Chordata; class Lepidosauria; order Squamata; family Rhineuridae; genus Rhineura; species Rhineura floridana. Next base: position 206,954,339 of record NC_084482.1, read on the forward strand.
AATGGAAGGCAGGAATGGGCTGAATTCTCACAAAATGGGCAGAAAACTCTCCACATTTTGCCTTGTATCTCTGGAACTTTAAGGGCTAGAGACTAGCTTTCTCTTTTAAATGAAAGCTGAGAATCAGGGCCACCTAAGGGGCTAAGCGAGCACCAGGTGGCATGGATAGAAACCAGGTAAAACCTGGCTAACCAGGCAATATGGCAACCCTACCCTCCAAAGCCATTGAGCCCAATCCCCTGCTCAGTGCTAGAATTCACATTTCTGTCTCTAATTTTTGTACTACAGGCAAGATGAAGATGAACCTAGAGACAAATGTTTCCAACCAGCTGCAAAACTCCAAACTATGGCCCAGGCCCATATGAAGATGTTATCTTTCAAACAGGTCATTCAGATCTTTTCCCCCTCTGCATGATTGGCTTAAAAAGTGCAGGCTCCACATAGACATCTAGTTGGCCACTGTGAGAAGAGGATGCTGGACTGGATGGGCCATGGGCAGAGCTTGGAAGTAACTCGTTAAAAATAACGAGTTACTTGTAATTTGTTTCTTTTTTGCGTAACGAATGGGTAACTTCGTTACATTTTGCTTGTAAGAGAACGAGTGGTAATTTTATTACTTTTTAGCTGTAACTATAACGTTTCCCACGTTACATTTGGACGTTACGCGGGGGGGGAAGGGAACAGGGGCAGTCTGCTCCTGTGATTGGTGGAAAAAAGACATGTGCCTCGCACTAGGCTTCTGCGCAGTGTTGCTCTTCCCTCGTGCTCTGTATTAGGAGGCACGAGGGAGGAAGTGGAGAGCCAGATTGCACTGGAGGGCAAGAAAGGAGAAGGCAGAAGCAGAAGAGCTGAGGTTAGTGATGATGGTGTGTGTGTGCGCGCTCCCACTGCTCGTCCTGCCGCCCCCTTCTCGCCGCCTGTCGCTGGCTCTCCCTCCCCGCCGCCGCCTGTCGCTGGCTCTCCCTCCCCGCCGCCGCCTGTCGCTGGCTCTCCCTCCCCGCCGCCGCCTGTCGCTGGCTCTCCCTCCCCGCCGCCGCCTGTCGCTGGCTCTCCCTCCCCGCCGCCGCCTGTCGCTGGCTCTCCCTCCCCGCCGCCGCCTGTCGCTGGCTCTCCCTCCCCGCCGCCGCCTGTCGCTGGCTCTCCCTCCCCGCCGCCGCCTGTCGCTGGCTCTCCCTCCCCGCCGCCGCCTGTCGCTGGCTCTCCCTCCCCGCCGCCGCCTGTCGCTGGCTCTCCCTCCCCGCCGCCGCCTGTCGCTGGCTCTCCCTCCCCGTCGCCGCCTGTCGCTGGCTCTCCCTCCCCGTCGCCGCCTGTCGCTGGCTCTCCCCCCCCCCCGCTGCTGCCTGTCGCTGGCTCTCCCTTGTCTGTCGCTGCCTCCCCTGATGTGTGGATCAGCTTGCACTGCTACCTTCAGTTTTTAAGGCTACATACAGTCTTTGGAAGTAAGTCCTAAACTAGTTTACCACCTCAGGAAACCTGGTCATGACTGTGCTACAAGCCTTGCAAGCTCCTTTCATGTGTAAAGCACAGATAATTTCTCTGTCCCAGACATATTGCACGGGTTCCTGTTTGAGAAGCACTATGTAAGGGTTGCATCTAGAAGTGGTTTCCTTCTTGTGTAAAATGAAGCTCAGCCTATGGAAAGCAGACTTAAAATACCTGGACAGTAGCCCAAACCTAAATGGTGTTCCCCCCTCCCCCAGGACTGGCCTCCTGTTCCCTCCTGGTAGTCTGTTTGAATATTGCACAAGATTCACTGCTTACGATGCAGCATGTGCTGTCTTTGGCCTTTCCAGAAAAATAAGAAAGTGTAATGGTGCCATTAATAGACTTTTCTCACTCTTAAAAGAGCCTCTTCCAATTCCTTTAAATCTACCACATGCATTTCATTGTCAACTTGAGGTGGTTGTTGTGCAAAAGAAGTGATTCATAAGGGAGGGGGGAGAAATAAAGTTGGTATGAAACTACAACTCTCCATTTTTATTAATTCATGCAATGCCAGTTTTCCTGGGAAATGATTCAACTGCCTTGCAAGGCAGCCTCTCTGTTATCAATATTCTCCTGCAACGTGCTGCTGCAGAACAGAGCTGGACACATCTGAGGTCCTGTTCTCCGTTCACAGTTATGACAGCAAACCCCTATAGATTATCCCCCAAAATAAGCAATTGAAAGGTGCAAGCTTGAAGAAAACATTAACCACAGTCTTTAGTCAGTTTACAGAGATCTCTTTCAGGATAAGTTGTTGCAGACACATTCCCCTGTGGGGCACTTTATTCCTGATTGAAACCTCCTGAAAACTATCAACAGAACACTGCAGCATCACTATTTGGCTGAATAAAATCTTTGAACAGCATTTCCAAGAAGCTCAACATTTTGCAAAAATACAAACTACTGGAGCAGTGTTCAGCTTTTTTTTGTTACATCTACAAAGTTTAGAATATTGCACTAACAGTGCAATCCTCTGTGTGCTTATTCAGATGGAATAAATTCAGTGGAACTCCCTGGCTGTTATTATTTATTTAATTAAATGTATTAGTCGCTCTTCTTCACAATAGTGAATCCTAAGCAACTTACAATCAACAAATTGTATCGAGATTGGAATGCTGCCTGAAACAGCACAGCTTTTGTGACTGGGGAAGGGTTCAGGCAAGAGCATTTGGTTTGCATGCAAAATATGTCAGGTTCAGTCCCTGAATTTTTAGATAGGGCTAGGAAACACCCATATCTGAGATCCTGGAGATCCACTTTGAGTCAGGACACATAATACTGAGCTAGATGGACCAGTGGCCTGACTCAGTTTAAAGCAGCTTTGCTATGTACCCAAGACTAAAACAAGTTCTGCGGGCAGAAAATACAAATTCTGCATTTGGCATCCATTAAAAAACTGGAAAATGATTCATACATACGTGGAGAGGGGTAGGCAGAATATAGACTTTTGGGTTTGTTATCTGAGGTGGGGGGCTGTTTGCCAGTTGGGTGGAATATATTTCTTAAGGTATTGTGCCAATCCAGAATTCCCCAGACTTGATTATAATAATCTGATGCATGTGCAGGTAATACAGCATGTGCACCAAATGTCAAATAAGGGGCCAGACACACCCATTGCTGCTGGGGTTATCAGGAGGCTTCAGCCATCTTTTCTAGTATGAAATGAATACCTCTTGGCTCATCATGGTAAACTAGAAGTGGGCAGACATTGCACCCACTCCTCACTTGAGGATCTGTCACCAAAGGAAACCAGTGCAGCAGCCTTCTTAGTTCTCTCACAAAGCCAATCTGGGCCTCCAGCTGGTGCCCATTCCTGTCAGAAAACAGCTTCTCCTCATGCTCAGATAGTAACTGACCAGGTCTGCAGACATTCTTTTTATTCCTTGAGGCAATGCCTGCAGCTATATTCTCCACCATACTGTATGGGTTGACCGTCAGCCATCCTTGAGGACCATAAAGGTACCTTCTTGTCCCCCATACTGTTTAACATCTATATGAAGCCCTTGGGAGCGGTCATCAGGAGTTTTGGGGCAAGGTGTCAGCAGTACGCTGATGATACCCAGCTCTATTTCTCTTTAACATCTGAATCAGGAGAGGCTGTGCAAGGCCTGGACTAGTTCCTGGACTCTGTGGTGGGCTGGTTGAGGGCAAATCAACTAAGTCTGAACCCTAGCAAGACAGAGACGCTGTGGATTTGTGGTTCCCAAGTTTGGATAATTGGTCAGTTGCCTGCTTTGGATGGGGTTGTACTCCCTATGAAACAGCAGGTCATAGTCTGGGGGTACTCCTGGATCCATCTTTGTCACTAGAGGCCCAGGTGACCTCCATGGCTAGCAGTGCCTTTACCAGCTTTGGATGGTAAGACAGCTGTGGCAGTTTCTGGACAGTGATAGCCTGACCACTGTTGTCCATGCACTGATAACCTCCAGATTGGATTACCGTAATGCACTCTATGTGGGGCTACCCTTGACGTTGGTTCGGAAGCTGCACCTGGTGCAAAATGCAGCAGCGAGACTGCTCACTGGAGCAGGGTGTCACCAACATGTCACTCCACTACTGAAAGAATTGCACTGGCTGCCTATTTGCTACTGGGCTAAGGTTAAGGTTCTAGTTGTGGTATACAAAGCCCTATACAGCTTAGGACCAGGATACCTGACAGACCATCTTATCCCTTATATACCCAGTCGATCACTGCACTTTGCAGGTGAGGGCCTCCTGCAGATACCATCTTATCAGGAGATCTGCTCCACACAACATAGGAAATGGATCTTAAGTGTAGTGGCGCCTACCCTTTGGAATTCCCTCCCCTTAAATATTTTTGTTGTTATGTGCCTTCGTTGATTACAACTTATGGCAACCCTATGAATCAGTGACCTCCAAGAGCATGTCATGCACCACCCTGTTCAGATCATGTAAGTTCAGGTCTCTGTGGCTTTCTTTATGGAATCAATCCATCTCTTGTTTGGCTTTCCTCTTTTTCTGCTCCCTTCTGTTTTCCCCAGCATATTGTCTTTTCTAGGGAATCCTGTCTTCTCATGATGTGTCCAAAGTAGGATAACCTCAGTTTCATCATTTTAGCTTCTAGTGATAGTTCTGGTTTAATATGTTCTAACACCCAATTACTTGACTTTTTCACAGTCCATGGTATGCACAAAGCTCTCCTCCAACACCACATTTCAAATGAGTTGATTTTTCTCTTATCCTCTTTTTTCATTGTCCAACTTTCACATCCATAGGTAGAGATCGGGAATATCATGGTCTGAATGATCCTGACTTTGGTGTTCTGTGATATATCTTTGCATTTGAGAACCTTTTCTACTTCTCTCATAACTACCCTCCCTAATCCTAGCCTTCTTCTGATTTCTTCACTATTGACTCCATTTTGACTAATGACTGTGCCGAGGTATTGATAATCCTTGACAAGTTCCATGTCCTCATTGTCAACTTTAAAATTACATAAATCTTTTGTTGTCATTATTTTAGTCTTCTTGACGTTCAGCTGTAGTCCTGCTTTTGTGCTTTCCTCTTTAACTTTTATTATTGTCATGATCTGTGGGTGGGTAGGAGGGGACAAGGGAGGAGGTGGAGAGTGAGACGGGGTGGAGTGGAGAAAACAACTGTTTTAAAAAATGGAGTGGAGGGAAAAAGGAGCCAGAGGGCAAGAACATGGATAAAGGAGGAGAAGGAGGAAGAAGCAGAATGGAGATAAAGAACTGTGGAGGTGAAAGATGACGACGTGTCTCTGGCTACTGTGCTGCATTTGCAGTATTTTAACTTTTTTGCATCTCAGGGAAAGTGTTTGCTTGGGTAAGTGTCCCTTAGTTGGTGGCAGGGCAGGATCCAGGAGGTGGTTAAGTGAGAGAGATTATGCTGGCTGGCTGAGGGGGGGGTTGCACTTGATTTGATGTGCAAAGATCTGAATTGTGGCCTCTGCCTCCCTCCTCACCTCCCTTACCAACGGAGAGACCACCATTGCTATCTTATGGATAAAAAGAATTATTCTACTACGTCTGTATGTGTGTGTTTATTTTTAATGTTGTTTTAGGCTACTTAGATGTGCAGCAGCCAAGGCCAGCACCTTGTAGGCATTTTTTTTAAAAAGTAACTGAAATGTAACTGTAGTGATTACTTTTGAGAAAAAGTAAAGTAATCAGTTACTTTCAGAGCAATTGTAATTGTAACGGTAATTACTGCTTTTTGGGCCATGTAACTGTAACTGTAATTTATTACTTTTTTAAAGTAATCTTCCAAGCTCTGGCCATGGGCCTGATCCATCAGGCTCTTCTTATGTGCTTGCCGATGTGGAAGTCTCTCCCCTTCAACCCATAATCAGCTGATGCTAGAACAGCATTTGCTTGACTGTGCTAGCTGGGACATCCAAGCTGAAGTCCATTACTAAAACTTGTGGAAGCAAAATCCATAGTTTGGCTATGCACTCTGTCAAGTACGTTCTGTGTTCTGAATCTTTCAACATTCAGCTTAATTGAATAACCCCACTGAGTTCCAGCATTGTGAAAGAGGCCTACCCACTTTCTCCACACCATGCCTAATTTTATACACTTCTATGGGGCCAATGTGGTGTGGTGGATAAGGTGTTGGACTATGACCTAGGAGACCAGGGTTTGAATCTCCACACAGCCATGAAGCTCACTGGGTGACCTTGGGCCAGTCACTGCTGGGGTTGCCAAGTTCAGGGCCTGAGAGTGATCCTATATCTTTAGGGGAAGAGAAAGTCAGCCAAGTGCAGGTGTTCTTGCAACACTATAATGGGAAAAACCACAAGGTGGAATTTTCCCTCCCCCCTGCGCAGCTTTTAAAGATACAGAAGACCTCTTGGAGACTGGGCCTGGCAACCGAACAGGACACTTTCTGAGTGGTGAATGGGCTTTTGTCATCTGGCCAAGAGAGCAGTACTCTGACACCCTCAGAGGCCTGCTGTAACAACTTTGCAAGATGGTTTAGGGACAAAATCAATTGGATTCAGACAGAGCTGGATGCCGCAATTAGAACAAGTCCAACGGAGGCGTCCAGAGCACTGTCTGTTCCACCAGAATTGGATCCGTTTCAGTTATTGCGGCCTGAGGATATGGACAAGCTGCTTGAAGAAATGCGGCCCACCACTTTCCCCTTTGACCCTTGCCCATCCTGGCTGTCGAGAATTAGCTGTAGAGGACTGAATGGATGGATCCAGGGAGTGATTAATGGTTTACTGGAAGAGGGGAAGGTACCATCTGCCTTGAAGGAGGCGGTGGTGCATCACCTCCTTAAGAAGACCTCCCTGGACCCAGACATGTTAAACAACTATTGCCCAGTGGCAAATATTCCCTTTTGGGGCGAGGTACTTGAGAAGGTGGTGGTGGTCCAGCTTCAAGCATGCTTGGAGGAAACTGATTACTTGGATCCATTCTAGGCTGGCTTCAGGCCTGGCCATGACACTGAAACTGTCTTGGTTGTCCTGGTTGATGACATTTGTCAGGAGAGACATGGGGGAATGTGACCCTGCTCGTTCTCCTTGATCTCTCAGCAGCTTTTGATACTGTTGACCATGATATCCTTCTGGAATGTCTCAAGGAGGTGGAGGTTGGGGGCACTGTGCTTCGGTGGTTCCACTCATACCTCCAGAGCTGCTCCCAAAAAGTAGCTATGGGAGACTACTGCTCAGCACCATGGGAATTATCCTGTGGTATTCCGCAGGGTTCCATCTTGTCCCCCATGCTATTTAACATCTATATGAAGCCACTGGGAGCTGTCATCAGGAGATTTGGAGTGAGGTGTCATCAATATGTAGATGACACCCAGTTATACCTCTCTATTCCATCTGAATCAGGAGAGGCAGCTGAGGTGTTAAACCAGAGTTTGGAGGCAGTGATGGACTGGATGTGGGCCAATAAATTGAGGCTGAATCCTGAAAAGACAGAGGTGCTATGTCCCCAGAATTCTCAGGTCCTGGAGGTGGGAAGATGGCCTGTTCTGGATGGGGTTGCTCTTTCTCTGAAGGAGGTCTGCAGCCTGGGGATACTTCTTGATCCAGCACTGTCACTGGAGGTTCAGGTGGCCTCAGTGGCTAGGAGCGCCTTTTTCCAGCTCCAGCTGGTTCATCAGCTTTGGCTGCTTTTGACAGAGAAGACTTGGCCACAGTGCTCCATGCTCTGGTAACTTCCAGACTGGATTATTGCAATGTGCTCTACATGGGGCTGCCCTTGAAGACAACTCGGCAACTTTAACTGGTTTAAAATGCAGCAGCCAGATTACTGGCTGAGTTTCTCTTTAGAACTCATATAAATCCTGTTTTAAAACAGCTGCACTGGCTGCCAGTTCGTTTCCGGGCCCAGTTCAAGTTGCTTATGTTAGTGTTTAAAGCCCTAAATGACACAGGTCCCAAATATCTGAAAGACCGCCTCCTTCCCTACAGATCCTCTTGGGTGTTGAGATCAGCAGAAGGGGCCCTTTTGGTAGTTCCGCCACCGTCGAATCCTTGCAGGGTGGTGGCCGGGGAGAGGGCATTCTCTATGGCAGCCCCTAAGCTGTGGAAGTCCCTCCCCACCCAAGTGTCTGGCAACTTAATTGCATGCTGAAGATGCACCTCTTTACTCTGGTCTTCAACACCTGAGATGTGTATTTTTAGAGTCCACTCTATTTTCTGTGATATTGTTTAGGTTGTTTTTAACTGTTTTTAATTATGTGTTTAAAAATTGTTGTAACCCGCCCTGGGACCTCTGGGTGAAGGGCAGGTAATAAATTGTTATAATAATAATTTTTGTTAATTAGGGAACTGGAAGAAGAAATAATGGATGGCTTGTGTACGTGTTGCAACAAACTCTGTATTAACCATTTCCCTGTATTCACTCATTAAAAGCAGGGTTGATCTGAGCAACTTGCAATTCCAGAATATTTTCCAGAATATTTCCAGTGGGCCTGGTTCCAATAAGCCCCTCCCTTAGTTTAGTTCAGGATGTTTTCAACGCAGAGGAATAGAAGGAAATGTTGGTGCTAGTATTGTAGCCGCCTTAATTTTGTCAGTGATTTCTGAAATGAAAAGTTTGAGCTCTGTGCCTGTCTGGAATCCATGACTCCACCTCCTTCCCCAAACTTGGAAGATATTCTCCTTAATTTCAGATGGAATACTGCCTGATCATTTCTGGCGTGACACACTCTGCACATGAGCAGAGATTACTTCACATTTTCAGCATAGAGCCATGCATTGCAAATATATTCTGCTGAGCTCTGAAGTGCCCTGGCTCTTTGAGGAAAAAGTGCTTTGGGATAATGAAAAGTCAACTTGATTTTTGGGGGGAGAAAAACTGCCTGCAACTGGCAGCAAGTGTGCCTCGCATTTTAAAAGGTTTTGTGCGTTTCGTTTTTTGGAAATGGATGTGCAGGCATAATCAATACATGAATTCAAAAACTTATGTGGAATGGCTTAATTTCTAAATAAGTGCTACGGGGTTAATGCCTCAAAACTGCAATATTTTTTAGTGAGGAGACAGTGGTGCTCTGCACATGTGTGAGAGCACATTCTCCTAAATAAGGGTTACACAAGTTCTATTGTGATGAAAGCAGCAATGTTAAAAAATTGCAGCTACCAAATCAAAATATTACCAGCCACCACTGTCCTGAAGCATTACTGGTTGCATTAGTGTGTTTGTCCGCAACAACTATGAAGATATAACATGTGACCAGTATATCCACAGAGAGTTGCATCAACCTCAGGAAATCTGGATCACTGCAGCTTTATGCACAGGGAAGATGAGGTAGAAGCCACATTCTCTGCATGAACGTATGAGTGTGTGATAGTCAGAACAGACTTGTGCTAATCTGGACATGTATCCCTAACTGGATACAAAATCATCTGGACATACATGTGTTGCTCATTTGATGCCCCAAATCCTGAAATGTCACAGGAGAAAGTTGTATTCATATAGTCATATCTCTTACATGGATGTCTTGAAATCCTGGCAGATTTTGAAAGCTCACCAAGTTTATTGAATCAGGATTTTAATTTCTGAATGAGGATTTTAAAGTGATGGAATGGCACTATTGAATTGGAATTCCATGTTATGTGCATTTTTGGGTGCATGTTTAGCCTGACATCTTGGGGAAATACCACCCAGCAGGTGCTGATGTGCCCCTTGGAGTCATGAGGCAGTACAGGTTGTGCTGCTCCCTCTGTGCCATGCACACTTTGGCAACAGATCAGAGCAGGCTCAGCTCTGGGTACCTTTGCTTTGCAAGGATTCTGTGCATTCACATAGTGCATCTGATCCTTGCGGCACCCTGGCCTTCTACTGGGAGAACGGGTGGGATAGAAATCTAATAAATAAATAAATAAAATCCTTGGAAAGAGAAGCCCATGGAGATGTGCTGTCAATGTGGAAAAGAACCCTCATATTCTATGAGTTTCTCTCTTCTAAACAAGCCGATGTGCAGTTAACAAGAGAACCAAAATTTGTTTCTGAGATTCAGGAGTGTTTCAGTCTTCCCGTTGCATCTTTAGCCTTCTTTCTGAAAATCATCTCTTCTCTGAAAGGCACACCTGAAACCACAGAATAACAGCCAAGGTGCAAACTATACCGAGACACCTAAGTGTAACATGTCAGAGACCTCACCTACTTTGCTTTATTTGCCTTAGAGGTGAAAATTGCATGGAAAAATAGATCTAGATCATGTCCATCACCTGAGAGGGGGATGGATGGTATACCTTAATTTTCCATTTCTTCTGTTGTTCCTGAGCCAACTGTTGTCATGAATGTTAATGGCAAGGACTGCGCCTTCCTAGTGGACACTGGTTTCTTTTTATACCATCAAACAAACAGAGGCTTCCACATGTTGCGCCGCGCCAGCAGACCAGAGCAACCAATTGCCCAGTAGCTTGTTAACTTGTCATGTTTTTGCCAGCTGCTGAATGAAATAACAGACCGACAGCCGAGGCTTCTGGAAGATGAAACTTCACTGTTCCAATAAAGTAGTTTATTACACCGTGCTCCGTCTCTCTCCAACAACACCACATTCCAATTACCCCCCACACCATTGTGTGCTTACCCAAGCCTGTTATAGCTGAGCCTCTGATCTGCTGCAGCTGCACACTGACCTTGGGTGTTCCTTTCAATTAAACACTTTAACTCTTGCACTGTCTGTTCTGGAACCGGCTGTGTTGCTTACCGAAGCCTGACAGCCCCCACCTTCCAGACAGACATGCAATACATATGATTTCAGCATTATTACATTTACAGTCAGTTTTCTTTCTTAGACAGTTTGTTCTGTTACATTGTTTGTATACATTATCCTTTGCATTCCAAGCATTTCAACCAGTTTTGTATATTTTTCTTCACTCACAGGCTTTGTCATGATATCCGCCAGCATATGGTCAGTATTACAGTATGTCAACTTTATAATCCCTTGCTGCACGCACTCACGAACATGATGGTACCGTACACTTATGTGTTTGGTCCTCTTTGTGTGAGATTCTGACATACCCATTCTGATGCACGTCTGATTATCCTCATATACCCTAATTGGAGTATTTACAGCCACGTGGATTTCCTTGCACAGATGTGCAAACCATGTGAGTTCATTACATGCTGTGGATAAGCTCACATATTCAGCTTCTGAACTTGAAATAGCCACCACCACTTGTCTTCTACTATGCCAGTCGATAACAGACCCATGCAGGAGCACAACCATGCCAGACGTGGATTTTCGGGTAGCCGGGTCTCCTGCATGGTCTGCATCTATGTAACATTCTATGCCATCTGTTTCCTGTGTAGTAAGCCTTATGCCCATGTTACTGGTGCCTTTCAGATATCTTATTACTCTTTTTAGCCCTTGCCAATCACGTTCAGAGGGGCTTTCTACCCTTCTGCTGAGGATCCCAACAGCGTTACAAATATCTGGACGTGTTACCTTCACTATATATTGCAATTTTCCAATGATTTGTCTGTATACCTCGGGTTTTTCATAGAGTGTTGCAGCAGTTTCCTGTTGGAAACCTGCAGTCATTGGTGTTTTTACTGGCTTACATTCTGACATATCTAAGGCATCTAAAAGCTGTGTTATTTTCCTTCCTTGACTTAAAGTAAAACTACCGTCATTATGATGTGTAATTTCAGTGCGTAAATAATTCTGGACTGGTCCTAGTCTTTTTGTGTCCACATGTTTTGTCAGGGTATAATAAAACGAAACTTCATCCTCATTATTATTAAACAGGTACAAGATGTCATCAACATACACTGTACAATACGTTAGGTTGTTTTCTTGGTTCTTGACGTATACACATGCATCTGCTATACACTTAGTGAAACCCATGGATTGTAGCACCTCGTCTAATTTAATGTTCCAGCACCTGGCACTTTGTTTCAGCCCATACAAAGACTTATGTAACTTGCAAACCTTGCCTGGCTCAAGAATAAACCCCGGGGGTTGTTCCATATATATTTCTTCTTGTAACGTACCATGCAAAAATGCAGTGCTAATGTCGTAATGAACAACTTTCATACCTCTCACAGCAGCCAGTTTTAACATCAGTCTCATTGATTCATGTTTAATAACAGGAGCGAATACCTCATCGTAGTCTGTTCCATATCTCTGCGTGTAACCTTTCGCTACTAGGCGTGCCCTGTATCGCTGGACCTTTTCCGTGCTGGCTCTTTTCTTTTTATATACCCATTTGCACCCTATAGCTTTCTTTCCTGGAGGTAAATCGCCCAAGGTCCATGTATTATTCTTGTTTATTGCTTCAAGCTCCTCTTGCATAGCGATAAGCCAGTTATTCTGTTCATTTTCAGGCAAATCTCTCATATCGTTAATGCTAGAGGGCTCTTTCAGACACTCATCTATTACAGTAACGTTTGCAGTAAAAGCCCTTGGGGCCACCACCGGAAGTGTCTGTGTAGACGCTGTTATACAACTCCCACTAGTCTTTATCACTTTCTCCTGAACTGTGCTACAATGCCTTATGGCGCCTGGTCTGATGTAAAACAAGGATTTTTTTAGACATCCTTGTAAACACACTGTTCTCTCTTTCATCACTGCACATCTCTTGTTACTGAACAGCACACTGTAACCCATTTCAAGTAATTTAGAAACTGACATTATATTACTTGTCAAAGTTGGCACGTATAAAACATTCGTCATGATAGTATTTAAAGCACATATTCGTACAGTACCTTTCCCCAACACCCTTTGTTTTGTTCCATCAGCTAATATGACGTCTTCATTAGCTGGCGACATTGTTTTAAACAAGTCTTTATCCTTTAAGAGTGAGTGGGTTGAACCTGAATCCAAGACCCACATACTATTGTCTCTATTTACAATGTCTTTTTCTTTGACTTTGCACTCACCAACTGCACATGTGAGGGTGGTTGTCTTCCTGCCTTCCTTCTCCTCAGTAAATCACAGTTCCGCCTTAAATGATGCAATGAACCGCAGTTGTAACGTTTTAGCTCCGAAAGCTTTTATCTGTTCTTTCTTTTCTGTCGTTTCTTCCCTCTTGCTTCTGTTCAGTCTCCTTTCTTCTCTCCCACTCTTGTTTAAGTTTGTTTGTGATATATTGCACCGTCAATCCAGAATCCAGAATCGCTTCCAGAGCACTCACCACTGGATCCCAAGAGGCGTTTAAAGTTGAAAGTATTATGTAAACTTTCTGCATTTCCGTATGTTCCACTCCTCTTTCCTGCAATTCAGCAAATATCCTTGTAATGTTCATTAAATGAGCTGACGTAGTTTCTGCGTCTGTCTGCTTCATCTGATAGAGTTGTCTAGCGAGGCTTATTTTACTGCTAGCAGTCGTTTGGATATAAATATCATGTAAAACAGTCCACGTGTCTTTAGCAGTGTTTTTACCTCGTAAATGTAACAGTTGAGAGTCCCCGACAGCCAATATAATTAACGACTTTGCTCTTTCATCCCAGCGAAGCCATTCCGCAGGTGGTGGAACGGAGGGGGGTTGCAGTTCAATTACTTTCCATAAATCTTCTCTATTTAGGTAGGCTTGCATCCGCAGCCTCCAGCTTGAATAGTTTTGTTCTGAGAGACGCTCAAGTGGTATGCCAGCCAAAGTTATTCCAGCCATTCTTGCAGACTTTCCTTATCACCTTGGTTTCCTGGCAACACTTTTTATCTGCTGCTGCTTTGCCGCTCGTACAGCTCACCGGCTATGCAGACCAATGCACCTCCTTTCCTGGATTCCTCCGGTCTCTGGTGTAGGACAAGCATGCGTTCTGGTTGCAACTGGTTATTACTGGTTATACTGGTTTGGATCTGGGCCCATAACCCTTTGTTGCGCCGCGCCAGCAGACCAGAGCAACCAATTGCCCAGTAGCTTGTTAACTTGTCATGTTTTTGCCAGCTGCTGAATGAAATAACAGACCGACAGCCGAGGCTTCTGGAAGATGAAACTTCACTGTTCCAATAAAGTAGTTTATTACACCGTGCTCCGTCTCTCTCCAACACCACATTCCAATTACCCCCCACACCATTGTGTGCTTACCCAAGCCTGTTATAGCTGAGCCTCTGATCTGCTGCAGCTGCACACTGACCTTGGGCGTTCCTTTCAATTAAACACTTTAAGTCTTGCACACTCAGTCCTTCTCAGAAATAATTCAAGATGTGAGGGTGGGAGGACAGGCTTTTCCACATCCTGTCACCAGCCCTGGTTTCATTTCATGCGCACATGCTTCTCTTTTGTCTCCTTTCAACACCTGTAGTCCTTTTTTTCCCCAACTGTAAACTTAATGAGTAGGGATCTGTTGCGCAAAATGGAATGCTTCCAATGTGAAGTTCCCCCAGGATTTGACCCCAAATTTGCTCATGCTAATGGTAACAAACCAGGGAGCTGAGAAGGCAGAGGAGGCAGCCTCTTGCTCTAAGCTCTCAGATGCTCCTGAGTTCTTGTGGGCTTCCCCCGCCAATGAAGTGGCAAAGCTACTGACAGCTGAGCCAATATATCTATGCTAGAAACACAACAGGCCCTTCTCTGAGGTATTTCAGTACCCCTTGCCCCAAGAGGCTGAGGAGGGCATTGCCCTTGTCACCACCTCCCTTTTGGAGCAAGAAGTACTTATGAAAAACCAGTCTGTTTGCAACACCCTAATTCTAACAGTCGAGGATGTAAGGAAATTTGGAACATCTCCTGTGTGAACTTGGAAAAGTTGAAATTTTGCAGGCTACTAAGAAGCACCCTGCAGGGAGCTGCAGGATCTCACATAGGGTTTTTTTCTGCTGTGGCCATGGTATGCTGCACCACTTTCAACCCTACTGTCTCTTCTTACAGATGGTGAACCACATATTTTAGATCTCTATGACTATGTTGCCCTGGGTTAAATGGCAGTTACGCCCAAGCCAGACCTTTCTGATTTTTTTCCCCTACCCTGGATTTGATTCTCTACACAATGGTTTTTGTAAATGTGATGAATTTGAGAATTTATTTATTTATTTTATTTATTTTTAAAACTTATATACCGCCCGACTAGCAATAGCTCTCTGGGCAGTGAACATCGATACAATAAAATACAATATAGTATAAAAACATCACAATCAAATTTCACAATCTAAAAACAGCAAAGGCTAAAATCAAATTACAAACATTACAATCATTAACAAAAAATTAAAATGCCTTGGAGTAGAGAAAGGTTTTAACCTGGTGCCGAAAGTATGATAGTGTCGGCGCCAGGCGAACCTCCTCGGGAAGACTATTCCATAGTTCGGGGGCCACCACTGAGAAGGCCCTTGATCTTGTCACCGCCCTCCGGGCCTCCCTATGAGTAGGGACCCGGAGGAAGGCCTTCGTAGCAGACCGTAGTGTACGAGCCGGTTCATAGCGGGAGAGGCGTTCCAACAGATATCGAGGTCCCGCGCCGTATAATTGTGACTATGCTGTGGTTTCTGCTCACATTATTCTTGAAGCTCATTGTCTTCTAGGTATCGAAAGTGCCTAAGCAATTTGAACTCACCCGTGCCTATATCCTACCCTCTGGTCAAACTGTATTCATTTATACCGATTCTAAATTTGTTTTGGTGTCTATCATTTTGTAGGACAAACTGGAAAACAGGGGATTCCTGGCTTCTTCTGAGTCTCCTGTGTCACATGGACATTTGATTGATTTGATTTGATTCTCCTTCCATCTGTCATTTCTGTTATTCACTGTAAGGCACATACTAATCTAACAGATTCTATTTCTCTAGGTAATCAGAAAGCTGACCAGCTGCCTGGCTCACGGATCACCGGCTTCTTTCTCATTTCTAAGTTGTGCCTCTATGCCTATAAACACCAAGATGTTAGTGGCAGATTTGCAAGGGGAACCCAGACTCCTGATTCGTCTTTTGCTTGGTGACCCATGAAATGGGTAATGAGCAAAGGGGGGATAGCTGTGCTTAGCAGAGCCAATAAGCTGAGGAAATCCTGAAACACTGGTACGTGCCAGGTATTCATGTGGAGGCAGCACGTTGCATCCTCCAGTGCTACTTGTCAACACAGAGAGACCGCCGTCTAGAGTGCTCACAAGCGATCTTATGGGCCTCTTCAAAAATTGCAATCTGCAAATTGATTTGGTTCGTTACTGGGTCATAGATTGGTATACCATGTAAGATAGACTCTGACAAAGGGGGGCACTTCACAGAAAATTAATGGAGAAATGATGCACAGCACTGCAACAAAACACAGTCTCAGATTGGTCTCAAATAACCTCAGGTTTTGCCTTCGGTGCTCATGCATATTAGCAACATGTCATATTAGAAAACATGGATTAACTCCTCATTAAACAGTGCCTGGTAGATCTTTGTTATTAGGAACTGAGTCACCTCAGAAAGTCAGACTTTGAACCTTCTGAACATTATGATGAGCTTACTAATTATGTTATACATCTGTCCAGAGTTGTTAAGTCTTTCTTCTAAGGTACAGGACGCCCTCTCAGTACTACAGATGTACCCTGCCATTCTATCCAGCCCAGGTGCCAAGGTCCTTTTCAAGTTCTGCTGACCACCAATATAGCTATACCGGTCAAGCAGAGAGCCACGCCCACAGAATAGTTGACCCAGGCAGCAGAGAGATACCACCACCAACCTCCGAACCAGAGGAGACAGATTTTTGCCCAGACGAAACAGATAAGGACATCCCAGAACAATTGAGGAAACCCTTGACTCAGGCTTGATTGCCCAGGTAAGGGTTACAGGAGAGATCCCTGATCTTTAAGAGGACGACTCCAGCCCTGACGAGCAAAGGGGGGTAGTGGATGAACTACCTAGCTGCTGGACTATTTGTAAAGCTGCAGAGACTGTGTTATTCCTATGACTTATTTTCTCTTTTCCAGTTCCTTTCTTCTCTTCCATAAAGACATTTAGAGTGCTCATTCAGTGGCTGCTGAGGATAAAGTGGGAGACGATTGGATGACGAATGCGAAGAGTGCCTTGGGGAGGCGAGCCAAATAGTACTCAAGACTAATAAAACTGAATGTATTAAATCCTCTGAATACAGGTTGACCACCTAAAGCAGAACTGTTTGGTCCTGCACGGTTCTCTGGGAGAGAACAAATTACCTCACATATCAGCCTTTCATTACATTTTGTCAAGACACAAGCCATCCATGCCCAGACACAAGCCACCCATACCAGAGGAGGAGGATGAGAACTGCCGTTCTTCCATTCTGTCTGGCAGTTGCGTAGCCTTCGCCTGAGGGGGGTTGTACAGCAGGCTACAGATACTTGTCTGCGAAGCGTCTTGAGCTAATTTTTAACTGCAATCTGGGAACAGCTGAAAGGCACCGTGTATCAAGTCCAAAAATCTGTGATAAGGAGATGTTTTCAACTCCACCCTCACCAAAGGAATCGGGCCAGATTGTGTGAAGCTAGTTTTCTAGCTGGCTTCCAAGGGGGGAGATGATGTGAAATTTTTATAAACTAATAAATATATATTCTTTAGGAATATTGAAGTTATAACTCAGTATGTGAATCAAAGCTGAAAATCTCTTCCTCCCTGCTGATTTTGTTTCTTTGAGGTCACTTGCAAGGTCTCTTCTTGGAATGTTCAGTATGCTAGGACAGGAAGACTCTGGAAATTACATAAAGGGGGGTAAGACCTTGCTAAAGCATTCTCAGTGTCTCCAAAGGGTCAGGAAGAGTCAGCTTTGGAATGTATTAGGTCAGATAAGCGATGGGCTGGTATTAGGAATTCTGATTATTATGTGGTTGGCTAGTTTAATGTAGGCAGCATCATAACTATGTATTGATGATGTATAACTTTTGGATTGGAAGATGCTAATTTCTTTGACTTGGAAGGTATAAAATTGTGACCATCAGTGCCATGTGCCAGAGCTCCAATGAACATCATGGGAAACTGACAACCTGTAAGTTTCCTTACTAAATAAAGGCCTACCTTTTTGCTACAAGCCTGTGTCCTCAATCTCTTCAGGACCTCCGGTCCAATGGACCCCTAAATTTCCCATCACAATCACCTTCCCTAAAAAGGGGGTATTTGCAACCAGGCAGTAGTTGTCACAAACTAGTGGGTCCAGGGTATGCTTTTTCAGGAGCGGTTGGATCACTACCTCTTTCAGGGTGGCTGGAACCACTCCTTCCCACAACGACGTGTTGACCACACCCTGCATCCACTTGGTCAAATCTCCTCGAGAAGCTTTAAAAAGCCAAGAACTGCAAGGGTCGAGAGGACACATTGCTGGCCGCATCATCGCAAGCACCTTGCCCGCGTCATCAGGCTGCATCAACTGAAACCAATCCCAAGAATTTGCAGAAGACATTGCACTGGATACCTTACTGGGGACTACAGTAGATGTAGACAGGGCATCATGATTGCTACAGAGGCGAGCAACTTTACCCTCAAAGTGCCTTCCACGCAATTCACAATGGCCCTTTGAAGGGTCCTCCAAAGGAAATAAGGGAGCTACTGTCACTATAGGTCTTTCCATACTCCAAGCATTTATCAGGTTTATCCCCTGTATGAGTTCTTTGATGTCTACTAAAGTGGCTATGGTCACTGTAGCTCTTTCCACACTCCAAGCATTTATAAGGTTTCTCCCCTGTATGAGTTCTGTGATGAGAAGTAAGGTGGTGGTGACGGTTGAAACTCTTTCCACACTCCAAGCATTTATAAGGTTTCTCCCCTGTATGAGTTCTGTGATGTCTTGTAAGGGACCTACTGTCAATGAAGCTCTTTCCACACTCCAGGCATTTATAAGGTTTGTCCCCTGTGTGAGTTCTGTGATGCGAAATAAGGGAGTAACTGTATCTGAAGCTCTTTCCACACTCCATGCATTTATAAGGTTTGACTCCTGTATGTGTTCTTTGATGTGTAGTAAGATTGCCACTTTCACTGAAGCTCTTTCCACATTCCAGGCATTGATAAGGTTTCTCCCCTGTATGAATTCTGTGATGTAATCTAAGGGAGCTACTGGTAATGAAGCTCTTTCCACACTCCATGCATTCATAAGGTTTGTCCCCTGTATGAGTTCTTTGGTGTAAAGTAAAGGCATGACTGTGAGGGAAGCTCTTACCACATTCCCTGCATTTATAAGGTCTGTCTCCCGTATGAATTCTTTGATGCAAAGTAAGGGAGTGCTTGAACCTGTACCTCTTTCCACACTCAGTGCATTCATAAGGTTTGTCTTCTGTATGAATTCTTTGATGCTGAGTAAGGGAGCTACTGTTAATGAACTTCTTTCCACACTCCCTGCATTCATAAGGCTTCTCTCCTGTATGACTCCTTTGATGTGAGATAAGGGAGGACTTTTGCTTGAAGCTCTTTCCACACTCCATGCATTCATAAGGTTTGTCATTGTTATGAGTCCTTTGATGTACAGCAAGGGTGGTACTCTGACTGAAGCCCTTTCCACACTCCAAGCATTTATGTGGTTTGTCCCCTGAATGAGTTATTTGATGTGCAGCAAGGGTGCATTTTTGAACGAGGCTCTTTCCACACTCCAAGCATGTATAAGGTTTCTCCCCTGTATGAGTTCTGTGATGCGAAGTATGGGAGTAATTGTGTTTGAAGCTTTTTCCACACTCCAAGCATTGATAAGGTTTGTCTCCTGTATGTGTTCTTTGATGAGAACTAAGGGACCTACTGTCAATGAAGCTCTTTCCACACTCCAAGCATTGATAAGGTTTGTCCCCTGTATGAGTTCTGTGATGTCTTGTAAGGGACCTACTGTCAATGAAGCTCTTTCCACACTTCAAGCATTGATAAGGTTTCTCCCCTGTATGAGTTCTGTGATGTCTTGTAAGGGACCTACTGTCAATGAAGCTCGTTCCACACTCCATGCATTTATAAGGTTTCTCCCCTGTATGAGTTCTGTGATGTCTTATAAGGGACCTACTGTCAATGAAGCTCTTTCCACACTCCAAGCATTGATAAGGTTTCTCCCCTGTATGAGTTCTGTGATGTCTTGTAAGGGACCTACTGTCAATGAAGCTCTTTCCACACTCCATGCATTGATAAGGTTTCTCCCCTGTATGAGTTCTGTGATGTCTTGTAAGGGACCTACTGTCAATGAAGCTCTTTCCACACTCCAAGCATTGATAAGTTTTCTCCCCTGTATGAGTTCTGTGATGTCTTCCAAGGGACCTACTGTCAATGAAGCTCTTTCCACACTCCAAGCATTGATAAGGTTTGTCCCCTGTATGAGTTCTTTGATGTTTAGTAAGATTGCTACGTGCACAGAAGTTCTTTCCACATTCTAGGCATTGATAAGGTTTGTCTCCTGTATGAATTTGTTGATGTGTAGCAAGGTGGTTATTCTGACTGAAGCTCTTTCCACACTCCATGCATTCATAAGGTTTGTCCCCTGTATGAGTTCTTTGATGTCTCTGAAGACTGTAATTCTGAGTAAAGCTCATTCCACACTCCAAGCATTTATAGGGTCTCTCTCTCATATACCTTGTCTGATGTGTAGTCAAGCCTTTTTGGCAACTTAAGAGTTTACTGTACTCAGGAGACATGCTCGTTATCTTTAGGTGAAAAGTGCTCCCCTGAATCTTATTTTCATCCCTGTGAGAAGCTCTGGATTCATCCCACAGGTTCTGTGTTTGTCTTCCCTCTTGTATCTCTGCTCCTTCCTCACTTCCCAAGTTTGGTTTCTCCTTCTGCTCCTTGCCTCTTTGTTGTGACACTTCTGATGGTTCTTCCTCAGCTGTGATCCTCCAGGTATCTCCTGGTGGAATAAAAAGGAAAGCTGGTAAAGTGCTATGGAGAAAGCCTGTGTATATAGCGGTCTGTTTACGGTTTGTACTTTATGGGACCTCTCTTTATCTCAGAGTATAACTGTCATAGTTCAAGGCATTGCACTGTGACTATGTTACAGAACTGTTTTAGCAGTAGCTGCTTGGTGTCAGGTTGTGAAGAAAGAGAGAGATCATAACTTTTAATACTTATAGATCAGGATCAGGTAAATTGATTTTGAGTGGTCTGGGACACAACAGGATCTGACTGGCTGGAGGTTCTAGACAGCAAAGGGTGGGCAGTTAGCTGTTTTTCCCCTACTATTTCTAGACCCTGCCTTCTGAAGCAGAGGTGGCCACTTGGTGCAGCTGCTTCAAAAGCCGTTTTCAGGGCTCCACTACTTTTCCTGCTTTCCCCTGGATCTTTAATAGCTGAAGCCTGCCATCTGCCTTTGTTGTGTTTTCCTGCCTGACCCAGGAGGTTCAACTTGCCCCAGTTCTCCTTCTTTAGGATTGGCCACCAGGGCTGGGAAAGGTATATTTGCTCTTTATCCTGACTTTCAGAGATCCTTTCCCTACAAAGTGGATCCTCCACATCTGCACTCTCTGCGTACCTTTGAGCGTGTGTGACTGTGTTTTTGGCCAAATGGTTAAAGAGAGAAAGAAAGCAAAAGCAAAAGGAGATAGAACCACAGTCAGAACCCTAAATGAAATAATACAGTGACTAGTACATAGGGACAAAGAGAACTATTACAATAGCTATTGCATAGAAATAGGACAATAAAAAGGGAAGAACAAGAGCCCTATTCCAAAAGATTAGAGAAATTAAAGGGAAAAACCAAGAGCTGGGATGCTGAATAATCAACAGGGAAACACACTGACTGATCGAGATGAAATAAAAGGAAGATGGAAGCAATACACTGAAGAACTCTAACAGATTCGTTCATGGAAGAACCATATGATGCAGAACCAGAAATGTGAGGTGAAAGCTGCTCTTAAAATACTTGGAAGACAGAAATCACCAGGAACAGATGGCATACCAATAGAGTTGCTACAACCTACTGAGACTGAATCTGTCCAAATTTTGACAAAAATCTGTCAAGAAATATGAAAACTAAACAGTGGCCCACAGACTGGAAGCGTTCAATATACATCCCAATTCCAAAGAAAGGGGATCCCAGGGAATGCAGTAATTATCGAACTATTGCCTTAATATCCCATGCAAGAAAAGTAATGCTCAAGATTCAACAACAATGGCTCTTACCATATATGGAGCAAGAAATGCCAGACGCCCAAGCTGGATTTAGAAAGGGAAGAGGCACCAGAGATCATATTGCAGAATACGTTGAATAATGGAATGGAGCAAGGAATTTCAGAAGGAGATCACCCTGTGTTTTATAGACTACAGCAAAGCCTTTGACTGTGTAGGTCATGAAAAACGATGGAATGCTTTAAAAGAAACAGGGATGCCACAGCATCTGATTGTCCTGAAGTGCAACCTATACTCTGGACAAGAGGCTACAATAAGAAAAACAGAATATGGAGAAACCGATTGGTTCCCCATCGGAAAGGGTGTGAGACAGGGGTGTATTTTATCACCCTATTTGTTTAATCTGTACGCAGAAGATACCATACAGAAAGCGGGATTGGACCAAGATGAAGGAAGTGTGAAAATTGAAGGGACAAATATCAATAATTTAAGATATGCAGACAATACCATACTACTAGCAGAAACCAGCAACATTTGAAACAAATGCTGATGAAAGTTAAAGAGGAAAGCACAAAAGCAGGACTACAGCTGAACGTCAAAAAGACTAAAGTAAAGACAACAGAAGATTTATGTAACTTTAAAGTTGACAATGAGGGCATTGAACTTGTGAAGGAATATCAATACCTTGGCACAGTCATTAACCAAACTGGAGACCATAGTCAAGAAATCAGAAGAAGGCTAGGACTGGGGAGGGCAGCTATGAGAGAACTAGAAAAGGTCCTCAAATGTAAAGATGTATCACTGAACACTAAAGTCAGGATCATTCAGACCATGGTATTCCCGATCTCTGTATATGGGTGTGAAAGTTGGACAGTAAAAAAAGCAGGTAAGAGAAAAATCACCTCCTTTGAAGTGTTGTTGGAGGACAGCTTTGCGCATACCATGGACTGTGAAAAAGACAAATAATTGGGTATAAGAACAAATTAAATCCGAACGGTCATAATCAACTTGAAGGCACATAACAATAAAACCTCTGTCTGTGCGTGTGGGTGGGTGGGAGGGTGGGGCCACCCTCTGGTCTCCCGTGCCCAGCTGCGTAAGACTGAGGCCTAGTCTGCAGAAATGAGCCCAGAGAAAGGGCATATTACTCTGCCTTCCTCACTTGTGCTGAACTCAACCACCATCTCCCCATATGCCTTGCGTACTTGCTCCTTCATGCGTGTGTGTGTTGAGTATGTTACTTTAGTTAAGATAATTTAGCTAATTCCCTCAAACCAAATAAATGCATATTATTACTGAGCTATCCTTATTGAGGTTAATAGATATGTATTGTTCCTGAAGTGTTAAAATGTGTATTTTGATTCTTTGTACGTGTGCTCAATAAATATCCCCCTTTTTAAGACCTGTGTAAGTTACAGAATAAATCTACCAAATGCGCTATTGCATCTTGTATGTATGTGAAACACATGTCTTCTAAG
The DNA here is from genome assembly GCF_030035675.1 of Rhineura floridana. Classification (NCBI taxonomy): domain Eukaryota; kingdom Metazoa; phylum Chordata; class Lepidosauria; order Squamata; family Rhineuridae; genus Rhineura; species Rhineura floridana. The sequence goes on from NC_084482.1 coordinate 206,977,672, forward strand.
GTGGTTTGCCAACAGGAGGCCTGAATATTATGCTATTCATCCCCATTGTGTTAAACAATACTTGGCTCATAAAGACCAGAAAATGGGAAGCAGTGGCTGTGTTAGCCTGAGAGTCTGCCCAGAGGAAGGTTACACAATTGGGTTTTAAAATCAGCTAAATTGTCCAAACGGCCAAAAGTTCAACTAGAGGAGATTTGGGGTCGGAAGAAGATTGGCTTGAAGCCCCACCAAGAGTATCTGGATTAAAATAAATGGGACAAGGAACGAAAGGAACATGGTGGTTAGAGACTACTACCGACCACCCAATCAAGGAGAAGGCGAGGATGAAACTTCTGAAAAGCAAACTGCCAGTGTTTCAAGGAGGCATGATGGAGTAGTAATGGGGGACTTCCATTACCCCGACATCTGGTAGGACACAAATTCTGCCAAACACGGCCCCTCCAAGAAATACCTACCTTGTTTTGCTGATAACTTTCTGCCACAGAAAGTGAAGAAAGAAACTAGAGGATCAGCCATCCTTGACGTTTCTAACTAACAGAGCTGACTTAGTGGATGAAGTGGCACTTACAGGAACTTATATTTGAGTTCTTGATATTAAAGGAAGCAACAGCTGAGTGTAGCCATACATGTACCCGGAATTTAGGAAAGCATATTTTTAAACTTAAACTTTTATTTTAATTTTCAAACAATATAAGAATTCCGATTTTAATAAACTCAGAACAATGGTAAGTAAGGTCCCATGGCAAGGAACCCAAATGAGAGGAGGAGTCCAAGATGGGTGGGACTTTCTAAAAAAGGAAATTCTAAATGCACAATTTCAAACAATTCCAACACGGGAAAAAGCTGGAAGACAGCAGCAGAAGTCAATGTGGCTTCACAAAAAGGTTAGAGGTGACGTGAAAACAAAAAAGGACACATAGGAAGTGGAAAGGCGGCCAGGCCACAAAGGAAGAGTATAGACAGGTAGCACAGAATTTCAGGGACGGTGTCAGGAACACTAAAGCTGAGAACAAGCTGATGTTAGCGAGGGATGCTAAAAGCAACAAAAAAGCTTTTTTCAGGTACACTCATAGTAAAAGACAGAACGGAAATTGTGGTATAGCTATGGTATAGTATAGGATGGCAAAGTGATAACAGATGACAAAGAAAAGGCAGAAGTGCTCAAATGCTACTTTGGCTCAGTCTTCTCCCAAAAGAGGGTCTGTGATCCTTTGAATCTTATTACTGCTATTATTCTTACCTTTTTTAGAATGAAACTCAAAGCGACTTACAAAAACAAAAAATCTCAAAAACATATACAAAATAAAGATCACAATATTGAAATAGAAATCAAAACTATGTACCAAGCAAAACTCAAAAAACAATACAAGAAATAAATCACAAAACAATATACAATACAATTCAAATGCAGCACAACATACCATTAGGAGTTATCTTGCAAGCCTAAGTAGACAAAAATAACTAGATAAAGAGACATCCTAATGGATACTCTTATTCTTTTCAACTGAACTCCAAAACCTGTATCAATCTTCCTTTATAGGTTTCAAGAGACTTATTTGATTTCAAACTCTTATGAGGGTTTGCACTCCCCATTTGGTGAAGCTGCGGCACTTTACTTTTGAGATTCTTTGTCTCTGCAGGGGAGAAATAGGTCCTGTAATAGACATTATTATTATAATTATTTAAAATATTTCTATTCCACCTTTCTACCCTACAATAGGGCACTCAGGGCAGCTCACAATAAAACCATACACAATAAAATCACAAAAACATAAAAAAATATAAAATACAGTTAAGAAATTTAGGGGAGTGATATTAAAATGGACAACAGGTAAAAACTAAAAAGAGGGGAAATAAAATCAGTTACAGACTCTACCTTCAGTCCCTCCCGAAGGCTCTCTGGAACAAGATGGTTTTGAGAAATCTCCAGAAAACCATCAGGGAGGGAGCAGAGCGGGCTTCTTGGGGTTGGGTATTCCAAAGCTTGGGGGCCAAGGCTGAAAAGGCCGAGCACTCAGAGAAGAGCAGAGGCAGCCAATTTTAAATCACAGGCAGGTATATATGGGTATAAGCAGTCCCTCAGTTACATTGGTCCAAGGCAGTGTAGGGCTTTAAAGGTCAGAAGCAGCACTTTGAATAGGGCTTGGAAACAAAATGGGAGCCAGTGGAGTCGATAAAGCACAGGGGTGATATCCTCCCTGCGCCGTGCTCCAGTTAACATTCTGGCTGCCGCATTTTGAACCAACTGCAATTTCTGAATCTTTTACAGTGCGTTACAGTAATCAAGCCTCGATGTCACCAATTAATGTGCCACTGTGGCCAAGTCAACTGCTTCCAGGAACAGGCGCAGCTGGTAGACCAGTTTGAGCTGGCCAAAAGTACTCCTGGCTACCACAGCCACCTAATATTCAAGCCGCAAGGCAGGATCCAGGAGTACTCCCAAACTGCAAACCTGCTCCTTCAAGGGGAGCATCATCTCATCCAGAACAAGTTGCAGCCCTGTCCCTGGTGCACTTTTCCCCCTTGACCAGCAACACTTCTGTCTTGTCTGGATTACGTTTCAGTTTGTTAGCCCACATACAGCCCTTCACAGCCCCCCCAAGCACCGGTTTAGGATGAGCACTCCCTGCCTGCAATCAGATGGTACGGAGAGATAGAGCTGAGTGTCATCAGCATATGGATAAAATTTCTGAAAAGCGGTTTCCTATCATTGTTATAGAGCATGAGAGACAGAATGGAACCCAGTGGGACCCCGTAGGCCGATGCCCAGGGGGTTGAGCAGTAGTCTCCCAGCACCACTTTCTGGGACCTGTCCGTCAGGTAGGAACAGAGCCACTGTAAAACAGTGCCTCCCAATCCCATTCCAGCTAGACAGCTCAAATGGATACAATGGTCAATGGTATTGAAAGCCACTGAGAGGTCCAGCAGCACCAACAGGGATGCACTCCCCCTGATGCCAGGCGTAGGTCATCAAGCAGAGCAACCAAGACAGTCTCTGTCCCATGACCAGAAGTGAAGCCTGATTGGAAAGGATCTAAATAATCCAATTCATCCAGGAAAACTTGGAGCTGAGCCGGCACTACCTTCTCAATCACCTTACCCAAAAAGGGGAGATGAGAGACTGGGAGGAACTTGTTAAGATCTGCAAGGTCTAACAAAGGATTCTTTATGAAAGGTATTACCACAGCCTCCTTCAACAATGTTGGCATAGAACCTTCCCTTAGGTAGGCATTAATTAAATATGCCAACCAGCCAGCCACTCCCACTCTGGCAGATTTGATTAACCAGGATGGGCAAGGGTCAAGAGAGCAAGTAGTGGCCCTCATTTCTCCCAGAGTCCTGTTCACATTCTCAGTATTTACAAGCTGAAAAGTATCCATAGAAAAATGACCAGAGGAAGTCTCGGGGACATCTAGCATAACTGTAGTTAATGAGGAGTCCAAGAAAGTCTGAATGTGAGCGATTTTATCGGCAAAGTGTCTCGCAAACATGTCTCAGTGAGTGACTGGGGACTCAGGATCCAGTGTAGGTCCAGAGCCCAAAAGATACTGGACCACCCAGAAAAGCATCACCAGATGACACTGAGCGGATGCTGTTTCATCAGGCCCAAGGTTTGAGTAAACCAAGGTGTATTACTAGCCCTCCATGGTGGGAGAGGGCGCTTTGGAGCAATAGTGTTCACTGCCCGGGTCACCCCCATATTCCAGAGATTAACCAGGGCTTCAGCAGTATCGCCGGCCATGTTGGGAACATCCCCCAGATCATTCAGGAAGCCATCCAGATCCATAAGCCTCTCAGGGCGGACCATCTTAAACAGCCCCCCACCCTTGTAAAGGTTACCAGGGACACAAAGCTTAAACCTCGTCTGGTGGTGATCTGTCCGTGACAACAGTCACTCAAAACCCCTCCACCTTCAGATCACCCTCTTCCTGTCTCGAACACAACACCAGATCAAGTGTGTGTCCTGCCACATGCGTTGGTCCAGATAATATTAGAGACAGCCCCATGGTGGCCATGAAGTCCTGAGCAGGACCAGTGAGCCCAGCATCGGCATGTATGTCACCCAGGACAACCAGCCTGAGGAACTCAAACACCAACGCTGAGGCCAGCTCCACCACCTCAGGGAGGGAGACACTTGGGCAGCGAGGTGGACAGTACACCAAGAGATGCCCCACTCTGCCTCTCTGACCCAATGCCAGGTACACACACTCAAAACTGGAGGTATTAGGGACAGGTTACCTGACAGGGGAGATGGATTCCCTGTAGACAATTGTGACCCCACCTCCCTGTCCCATGGATCTAGGCCGCTGAAGTGCAACGAAACCTGGTGGACAGAGACGGGAAAGACCTACTCCACTTGGGTCCTTTAGCCAGGTTTTGGTGATACAGGCAAGGTTGGCACGTTCATTCAGGATTAAATCCTGAATGATAGGAGTTTTATTAGTCACTGACTTTGCATTCATCAGCAAAACAGTTAAGATCCAGGGGGTTCCCAGCATGGCTACCAGTGTCTCAGGGGTTGGAAAGCGGACAGGAAGAGATGTTGTTCCCGACTTATGGCGACCCTATGAATAGGGTTTTCATGGTAAGTGGTATTCAGAGGGGTTTTACCATTGCCTTTCTCTGAGGCTGAGAGGCAGTGACTGGCCCAAGGTCACTCAATGAGATTCATGACTATGTGGGGATTCGAACCCTGGTCTCCCAGGTCGTAGTCCAACGTCTTAACCCCGCCTTTCCCAACTAGTGGGCCACCAGATGTTGTTGGACCACAATTCCCATCTTCCTGACCATTGGCAACGCTGGCTGAGGCTGATGGGCGTTGTGGTCCAACAACACCTGGTGACCCACTAGTTGGGAAAGGCTGTCTTAACCACTACACAGCTTTGGTTTAAATTTGGGTGGGAGGCTACATGTGCCTGCTGTCGAATAAAAAGGTGGGAGAAATGCTGAAAAGCAACAATACTGTTCACAATTTTTTCCTTTTGGAAAGGAAAGAAGCTTCCCCTCTGCCCAGTGCCCGCCCATCCACCCAATCTCCTCCCCTCCCCCTCCCATTCCTGCCCCTCCCATGGTCAGTTTCATCTATCCTAAACATGACTGCACAGAAATAAATCCCATTGAACTCAAAAAGTATGCAAATGATCAAACCTGCCTTCCCTTCTCCTACCTCCTATCCCCTCCTTCTTGCCCATTCCCTCCCCCTTCCTTTGCCCCTCCCTCCCCATCCCCTTCCAATCCCCTCCTTCCTCCTTCCCCCCCCCGGTCAGTTTTACCTATCCTAAGCATGATTGCACAGGAGTAAATCCCATAAAACTCAATAAGCATGCAAATGATCAAACCTGCCCTCCCCTCCTCCTTCCTATCACCTCCCTTTTGCCCCTGCCCTCCCCCTTCCTTTGCCTCTCCCCTTCCAATCCCCTCCTTCCCCCTCCCCCTGCTTCCGCTCCCCTCTCCCCTCCCTTTCGACTTCCCTCTGCTTTCCCCTCCCCCATGGTCAGCTATCTTAACCATGATTACATGGGAGTAAATCCCATTGAACTCATTAAGCATGCAAACAATCAGACCTCCCTCTCCTCTCCCTCCTCCCCTCCCCTCTTCCTTCTTCCTCCTCCCCTGCCCACTCCAGCCCTCCCTCCCTCCCCCCCGGTCAGTTTTACTTATCCTAAGCATGATTGCACAGGAGTAAATCTCACTGAACTCAAAACATGGAAATGATCAAACCTGCCCTTCTCCCCCCCTCCCTCTCCTGCCTGCTCCTATCTCCCTCCTCCCCTCTGCCTTTCCTCTCCTCCCTCCTCCTCCCCATCCCCTATGGTCAGTTTCACCTATCCTAAGCATGATTGCAGGGGAGTAAATCCCACTGAACTCAATAAGCATGCAAATGATCAATCCATTCTTGCACAGGATCCCATTTCTTACCTCCTGGATTAAAAAGCAGAGAAACAACACCTGCCATCAGCCCAAATAACAGAAACAAGACATATGCTGAGCTGATCTTGTTTTAGCAGGGAGGAAGAAACAATATTAAGATACAGTTGATATAGTTCAGACAGTCACTTTAAATATGTTTGATTTACTTTGCAATTTTAGTGAAGTTTTCTATAGTAAATTATTTTCTTTTGCTTCTGTTTCTGTGAATATGTGAAGCACAGCAACACTTTACAAAATATACACTAAAAGCAACTCCAAAAACAACTGCGGAATAATAGCACTGACTATTCTGCAGAATAGTCTCCAGTGGACATCAGGAGTGTCTCAATTTGCACAAGATAAAACAGTGGGAGGTGAAATATATTCTAGCAAATTTCTAGGTGTGCTCTATGTTTTTAATTGACCATGCCCACCTTTCCTTAAATGAAGTGGTTTAAACATAGCAGGCTGAAAACATGCATCTTGGGCAGGCCAAGTTTGTTTTTTCCAACAGCTAGTCATTGCTTAAGTAGCAACATATTGTAATCAGTATGATTTTACATCAAACTGCAGTTTCAGATTGAACTGTTAATGCACCCAAAATAGAAATAGAACATAACCTCCCATTTGAAACAGAAAAGGTTGTCTTCACCATCATATGACACTGACCAATTAAAAAAAAATGGAAATGGACTGCCTTCAAGTCGATCCCAACTTATGGCTATCCTATGAATAGGGATTTCATGGTAAGCGGTATCCAGAGAGGGTTTCCCATTGCCTCCCTCTGAGGCTCGTCCTCCCCAGCTGGCTGGGCCTGCTCAGCTTGCCCCAGCTGCACAAGCCAGCCCCTTCCTTGTCCACCACTGTCAGCTGGGGGGCAACTGGGTTCCTTGGGACTCTGCAACTTGCCCACGGCTGCACAGGTGGCAGGGCAAGTAACCCCTGAGCCACTCCCTGTGGGGGTGATCTTTAGCTGGCCCTTGACATCCAGGAGACACGAGTGGGGATTTGAACTCACAGACTCTGGTCTCCCAGCCAGGCTCTCCTCCTCACTGTGCTATACCAGCGTGACCAATAAAAAGGCTTTGAAATTAATAAAAATAAATTTGATACAGGTTTCTAGGGTGAATAATGAGGGAAATAAAAATTTTCTAGTTTAGATTCTCTGTAGAAACAGTAATAACACAGGAAAGAAGTAAAGTAAGAAGAACACCAACAAATATACAAAAATGTAATTCTCCATCTTTGGAGATGGCAGGTGTTGCCACCACTCACCATATGCTCAGAGGCACATGTTACCAAATTCTTCCAAGCTACACAAGAAGTGGAATGGATTGCGAAAGACCAACCCAAATAGTGTTTGCATTTTGACAAATTTGTAGGGCAGTACAATATCTCAGAGAGGAGGTCAGGTCTCCTGCTCCCCTGGTGCATTCACTATAGCTGCCCAATTTCCCTGCTTTTTAAAGTTTGATAGAAATATCTGTGGGCTATAGGTACGTTCTTAAACTGCAAGGTTTTTTGCCTATTAGTGAATACCTTCCATAGATATTAACGGCAAAATATCCTTACCCAGATAGGTTGTCATCTCATGAATCTCCTGCATGACCTCCTTGTACAGAGCTCTCTGGCCTGGATCCAGCAGGACACTTTCCTCCTCAGTGAAATGCAAGGACACCTCCTGAAAGGTCACTGTTCCCTGGCACAAGAAAACAATTGCCTTCCTCGTAAATACTCCCAGGTAGGATGTGGACATCATCTACTTTCCACTCAGTTTGAAGACGATTCAGTCCCATAACCAGGCCTGAACCAAACTGGAATGGGTCAAGATAATCTGTTTCATCCAAGAGTACTTGCAATTGCTGTGCCACAACCCTCAATCACCTTCCCTAAAAAGGGGGTATTTGCGACTGGACGGTAGTCGTCACAAACCAATGGGTCCAGGGTGGGCTTTTTCAGGAATGGTTGGATCACCGTCTCTTTCTAGGCGGCTGGAACCACTCCCTCCCACAATGATGTGTTGACCACACCCTGGATCCACTCGGTCAGACCCCCTCGGCAAGCTTTAATAAGCCAAGAAGGGCAAGGGTCAAGAGGACACGTTGCTGGCCGCATTGTTGCAAGCACCTTGTCTACATCATCAGGCCTCATCAACTGAAACAGATCCCAAGAAGTTGCATCAGATGTTGCACTGGCCACCTCACTGGGGGCTACAGTAGATGTGGATGAGGCATCAAGATTGCTATGGAGGTGAGCAACTTTACCCTCCAAGTGCCTTGCACACAATTCACAGTGGGCCTCCAAAGGGTCTAAAACTCCATTTCCTGGAGTTGATGTCAACAGACCCCTGACAATACGGAAAAGCTCCACTGGACAGCTACTTGAGGATGCGATGGTGGCAGAGAAGTGGGCCTTCTTTGCCATCCTCACCACCGCACAGTAGGCAGAGTTATGATGTTTTACGTGTGCCTGATCAGCCTCACAGCACGTCTTTCACCAGTTGTGCTCTAGCCATCATCCAGCCTGTTTCATTGCCCTTAGCTCACTGGTGTACCAGGGTGCAAACTGGGCTCCAGAACACTGGAGAGGGCACTCGGGGGCAACTGTGTCAAGAGCCCTTGCTGTTCCATAGCGTGACAAGGGTTTCAACAGAGTCACCTGCACTATCTACTGGGAACTCCCCCAGGGCATTCAGGAATCCTGTTGATTCCATTAGTCTCTGTGGGCATACCATCTGTCCACTACCCTTCAGGGAAGGATTAGAGCCATAAGTTTAAACTTCACCCAGAAATGGTCTGACCATGACAATGGGGTGACATCCCCCTATCTCTAGACCACCCCTTCCTCCATCTGGAGCAAAAACCAAGTTGGGGTGTGCCTTGCCCTATGCGTCAGGCCAGTGACAACTTGAGATAGCCCCATGGTCATCATGGAGGCCATGAAATCCTGAGCTGGAACACTAGAGGCAGCCTCAGCATGGACATTGAAATCACCCAGGACTATCGTTCTGGGCTCCTCCAATACCACAGCTGAGACAGCCTCTGCCAGTTTGGTCAAAGAAGCTGCTGGGCAGCAGGGGGGACGGTACACCAGCAGCAACCCTAATTTACTGTCTCCTTAGCCCAACACCAGGTGCAGGCCCTCACAGCCAGTTCCAAAACAGAGTGGTTTCCTGGTGACAAAGATGGACGTTCTGTAGACCACAGCAACTCCTCCCCCCTGTCCCTGCAGCCTGTGCTGGTGTTGCACCGAGTATCCATGTGGGCAAAGCTGGGTCAGATCAACTCCTCCCAACTCACCCACCCAGGTCTCGGTAATGCACACCAAATCAGCACCTTCATCCATGATCAAATAATGGATGAGTGTGGTCTTATTTTGTACCGATCTGGCATTAAACAACAGCACACACAGGCCAGTGGGCACAGCAGATGAGCAACGAGGAACCCATCCATGAGAGGAGTGGGAGTGAGGAACAAGGCATAGATAGCCTTGCCCTTGTCGTCTATGGTAGTTCACCACCTCCCTGTACCAATGATCACTGAAACTGAGGTGGCATCACCCATGTTCCTCCTTACTAAGACTCTTCCTAAATACCTGATATGGGCCCAACAACAGCCCACCAATAAAACCTACTTGAACCAATTATCCCAGTAGGCCTTTGAGAGAATTGAAAACAGTCAGACCCACTCAATATTTATCACACAGGGCATATCTACTCCCCTGTCTCACACCCAGGGAGGACTAGCCTTCTTCCAGTTACAGACTCTCACTCTGAAGGCACCTGGCAACTTTCTCCCGTCGTTCAGTTCACTGCACAGGCTCTCACCCTGTGCAGGAACTACACATGTGCCATACACCCTCCCCGCTACCAATCTCCTCCAGGTTGGCTTAAAAAAAAATAGAAGGGGGTAGTGCCTCACCCTCAGGACTCCCCAAGGGCAGCGGGCTTTTATGCCCCCTGACCTAGCCAGGAGCTGATGCAAGAGGCTGCAAGATTGACTGCAGCCTCTCTCTGGAGCCAGAGTCAGGCAGGGGGTCCCAGCCCTTGCAGCACTTACCAGGGACTTCACCTGTCTCAAGACACAGCAACCCAGAGGAGCGAGGAAGCAAGCACCCAGATGCCCAGGTACTCACTCCCAGGGCAGGTCTTCTTCAGTCCCCCAGTGCTGCAGCTGTTTTAAAAGATGTTTTGTTTTTTAATATGTTTCCAAGTCTCTTTTTAAGATGTTTTAGGGTGTTTTCAGTATTTTTGTTTGCCGCCCTGGGCTCCTACTGGGAGGAAGGGCGGGATATAAATTTAATAAACAATAAACAAATTCCAAGCAAATGAAGAAAAACGCAGCGCTTTAAAATAACAAGGCTCAGTTGTTGTTTCTATATGTCATTTCATTCATCACCAAATATGCAAATGTTCCTGAGAAATGCTTAAATCTGGCCCGACAAACGCAGCAAGTGGGCAGGAGTCAGAAAGGGCCTAGGCTGCATCCTCAAACCCATGGAGTCACCTGGGGGGCTCCTAAAGGGGGGTCCCCATTTCTTTCACCATCCCCCTCCTCGCTACCCACTGACTCAAACTCTGCACTTTAATCTTGGGGATTCCTCCATGCGGCCCCCCCCAACATCTCTGCAAGCAACAAAGAGGCTCACCCGCTCGCTCACTACATATCTTTCATGTAGGTGGGACAGGAAAAGGAAGTCCCTCTTTCGCAATCTTCCCTTCTGCTCTAGCAAGGGCAGCTCTATTGTTGTTAACCATTAAAGAGCCCAGTGGCAGAAATGGTTTGCCTGCTTCACACAGAGGCGCGCGGCACTTTCCTGCGCTGTGTGCCACGCTTATACATAGGCGTTTCCTAAAAATAGCCTGTGCGTATTGTTGACCTGCTAGTATTCCAAAGAGATTTTTTTTAATGATATGCATGGAGGAATGACACTGAAGTTGGTTACTAGTTCCCAGTACCTTATTTGCTTGAAAGTTTAAAACATTAAAAAGAAAAGAACTGGGGTGCCCATCCTAAAAGATGGTTTGGGGCACCACAAATCGTACTTCCATGCATCTGGGCAAGTGTGTTCTATGAGATGCCATCTGTGCATACTTTAGAGTGTCATCTGTGAAATTACATCTTCTTCGAGGAATCATTGTTTGTTGACCCTGCCACATGTCCTTCTGCACCAACACCAATAGCTTTTTAAAATAATAACTGAGCTGAGGTAAGTAACAGGGAAGATCAATATTAAACATTAAAAAATTCCATCAGAGATCATGAGGACTGGCCATAAGTACTGGAGTATCATAGAAGACACCCTATCATTTTTGGGGTGTTTGATTTGTCTTGGCCCAGAGCAGATTTTGTGGTGGGCACCCCCAGATACTTATTTTTTCCTTCGCTTTTTGTCTCTTTTGGTTGTGCATAAATGCCCTTATATATGCCCTGCACCCAGCAGAAGCTCTGGGCCAAGTGGGAAGCATTGGCATCTTGTAGAAGACACCCTCCCCTTTCCTGGGGTGTATGATTTGTCCTGGCCCAGTGCAGATTTTTTTTGGGGGGGGGGCATCCTCAGTTACTGATTTTTCCTGCATATTTTTGCCTCTTTTGGTTGTGCCTGAATGCCCTTATTCCTGCCCTGTGCACAGCAGAAACTCTGGGCCAGGGGCAAAGCATTGGCATGTACTAGAGGACACCCTGTGCAGAGTTTTGGGGTGCATACCCTCAGTTATTGATTTTTCCTGCACATTTTTGTCTACTTTGGTCGTGCATAGATGCCCTTATCCATGCCCTGTGCCCAGCAGAAGCTCTGGGCCAGGTGGAAAGCACTAGCATCCTGTAGAGGACACCATCCCCTTTCCTGGGCTATATAATTTGTCCTAGCCCAGAGCAGATTTTGGGGTGGGCACTCTCAGTTACTTATTTTTTCCTGCACATATTTGTCTAATAATTGGGGTGGATAATTGGATAATTGGGGTGGGCCAGGCGGGAAGCACTGCCATCTCGTAGAGGGCACCCTCCCCTTTCCTGGGGTGTATGATTTGTCCTGGCCTAGAGCATATTTTGGAGTGGGCACTTTCAGTTACTTATTTTTTCCTGCACATATTTGTCTACTGTGGTCGTGCATAAATGCCCTTATCCATGCCCTGTGCCCAGCAGAAGCTCTGGGCCAGGTGGAAAGCACTAGCATCCTGTAGAGGACACCATCCCCTTTCCTGGGCTATATAATTTGTCCTAGCCCAGAGCAGATTTTGGGGTGGGCACCCCCAGTTATATTTTTCTATATATTGTTTCGGTTGTGCATTGATGCCCTGGTAGCTCTGTGAGAGGTAAACTAAAGTTCCCGTGATACTTGGGAGGGGAGCCATGTGATTTATGTGTGGTGTGGATGTGCCTTGTGTCACAATCCTCTTCCCCCCCCGCAGTCTGCAATGGTATGCACTCAACAAAGAGCTTTCTTTTGTCTATTCTTCCAACATTCAGCTTCATTTAATAACCCCACTGAGCTCTAGCGCTATGAAAGGTCTCCTTATGTACTTTCTCCTCACCATGCCTGATTTTATACTCTTCTATGTTCCTCCTACACAGCTGGTATAGCACAGTGGGGAGGACAACCCACTCATGTCTCCTGGGTGTCAAGGGCCAGCTAAAGATCATCCCCACAGTGAGTGGCTCAGAGCTTACATGTCCTGCCACCTGTGCAGCCATGGGCAAGCTGCCTAGTCCCAAGGAGCCCAGTTGCCCCCCAGCTGGCAGTGGTGGACAAGGAAGGGGCTGGCTCCTGGCCAGCTGGGGAGGACTAGCCTCAGAGGGAGGCAATGGGAAACCCCCTCTGAATACCGCTTACCATGAAATCCCTATTCATAGGGTTGCCATAAGTCGGGATCAACTTGGAGGCAGTCCATTTTCCATTTTATGTTCCTCCTTACTTGCCTTTTATCTAAACTAAAAAGCACCAAATGTTGAAAGCTCCCCTCCCAGGGGAGTTGCTCCAACCCTTTGACCAATTTTGGTTGCCCTTTACTGAACCTTTTCCAGCTTAGACAACAGTGTCGCAGAGTTGTGGGGTTGCAAGGCCTTCTGAAGACACTGAGAGCCAAAATGTTCATTTGAGGCCCCAGCCTGCCCCCCCTTCTCATAGCACCTTGTCTCAGCTGACAAAAACAAGTATGCATATAATCTTTACATGCAGTCACAAACCACATTCAGAATATTTTAAGAGCTGTCCCTCTTCTTTAAGCTATTCATCCCCATTCTGTTAACAATATTTGGCTGATGAAGATCAGAAGGGAGGCAGCGGCTGTGTTATGCTGTGAGTTTGCCCTGCATAAAAATCCTACCAGAAAAAAGTTACACAATTGAGTTTTAAGATCAGCTAAACTGTCCAAATGGCCAAAAGGAGGATGATTGTCTTGCAGCCCCACCAAGAGTATCTGGATTAAAATTAATGGGGTAAGGAATAAAAGGAACATGGTGGTTAGTCTACTACCAACCACCCAATCAAGGAGAAGGCGACAATGAAACTTCTGAAATGCAAATTGCCAATGTTTCAAGGAGGTATGATAAAACAGTCATGTAGAGCTCTGTAAAACAGTGCCTCCCAATCCCATCCCAGCTAGACAGCCCAGAGGGATACAATGGTCAATGGTATTGAAAGCCACCAAGAGGTCCAGCAGCACCAATAGGGATGCACTCCCCCTGTCTGATGCCCGGCAATCAATAGGAACATGGAATGTGAGAAGCATGAACCAGGGAAAGTTAGAAATTGTCAAGCAAGAAATGGAATGCATCAACATTACAATACTTGGCATGAGTGAATTAAAATGGACAGGAATGGGACATTTTCAATCACGCAACTACAAAATATTTTATGCAGGAAATGATAAATTAAGAACCAGGTTGCTTCAGTAGCGAGAAGTAATATAGCAAAAGCAGTAAGGAGCTATAACGCAAGGTCTGAGATAAAATGGGAAACATTAACAGAACCATCATCCAAGCAGAGCTTGGAAAAGTTACTTTTTTGAACTACAACTCCCATCAGCCCAATCCAGTGGCCATGCTGGCTGTTGTAGTTCAAAAAAGTAACTTTTCCAAGCTCTGCATCCAAGTCTATGCTCCCAGGACTGGCTCCAAAGGGCAGCCAGGTGGGGCCCTGGCCAAGGGCCCCTGGGGCTACAGTGACCCCTCCGCTCCCCTTCCGCAATTTTCTCTCTGTGCCATGCGCACTTGAAAAAGAAACCCATGGAGATACACTGTTAATGGGGGAAAGCAGCAGAAAGCCCAGAGACAACAATCACATTCTGTCAATTTATCTCTTCTAGGCACGCTGATATACAGTTATGTAGAAATAATGGGTTTGGTTTTGAGATTCAGGAGTGTTTCAGTCTTGTCTTTGCATCATTAGCCCTCTTTTTGTAAATCAGCTCTTCTCTGAAAGACACAGCTGAAACCACAGAATAACAGCCAAGGTACAAAATTTACTGTGACACCCAACTGTAGTGTGTTAAGAGTCCTCACCTGCTTTGCTTTATGTGCCTTAGAGGTAAAAATTGCATAGGAAAATAGATCTAGATCACAAGTACATTATCCAAGAGGGGGACAGGTGGAGGTGTTTCTTAGCAACCAGGCAACGTGGCACAATCTTCAGTGAGGTAGCACGTGCTCTGAATGGCTGTGTAGTTCTGAGGGAGTTTTCTTCTGTATGTTTGGTTGTATGTCTTCCTGCTATGTACAAGGCCTGAGCTGAAAGACAATTTCTCCTCAAATTATACACTTTTTTTGTTCAGTTTGCTCAGTAAAGCATTATCAGGACTTTTCTCTCTGGACTCCATCTACATTGTTAAAGTGACCTTGCTTGTAAGGAGAACCACATCTTTCACTCCCCACCCAACCCCCACATATAAAGATATGCACAGCAGGGAGGTGGACCAGACATAAAACCAGCATTCTTATTTTGTATTACTTTTATTTACGGATTTGTAAACTGTTTCAACAGCCAAACATTAACAAAGTGGTTGACAAGAAAAACAAAACAATTACAAACCTAGTAAACTAAAGGCAATAAAACCATTTCTAAAATTGTATACAATTGTTATTCCATCAAATGACTGGAACACACCAGGGAATGCCCTTTTAAACAAACATTTCTTGCAATAGCCGCCTAAATATCAAAACTCTGGCTAGGCGCTTGTCTGATTTTAGGGGGTGACCAATTCAAGAAGGCTGGAGCTGCAACACTAAAACACCAATTTTAAGGAAAAGAGTGAGAAGGGGGCCAAGAGCGCACTTACATAACACACCTGTTAATGTTATAGCAGTATACACAACTTTGTGTTTTGCTTTTTGCTTTCTTTTTTCATTTTTCAAAGTTGGTGTTTGCAGCCACATCATGCTGTTGGCTCATATTCACCTTGTGATCAACAAAAATCCCTTCTCCCATGTAGTATTGCTGAGCCAAGTATCCCCCATCTTATAACTGTGCATTGGGTTTCTTTTTCCTAGGTGCAGAACTTTGCACTTATCCCTGTTAAATTTTGTTCTGTTGTTATTTGCCCAGTGCTCCCAACCTATTAAGTTCCCTTTGAATTTTGTTTTTGTCTTGCAAGCTATTAGCTATCCCTCCCAATTGTGTATCATCTGCAAATTTGATAAGCATTCCCTGTACCTTCCAAGTCATTGATAAAAATGTTGAAGAGCGTTGGGCCCACGACCGAGCCCTGCAGTATCCCGCTCTTTACTTCTTCCCAGTTTGAGAACCATTGATAAGCATTCTTTGACTACAATTCTGTAGCCAACTGTGAATCCACCTGTTAGTTGTCCCATCCAGTCCACTTTTAGCTAGCTTGCTAAACAGAATACCATGGAGCACTTTGTCAAAAGCTTTGCTGAAGTCAAGATAGATTATGTCCACAGCATTCCCACAGTCTACAAGGGAGGTTACCCGATCAAAAAATGAGGTACAATTAGTTTGGCAGGATTTGTTCTTGATAAATCCATGTTGGCTTCTAGGAATCACTGTATTGTTTTAAGGTGCTTACAGATTGACCGCTTTGTAATCTGCTCCAGAATTTTCCCAGGAATCAGTATCAGGCTGACGGTCTGTAGTTCCAAAGTTCCTCCCTTTTTGAAGGCAGGGACAACATTAGCCCTTCTCTAGTCACCCGGCACTTCACCCATCCTCCACAATTTTGCAAAGATAGACAGCACTTCTGAGAGTTCTTCAGCCTGTTCCTTCAATACTCTAGGATGCAGTTCATCTGGCCCTGGAGATTTGAACTGGTTCAAAGTGATTAGGTATTCCTTGACCATCTGTCTATCAATCTCAAGCTGCAACCCTGCCCTTTCAACTTCATGTTTTCCTGAGGATCATAGATCCTCTTTTGGGAGAAGACTGAGCCAAAGTAGTGAGGAGGTTTCTGATTGATCCTGAACAATCCTGACTGCCATTCCCTGTAAGCAGGAGGGGGGGGGGTCACGTAGACAATAGTGAATAGCACTGATGTAATAGAGTATAGCACTGATGTAATAGAGTGAATATATGCCAAGGGTACTGATATTGCAGGAATGCATGGAGGACGATGGTTGGTACAGGGGGCAGGGCATCACTGTAGCAATTGGATGACACTGTTGCCATGGTCATGACGAATGTGGGGATAACAAATGTGTGGGTCTGTAACTGACCGCCATTTTAGTGGAGTTCTGTACTTTGCTCCAGCTAAGCGCTTGGCTGAATAAACAACCTTAAACCAGGATCCTCCAAAAAGAACCCAGCTGTCAATTCCACGACATTAGGAATTGAGCACTTCTGCCTTTTGTCATCTGTTATCATTTTGCCATCCCCATTGAGTAGCTGTACCACCGTTTCCTTTCTCTCCCTTTTGCTATGGATGTACCTGAAGAAAGAGTAGACATTGTGAACTTCCGGTAGCTGCTGGTTCCGATGAGAAGCTTTTCCTTTGTGCTCCAACTAAAAGCTTTAAAATCCTTTATCTTTCCCTGACTAACGGAGCCTAAAAAGACATAAGAGGGCCTTTGAAGATTGACCATCTGTGGGTGCTTAAGTCTATGTTTAAAATTCCTTCTCGGCTAAGATAAAGATAACAAACTGACTCTCACTGTAAGCCACCGAAAATCGAGAGGACAACCAGGGAGCCGGACAAAGTGCTTGTTAAAGCAAAATAATTGCTCTTTTCTGCTGATACAGCCCTGAAACTAAAGGCAATTTAATTCTAGGAAATTTTTATTCTAGCCTTGTGTCAACTGATGGTATAAGGGATTGTGTAAGGGTTTGTAAATCCTTTTTTTTCTCTCTCTCTCTCTAAACGTACAACTCGGCAATTTCCTGCTCCTGACCTAATTAGTGAGTGTTTGTATTAAATTTAAGTCCTCTACGATTGATCCTTGATGATTTTTACAAGGAAAAAATGTCAAGAACTAGGTATTTCCCTAGTAGAGAAACTTGTATCTCCGATTAGACAATCCAAGATAACTCACTTTTTCCAGGCTAAGATGGATGGTTCTTATCTGCATTCGGCGCCAGGATCTAAGACCGAATTTAAAGCTAACATCCAGTCTACAAGTCGACATGACTGGTCGTTAGATCGACAACTGCAAATTAATCCACCCAAAGAGGACCTGCAAGCTAGAACCTTAGCTGAGGAATTACAAGATGCGGGATTTAAAGGTCCCCTAAATTCTAGGGATGAGGACTTTCCTTCAGAAATAATAACCATAGATTCCATAGCTGAGTCCCAGGAGCCTAGGAATCCATCGACAGAAATTCAGATTACAAATGATGCCCAAAACCTGCAGATTGTGGACGGATCCACGTTAACAACATGGGGCTGGGAAATGGCAGTATCAACAGAACTGGGACAAATAAAGGCGTATATTAAGGAAACGAACAACTTATTAAATACGTTGATTGGCTCTATAGGGCCTTTTCTTATCGGAAAAACTACACCCCATGATATGTTGGAGAGTGATCATAACATTCAAAAACCCCCCTCCCAGGGGCTCAAATTGAATGACTAAGACTAAAAAGGTGGCTTCCCAGAGAGGAAAAAAACTGAAAAAATCAAAGAACATTAAAAATTTTAAATCAGCTCCAATAAAGAAAATGAATTTTAAGCCTTTATTTAAATTATTGGAGTCTACATCTAAAAGCCGCCACGCCTCTCGACTGGGTGGGAAAGAAGCATCATCGAAAAGTACAATTCCTTTGAGTCAGAGTAAACAAAGCCCCCCACCAGGGGCAGCTAAACCCGACATTGAGAGTGTGGTAGAGATAACAAATAGTGTCTGCTATAATCAAGCCAATGATAAATCACTTGATGCATCACTGACTCCAACTAGTCGCAGGGAGGATACAAATTGGAAGCTACAGCTAGTAAGAGATAAGCTAGCAATTTCATTTTTATCGAAGATAACGAAATTTACAGCAACTTCTTCGATAAGACAGTTTTTCATTACCTGCCTAGAGCGTTATCTGCCGCACATACAGTGCAGAAATTGTATTAAACATGTGACCTATTTGTTCTCTAATGACTTTGAAAGACGCACTATTTTTACAGTACAATCATCATACCTGGCGGACCGGATTTACAAAATCAAAGACACTCTGGTTTCGCAAGGCATCCTAGTGAATCGATATTTCATCAATAAGACCTCCCCTCAACCATTGTTTAACTTCCCTCCCCCACAGTTGGGGAAACCGGACCAGGGAAGGTTGGCTCCTGCTACTAACCAGAGATCTCAAGTACACCCATCTTCTTCCGCCTTGTCAAGCGGCCAGCAACGTTTAGTTATAAAAGTTTCTTCGGAGTGTAGGCCTTCAAGACAGGTGGACTTTGTCCCGGAGGAGCTCCTCCTTTTGGAATCATATGACTCCCTACCGAAACTCGAACAAGAGGAAATCATCAATAGATTAACTCATCTGCTGCAAAGATTAGCAAAAGGAACTCAAGATCCTAAGGGTGTGAAACAATTATTAGCCAGGGACAATAGTCTCGATTCTCAATTAACAAGTCCGGTTAATAACCTTCCCGGTCAAATGAAACAATCGAGCAAAAATAATAGCTTCTCATCATCTGACAATGATATGATACCTCCAAGTCTACTATATCGTGAATGGGTCCAGATCCCCAGGAAGATGGCGAACAATCCAACTTGGCTAGAGATGCGTGAGTTACAACCAGAGGAACAGGGTTCCTTGGATGAAACATCGAGTAAAGATGTTGCCCAAAAGATGACGATCCTACCCGCACAGATTATTTCGAATGTCAGCACACTCTATCCAGAAGTAAATATCATCACTCCATGCCCATGACAAGGGCCAATAACATCAGCTATCTCAATGGATACAATGACTACGCCCAGTCCCCAAAAAGGATTTTACATTTCTAGAGGCAGAGAAAGGGACTCTTCCTTTTCCATCTTATCGTGGAATATAGCTGGATGGAAGAGCAAGATGGCTGATCTGGCATTTATACAGTTCCTTCAACAATTTGACATTATTTTCCTTCAGGAAACGTGGTTAACTGAGGGAGAGTCCCTTGAGATTAGGGGCTATAAAACTTGGTTAAATCCAGCGATCAAATCCGCTTCTAGAGGTCGCGGACGAGGGGGATTGGCTATATTAGTTTCCACCCATCTAAATGGCCAAGTAATAGATCTGAACCCCCAGGCCTCGTCAGTCTCTCTAGCGCTGGGTATGAAGTTCCAGGGCCTACCGCCAGTCATAGGCGTAAATATCTACATCCCCCCGGCAAATTCTAGCTTGCCAGATTCTCCCTGGTTAGTGTTAGACTCTTTTCTAGAAAGTTTACAGGACAGGTTTCCATCCTATGAGCTCCTCCTAGGAGGTGACTTTAATGCCAGAATGGGCATTAATTATCCTATAGGGGATGATGGTTTGACAGGTCCCCTGGAGGGCCTTCCATTTTTAAACAGATCAGCGAAAGATCGAGTAATTAACAAGTACGGCTGTGCCCTGTTTCAATTAATTCAAAAATTCCAACTGGTATGTCTAAACGGCTCTCCATTAGATATTTCTAAAGGCTCTTTTACTTACCATGCAAGGTCCGGGGCCAGCGTAGTGGATTTCTTTCTAGGCTCCTTGCTTTTGGTAAACAACGTTAAAGAACTTAATGTCTTAACCAGGCCTGAAAGTGACCATCTCCCCCTAAGGCTAACCTTCAAGACTGCGGCAAATAATAGATCTGATATTGTAAAGGCCCCTTATTTAGACCCTGAATATGGACGCAAACGATTAAAATGGTCGCAGGAGATAGGGGAAAAAGCTAGCCTTGTTCTGTCAACAAACTCTATTATGCATTTACGCCAACTGGCCTTATCTGACCCACAATATAGCTTAAAACTATATGAGCTCATAATTGCAGAACTCAGTCCACGAATTGAAGATCTTACCATGGCATCAGTCTCCCCCTATCCCAAGACCTGGTATGATAAAGAGTGTAGGATGGCTAAGAAACAATTGACTAAGCAAATTAAATTATTTAGATCTAATAACCACCCGGTCATTTTTCATCAGCTAATAATGAAAAAAAGAGGTTATAAATCTCTTCTCAAGAATAAGAAACAATCTTTTTACCAGGAAAATTGGAGGGCGCTGGCAAAAGCTGCCCAGAAGAGGAATGAGATAGAATTCTGGAAAATGTTACAGGGGAACCCGAAACCAGCAAACTATATAGCCTTCCCCCCCCCATAATGAAGGAGGAGTGGGAAGCTTATTTTAGTTCGATTTTTGGATATCTCCTGTCAAATTCGGCCTGTTCTTCTGAGAAGCCGGTTGATCTTCCGTCTTGGCCTCCGGTTACTATCGAAGATATTGAGGGGTTAGTGTCCTCCCTGAGAGCAGGAAAAGCCCCCGGAGAGGATTTGCTCCCTCCTGACTTTTTTATTCAAAATACATCTTGGTGGGCGCCTCTTCTTGCCACTCTTTTTACTTACATAAACAATACTGGAGTGATTCCACAAGGCTGGTTAACCAGCATAGTGGTCCCGATATTTAAATCAGGAGACCCTACTAAGCCAGCAAACTATCGACCCATAAGCTTGTTAAACGTATCGTTGAAGCTGTATAGTCGTTTGTTGCTGAACAAATTAAAGGAGTGGGATGAGATAGAGTCAATAATACATGATGAACAAGCTGGGTTTAGACCCAAAAAATGCACAATCGACCAGGCATTTATACTCCATCATTTAATAAGGAAAACTAAATCCAAAGTCTTCTCATCCTTATATATGGCCTTTGTAGATTTTTCAGCGGCTTTTGATTCTGTTGACCGAGAGCTGCTGTGGCAAAAATTGGCTTTGACAAACATAGATCGAAGATTGCTCTGGTTGATTAGAGCTTTATATCAAACTAATGCCATCCAAGTCCGCCTAGGAAATAAAGGTACCCTGTCTGCTAAAATCCCAGTGTACAAAGGAGTCAAGCAAGGGTGCTTATTGGCTCCCTTTCTTTTTAATTTTTTTATAAATGATTTAGTCGATACATTATCATCTCCTTTTTTTCCTCCTTCTATTGGCGCAGTAAAAATTTCTATTCTGCTATATGCAGATGATGTAGTTCTATGCTAACGAAAATTGGACTCAAACGCATGCTCCACAAATTGGAGGAGTATTGTCAGTCGCAGAAACTTAAGATCAATCATACTAAAACCAAAATTATGGTATGTGGTAAAGCCAGGAAAGTAAAGAATAATTGGTCACTAAATGGGATCCCTATTGACCAGGTATCTTCTTTTAAATACCTGGGTATTTTTTTGTCTAACAACCTATCCTGGACCCCTCAGCTAAAAGCAGTGACCTTAGCCGGAACACGCGCCCTAGGCTTAGCAAAAAGGTTTTTCTTTACCAAAGGGGGTCAACTTGTTACGCCAATGATAAAAATTTTAACAACTAAATTTCTCCCCAAAATTTTATATGGTGCAGAATTATGGGGATTGGCAGCAGGAACTAAATTGGAGTCAATTCAGAACGCTTTTATGAGGTTGGTGCTAGGTCTTCCCCCGGGGACTCCGTCAGCACATCTTAGAGCTCAGCTGGGATTACCCTCAGTCACGGCACGAATTGATCTTACTTACGATATTGGATTCGAATCTTGAACAGCGAAGATTCAACCTTGGTTAAGAAATGTTGGTATGATCAAATGCTGCGGGAAGGGTGAGCCATGGAATGCCAGTCACTATTCTCCAAATATGATCTTTCCCCAGCTAAATTATTGGAACTAAGCAAAGCAGCACTTACCAACTGGGTTTATGATTATGATGCTGCTCAGGACCGTGCGTCCATAGTGTTGGCCCCGTTCTCAACCTGGTTCTCATATATTAAACTGAATCATATGGCAGCAAAGTACCTAGAAGTACTTGATAGAGCACCAATCAGAAAAGCTTTTACTGCATTACGGTACCAAGTAATGCCCACAGCCTATCTTGATGGCCGTTATCGTGGCATACCAGTGACTCAGTGTCTCTGTATCTACGGCTGTGATGCAATTGAGGAGATCGTGCACTACTTACTCCATTGTCCACTCTACGACGATCCCAGGAGGAAATTTTTATCTCCGTTTTTAGATATTTTAGTACATAGTTCAGATAGTGAGAAGGTAATCTACCTTTTAATGGATAATTTCAATTCAGTGACCCGCGCAGTCGCCAATTTTGCATTGGCTGCACAAAAACTGAGAGATGCCTTTGTGAAACAAATCATATCTTGAAAAGACCTTCCTTATTTTTACATTTGTTTAGCTGTCTAAACCAACTAGAGGTTTTGTGTATATACGTATGTATATGTATGTTTGGTTGCACATGGCCTATGGCTAAGCTTGCAATAAAGTATTCTATTCTACCTGAAGAAAGCTTTTTTGTTGCTTTTGGCATCTCTCACTAACATCAGCTCATTCTCAGCTTTGGCCATCCTGATGCCATTCCTGTTGGAAGTGGGGCAAGAGCAACTCCTGTTTGGGTTCTTTTGTTTGCATTCCAGAAGGGAGACAGAGTGAGGGTCCTCCAGCTGGCTAGGCTTGCCTACCTTTCCCTGTGCTCTTCTCTACCTAACTTCCTGTTGTTGTATACTGATAAGCTCAAGAAAGCTGATCTGCCCCTCCATCCTTTGTCTTATTCGTTGACTGTTCGCAGAGAGAGGAGACATCTTTGTCTTTGCTCTCTCTCCTGAGCCAGGAGGGCAATACCCAAGCCTGGGCACTGCACCTCCAGCTTGGTTAATACTAGGTGTGCCTTTCCTATCTACTATGTATTTCTATAAATAAAGTAGTTTTTCTTATTTTACTAAGTCTTAAGTCTAAGTGATCTAAATGCTGAGTAAAAGCCTGCTTCTTAGGTAAATACACAGACTGGCACACAAGCAGCCCAGACTGCTGATGATCTTTGCATATACAAATTTACATAACAATTCCTGCAATACCGTGCTACCTGTCTCCACTCTTCCTTTGTGGCCTGGCCTTCCTTCCACTTTCTGTATGTGTCATTTTCTTTTCAGGGTATCTCTAAGTTAAGTGGTAACTGGCTGAAATTTGGGGTGCCGGTTTATGACAATAACCTAGAAAGACTACCCTGTAAGTTTACTCATGTGTAATGAACACAATAAAAGGCAGAATTCTGCCCCCAGGGCTTCTTAGGGTATTTTTGGCCCTGAGTGGTTTTTGGTTTCCAGAAAGAAAACAGTAACTGGTAACGGATTGAAATTTGGGACATTGTATAGGTGACATTTTATGTTGTTATGTGCCTTCAAGTCGATTACAACTTATGGCGACCGTATGAATAAGTGACCTCCAACAGAATCTTTCACAAACCACCCTGTTCAGATCTTGTAAGTTCAGGTCTGTGGCTTCCTTGATGGAATCAATCCATCTTTTGTTTGGCCTTCCTCTTTTTCTACTCCCTTCTGTTTTTCCCAGCATCATTATCTTTTCTCATGAATCAGGTCTTCTCATTATGTGTCCAAAGTATGATAACTTCAGTTTCATCATTTGAGCTTCTAGTGATAGCTCTGGTTTAATTTGTTCTAACACCCAATTATTTGTCTTTTTTGCAGTCCATGGTATCCGCAAAGCTCTTCTCCAACACCACATTTCAAATGAGCTGATTTTTCTCTTATCCACTTTTCTGACAGTCTGTGACAGTGTCCTACTTATGTGAAAATTACACAATGAAAAGTGCACTTGCGACCAAGAAATACCCCATGATCTGCATGAAATTAAACAATGACATTGCTCTATATACCAAGGACTGAACAACAAAATACAACAAAAAAGATGGAGACCCAGACATCTTAGGCAGGCTCTCTCCCACAGAATTCTCCCTTCCAGACTGGTACTTGGATATATTCAAAATCAAAAAGTAATTAAAAAACAAACCTCACTAATTACAAAATTGTCTCCACTGTATGGATCCTTTGATTGGAACTCTGCCTACAAGCCTTTTCCACATTCAAAGCATTTATATGGCTTTTCCCCCTTATGAATCGTTTGATGTGCCTGTCAATTGCTGTTTTGACTAAAGCTCTTTCCACACTCCATGCATTTATCAGGTTTATCCCCTGCATGAGTTCTTTGATGTCTACTAAGGTGGCTATGGTCACTGTAGCTCTTTCCACACTCCATGCATTTGTAAGGTTTCTCCCCTGTATGAGTTCCATGATGTCTAGTAAGGGAATTACTGTAACTGAACCCCTTTCCACCATCCAAGCATTTATAAGGTGTGTCTCCTGTATGAATTCTGTGACGTGAACTAAGGGACCTACTGTCACTGAAGCTCTTTCCACACTCCAAGCATTTATAAGGTGTGCCCCCCATATGAGTTCTTTGATGTCTAGTAAGGGGGCTATGGTTACTGTAACTCTTTCCACACTCCAAGCATTTATAAGGTTTCTCCTTTGCATGAGTTCTGTGATGTCCTGTAAGGGACCCACTGTCAGTGAAGCTCTTTCCACACTCCAGGCATTTATAAGGTTTCTTCCCTGTGAGTTCTGTGATGCGAACTAAGGGAGTAACTGTATCTGAAGCTCTTTCCACACTCCATGCATTTATAAGGTTTGTCCCCTGTATGAATTCTTTGATGTGTAGTAAGATTACCACTTTCACTGAAGCTCTTTCCACATTCCAGGCATTTATAAGGTTTCTCCCCTGTATGAATTCGTTGATGTGATGTAAGGGAGCTACTGACAACGAAGTTCTTTCCACACTCCATGCATTCATAAGGTTTGTCCCCTGTATGAGTTCTTTGATGCAAAGTAAGGGAGTATCTGTATCTGAAGCTCTTTCCACACTGGAAGCATTTATAAGGCGTGTCCCCTCTATGAGTTCTTTGATGTCTACTAAGGTGGCTATGGTTACTGTAGCTCTTTCCACACTCCGTGCATTCATGATGTTTATCTCCTGTATGATTGCTTTGATGTAAAGTAAGGGAGAAACTGTGCCTGAAGCTCTTTCCACACTCCTTGCATTTATGAGGTTTCTCCTCTGTATGAGTTCTTTGATGTGAAGTAAGGGAGTAACTGTGACTGAAGCTCTTTCCACACTCCGAACATTTATGTGGATCGTCCCATGAATGAGTTATTTGATGTCTCATAAGGCTGCTTTTCCGAACGAAGCTCTTTCCACACTCCAAGCATTTATGGGGTTTGTCCCCTGAATGAATTATTTGATGTGTAACAAGGTTGCTTTTCTGAACGAAGCTCTTTCCACACTCCAAGCATTTATAAGGTTTCTCCCCTGTATGAGTTCTTTGATGTGAAATAAGGTAGTAACTGTGTCTGAAGCTCTTTCCACACTCCAAACATTTATGTGGTTTGTCCCATGAATGAGTTATTTGATGTCTAACAAGATTGCTTTTCTGATTGAAGCTCTTTCCACACTCCAAGCATTTATGTGGTTTGTCCCCTGAATGAGTTACTTGATGTATAACAAGGTTGCTTTTCTGAACGAAGCTCTTTCCACACTCCAAGCATTTATGTGGTTTGTCTCCTGAATGAGTTATCTGATGTGTAACAAGGCTGCTTTTCTGAATGAACCCCTTTCCACACTCCAAGCATTTATAAGGTTCCTCCCCTGTATGAATTCTTTGATGTAATCTAAGGGAGCTGTTGTTAATGAAGCTCTTTCCGCACTCAAGGCATTTGTAAGGTTTGTCCCCTGTATGAGTTCTGCGATGCAACGTAAGAGAGTAGCTCTGGCTGAAGCTCTTTCCACACTCCATGCATTGATAAGGTTTGTCTCCTGTATGAGTTCTGTGATGTCTAGTAAGATAGCGATTTGCACTGAAGCTTTTTCCACATTCAAGACATTGATACCCTGTATGAGTTTTTTGATGTCTCTGAAGACTGTAACTCTGATTAAAACTCTTTCCACACTCCAAGCATTTATAGGGTCTCTCTCTCATATACCTTGTCTGATGTGTACTCAAGCCTTTTTGGCAACTTAAGATTTTACTGTACTCAGGAGACATGCTCGTTATCTTTAGGTGAAAAGTGCTCTCCTGAATCTTATTTTCATCCCTGTGAGAAGCTCTGGATTCATCCCACAGGTTCTGTGTTTGTCTTCCCTCTTGTATCTCTGCTCCTTCCTCACTTCCCAAGTTTGGTTTCTCCTTCGGCTCCTTGGCTCTTTGTTGTGACACTTCTGATGGTTCTTCCTCAGCTGTGATCCTCCAGGTATCTCCTGGTGGAATAAAAAGGAAAGCTGGTAAAGTGCTATGGAGAAAGCCTGTGTATATAGCGGTCTGTTTACGGTTTGTACTTTATGGGACCTCTCTTTATCTCAGAGTATAACTGTCATAGTTCAAGGCATTGCACTGTGACTATGTTACAGAACTGTTTTAGCAGTAGCTGCTTGGTGTCAGGCTGTGAAGAAAGAGAGAGATCATAACTTTTAATACTTATAGATCAGGATCAGGTAAATTGATTTTGAGTGGTATGGGAAACCACAGGATCTCACTGGCTGGAGGTTCTAGAGATCAAAGTGTGGGCAGTTAGCTGTTTTTCCTCTGCTATTTCTAGACCCTGCCTTCTGAAGCAGAGGTGGCCACTTGGTGCAGCTGCTTCAAAAGCCCTTTTCAGGGCTCCACTACTTTTCCTGCTTTCCCCTGGATCTTTAATAGCTGAAGCCTGCCAGCTGCGTTTGTTGTGTTTTCCTGCCTGACCCAGGAGGTTCAACTTGCCCCAGTTCTCCTTCTTTAGGATTGGCCACCAGGGCTGGGAAAGGTATATTTGCTGAATGACAACAGAAGATTTATGTAACTTTAAAGTTGACAATGAGGACATGGAACTTGTCAAGGATTGTCAATACCTCGGCACAGTCATTAACCAAAATGGAGACAATAGTCAAGAAATCAGAAGAAGGCTAGGACTGGGGAGGGCAGCCGTGAGAGAACTAGAAAAGGTCCTCAAATGCAAAGATGTATCACTGAACACTAAAGTCAAGATCATTCAGTCCATGGTATTTCTGATCTCTATGTATGGATGTGAAAGTTGGACAGTGAAAAAAGCAGATAAGAGAAAAATCAACTCATTTGAAATGTGTTGGAGGAGAGCTTTGTGCGTACCACGGACTGCGAAAAAGACCAATGATTGGGTGTTAGAACAAATTAAACCAGAACTATCACTAGAAGCTAAAATGATGAAACTGAGGTTATCATACTTCGGACACACAATGAGAAGACGTGATTCACTAGAAAAGACAATAATGCTGGGAAAAACAGAAGGACGTAGAAAAAGAGGAAGACCAAACAAGAGATGGATTGATTCCATAAAGGAAGCCACAGACCTGAACTTACAAGATCTGAACAGGGTGGTTCATGACAGATGCTTTCGGAGGTCGCTGATTCATAGGGTCGCCATAAGTCGTAATCGACTTGGAGGCACATAACAACAAACAAATCCTGACTTCTGGAGATCCCTTCCCTGCAAGATCGATCTTTCACATCTGTACCCTGTGCCTACCCTTGAGTGTGTGTGGCTGTGTTTTTTGCCTACTGCCATATACCTTGCGTACTTGCTCCTTCGTGCCTGTGTACGTTGAGTATGTGTTAGCTTAGGTATGGTTAAGATTATTCAGCTAATTCCCTCAACCCAAAGAAATGCATATTATTACTAAGCTATCCCTATTGAAGTTAATAATGTATTCTTCCTGAAGTGTTAAAACGTGTATTTTGATTCTGTGTGTGTATGCTCAATAAATATCCCCATTTAAGGCCTGTGTGTGTGTGTAAGTTACAGAATAAATCTGCCAAGATGCGCTATTGCATCTTGTACGTATGTATGTGAAACACATTGTCTTCTCAGGCAGTTTGCTAACAGAAGGCCTGAATTAATATTCTGTTAATAATACTTGGCTGATGAAGATCAGAAGGGAGGCAGCGGCTGTGAGTCTGCCCTGTGTAAAGACAGAGGAAGGTTACACAATTGGATCAGCTAAACTGTCCGAACGGCCAAAAGTCCAGCTACAGGAGATGTGGGGTCAGAGGAAGATTGTCTTGAAGCCCAACCAAGAGTATCTGAATTAAAATAAATGGGCAAGGAACGAAAGGAACATGGTGGTTAGAGTCTACTACCGACCACCCAATCAAGAAGAAGACGAAGATGAAACTTTTGCAAAGCAAATTGCCAATGTTTTGAGGAGGCATGATATAGTACTAATGGGGGACTTCTGTTATTCCAATATCTGTTGGGAGACAAATTCTGCCAAATACGGCCCCTCCAAGAAATTCCTGACTTGTGTTGCTCATAACTTTCTGCCACAGAAAGTGGAGGATCAACCATCCTTGACTTGATTCTAACCAATAGAGATGACTTAGTGGATGAAGTGGCAGTTATAGGAACTTAGATTTGAGCAACAGCTGAGTGTAGCCATATGCATCCCCTGGACTTTAGCAAAGCCAATTTTAATAAACTCAGAACAATGGTAAGTAAGGTCCCATGGCAAGGAACCCAAATGAGAGGAGGAGTCCAAGATGGGTGGGACTTTCTAAAAAAGGAAATTCGAAATGCACAATTACAAACAATTCCAACACGGGAAAAAGCTGGAAGACAGCAGCAGAAGTCAATGTGGCTTCACAAAAAGGTTAGAGGTGACGTGAAAACAAAAAAGGACACATAGGAAGTGGAAAGGCGGCCAGGCCACAAAGGAAGAGTATAGACAGGTAGCACAGAATTTCAGGGACGGTGTCAGGAACACTAAAGCTGAGAACAAGCTGATGTTAGCGAGGGATGCTAAAAGCAACAAAAAAGCTTTTTTCAGGTACACTCATAGTAAAAGACAGAACGGAAATTGTGGTATAGCTATGGTATAGTATAGGATGGCAAAGTGATAACAGATGACAAAGAAAAGGCAGAAGTGCTCAAATGCTACTTTGGCTCAGTCTTCTCCCAAAAGAGGGTCTGTGATCCTTTGATTCTTATTACTGCTATTATTCTTACCTTTTTTAGAATGAAACTCAAAGCGACTTACAAAAACAAAAAATCTCAAAAACATATACAAAATAAAGATCACAATATTGAAATAGAAATCAAAACTATGTACCAAGCAAAACTCAAAAAACAAGAAATAAATAAATCACAAAACAATATACAATACAATTCAAATGCAGCACAACATACCATTAGGAGTTATCTTGCAAGCCTAAGTAGACAAAAATAACTAGATAAAGAGATATCCTAATGGATACTCTTATTCTTTTCAACTGAACTCCAAAACCTGTATCAATCTTCCTTTATAGGTTTCAAGAGACTTATTTGATTTCAAACTCTTATGAGGGTTTGCACTCCCCATTTGGTGAAGCTGCGGCAGTTTACTTTTGAGATTCTTTGTCTCTGCAGGGGAGAAATAGGTCCTGTAATAGCCATTATTTATTATTATAATTATTAAAAATATTTCTATCCCACCTTTCTACCCTACAATAGGGCACTCAAGGCAGCTCACAATAAAACCATACACAATAAAATCACAAAAACATAAACATAGATTAAAAATACAGTTACAAAATTTAGAGGAATGATATTAAAAGGGACTAAAGAGGTAAAAACTGCAAAGGGTGAAAATAAAATCAGTCACAGGCTCTACTTTCAGTCCCTCCCGAAGGCTCTCTGGAACAAGATGGTTTTCAGAAATCTCCGGAAAACCATCAGGGAGGAAGCAAGCAGGCTTCTTGGGGTTGGGTATTCCAGAGCTTGGGGGCCAAAGCTGAAAAGGCAAGTCTGGCATCTTTCATTCCGAGCACACACAGAAGACCAAAGGCAACCATTCTTAAATCACAGGCAGGTATATATGGGCTTAAGCAGTCCCTCAGTTACATTGGTCCAAGGCAGTTTAGGGCTTTAAAGGTCAGAACCAGCACTTTGAATTGGGCATGGAAACAAACTGGGAGCCAGTGAAGTCGATAAAACACAGGGGTGATATGCTCCCTGTGCCATCATCCAGTTAACATTTTGGCTGCCGCATTTTGAACCAACTATAATTTCTGAACCGTTTTCGAAGGCAGCCCCACGTACAGTGTGTTACAGTAATCAAGCCTCGATGTCACCGATGCCTGTGGCCAAGTCAACTGCTTCCAGGAACGGGCACAGCTGGTAGACCAGTTTGAGGTGGCCAAAAGCCACAGCCACCTAATATTCAAGTAGCAGGGCAGGATCCAGGAGGACTCCCAAACTGCAAACCTGCTCCTTCAAGGGGAGCACCACCCCATCCAGAACAAGTTGCAGCCCTGTCCCTGGTGCACTTTCCCCCCTTGACCAGTCTTGTCTGGATTAAGTTTCAGTTTGTCAGCCCACATCCAGCCCTTCAGTCTCTAGGCACTTGTTTAGGAGGAGCACTCCCTCCCTGCAGTCAGATGGTAGGGAGAGATAGAGATGTGGGTCATCAGCATATTGATGATACTGAACTCCAGCTCTCTGGATGATCTCTCCCAGTGGTTTAATATAGATTTTAAAGAGCATGGGAGACAGAATGGAGCCCTGTGGGGCCACATAGGCCAATGCCCAGGGGGTAGAGCAGTAGTCTCCCAGCACCACTTTCTGGGACCTGTCCGTCAAGTAGGATTGGAACTGTTGTAAAACAGTGTCTCCCAATCCCATCCCAGCTAGACAGCCCAAATGGATACAATGGTCATTGGTACTGAAAGCCACTGAGAGGTCCAGCAGCACCAACAGGGATGCACTCGCACTGTCTGATGCCTGGTCATCAAGCAGAGCAACCAAGTTAAGAGTTAAGCAGCACAGCGAAAAGAGGGTAAGTAGCTCCCATTTATTCCATTATTGAATTGAAGTAAAACAGCTCAGAGCAATAAGTAATAAGGGCAGCCCAAGCTCACCCTGAGCTAGGAGCCAAATCCTGAAAGAACCTATATCTTAGGAGACAGATCCTAGGAGAAGAAAGCCCATAGAAAGCTAGTTTTCAACACCACCCTAGCAGGAAAGCTTCAGGGGACACTGTAAACAAGGCTAAATTCCAGTCGGAGAGAAGGGGGAAAAGGAAACTCCACCGACACATACAGGGAGAGAGTCAGCTCAGTCCTTGCTAAAAAGGGCAGCTTCAGCCTTCCTGAAACACAACCACAAGCTCTGTTTCCCTAGGTTAAAGAAAGGTCAGGCTGTTCTAGGTGGGAAAACAACAAACACAAAAGACTTGCCTGGAAGGCGCAGCCCCTTGCTTACATTAAAAGCAGCCAAAAACTTAAACAGCCCCGCCCCTCGCTCAAGAAGGAAGGAAGCCTGAGAGAATACTAAAGTGTTAAGCCCCAGCTGATAGCCATCAGCCTCAAGTAACACATCATTGGCTGGCAGCAGTAGCTGGGAGGAACCAGCCACACATATAAAGTCAGAGCACCCTAGCGAGGGAGCCTCCTCCATGAGCTAGAGGGAGCCCCAGCTGACGAAGCGTCAAGGCGAGTTAAGCAGCACAGCGAGTTCGGCAGCAGGGCGAGGAGGCCAGGGCCCCCCACTCTGCCCGTCTGTTCCCTGACCTCAACTAAACCGCAGTCTCCAACCCATTGACGTAATAAACCTTAAACAAAACTATGCAGGTAAGAAGCCAGCAGGGGTGTGGGGGCTTTCCAGTGTTTTGCACTGCCTGCAGCATGTACGACTATCTGCCTGTTGGACAGAAGTCGTGGGTGTGCTCTCGGTGCAATGAGCTCCTGGCTCTCCGGGAACGACTTCATTTCCTTGAGGCCAAGGTGGCGGACCTGGAAAAGCTGAGAGAGGCAGAGAGGTGTGTGGAGGAGGCCTTCAGGGACGTTATAGCTGTGTCCCACTCCAACGATGATAACTCTCCTGCTATCATGGAGAACGATGGTCTCGGGGAAGGAGAGCATCCAGCTGAGGAAGAGGGAAACGATCCCTTAGAAGGGACCCATTCCTTGGGGGATGAGCAGCTATCCTCCCGTGCCGAGGATATATCTCCAGGGGGTGGAGGGATCCTTGTAGTGGGTGATTCGATCATTAGGAACATAGACAGTGGGGTGTGTGATGGGCGTGTAGACCGCAAGGTGTTTTGCCTGCCTGGTGCGAAGGTTGCGGATATCGCCCGTCCTTTAGATAGTTTGGTAGACAGTGCTGGGAAGGAGTCAGTGGTCGTGGTGCACGTTGGCACCAACGACATGGGGAAATGCAGCCGTGAGGTCCTGGAAGCAAAATTTAGGTTGCTAGGTAGGATGCTGAAAGCCAGGACCTCCAAGGTGGCTTTCTCCGAAATGCTACCGGTTCCACATGCAGGACCAGCCAGACAGGCCCAGCTTCGCAGTCTCAATGCGTGGATGAGACGATGGTGTCGGGTGGAAGGGTTCGGATTTGTTAGGCACTGGGGAACATTTTGGGACAAGCCGGGCCTGTACAAAAGGGACGGGCTCCACTTGAACCAGAATGGAACCAGACTGCTGGCACTTAAAATTAAAAAGGTAGCAGAGCAGCTTTTAAACTGACTGAGGGGGGAAACCCAACAGGAGCTGAGAAAGGTCCGGTTCGGAATAAACCTCCCCCCTGGGATAAAAACCAAAGAAATGATGAAATTTTAAAAGGGGTAGGCCTAGAAGTAGGCATTGTGAGAGCAGGGGCACAGGATATAAATTCAGAAGAGCAAAATTACCACAGGCCTAACCACAAGTGCCAAAGACACTTGAAGAGAGACACTGCTTACAAGTGCCTGTACGCTAATGCTAGGAGCCTCCGAACCAAGATGGGAGAACTGGAGTGCTTGGTCTTAGAGAAGAGCATTGATATAGTGAGCATAACCGAGACCTGGTGGAATGGAGAAAACCAGTGGGATACGGTTATCCCTGGATATAAACTATATCGGAAGGACAGGGAAGGACGTATTGGTGGCGGAGTCGCTCTATACGTGAAAGAAGGCATTGAATCCAGCAAGCTCGAAAAACCAAAAGAGGCAGACTCCTCCACAGAATCGTTGTGGGTGGTGATACCATGCCCCAGGAGGGACTTAATACTGGGAACGATCTATCGTCCCCCTGATCAAAATGCTCAGGGAGACCTTGAGATGAGATATGAAATTGAGGAAGCATCCAAACTAGGAAATGTGGTAGTAATGGGTGACTTCAACTACCCGGACATAGACTGGCTGCATATGTGTTCCAGTCATGACAAAGAAGCAAAGTTTCTAGATATTCTAAATGACTATTCCCTAGATCAGTTGGTCATGGAACCGACCAGAGGGACGGCAACCCTGGACTTAATCCTCAGTGGGGACCGGGACCTGGTGCGAGATGTAAGTGTTGTTGAACCGATTGGCAGCAGTGACCACAGTGCTATTAAATTAAACATACATGTAACTGGCCAATTGCCAAGAAAATCCAACACGGTCACATTTGACTTCAAAAGAGGAAACTTCACAAAAATGAGGGGATTGGTAAAAAGAAAGCTGAAAAACAAAGTCCAGAGGGTCACATCACTCAAAAATGCTTGGAAGTTGTTTAAAAACACTATATTAGAAGCTCAACTGGAGTGCATACCGCAGATCAGAAAAGGTACCGCCAGGGCCAAGAAGATGCCAGCATGGTTAACAAGCAAAGTCAAGGAAGCTCTTAGAGGCAAAAAGTCTTCCTTCAGAAAATGGAAGTCTTGTCCGAATGAAGAAAATAAAAAAGAACACAAACTCTGGCAAAAGAAATGCAAGAAGACAATAAGGGATGCTAAAAAAGAATTTGAGGACCACATTGCTAAGAACATAAAAACCAACAACAAAAAATTCTATAAATACATTCAAAGCAGGAGACCATCTAGGGAGACAATTGGACCCTTGGATGATAAGGGAGTCAAAGGTGTACTAAAGAACGATAAGGAGATTGCAGAGAAGCTAAATGAATTCTTTGCATCTGTCTTCACAGTGGAAGATATAGGGCAGATCCCTGAACCTGAACTAACATTTGCAGGAAGGGATTCTGAGGAACTAAGACAAATAGTGGTAACGAGAGAGGAAGTTCTAAGCTTAATGGACAATATAAAAACTGACAAATCACCGGGCCCGGATGGCATCCACCCAAGAGTTCTCAAATAACTCAAAGGTGAAATTGCTGATCTGCTAACTAAAATATGTAACTTGTCCCTCGGGTCCTCCTCCATGCCTGAGGACTGGAAAGTGGCAAATGTAACACCAATCTTCAAAAAGGGATCCAGAGGGGATCCCAGAAATTACAGGCCAGTTAGCTTAACTTCTGTCCCTGGAAAACTGGTAGAAAGTATTATTAAAGCTAGATTAACCAAGCACATAGAAGAACAAGCCTTGCTGAAGCAGAGCCAGCATGGCTTCTGCAAGGGAAAGTCCTGTCTCAGTAACGTATTAGAATTCTTTGAGAGTGTCAACAAGCATATAGATAGAGGTGATCCAGTGGACATAGTGTACTTAGACTTTCAAAAAGCGTTTGACAAGGTACTTCACCAAAGGCTTCTGAGGAAGCTTAGCAGTCATGGAATGAGAGGTCCTCTTGTGGATAAGGAATTGGTTAAGAAGCAGAAAGCAGAGAGTAGGAATAAACGGACAGTTCTCCCAATGGAGGGCTGTAGAAAGTGGAGTCCCTCAAGGGTCGGTATTGGGACCTGTACTTTTCAACTTGTTCATTAATGACCTAGAATTAGGAGTGAGCAGTGAAGTGGCCAAGTTTGCTGACGACACTAAATTGTTCAGGGTTGTTAAAACAAAAAGGGATTGCGAAGAGCTCCAAAAAGACCTCTCCAAACTGAGTGAATGGGCAGAAAAATGGCAAATGCAATTCAATATAAACAAGTGTAAAATTATGCATATTGGAGCAAAAAATCTGAATTTCACATATACGCTCATGGGGTCTGAACTGGCGGTGACCGACCAGGAGAGAGACCTCGGGGTTGTAGTGGACAGCACGATGAAAATGTCGACCCAGTGTGCGGCAGCTGTGAAAAAGGCAAATTCCATGCTAGCGATAATTAGAAAAGGTATTGAAAATAAAACAGCCGATATCATAATGCCGTTGTATAAATCTATGGTGCGGCCGCATTTGGAATACTGTGTACAGTTCTGGTCGCCTCATCTCAAAAAGGGTATTATAGAGTTGGAAAAGGTTCAGAAGAGGGCAACCAGAATGATCAAGGGGATGGAGCGACTCCCTTATGAGGAAAGGTTGCAGCATTTGGGGCTTTTTAGTTTAGAGAAAAGGCGGGTCAGAGGAGACATGATAGAAGTGTATAAAATTATGCATGGCATTGAGAAAGTGGATAGAGAAAAGTTCTTCTCCCTCTCTCATAATACTAGAACTCGTGGACATTCAAAGAAGCTGAATGTTGGAAGATTCAGGACAGACAAAAGGAAGTACTTCTTTACTCAGCGTATAATTAAACTATGGAATTTGCTCCCACAAGACACAGTAATGGCCACCAGCTTGGATGGCTTTAAAAGAAGATTAGACAAATTCATGGAGGACAGGGCTATCAATGGCTACTAGCCGTGATGGCTGTGCTCTGCCACCCTAGTCAGAGGCAGCATGCTTCTGAAAACCAGTTGCCGGAAGCCTCAGGAGGGGAGAGTGTTCTTGCACTCGGGTCCTGCTTGCGGGCTTCCCCCAGGCACCTGGTTGGCCACTGTGAGAACAGGATGCTGGACTAGATGGGCCACTGGCCTGATCCAGCAGGCTCTTCTTATGTTCTTATGTTCAAGGCGGTCTCTGTCCCATGACCAGACGTGAAGCCTGATTGGAAAGGATCTAGATAATCCAATTCATCCAGGAAAACTTGGAGCTGAGCAGCCACTACCTTCTCAATCACCTTGCCGAAAAAGGGGAGATGAGAGACTGGGAGGAACTTGTTAAGGTCTGCTCTGTTCATTAGGAAAGGTAAAAAGAAAAAAAGAGAATCAAGGCAAATAATTCATAGCAGATTATTC
Organism: Rhineura floridana; assembly: GCF_030035675.1. Lineage (NCBI taxonomy): Eukaryota > Metazoa > Chordata > Lepidosauria > Squamata > Rhineuridae > Rhineura > Rhineura floridana. The sequence continues at coordinate 207,013,963 of NC_084482.1, forward strand.
CCTTTGCTATGATGGCTGTATTAGCATCACCATCAGGGGCATTATGGGGATAATGAATCATGTTCTGCTTGTGATCTTACCATGCGTGTCTGGCTGGCCACTGTGAAAAAATAATCCTGGACTACACAGACCTTTGGTTTAACCCAGCAGAACTCTTTATGTTATTATGCCCCAGTTAAGTCAATCAGCACCCTTGTAACGATCTAACTGGTAACACCACCAACAGGAATTCATACCTTCCATAGATATTAAGGGGAACAATATCCTTACCCAGAGAGGTCATCGTCTCATGAATCTCCCGCATGACCTGCTTGTACAGAGGTCTCTGGCCTGGATCTAGGAGGACACTTTCCTCCTCAGTGAAATGCAAGGACACCTCCTCGAAGGTCACAACTCCCTGGAACAAAAGAACAATTGCCTTCCTCATAAATACTCTCAGGCAAGGTGTAGACATCATCTCCCTTCCTCACAGTTTGAAGAGAGATGTGGCAAGGGCAAGTGGGGATTTTTCCTTCAGTATTCATAAATTATCTCAAGTCCAGACGGCATTTACCTGAGAGGTCTTAAAGAACTCGAATGTGACATTGCTGATCTTCTAACAAAAACACATTCTCCCAAAGACTGACATTCTTATCTGAGGACCAGCCAATGTATTACATTTAAAAAAGGGGGAGAGGGATAATAATAATTAAATAATAATTTAATTTTTGTGTCGCCTATCTGGCCAAGGCCACTCTAGGCGACGTACACAATTAAATTCCAGTAAAATACAATTTAAAATACGATTTAAAATACATAGCAATACAATACAGTCGACAGTAAAGGATTAAGTTACAGCATAAAACAGTATGTAAACAACGGGCATTCAGTAATAGTGATAAAAGCTTAGCCCACCCCGGAGGTCCCGAAGGCCTGTCCAAAGAGCCAGGTTTTTAATGCTCGGCGAAATGCATCCAAGGAAGGGGCATGTCGAAGATCGAACGGGAGGGAGTTCCAGAGAGTGGGGGCCGCCACTGAAAATGCCCTCTCCCTAGTTCCCACCAACCTAGCTGTTTTCGTTGGTGGTACTGAGAGAAGGCCCTGCGTGGCTGATCTAGTCAGGCGGCTAAGTTGGTGGTACTGGAGGTGCTCCTTCAGGTAAACTGGGCCGAGACCGTATAGGGCTTTAAAGGTTAATACCAACACCTTGAATTGGGCCCGGAAAGCAACTGGAAGCCAGTGTAGATGAACTAACACCGGCGTAATGTGATCACGGTGGCGGCTATTTGTAAGTAAATGGGCCGCCGCATTTTGTACCAGCTGTAGTTTCCGGGTCGTTTTCAAGGGTAGCCCCACGTAGAGCGCACTGCAGTAGTCCAGTCGAGAGGTGACCAGTGCATGCACTACCAGTGGGAGGTGATGAGCAGGGAGGTAGGGTTGCAGCCTCCGTATCAGGTGTAACTGATACCAAGCTGCCCGGCTCACTGCCGAAATCTGAGCCTCCATGGACAGCTTGGAGTCAAGAATAACCCCGAGGCTGCGGACCTGATACTTCAGGGGCAATCTTACCCCATTGAGTTCCAGGTCAACAATACCCAACTTTCCCCTGTCACCCACAAGCAGTACCTCGGTTTTATCAGGATTGAGCTTCAGCCTGTTTCTTCCCATCCATCCACTCACGGATTCCAGGCACTTGGATAAGGTCTCTACAGCCAACTCCAGTGAAGATTTAAACGAGAGATAGAGCTGCGTGTCATCAGCATATTGGTGACACTGCAGCCCAAATCTCCTGATGATACCACCCAGCGGTTTTAAATAGATGTTAAATAGCATGGGAGAGAGAATAGAACCCTGTGGCACTCCACAAGTGAGAGGCCAAGGGTCTGAAATCTCATCCCCCAATGCTACCTGTTGATGCCTGTCAGAGAGAAAGGAACGGAACCACTGTAAAACAGTGCCTCCTATTCCCAACCCTCCCAGGCGATCTAACAGGATACCGTGGTCAACGGTATCAAAAGCCGCTGAGAGATCCAGGAGGACAAGGAAGGTGAATTCTCCCCTATCCATAGCCCTCCTCATATCATCAACCAAAGCGACCAAGGCTGTTTCAGTACCATGTCCAGTCCTGAAACCCGATTGGTATGGATCCAAATAATCCGTTTCCTCCAAGTGTGCTGACAGCTGATTTGCCACCACTCGCTCAATGATCTTGCCCAAGAATGGTAAATTCGAAATAGGGCGAAAGTTGTTCAAAACTTGGGGATCCAAGGAGGACTTTTTCAAGATAGGTCTTACAATTGCCTCCTTGAGGGCCGGTGGCATTACACCCTCCTTCAAGGATGCATTTACCACCGCCCTAATCCCTTCGCCCAATCCAGGAGGTATCCTGGAAATCAGATTAGCTTAGTATCTGTTTAGCAGAAAACATAATTAAAGATAGAATTACCAAACCTAGAGTAATTACAGCACTCATAGGATAAGAGGAAAGATGCTCTCATGGTTCAGTAACTGTTTAATGATTGGGAAAAGTGAGAGTAGGAATTGTAAATAACTCCCAGGTCAACCCCCTTGCTCCAGGGCAATTGATCTTGGCCAGCACAACCTGTGCCACTTTTACCAGGGTTGAGTTAAACCAAATATCAACCCTGTAAGGTAGGGAGACTGCCACCACCCCTTAACCTGGTCTCCCATTCTGGGCCAAGGGGAAACCCAAAATGCCAGAACAATAGACCTGCCACGTATTCCAAAGGACAAGAGCCAAACTATAGTCCTTGTCCTGGGGCTTAAGACAATAAGACCCAATTACATGGTAGCTTGTGTCTAAATAGCCAAGGTGCTCCATTGTGTTCCTCCATGATGATGGCAGGAAAGAACTTATGCCAATGTATTGCTCCAAATTTCATCACTTTACTCCCACAATCTTCTGGGTTAAGCCGGCTGCAAACAGATTTTTTTTTCTGGAAACAACACAGAAATGAGCACTAAATTTCCACTAGATTCCCAAAGGTGGCTTTTGTGAAAAATCAAATAAAATGCAGAAATGATCAGGTAAGGAACTGTTGGGAAAATGGAATAAACTGCTGTCTGAATGCAGCCCTAGTCTGCATCTGTGCTGAAATTGTTTTTTCATTTGTTCTTATTGTTTCATCATGTATTGTTTGCCGCCTTGGGCTCCTTTGGGAGGAAGGGCAGGATAAAAATGTGACAAGAACATCATCCAAGTTACTGTACTGTCACTAAATCTTGGGAGACCAAATTCCATCATTAATTATGCTTAATGTGAAGAAGTACTTTCTTTTGTCTGCCCTGAATCTTCCAACCTTCAGATTCGTTCAGTGGCTCCGAGTTCTAGTATTATGAGAGAGGGAGAAAAATATCTCTCTATCCACTTTCTTCACATCATGATTAATTTTATACACCTCTATTATGTCCCTAAGTTGGTATAGCACAGTGGGGAGGAGAGCCTGGCTGGGAGTCCAGAGTCTGTGAGTTCAAATCCCCACTTGTGTCTCCTGGGTTAGGGTTAGGCCAGCTAAAGATCACCCCCACAGGGAGTGGCTCAGGGGTTACTTGCCCTGCCACCTGTGCAGCCGTGGGCAAGTTGCAGAGTCCCAAGGAGCCCAGTTGCCCCCCAGCTGGCAGTTGCAGACAAGGAAGGGGCTGGCTTGTGCAGTTGTGGCAAGCTGAACAGGCCCTAGCCAGCTGGGGAGAACTAGCCTCAGAGGGAGGCAATGGTAACGCCCTTCTGAATATTGCTTACCATGAAATCCCTATTCATAGGGTCGCCATAAGTCGGGATCGACTTGAAGGCAGTCCATTTCCATTTTTCATTATGTCCCTCCTTACTTGCGTTTTTTCTGAATGATGGTTGCTTGTAAGCAACCTATTTATTGAGCATTCAACCTGATTTTTTTGTAGGAAGAGAGTGGGATGTTGTTCTCAGCAATCTGCATCAGTTCCAGGAAAAGCTTCACTGGCTCAACGTTTTGTCTGCCAGACTATGTTCAAAAGGATGAGGGCCACCTGATTGCTTGGTTAAATTCAGTGGCAATATTAATTCTGGGGGAGAAGGAAACTGCGGAGGGCTGGCAGGTGGGTATTTTAATAATAACCCCATTATTAATATATCAAGGCTTAACCAATGAGCAAACAAAGTAACATAAAGAAGCTGCTATAATAATAGTAATAATGATAATAATAATTCCAAGCAAAAGAAGAAAATGCAGTGCTTTAAAATAACAGGGCTCAGTTGCTGTTAACATATCTCATTTCATCCGTCACCAAATATGCAAGCATTCCTGAGAAATGCTTAAAACAGTGATTCTCAAACGGTGCACCCAGGCACACTGGTGCACCCTAAGAGGTGGCTAGGTGTGCCTCAAATATTATGAAAGTATATTTTAAAAATGAGAAGAAACCCATTTATATAGGGTAAGTAATAGTTTTCTATAGTTTAAGATATTTTTATTCATAGTTTAAAATATATTATTTTTAATTTTGTACACTAAATGCACCAGAAAATTTTTATATGTTTTACAGTGTGCCGCAAACCAGAAACGTTTGAGAACCCCTGCCTTAAAACATAGCCCCCCACACACAGCAATCCAGACCGGGGGGGGGGGGTAGGAGTCAGAAGGCGCCCAGACTGCATCCTCAAACCCATGGAGTCAGCTGGGTGGCCCTTAAAGGTGGCCCCTTCGTTTTTTTCACTGTCTCCCTCCTAGCTACCCACTGACCCAAGGTGTTCAGCACAGCAAGTTGGGGGGGGGGGCGAGAGAAGTCAAAAGGAGCCCAGCCTGCATCTTCAAACCCACGGAGGCAGCAAAAGGTGGACTCCCCTGGTTTTTTCACTATCCCCCTCCTCGCTACCCACTGACCCAAACTGTGCACTTTAATCTTGGGGTAGGACCCTCGCCCCCGCCCTTCCCAGCAAAGAAACTCACCTGCTCGCTCACTGCATAGTTCTCGATTAGGCGGGACAGGAAAGGGAAGCCCATCTTTTGCACTCTTCCCTTCTGCTCTAGGAACAGCTGCTCTATAGTTGTTGTTAAGCATTAAAGAGCCCAGGGGAAGAAATTGCTTGCCTGCTTGCGCACAGAGACGTTCAGCACTTTTCTGAACTGTGTGTCACTCTTATAGGAGTTTCCTAAAAATAGCCTACGCGTATTGTTGACCTGCTAGAATTCTGTGTGAAGAGGGTTTTTTTTTAATGATATGTGTGGAGCAACATTCAGCTATGGCCACATCTACCCCATGCATTTGAAGCACTCGTTTATTGATTTAACACATATACCACTTCATTGTGTAAACACTCTAAGCGGTTTACAAAAAAAATTAAAATTATCAATACAACAGTAAAAAGCAAGTAATCCAAAACATTTATAAAACAATTAAAACAGCAAAAAGATTAAAACACAACACATCAACATCTATGTTTCTGGATATTTATTTTATTGACGACGCTGAAGTTGGTTCCTAGTTCCCAGTTCCTTATCTGTGTGAAATTTCAGTCACTAACAAAGAAGAAAAGTTGACAGCTACAGCAACGTCAAGCCAAATTTAAAATGCCCCTGAAGCCCAAAATAAATAATGGGGTACCCTGTATGATATATCGCTGTAATCAGAAGACTCTCCCCGTCAAGACCGACAATAAATTTATACAATCAAAATTATCAGGATTCCGATATTATCATAAATACATAATGATGTCATAAAATCATAAATAATAAGTAACTGGGGGTACGCACCCCAAAATCTGCTCTGGGCCAGGACAAATCATATACTCCGGGAAAGGGGAGGGTGTCCCCTACAAGATGCCACTGCGTCCCGCCCGGCCCAGAGCCTCTACTGGGCACCAGGCACTCACGAGGGCATCTATGCAAAATCAAACTGGACAAAAACATGCAGAAAAAAATAAGTAACTGGGGGTACACGCCCCCAAATCTGCTCTGGGCCAGGACAAATCATATACTCCAGGAAAGGGGAGGGTGTCCCCTACGAGATGCCACTGCGTCCTGTCCAGCCCAGAGCTTCTGCTGGGCACCAGACACTCACGAGGGCATCTATGCAAAATCAAACTGGACAAAAACACGCAGAAAAAAATAAGTAACTGGGGGTACACACCCCAAACTCTGCTCTGGGCCAGGACAAATCATATACTCCAGGAAAGGGGAGGGTGTCCCCTACGAGATGCCACTGCGTCCCACCTGGCCCAGAGCCTCTGCTGGGCGCATGGCGCATGGCAGGGCATCTATCCAAAACCAAAGCAGACAAAAACTTACAGGAAAAAATAAGTAACTGGGGGTACACGCCCCAAAATCTGTTCTGGGCCAGGACAAATCATATACCCCAGTAAAGGGGAGGGTGTCCCCTACGAGATGCCACTGAGTCCCGTCCGGCCCAGAGCCTCTGCTGGGTGCAGGGCACATGGGAGGGCACCTATCCAAAATCAAACCGGACAAAAACTTACAGGAAAAAATAAGTAACTCGGGGTACACGCCCCCAAATCTGCTCTGGGCCAGGACAAATTGTATACCCCCGGAAAGGGGAGGCTGTCCCCTACAAGATTCCACTGCGTCCCGCCTGGCCCAGAGCCTCTGCTGGGTGCAGGGCACATGGGAGGGCATCTATCCAAAATCAAACTGGACAAAAACTTACAGGAAAAAATAAGTAACTGGGGGTACACGCCCCAAAATATGCTCTGGGCCAGGACAAATCATATACCCCAGGAAAGGGGAGGGTGTCCCCTACGAGATGCCACTGAGTCCTGTCCGACCCAGAGCTTCTGCTGGGCACCAGACACTCACGAGGGCATCTATGCAAAATCGAACTGGACAAAAACATACAGGAAAAAATAAGTAACTGGGGGTACACGTCCCAAAATCTGCTCTGGGCCAGGACAAATCATATACCCCAGGAAAGGGGAGGGTGTCCCCTACTAGATGCCACTGAGTCCTGTCCAACCCAGAGCTTCTGCTGGGCACCAGACACTCACGAGGGCATCTATGCAAAATCGAACTGGACAAAAACATACAGGAAAAAATAAGTAACTGGGGGTACACGCCCCAAAATCTGCTCTGGGCCAGGACAAATCATATACCCCAGGAAAGGGGAGGGTGTCCCCTACGAGATGCCACTGAGTCCTGTCCGGCCCAGAGCTTCTGCTGGGCACCAGACACTCACGAGGGCATCTATGCAAAATCGAACTGGACAAAAACATACAGGAAAAAATAAGTAACTGGGGGTACATGCCCCAAAATCTGCTCTGGGCCAGGACAAATCATATACCCCCGGAAAGGGGAGGGTGTCCCCTACAAGATTACATTGCGTCCCGTCCGGCCCAGAACCTCTGCTGGGTTCAGGGCACATGGGAGGGTATCTATCCAAAATCAAACTGGACAAAAACTTACAGGAAAAAATAATTAACTGGGGGTACACGCCCCCAAATCTGCTCTGGGCCAGGACAAATCGTATATCCCCGGAAAGGGGAGAGTGTCCCCTACGAGATGCCACTGCGTCCCGCCTGGCCCAGAGGTTCTGCTGGGCGCAGGGTACATGAGAGGGCATCTATCCAAAACCAAAGCAGACAAAAACATACAGGAAAAAATAAGTAACTGGGGGTACACGCCCCAAAATCTGCTCTGGGCCAGGACAAATCATACACTCCAGGAAAGGGGAGGGTGTCCTCTATAACATTCCAGTGCGTCCTGCTTAGCCCAGAGGTTGTGGAGGCCGCAGGGCGTGTATGATGGCATGTACTCACAACTAAAATGGACAAAAACATTCTCTACAAGAATCCGTGGCTTCCTGACTTGCCCAGAATTTCTTGTGTGCAGAAGGAGTGGATCTGAGCAACTATACATACCCAAATGTTTAAATTAGGTAGGGGGAAAAAGGATCTGGTGGTGCCCACCCTAAAACTTTATTTGAAGTATTATATATCATTCATTCATTCATTTCATTCATTCATTCATTGGCGATCACTCGTGGCCGAGTAAGACTGTAAGGTCTTTAGCGGTGGGTCCATAAGTGACTGTAGAGGCCAATTCTGGATCCACACAGCCTCCCACAGTGAGGACATAGGTTTCCAGATGGAAGATGGTCACGATGAGGATTTGCTTGGCGTGCCTTCCGCTTAGCTCGCTTGTCCCTTTTGCCCTCTACTCGTGCTTCTTCAAAGTCCATAGCACCTTTGATAATGGCCGACCTCCATTTGGGACGTTCATGGGCCAAGGCTTCCCAGTTCTTAATGCATGTTACATCTTTTAAGATTAGCTTTGATAACATCTTTAAACCTCTTTTGCTGTCCACTGATATTCCTTTTTCCATCCTTAAGTTGGGAGCAAAGTACCTGCTTTGGAAGACAGCGATCAGGCGTTCGAACCACATGGCTGGTCCAGCGAAGTTGCGGTTGAAGGATCATTGCTTCAACACTGGTGGTCTTTGCTTCTTCCAATACGCTAACATTAGTCCGCCTATCTTCCCAAGTAATTTGCAGAATTTTCTGGAGGCAGCGTTGGTGGAATCTTTCAAGAAGTTGGGAGTGGCGTTTATAGATGGTCCATGTTTCACAGGCGTACGGTAAGGTCAGTAGTACAATGGCTTTGTAAATAAGCATTTTGGTCTCCCTGCGAATATCCCAATCCTCATACACTCTACGTTTCATTCGGGAGAATGCGGCACTTGCAGAGCTCAGATGATGCTGAATTTCAGCATCAATGTCAGCTTTTACAGAGAGATGGCTGCCAAGGTAAGAAAATTGATCGACATTCTCCAGCATTGCACCATTAAACTGGATTGACGGTGCTACAGAGGGATTGGTTCGCACTTGCTGATGAAGCGCTTTGGGGGTTTTTATGTTAAGCGAGAGGCCAAGCTTTTCATATGCTTCTGCAAAGACATTTAGGATAGTTTGAAGATCTTCCTCTGAATGTGTGGAGACTACATTATCATCGGCATATTGAAGTTCTATGACAGAGGTTGTAATTACCTTACTTTTTGCTTTCAGCCTACTGAGATTAAAAAGCTTTCCATCGGTTCGATATGTGATTTCCACGACAGTGGGAAGTTTCCCCTCAACAAGGTGTAGAATCATGGCGATAAAAATAGCAAATAAGGTCCGAGCAATGACACATCCCTGTTTGACGCCTGATCCCACTTTGAATGGATCACTTTGACAGCCACTGTTATCCAAAATTGTTGCCCTCGTGTCGTCATGGAGGAGTCGCAAAACATTCACAAATTTATCAGGGCATCCAATTTTCAGAAGGATGGTCCAGAGGGCAGTTCGATTTACAGTATCAAAGGCCTTAGTCAGATCAATAAATGCCATATACAGAGGTCGGTTTTGCTCCCTGCATTTTTCTTGAAGCTGTTGTGCAGTGAAGATCATGTCCACTGTCCGCCTGGAAGGGTGGAAACCATTTTGGGATTCAGGGAGAATGTCTTCTGAAATAGGTAGGAGGCAATTTGCAAGGATCCTTGCAAGGATTTGACCTGCGGTAGCAAGAAGAGAGATGCCTCGGTAGTTCCCACAATCTGTTCTATCACCCTTCTTGAAAAGAGTGATAATTATGGCACCCCTAAAGTCTTCTGGGATCTCCTCCCTCATCCAGATTTTTTCGATGAGCTTATTAAGTTGTTGTGTAAGTTCAGGCCCACCTTTTTTAAAGACTTCAGCAGGAATCCCATCAGGTCCACTAGCTTTGTTATTTTTCATTTGATTAATGGCTTTACTGACTTCATCCAAATTAGGGGATACTGCAAGCTCATCTCTAATTTGTTGTTGTGGGATTTGCGAAAAGACCTCATCAGCCACAATAGAGTTATGATTAAGGAGATCGTGGTAATGCTCTTTCCAATGCAGTGCAATAGACTGTTTGTCCTTTAGAAGTTTGGTACCATCTATTGAACGTAAGGGATTTGTACCATAATTTGTTGGTCCGTAGATGGCCTTTGTGGCATTAAAAAAGCCCCGTGCATCATGAGCATCTGCAAAATGCTGGATTTCTTGAGCTTTCTTTATCCACTGGGCGTTCTTCTCTAGTTCTTCTTTGGACCTCAGCCTTTGCACTAGCATAGATTTTTTTCTTAGCAGCACAGTTAATGTCTTTTTGCCATATCTGGAAGGCTTTCCTTTTCTTGTCAATGATATGTTCAATCTCACTATCATTCTCATCAAACCAGTCCTGATGTTTCTTAGTTTGGTATCCAATAGTTTGTTCACATGCTGCAATAATGGATGTCTTCAGTTTAATCCAGTGTTCCTCGACATTTTCAGGGAGTTCCGTCAGTAGATGTTTCTTGAGAGTTCTTTGAAAGCAAGCTCGCTTAATAGGATCTTGAAGGGCATGGGTGTTCATTTTATGCCTTGGTTTTCTTCCTTGGAGCCTACGTTGAGGAACAATATTAATGGCCATAGTGGATTGAATTAATCGGTGATCTGTCCAGCAGTCATCGGCGCTCATCATGGCCCTGGTGAGGAGTACATCACGACGATCTCTGGCACGGACAATTATGTAATCCAGGAGATGCCAGTGCTTCGACCGAGGGTGCTTCCATGATGCTTTAAATTTATATTTCTGTCGAAAGAGTGTTTGTGATAACAAGATTATGCTCTGAACATTAACTCAGAAGTAGAGTTCCATTCAGGTTGCTATTGCCAACTCCTTCTTTCCCAAAGATTTCTGGCCATAAATCAAAATCACGCCCAACTCTTGCATTGAAATCGCCCAGGAGGATAATTTTGTCCTCCTTAGGTATCTCTGATAAGATGGTGTCCAGCTGGGTATAAAAATTTTCCTTGATGTCTTCATCAGCATCTAATGTTGGTGCATAAGCACTTACAATAGTTGCCTGCTGGTTTTTGGCAAGTTTTAATTAGAGAGTTGAGAGTTGTTCATTAATGCCAGTAGGAACTTCTGACAAGAGCTTCACAAGATCATTTTTAATAGCAAAGCCTACTCCATGTATTCGTCGTTCTTGTTCAGGCAGTCCTTTCCAGAAGAAGGTGTAACCACCTTTTTCTTCCTTCAGTTGTCCCTCTCCTGCTCTTCGAGTTTCTTGGAGTGCTGCTATGTCAATACCAAAACATCTCAACTCCCTCTCAATGATGGCAGTTCTGCGTTCAGGACATTCACTATCTGTATTGTCCAGCAATGTTCGTATATTCCACGTTCCAAAGTTCATTTGTCTTTTGCGACTGCTAAGTGGTGACCCCACTGGACGTGGTAATCCAGTCAGGGAGAGAGATGAGGCAGACTATATTTAGAGCACCTTTTCTAGCACCTTCCCCATAAGGGGTGAGCAGAGTGGATCCTGAATCGGAATGCTCAGTCATGGATACAGCTGCCGAACAACTCAACTGCCTCGGTCCTTGAGCCAGGACTACTGAGTCTGTATCCACTGCCCATGTGCCGGTCCATGACTAGCGGCTTTCAGATTTCACAGTCCTGCCCCCGTTGCCATCCGCCGATCGCCATGTGACTTTTGGTTTGGTTTGGTTGGAAGACGCCTGTGCGTGAATTTGTTTTATGTGGGGAGATCAGTGCACGACGATCAACACACAATCTTGATAGAAAAAGGCTTTGATCCAATGGCATGGATACCTCGTTGATTGGAAGTCTTTTATCTGCTGCAGCCTTCATCTGCCTTCACAGCCGTTGTAACATACACATTGTTATCCTCCGCTTGTTCTGCTGTTGAGGACTTTCTTTGATTGTTCTTTGTCTGGTTCCTCTCCCTTGACCTTACGGCCATGGATGACCCCGCTGGGAGTACATGACTCCCGACGGCATCACTCACAGGTTTCATTGGAACACGCAAGCCACTCACCACTGCAAGGTGACGATCCATACACATATTCATACAGGACAGGGTCCTCTACAAGATGGCATTGGTTCCAACCCAGGTCAGAGCTTTTTGTTCAGTTATAGCTCAGACAAGGTCATTTATCATTTCTGATTTTAGAGTGTTTTGAACTGTATTTAATTATGCATTTTATAACTTTTGTGATCCGCCCGAAACGTTTTAGTTAACTGCAGGGAATAAATCTAAACAACACCAACAACATTAATTTATGTATCAGAAGAATAGCCAAAATCTATAGGAAACATTATAAGAAACTTGGATGCCCATTCCAAATTATGATTTGGGGCACCACGAATCATAGTTCCACACATCAGGGATACTGTCTTCTATTAGATGCCATCCATGCATAGTTTAGAGTCTCATCTATGAAATTACATCTTTATGCTTCTTGAGTGAATCGTTGTCTGGTGATCCGGCCAAGTTTCCATCTGCCATGGCACCAGATAACATAGAGTCATACTGTGAGAAGAATTGTTGTGCATTTGATTTATTATATCTCTAAATAAATTACTACACATATATATTATATTTCTCCAACAGGTAAGAACCAAGTATACAAATGAACATATAAACAAGTGCAGACTTAATTTAAAAAACAAATAAGGAAGTCACATTTATCAGAACTGGTAAAACGGTAAAAAACATTTTGCTTAGAAATATATTAGAACATTTTTGCAGTTTACAAAATCAACACCATTTCACATGGGCTGGAATTAAACAATTTCACCCATTTGAAATAATCTCCTGGTTTTCAAACATCTCTGAAACAGCAGTAGATTTAGAAGAGGACCTTCTAAACTGCACATTGCACATCATCGTTATTGTTTGGTCCTTTATAGCCTCGTTGCTACAATATGACTTGGAGTACTATTTTTCTTTGTGAAGTCTTGGAACAACTCATTTGTTGCACAAATATCACCACATTTGCCCAGGGTGGCAAAAAAGTGATACCCCCCCAAGTCTTTTAAAAACATCTTTAAAACAAAAGATCTTTACAAAATCAAATACAAAACATTGAAAAACACCTTTTGAAAATTACAAAACATTGTTGAAAACATCTTGAATATAATTCCAATACAGATGCACACTGGGACAAGGTCTCTCCTTAAAAGGGTTGTTGAAAGATGGGATTTTCTTATGTTTAATTTTTGTATCGGTCTACCCTCTTACTCACCTTGTTACAGCTCAAATATTATTATTTCAAAAAGCCATTGGTATTGGCGACAGAAGGAAACGTGGCAGGTGAAACAACAATGATTTCTTGAAGATGTAATTTCATAATTGACACTCAAAAGCATTCATGGATGGCATCTCAGAGAAGACACTCTTCCAGGTGCAATGTAGTATGTTTTATGGTGCCCCAAACCATATTTTGTGATGGGCACCTCATTTCCTTATTCTTTTCCTGTACATATTTGCTATATTTTCTAATACATATATGCCCTTGTCTGTGCCATACAGATACAAGAAATTCTGAATTGGGTGGGAACCTTCTCCAGAATGCATGGGTGTATGACCTGCAGTGCCCAAAGCATGTTTGATGGTGGAATCCCACAGTTCCTTATGTATTTTTTACATAGCTTGATTATTGTTGTTGTGCATAGATGTCGATACCTGTTCCGTATGACCACAAACCATGCCAGGCAGGATGCAGTGGCATCTCGCGGAGGACACTATTCACTTTGCTCAAGTGAATGATTTTTCATAGCCCACAGAAGATTTTGTAGTGGTCACCACAATTTATTTATTTATTTATTTATTTATTTATTTATTTATTTATTTATTTATAGAATTTATTAGTCGCCCATCTGGCTGGCTGTCCAGCCACTCTGGGTGACATACAACATAGGCATATAATACCTAGACATTGAAAATCTAAAAACAATGAAGATAAAATCTAGCCCACCCCAAAAGCCTGCCTGAAGAGCCCGGTCTTCAAGGCCCAGCGGAAGCTCATCACAGAAGGGACATGGCGGAGATCATTTGGGAGGGAGTTCCACAGGGTGGGGGCCACAATTGAAAAAGCCCTCTCTCTCATACTCACCAGTTTGGCTGTTTTGACTGATGGGATGGAGAGAAGGTCTTTTGAGGCTGATCTTGTTGGGCGGCATAGCTGATGTTGCTGGAGGCGTTCCTTTAGATAGACTGGGCCGAAACCGTATAGGGTTTTAAAGGTCAAAACTAACACCTTGAATTGGGCCTGGTAAGCAACTGGTAACCAGTGCAGCTCTTTTAGCACTGGAGTGATATGATCTCACCAGCAGCTGCTTTTAATCAGGCGCGCCGCCCCGTTCTGTACCAGTTTTGCCATATTTACTCTTCATTATTTTAGCTGGGAAAGACATGCATGTCATAGAGTACACCATCTTTTTTCCTGGGGTATATGATTTGTCCTGGCCCAGAGCGGTTTTTGGGGCATGTACCCCCAGTTACTTATTTTTTCCTGTATGTTTTTGTCTGCTTTGGTTTTGGATAGATGCCCTCCCATGTGACCTGTGTCCAGCAGAAGCTCTGGGCCAGGTGGGACGCAGTGGCATCTCATAGGGGACTCCCTCCCCTTTCCTGGAGTATATGATTTGTCCTGGCCCAGAGCAGATTTTGGGGCGTGTACCCCCAGTTACTTATTTTTTCCTGTAAGTTTTTGTCCAGTTTGATTTTGGATAGATACCCTCCCATGTGCCCTGCACCCAGCAGAGGCTCTGGGCCAGGCGGGACGCAGTGGCATCTCGTAGGGGACACCCTCCCCTTTCCTGGGGTATATGATTTGTCCTGGCCCAGAGCAGATTTTGGGGCATGTACCCCCAGTTACTTATTTTTTCCTGCATGTTTTTGTCTGCTTTGGTTTTGCATAGATGCCCTCATCAGTGCCTGGTGCCCAGCAGAAGCTCTGGGCCAGACAGGACTCAGTGGCATCTCGTAGGGGACACCCTCCCCTTTCCTGGGGTATATGATTTGTCCTGGCCCAGAGCAGATTTTGGGGCGTGTACCCCCAGTTACTTATTTTTTCCTGTAAGTTTTTGTCCAGTTTGATTTTGGATAGATGCCCTCCCATGTGCTCTGCACCCAGCAGAGGCTCTGGGCCAGGCGGGACGCAGTGGCATCTCATAGGGGACACCCTCCCCTTTCCGGGGGTATATGATTTGTCCTGGTCCAGAGCAGATTTTGGGGTGTGTATCCCCAGTTACTTATGATTTATGATTTTATGACATCATTATGTATTTATGATAATATCGGAATCCTGATGATTTTGATTGTGTATATTTATTGTCGGTCTTGACGGGGAGAGTCTCCTGATTACAGCGATATATCATACAGGGTACCCCATTATTTATTTTGGGGTTCAGGGGCATTTTAAATTTGGCTTGACGTTGCTGTAGCTGTCAACTTTTCTTCTTTGTTAGTGACTGAAATTTCACACAAATAAGGAACTGGGAACTGGGAACTAGGAACCAACTTCAGCGTCGTATTTTATTTATTATTTATTTAAAATATTTCTATCCCGCACTTCTACCCTACAATAGGGCACTCAGGGCAGCTACAATAAAATCACACACATATATAATAAAATACACAAGAAAATACACAATAAGACATAAAACATTACAGTAAATTAAAATGTATAAAATACGATTAAAGTACATAAAATGCATTATGCACATACATACATAAAATGCATTATGCATACACATACAAACATGTATATATGTGCATACACATATAAGAAAGTGAGAATAAAAGAACTTAAAAGATAAAAATAAAAGATAAAAAACTTAAAACAGTGTCAGGCTGACCTGTCAGTCCCAAAGCTCTCTGGAACAAAATAGTGTTATGAGCATGGGTGTTGGGATGGATGATTCCTGTGGGTCCCCTTCCCAGCCTCTGATTTGGAATCCTATGCCTTGGGGCTGGCTCTGGTGACTATCAGATGAATTTCCTTTGTTAAACAAATAGAGTCTCCAGGTAAGATAATGGGCCTATCAGTTGCCCAGCAATGGTGAATGGGCCAGGAAGACCCTTTTGTCATTGAAACTCTTCTGGGGAGCATCCCCCCCTTCCTGGAGCCCAGCAGAGGCTTGTAGTTTGGGTGTGTCTTCTAGAGAATGTTTGGAGACTGAAGGCAGGCAGAGAGACTGGCTCTCTGCACCATGGCATTTGGGGTGCCTCCTGCAACCCAGATGGAAAAGCTGGATATTGGACTGCTGATGCCTTGAACCCCTCCATCTTAGGCTCAGGTTGGAATGTGTGTAAATAAACAAACAATTTTTCATAAAGGCACCGCAGTCTCCGCTGACCACTGGTGTTAACAGTGGGATTGAGTTTCCCGGGAGAAGCATTGGGAGCAAGGTGTGCCTGAGTCAAGATGGAGGAGATAACAGCAACCCTCCTGGGACAGATAAAATTGATATACCAGCAACAAAGGCAACGAGAGCGCCAGGAGGACTAGCAGCAGAGGCAACGAGAGCGCCAAGAGGAACGGGAGCAAAGGCAACGAGAGCGCCAGGAGCACTGGCAATGAATGAGTAAGATATTGGGAAGTACCTTTGAAGAGGAAAAGGAGACCCCATGTGAGGAGGTGAGAGCCCTGCCTGATCAGCTGCTGCAAGGGGTTAAGAATGACCTAGGAATCCAGCTGCAGAGCGCCCAGACTGGGGTGGCTAAAGAGATCCAGAAAGTGGATGGGCAGCTGGAGGGATTGGACTGTGAGGAGTTACAGTCAGTAGCGGAGAAGGAAGAAGCTGTGATTGTCCAGGAGCCTACCAGTGGGGAAGACAGCAGAAAGCTGGAAGTGGGGAAGGGGACCCACAGGAATCATCCATCCCAACCCCCATGCTCATAACAATAGTTTTTACAAGTTTCAGGAAGACCATCAGGAAGGGAACAAAGTGGGCTTCTCGGGGCAGGGAATTCCAAAGTCTGGGAGCCACAATTGAAAAGCCTCTCTCCCACATGCCTGTCAATCTAACTCCTTTCATTCCAGGCACGCAGAGGAGACCAGAGGCAGATGATCTTAAATCCAGGCTAGGAACATATGGACGTAAGCGGTCCCTTAAATACACTGGTCCAAGGCCATTTAGGGCTCTAAAGGTCAAAACCAGCACTTTGAATTGGGCTCTGAAACAAATTGGGAGCCAGTGGAGTCGATAAAGCACAGGGGTGATATGCTCCCTGTGCCGTGCTCCAGTTAACATTCTGGCTGCTGCATTTTGGACCAACTGTAGTTTCCCAATCGTTTTCAAAGGCAGCCCCACGTAGAGTGTGTTACAGTAATCAAGCCTCGATGTCACCAATGCATGTGTCACTGTGGCCAAGTCAGCTGCTTCCAGGAACGGACGCAGCTGGTAGACCATTCTGAGATGTCCAAAAGCACCCCTGGCTACCGCAGCCACCTGATATTCCAGCAGCAGGGCAGGATCCAGAAGAACTCCCAGACTGTGGACCTGCTCTTTCAAGGGGAGTGCAACCCCATCCAGAACAGGTTGCAACCCTATCCCTGGGGCAGTTTTTCCCTTGGCCAGCAACACTTCCGTCTATTGTTCTGTGTGATGCAGCGAACCCAGTTGGCACAAGAGATTGCTGAGAGTATCCCGGTTAAAGGATTTCAGGTCCGGTAGAGATTCAGACGCGTTAATAGGTTTAAGAGTCTTTATTCCAAAAGACATACAGCTACAAGAATCACAAGCGCCAAAAACAACCCCCACACTTGTTTTCGGTTTGCCGAGCGCTTTTATCTCATTCCGTGCCCTTGCTCAGCAACATCTGCAGTTTGGCCTTGGCACGAACACATAGCTGGCTTAACCCCACAATTGCCTGTTTTACTGTCTTTGTGGAAATACATTGCTTCTGAGCATACAACAGCCCCCACCCCACAAGACAGTAAACATTTTTACATTACATCACATTACATTTCATTTCAGTTCGTTTCAATTTCAGTAGTTTACACACACTCGGTTTCTTTATTCACATGAATTTAGGTTCCATACATGTCATGTATAAAGTATCCTCATCTGTTAATGTGCTTGTTTGTGAGCCTTGGCCCATGACTTTGCTCACTGTAAATCGCACTGGAGGCTTCCCTAAATTAGCTCTTGTAGATCGCCTCACTGGTGGTACGGGCTCCTCTTCCTCTGTATTTTCACTATTTGAACTAGTGCCATTTGAGCTAGATAGATCATCCTCTTCTTCTTTAACCTGTTCATTTACTTGTGAACCATTTAAGAAAACCAATGTGTTTTGTTCCCACTCTTGCTCTGGAACCCTTACACTTCTACTCAAAACAACTTGTCTTTGCTCTGTAACCCATACTCTGTAATATGTATTCTCAAATCCAAGAACATTTCCTTTCTGAGCTCTTGGGGCTAACTTTCCATGTTGTTTCCCTTTATCTATGTGCACCCAGCACTTTGCCCCAAATTGTTTAATGTGAGCCACCCTTGGCTTCTTCCCTGTTAGCTTCTCATATGGAGATACACCAAGGGCTCTATGTATCAACCTGTTCTGGATGTAAGCAGCATATATGATGCATTCTCCCCAAAACATGTTTCCCAGCTCAGAATCCCCCAGCATGGCCCTCGTGGCCTCCTGAAGGGACCTGTTTTTCCTCTCTGCTACCCCGTTCTGAAACGCGGAAAATGGGGCAGTAAAGTTTTGCTCTATTCCTTTACTCTCTAGGTATTCCTTTAATGCTTTTCCAGTGAACTCACCCCCCTGATCTGAGCGTATTCTCCTAATGATGACACCATGTTGCACTTTCACTTTCTCAATGAACAAATGCAGTTTCTTCTCTGCCTCGTCTTTGCTCTTCAGCAAATAAACATTGCAATACCTCGTAAAGTCATCAACAATCACCATAAAGTATTTCGCACCTCCTTTTGAACTTTGAAATGGTCCTGACAAGTCTACATGTATTAATTGGTATGGTGCGTCAGTGCTACACTCAGCCTCTCTGTTCTTTGGTGCAACAGTGTCTTTAGCTTTGTGACATGCTTTGCAATCTACAAATTGCTCACACTCCTGACTTTTCAAATCTTCACTGTGTTTTGGAGTTTTCATAATGGTTTCATAATTAGCATGCCCTAGATTCCTGTGCCATGTGTGCACGCAACTCTCATGTGTTTGCCTGTTTGCTTTTAGTGCTGCACACCCTGCATGTTTGGTTTGAATCACATATTGAGCGTCTTTAAGGCACCCCTCCATACAGACCTCATTGTTCTTAATCACTTTACATTTCCCTTTGTGAAATAACACAGAATAACCCATTTCATTCAGTTTCTTGACAGATAATATATTACAATCCAATTGCGGAACAAACAATACATCTGTAATTATTGTTGTCAGCAAACCTACTTTCAATGTTCCTCTAGCCAATACGTCTCTTCTTGAGCCATCGGCTAACACCACAGTCTCTGACACGGATCTTGATGTATGAAACAGTTCTGGATCTTTTATTAAACAATGAGACGCTCCCGAATCACAAATCCACTCACATGGTTCTGATTTATGAGCTCTTTCACTCACCAGTTTAACGCTAGATTGCTGCCAGCCTCGTCTGCCACGCTTGGCTGCACAGTCTCGCTGTAAGTGCGTTGTAGCTCCACAGGAATAACATGCTTTCTGCCCATTCACTGTGTCTTTGAAGTTCTGCTTCTTGCTTCTTTCTTGCTCCGTCTTGGCTAATTCTTCTCTTCTCTGCCATTCCTGAAGAAGTTTAGACGTAATATTTTCCTCATTAAGACCGGCTTCAGGCATCGCTTCGATCGACGTCACAAGGGAATCCCAGGATTTATCAAGAGACGACAAGATTATAAACACTCTTTGAAGC
The DNA here is from genome assembly GCF_030035675.1 of Rhineura floridana. Lineage (NCBI taxonomy): Eukaryota > Metazoa > Chordata > Lepidosauria > Squamata > Rhineuridae > Rhineura > Rhineura floridana. Next base: position 207,033,629 of record NC_084482.1, read on the forward strand.
CTAGAATGTGCCACGTTTCTCTCCTCTAATTCTGCGAACAGCCGTCTGAATTCCGTCAGATGCTCAGACATGGAACAGCCTTCTTCCAGTCTCATCTGATATAACTTCCGAGCCAGAAATATCTTAGATCTCGCTGTCTGTCTCACATGGATCCCATTTAACACTGTCCACATCCTTTTAGTAGTGGGCTCATTCTGCACATATAGCAATTGAGAGTCTGACAATGACAGAATAATAAACGCTCTTGCCTTATCATCTTTGTGGAGCCATTCATTCTGCGGAGCTGCCGGTGGGGCTGTATCAATTACATCCCAGAGGTCTTCTTTAGTCAAAAATGCTTTCATCCGTAGTTTCCAGCTACTGTAATTCTTCTCTGTTAGCCGCTCCAGAGGTAACCCTGCTGACATTGCCACAGCCATACTCATCAGCACACTTCTGTTCACCTCTCCAACACTCGGCCACAATCTTTATACGTCTTCTCGAACCTGCAACCTCTGTGTTACGCTGCGTAGGCTGGGCCCATAACCCCTGTTGTTCTGTGTGATGCAGCGAACCCAGTTGGCACAAGAGATTGCTGAGAGTATCCCGGTTAAAGGATTTCAGGTCCGGTAGAGATTCAGATGTGTTAATAGGTTTAAGAGTCTTTATTCCAAAAGACATACAGCTACAAGAATCACAAGCGCCAAAAACAACCCCCACACTTGTTTTCGGTTTGCCGAGCGCTTTTATCTCATTCCGTGCCCTTGCTCAGCAACATCTGCAGTTTGGCCTTGGCACGAACACATAGCTGGCTTAACCCCACAATTGCCTGTTTTACTGTCCTTGTGGAAATACATTGCTTCTGAGCATACAACACCGTCTTGTCTGGATTAAGTTTCAGTTTGTTCACCCACATCCAGCCCTTCACAGCCTCCAGGCACTGGTTTAGGATGAGCTGTCCCACCTTGCCATTAGATGGAAGGGAGAGATAGAGTTGAGTGTCATCAGCATATTGATGACATTGCACTCTCCGGATGACTTCTCCCAGAGGTTTCATATAAATGCTAAGAGCATGGGAGACAGAATGGAACCCTGAGGTACCCGGTAGGCCACCACCTAGGGGGTTGAGCAATAGTCTCCCAGCACCACTTTCTGGGTCCTGTCCGTCAGGTAGGAACAGAGCCACTGTAAAACAGTGCCTCCTAGGCCCATCCCAGCAAGACAGCTCAGAAGGATACCATGATCGATGGTATCAAAGGCCGCCAAAAGGTCCAACAGCACCAACAGGGATGCACTCCCCCTATCCAATGCCCGGCGAAGGTCATCAAGCAGAGCAATCAGAGCAGACTCTGTCCCACAACCAGGCCTGAAACCTGATCGAAAAGGGTCTAGGACTCTAGGTAATCCTATTCATCCAGGAAAACTTGGAGTTGGGCCACCACCACCCTCTCAATCACCTTGCCAAGAAAGGGAACGTTAGAGACTGGCCGGAAGTTATTAAGATCTGCAGGCTTGTTTAGGCTTGCCTAAACAAAAAGTTTTAAGCAGGCACTTACTGCAAAACAGTGAATGTGCCTTCCTGATGTCAACAGGCAAGGAGTTCCAAAGAACAGGTGCTGCTACAGTAAAAGAACAATGTTTTACAAGTACAGAACTTTATAGCACTTTAACAGTCATGAAGAATCCTGGGAAGTGTAGTTTGTTAAGGGTTGGCTCCAATCAGCTGGAAAGGACAAGGAAGCTTGTTAGAAGACCCTTCTCAATGGCTAATACACTCACCTTTCATGCTGATTGGCTTGTAGGATGTTGGAAACACAGGGACCCTGCTCCCCAAAGGGTAAGAGGTCTTAGACACCCCACTAGAACCCCAGATAACTACACCCCTGCTCCCCTCTGGTCTCCTCAAACACCATACACACACACACTCCTTACTCCAGCTGTGAGGATTTTTAGAACATTATAAAGTTGTCCTAGTAGGCCTTGTCGGGAATTAGCATAGGTTTTCTTAGGCACTGACATGACTGATCTTAAGTTAGCCTTAGTAGAAGCATAGCTGGGCACGGACAGAAGGTCACACTGTGGCACAGAGGTAATGGAAAATAACCACCTGTTGTTAATGTGCCAGTACATTTTGTGCTTTGGAACAAAAACATGTTATGCAGTTACATGTTATGTAACCATAGCAACCAGGCAGGGTTAGAGATGTGAAGGCCTGGGGAAAAAACGGTAAAATTTTGGGGAAAACTTTGTTGTTCCCCCCCCCCAAAGTTTTTTTTGTTTTTTTAAAAAAAACTGAAAAAATTGATTATGGAATATTTTATTTTAGCATGATGAATAAAATGTTTAAGTCAAGGTGTTAATATATTTACTTATCCAAATGATGTTTAAAAACTACGTACAGTACATTATTACAAATGCTGTGCACTGAGGACAAGCAAGTCGTAGGATGCAAACTAAGACTACAACTCTCAAATGCAAGCGCAAGATGCATTTCTGCTTCCGGGGGCACTGCCGTTGTCACACGAGAAGGAAAAGGGTTTCTGTTTATTTTTTGCTTGTGGGTGGATCAGCTTTGTTCTGTCCTCCCTCAAAGGACTGGAAGAAAGTGCAGAGCAACAAAAAGGAGCTGAACGTATACTTAATGGAACGGTAAGAGTTTAAATTTATCTGATTTCAGAAAATTGAACCATATTTTAACTGCTTTAGTTTATCTTCATAACCCTTATGTAAATCATAATTTAATTCCTACTAATCTGATGCTTTATTGTCCCCCCAACCATAGTTTAGTGTTTACTTGCAAACTGGCCACTAAATTATTTTTTCTTCCCTCCCCCCCCGAGAAAAATGGTGAGATCAGCATCTAGCGTATGGAGGCATTTCCACACTACAAGTTCTTCTGAGAAAAAAATGTGATATGCAAATACTGTCAAACGAACTATGAAATTGCCAAATGCTACTAGGATGACAAAACACATCCTTGTATATAACAAGTGTCCTGTAGATATTAACAAAATCCTTCATGAATCTAAGTGAGGAGGACCATAATGATGAACATACATGTAGCTTTCCCTGACGTTCAAGAAGTCCTCTTTCTGCTCCATCTGTAACATCAGCATCATCACAAAGTGTTGTCCCATCAGCAGCATCTTCAAGTAAACAAATATTGAAAACAGCTGCATCCAAAAATAATAGCTTCATTTGTAGACAAGATGACACCTGAAGATCAGGAAAAAAATGACCAAGCTCTTGCAAGAGAAATATAGTGTTATGAGCATGGGGGTTGGAATGGATGAATTCCTGTGGGTCCCCTTTCCAGCCTCTGATTTGGAAGCCTGTTCCTTGGGGCTGGCTCTGCTAGCCAGATGAATTTCTTTTGTTAAACAAATAGAGTGGCCAGGTAGTTAATGGGCCTATTAGGTGCCCAGTAACTGATGAATGAGCCAGGAAGATCCTTTTGTCATTGAAATTCTTATGGGGAGCCTTCCCCCCCCCTCCTGATGCCTTGAACCCCCTCCATCCTAAGCTCAGGTTAGAATGTGTGTAAATAAATAAACCATATTTCATAAAGACACTGCAGTCTCTGCTGACCTTCTTCCCAAAGGAAACCAAAGCCTGGAGAAGCGCAGGGACCCTTGAAATCTCACCGCTCGGAGATTGGGGAGGCACGCAACAAAATTCTTCTGGAACCCCATTGTCAAGAACAGAAAATACATACTGGCAGGAAGCTTTTAAATTACTAAGACCATCACGCTGTTTGCCCAGCAGACATTCTTTGAGCAAGCCTCTTTCAGAGTCAGAATACAAACTCGTAATGGAATCTGAGCAAGGAAAAATAAACGAAGCACTGTGTCTTGCAGTACTCAGGGATGGATGGACAAATGTGAGAGAAGGAATTACAAATTTTGTAATAACAACACCTCAACCAGTTTTTTACAGAAGCATTGAAACGGGAGAGAACAGACATACTGCAGAGTATATCAGTTGTAAAATATGTGAAGTCCTACAGAAAATTGGGAGTGGTAAAGTATTTGCTTTGCTGACTGACAACGCAAGTATTAGGAAAGCAGCATGGGAGATCATAATGGGTAAGTATCCACATATTACTGCAATAGGATGTGCATCTCATGGGCTACGCTTGCTTCTTAATGATATTATAAAATTTCATAAGGATCTATAGAAGAGCAAAGGAAGTTATAAAACATGTAAAAGCTACTCATATTGCAGCTGCAGAAGAAGAAAAAATGCAAAGAATAAAATAGCAAAAAGGAAGCTCTGTAGTAAAACTTGGTGTGGTGGAGTGGTGATCTCCTTTGAAAGTTTACTAAAAAAAAAAGCTCTTCAAGAAACAGTTATAGTTGAGGATCTTAAAGTACCCAGGAGTGTGAGGATCACTCTACTTGATGCGGATGTCTTCTGAGTTCAGCTGCAGAATTCCTTGAAGATTATAAAGCCAATTTCTTCAGCAAACACTGCATCTGAATCAGACAGTGCACTTTTATCAGAAATTCCTTACTAAATGGCCAAAATAAAAACAACTGTTTTTGAGAATCTCAGTGTATCTCCAAGTACAACAACAGAAGAAAGTAAAGTGAAAGATTTTATTTTAAAAAGGAAAGAATTTGGCCATCCAATTCATGCTGCTGCAAATCTGTTGGATCCAAGATTCAAAGGCGGAATGTAAGTGATGATATTTATTTATTATTTTATTTATTGAATTAGTCGCCCATCTGGCTGGCTGTCCAGCAACTCTGGACGACGTACAAAATAGGCATACAATACCTAGACATTAAAAATCTAAAAACAATGAAGATAAAATCTAGCCAACCCCAAAAGCCTGCCTGATAGCACTGCTACTGCATGTGATTGGATTACAACACAAGCATCACACTTAGGACTTTATTATTATTTGATTTATATCCCACCCGACTTGATGTTGGAAAGGTACGTTCAAATGTTGCAGAATACAGAACATCTTCAGGGATTTGGTCCAGGAATGCAGTCTGGGATTCTGCCAGACATATCCCTCCTGCAACATGGTGGCAAGGTCTTTACACAACACAGCTTCTGACTCCTCGCCTTCTTCAGATTCCTCCATCTTCTGCAGCATGTGAAAGAAACTGCTCTATGTTTGGAAACACTCACACCAAACCGAGAAATAAACTGACATGTGAAAGGGTAGAGAAGCTTGTTTCAATCTGGGCAAACCTCATGGGCTTTTTAGAAACCCATGATAACTATGATGATGACAAACATAAAGCAGAAGCAGAGACTGAAACGGATAGTGATAGCTATAGCTCAGAAAATGAGTCTGATTAAATTTCATGCATATTCACTGAATCTTGGTTTCTCCTTTTTCTCAGTTCTTTTTATGAGAATGGGTCCTTTATGTCTGCTTGACACTTGACACTGTGGAGGACTAGTGGAGACATAGTTTTCTTTGTTACTGTTGTTGATGGTTTCTTGTTGTTGTTAAATTGTTTTTTGCCTGCTCTTAATAAACTGGCAAAACCAAAGAGGTTCCTTACAGTTCAGGTTTTCCTTACTGTTCAGGAGCTTGTAGCTCCATTTGTTACCAAAAAAAAGTAAAAATTTAAAAAAGTAAATTCAATTTGTAATAATTGTTTGAATAAAATGTACTTTTAATATACCAAATGTGACAATTTTATGCTAGACCAGCTTGTACATAATTACATTTGATGTTCCTGAAGTAACAAAGTGACTTTCATGCTGTAAAAAGTATTGTTTTTTCCATTTTTTTAAAAAATCTGTTTTTTCCAAAAGAAACCACCCCAAAAACACTCCCCCCCCCCCATGGCTTCAAAATTTCTGGAAATTTTACATCTCTAGTGCAGAAGTAGAACTACACCCCCAGAACTACAAAAACAGAAGTTCTTACTGCCTTCACTGGCAGTTAAGCTCCAAGAAGAAACTATTGCTATGGCGATTTTGTGGTTTGGCTGTTTTCTGTTCAAGATTAATTCCACACAATTTAACCATCCCACAGCAGAGTAAAAAATCTGCCAAAGAAATCAGAGAGGCAAAGTCAAATGTGTGTGTGTGGGGAATGACTAGGTGTGGGATCCATTCACTCACTATTAGCCTTCATATAGCCAGAGACCCCTCACTGGATCGTCACCTTGTAGTGGTGAGTGGATTTGTGTGTTCCAATGAACCTGTGAGCGATGCTGTCTGGAGTCATGTACTCCCAGCAGGGTCACCCATGGCGGTAAGGTCAAGGGAGAGGAACCAGACAAAGAACGATCCAAGAAAGTCCTCAACGGCAGAACAGGCGGAGGATAACAATGTGTGTTACAACAGTTGTGAAGGCGGATGAAGGCTGCAGCAGATAAAAGACCTCCAATCGTCGTATCCATGCCATTGGATCAAAGCCTTTTTCTGTCAAGATTGTGTGTTGATCATTGTGTGCCGATCTCCCCACATAAAACAAATTCACGTACAGGCGTCTTCCAACCAAACCTTGGAAGACGATCTACTTGGCCATGAGTGATCGCCAATGAATGAATAGCCAGAGTCTGTGAGTTCAAATCCCTGCTTGTGTCTCCTGGGTGAAGGGCCACCTAAAGATCACCCCCACAACGAGTGGCTCAGGGGTTATGCGCCCTGCCACCTGTGCAGCCGTGGGCGAGCTGCATAGTCCCAAGGAGCCCAGCTGGCAGTTGCAAGCAAGGAAGGGGCTGGCTTGTGCAGCTGTGGCAAGCTGAGCAGGCCCTGGCCAGCTGGGGAGGACTAGCTTCAGAGGGAGGCAATGGGCAACCCCCTCTGAATACCTCTTACCATGAAAACCCTATCAATACAACAAAAAAAGGATTCATAGGGTTGCGTTGCCTTAAGTCGGGATTTGACTTGAGCATATAACAACGCTTAAAAGAAAAAGCAATTTGAGAAATAATTAAGCATGTCAGTTGAGAGAAAGGAAAGGGAGGAAAAAAATAATGACTCTCAACGGATCACCAGCCAGAACTTCCCGCCTTTTGTTCCAATATGCATAGACTACTTTTTAGGAAACTCCTACATGTAAGAGTGGCACCCAGGTCAGAGAAGAGCGGCACACACACCGCCTCCGCCTCCGTGTGAAGTAGGCAAGTAATTTCTCTCACCAGGCTCTTTAATGGTTAACATCAACTATAGAGCAGCTGTTCCTAGAGCAGATCGGACAGAGGGAGTTCCCTTTCCTGTCCCGCCTACTTGAGAACTTTGCAGCGAGTGTGTCGGTGAGTCTATTTTTGTTTGCGGAGATGTTGGAAGGGGGCTGCTTGGAGGAAGCTCCAAGGTCAAAGTGCACAATTTGGGGCGGTGGGTAGGAAGGAGGGGGATGATGGGAGAAAGCGGCAACCGCCTTTTAAACACCCCCTCCGCCTATTCCCAGAGTTTGGGGATGCAATCTTGCCCTGGAGATCCCAGCTCTGCCCTACTGCTGTCTCCTTCCCCCTCCCCAGGTTGCTGTGTTTGGGGGAGGCAGATCTGAGCATTCTTCAGGAACTTCTCCATTTTCGGTAATGAATAAATGACATACGTAAATAGCAAGCGAGCCCAGTTGTTCTAAAGCGCAGGGGTGTTCTTATTTTGCCTGGAAATTGATCATAAATGTATCTAAACTTTTGATATATTCATGTGAAATTAGTTAAAATACATCTAAGTTGGTCCCAGGCTTTGGTCTGAAGGCACATGAGGCCGGCACCCTTGCTGAAACTAAGCAGGGTCAGGTCTGGTCAGTGCCTGGATGGGAGACTGCTTAGGAACCATATGTAAGCCACCTTGGGTTTCTATCAGGAAAAGAAAGGTAATAAATAAATAAGAGGACAGTATTCAGCTAAAAGGACTGGTGGTGTGATATGATATAATGCAGCTTCTTCATGTTCCTTACTTCTTTAGTTGAGGCTTAATATTTTAATAAGAGATTATTGTTGAAATGCCTTCTTGCCAGCTCTCCATAGTGTCAGTTGGTATATCTATATTTCTCCTCCCCCAGAATTAAGGCTGCCATTTAATTTATAACAGTAAAAAGGTGGGTCTGCCCTCATGGTTTTTAGTGTAGCCTGGCAGGCAAAATGTTTAGCAAGTAAAAGTTTTCCTGAGACATGCAAGTTGGTGGGAACTGCTTCCCACTCTCTTTTCCTAGGTGCCAGATGGATGTCAAAAGTGTGTGTGTGGGGAGAATAAAAGTTTGCAAGACTGATCCACAATTGTGCAGATCACAATGTTAAAAGGATTTTACTTGGCACATGCCCCAAGACTGTGCAGGATTTGCCTTTGTTGTGAGCACTGAATGAGTCATTTCGGTGACCAGGGAAAGCCACTAAAAACCCCTCTCCTCCCTCCGTGAGCTAAAATGGAAATGGACTGCCTTCAAGTCAATCTCGACTTATGGCAACCCTATGAATAAGGATTTCATGGTAAGCGGTATTCAGAGGCGTTTTCCCATTGCCTCCCTCTGAGGCTCGTCCTCCCCAGCTGGCTAGGGCCTGCTCAGCTTGCCACAGCTGCACAAGCCAGCCCCTTCCTTGTCCGCAACTGCCAGCTGGGGGGCAACTGGGCCCCTTGGGACTCTGCAGCTTGCCCATGGCTGCACAGGTGGCAGGGCACGTAACCCCTGAGCCACTCCCTGTGGGGGTGATCTTTAGCTGGCCCTTGACACCCAAGAGACATGAGTGCAGATTTGAACTCACAGACTCTGGACTCCCAGCCAGGCCTTCAGGGCCGCCAACAAAAACACTAAAAGCATTTTAAAGCATATTAAAACAAAACATATTTAAAAACATATTACATCTTAAAAAGCAGTTCCAACACAGATGCAGACTGGAATAATGTAGGAAGCTTGAACTAGAGAGCTGATGGAGTTTAGGTGGGCCAATGTATGACTCAGCAACAGTTAAATTGTAGTTAATTTTAAGCATGCATATTCTTTTTCTGAGTAAATTCATACTCTATTTTGTTTTTCTGTATAATCAGTATTTACATATACTATTTCTTATCTCTCCCTTTCCCAAGATTCATTCATTTGTAATGTGCTGTTGATTTTTGCTTAATATGACTACACTTGTATCTTTCATAAGCTGAAATGCATTCACTGATCTTCTGCTGGTTTATTTAAAATCTTTCCAAACACATTTTAGCCTCCTGGGTCCCACTTGGTCACCACCCTCTCACCCACTGGGGCAGGTGCCGAACCTCATTTTCAATTTTGACATGAGGGTTTTGACTAAATAGTCTGCTTCTGTGTTGGAATGGTTTTAAAAGATGTAAGGATTTTTTAAAAGATGTTTTTAAGATACTATGTTTTTAAAGATATTTTTAGTGTTTTATTGCCTGTTTGCAGCCCTGCACTCCTTCTGTGAGGAAGAGCAGAATATACATTTAATAAATAAACCAATAAATAAATAGGGCTGTCTACCAATTAGGTAATAACTGGGCCACCTTTTCACCCTTCACAGGCTGTGAAATGGCATCTGAGCAACATTCTGCATTCTCCCCCTTTTACCCTGGAGAGGAAACATCCACCATGCGGCCAGCTCAGGTAGGGGAAAGATAATTGGGGAGACAAGTTGGGGACAGCCAGACATGGTCCGTCCTTGTTATAGAAGAACTAGTTGCATGGGGCCTTGTCTCTTATCCTTGGACTCTTGGTGCTGCCTCTGAGGGAGGTTCTTGCCTCCACTGTTTTTCCCATGAAACTGTGAACATACACAAGAACAGCCCTGCTGAATCAGGCCCAAGACTAATCTGGACTAGCATCCTAATTCTTGCAGTGGTGCAACTAGATGCCTCTGGGAAGCGCAAGGCAGTTGCTCCGTCCCCTTGATCATTTTGGTTGTCTTTTTCTGAACCTTTTTACAGCTCAACAATATCCTTTTTGAGGTGAGGCAACCAAAACTGTGTACAGTATTTTGAGGGTGGAAGCCATGCTGGTTCTGCTTCAGAAAGTTTTGTTCTTCTATATGTATGGTAATTCTTTTTTTAGTAATGTTTTCCACTAGTTTTCATGAAAGAAATATTAAACTAACCAGCCTGTTAATTTCCCAGATACGCTTTGGATACCCTTTTAATTTTTTCTTTCTTTAAACGTTGGCCACTTACCTGTCCTCGGATATGGAAGGCAATCTCAGGGACAAGATACATATTTTTGTTGGAAGATCAACAATTTCACATTTGAGTTCTTTAAGAACTTTACCCTTGGGTAGATGCCACTGAAGGGAAAATCCCCACTTGCCACATCTCCCTTCAGATTGAAGTGCCGGGTAGATGATTTCCACCCCTTGTCTGAGAGTGTTTATGAGGAAGGTGTTTGTTTTCTTATTCTAGTGGCCTGTGATGTTTGAGGAGGTGGCCGTGCATTTCACGGAGGAGGAATGGGTCCTGCTGGATCCTAGTCAGAGAGCTCTTTGTGAGGAGGTCCTGCTGGAGATTCAGAAGATGATAACCTCTCTGGGTAAGGATCCCAACTAGATCACTAGAAGGGTGTTGATGGACTTACCCTGGACAAGAACAAGAGCCCTGCTGGGTCAAGGCCAAAGGCCGATCAAGTCCAAGATTCTGTACACAGATTGGACAACCAGATGTCTATGGGAATTCCACAAATAGGACATGAGTGCAGCAGCACTCTCCCAGTTGTGATCCCCACACTGCCTGAGATGCTGGTGGTAATAGAGCCATCATAGCAAATGGGCACATCTGCGATGACTTATTTATCTTAAGTCTGTTTTTTCTCTAGCTGGACAGGTCTTTTATTGGTGGTGGGTGGGACTTAGCATTCTTTTAGAGTACAGAGTAGTAAGCTGGATAGAATGCGGAGCAGCCAGTGGGGAGGTGTACATTCAGGCTGTGTGGAGCACCTTAATGGCTCTGCCAGTTTAGCCACACAGCCCAGACCTCTCTGTCGCCTTGCTGCTGCCCCTTTCCCTCAAGGTACGTGGCAGGGACACCACCGCTAGGAGACCAGGTGCATAGAGCTGCCCTTTCCAGCCACCTGCTCCCAGGAAAATCAGTAGACTGGCTGTGTTTAAGGCAGACTGATGTGTGTATGTTTTCTGTTTCAAAAAGGACATTGGGTTTCTACCCCCAGTGCTCACTCAAGACAACTGAACATTACAGAAGCCCACCAGTCTCAAAATGGTGGTGCAGGTGTAGAGCCAGTCTCAAAATGGTGGCAGATGGAAGCAAAAGAAGACAGAATCACCTAACAATTAGTGACATTTTCTATTAATAACCTAGTCCATCTTTGCAGAGTGATGTATAGTTTGCAACAGTGTTTACCTTGTGCAAGCAGTTGTATAGTTCAGCTTTCCTCAAGCTAAGCACAGACATTTGTCTGGATATTTGTGACTCAGCCTCCCCCTTTTAGGAAGAATTTGCTGTTTCAGAGGCTCTAAGTGGAGAAGGCTTTTTATTTACATTTCCCCCTTCCCATTCCTACATGCTTCTCAACATATTTTTACCCATCTTCTGTAATCTCTTCTCCCCATCTCTTTACACACTCCAATTGTATCCAGTCTCCCACCTCCACCCAAGCCAGTTTTCTTCATTCCCGACACCCGGTCCTTTTACTTTCACTTCCTCCTCCTGTAACAACTTTCCTCTATTCTCCCATTCTATTCCTAGTTAGTTTGCTTGTAATACATATTTAACCTTTTATCTCACTTTCTAATTTCCTTTGACACCTCTTTGGGCCCTTTTCCCTCACAGCAAGGAGATCATCTTCTCTTCCTCTCTACCCTTGAACTTCTCTGTATTTTGGCTGCTGTTACTCAGCGTGCAAGAGTTGCTGGTGCTGGCATTGATCCAACCAAAAGGATATGGCATGACTAGGGGATGAGGCAGGCAAGTGAGGAGGCATTGGGCCGGCTATGGATCTGAGACACACCTGAGACAGGTGGGTTCTGGCCTACTGATTGAAGGATGCTGGTGTAGCAGGATTCAGGTACTCTTGGGTGTTCTTGCATCTCATAATTCCCTTGATACCTTCCAGGAGCAAACGCCTCAGGTTCTCCAAATGAGTTGGAATGGAAACAGAAAGTTGAAGGGGTCTCCTGTGTGCTGGTTAGGATTTTATTTAATAGCGTATATTACGAGAGATTTATAGACCGCCTAATCTCAAAGCTGTCTATATAATGAAATGATAGACTGACAGATGTTAGAGACAGGGCCTTTTCTGTGATGGCCCCTCACTAGTGGAACACTTGGGTATCCCTCCCAAGAGGTACGTACGGCTGGCTTTGTTTCATTGCTCAACAGGCTTTGAAGATCCAGGCATTTCAACCTGCTTTGAGTTCTGGTGCTGGTTTGTTGATGATTACCTTTTGCTGGTTTAAACTGTGTTCTTAATGGCTTGGTTAAATTTAGGGACTGATTAGCTTGGTATTTTTTAGTTGGTTAACTACTGATTTAAATTATGGTACATTATTGAAACTGTGTTTAATACCTTTTAATTTTATCTAACACATCATGGGAGGACATTTCACCCTAAAAGGCAACCTGTATTTTTTAAAAATAAACAGTATAATCACTGAATCAATTTCCCTGTGGCACACAGTTTGGAAATGACTTCTGACAACCTTTCCATCTTACCAGTCTTCCATCTTTGGTGATTAAAATAAGTCTCGTTCATACCATTCTTGCTCAGGCTCTGTCCCTTCTCTCACTCTTTTGAAGGTGCATTAAAACAAAAGAAATTGTCATTGTTACTTTAAAGTACTGACATCCCCTACAGCAACAAATTTGCTGCCCAAACGTTTGTCTTGCGTTTCAGTTGTAAGGAATCGGGTGCAACCACCTATACAAAATTAGTTCCCCCAGCTTCACTTTGTATAAACACTAGTTAAGGTATTTATGCCTCTTTAATTTTTTAACTCCAGCCAGCAGAGTTATTTCAAACAGTTTGGAGGTTACTGACTCCATTGTAAGGCCTATGGATCATTCTAGAACCAGCTGCTACACACTGCTGACCCTCAGAGTGACCTTGACTCTGCTGTTGTTGCGGTTTAAGATGAGGTACCCAGTGCTGGAGTTAGTGATGTTTTGTGGGATCCGTTTCAGCTTATGCAGTCAGCTGATGTGGACAAGGTGCTGGTGGCCACATGCTTGACCATGTATCCTTTTTACCCCTGTACCTCCAAGCCCTGACATAAAGTGAGGTCCCAGGAATATTTTTTTCAAAGTCCAGATTATAAACAGGCAGATATATACACAGGTTTTCTGGAGAGTGCTTTACCAGCTTTCCTTTTTATTCCATCAGGAGATGTATGGGGGATCATGGCTGAGGGGGAACCATCAGAAGCGTCACTGGAAAGAGCTGAGGAGCAGAAGGCGGAATGGAAATTGGGGAGTCAAAATAGAGCAAAGAGAGAAGAGGGGACACAAATGCAGAAACTGGAGGTTAAATCCTGTGGCTCTGAGGATGGTAAAAATAAAATACGAGGAAGTACTCATCACCTAAAGGAAATGAAAATGTCTCCTGAATGCAGTAAACTCTTCAATTGCCAAAAATCCCCAAGTACACATCAGAGATGGCATACAAGAGAGAAACGGTATAAATGCCTACAGTGTGGAAAGAGTTTCAGTTACCCTTACTTCCTTACTAGACATCAAAGAACTCATACAGGGGAGAAACCTTTTAAATGCTTGGTGTGTGGAAAGAGCTTCAGTCAGCATCACCACCTTACTTCACATCAAAAAACTCATATTGTGGCTAAACCTTATAAGTGCCTAGAGTGTGGAAAGGACTTCAGTTGGAGTAGCAGTCTTACTAAACATCAAAGAACTCATACAGGGGTCAAACCTTATAAATGTCTGGAGTGTGGAAAGAGCTTCAGTCAGAGTAGCTCCCTTACTGCGCATCAAAGAACCCATACAGGGGAAAAACCTTATAAATGCTTGGAGTGTGGAAAGCGTTTCAATCGGAGCAGCTCTGTTACTTCACATCAAAGAACTCATACACGGGACAAACCTTATAAATGCTTGGAGTGTGGAAAAAGTTTTAAGTATGGTTCCAGTCTTAATTTCCATCAAAGGATCCATACAGGGGAGAAGAAGTATAAATGTCTGGAATGTTGAAAGAGCTTCAGTCAGGGTTGCACCCTTGCTACACATACAAAAAAAATCACACTAGGAGAAAACCATCTAACTGTCCAGAGTGTGGAAAGGTTTTCATTCAGCTTACCTCTTGTATCTCTCATCAAATAATTCACATGAAACAGCTTTAATCAAATTGCCGTTCTTTGTTCACATCACAGGTTCTTTAAAACGAAGAAACCATAAAATGCTGAGTGAGTGAAACAACTTCAGTTATAGACACTACCTTAGATACTCATCAAAACCTTTGTATGAGAGAGAGACATATGTTTCTTGTTTTCACATATTTGCTTATTCCCTGGTGAGGTTTATATTTCACCATTTGATTTTTCCAACCTTTTCCCTTCATCTCTGTTCTTCTGAATCCTATCCGTAGGACCCTACATTCAGCTGTTTCCTATGAATCCTTGCTTGGATAGGGAGCCATCATATTCTTTCTTTTCTTTCAGTTTGTAGGGTAACTGACTGTATAGCTGCAACATAGCAATACTTTTAACTAGTTTGGACTGGTGGAAGGGGGTAAATGAAAATCGAATAGCATTATTACTAGGTTTTCAATTCATAATTATTATTTGCAATAGCTGTGATCCTCGTTTCTCCTTTACCCAAAATTCAATAATGTGCTGTGAATTTCTCTTTGATACTATCTTTCATAGACTAAAATGCATTCACTAGCATTCTGCTGATGTATTTAAAGTACATCTTTCCAAATGGACTATAGCCTTTCAGATAGCCCCTTTTCCGTGATGACAGGACTCCTGGAGGACAGGAGCTGAACTGTATCACTATTCCAGGCAAGGGAATCTTCAGGTGGAAGTCCTTCCTGTTGGGATAGAGTGTCTCCTGACAAAAATGAGAAATGTGGTTCCACTACCATCAGAGCCAGGATGTGAGGAGCAGGGTCTAGTCAGTGTCAGTGTCAGAGCTTGATGACTTTCTTCCCCACCTAATTCTGGAACCTGCAGCCCTACAGATGTTGTTGCTCAGCTATCAAAATGTTTAAAAGAGATCAACAGAGCTATCATATAGCGAACACTTTACCCCCCCCAAGTTGGAAACCAAAAACATTTTTAACGGGTCAATTAATTATGTACATATCCATCAATTCTATGAGGGATGGAGACTGTGGCCCTTCAGATGTTGCTGGAATATCCCTCCCAACAGCCCCTGTCAGCATGGCCAGTGTTCAGAGATGATGGGAGGGATATTCCAGCAACATCTGATGGGCCACAGAGTCTCTGTCCCTCATAGAATTGATGGATATGTACACAATAAATTGACCCGTTAAAATATTTTTGGTTTCCAACTCGGGGGGAAAATGTGTTCGCTATTGGATAGCTCTGTTGATCTCTTTTAATAGTTTTAGGGGGGGGGTTTTGCAACATTTTGATCTTTATTTGAATGTTTGTCAGAGTCTGGGGTGAATATGTTTTAGCTGCTTATGCCTGAATGCTATTTAAAAATATGCATCAGAAACCTCACGGCCTAGTCAAGGAAGAGTTTAGAAGGTGTATTAATTTTCCAGGCTTTGTGCATACGAGGGTATTAATATGCATGTGGGTCCCTGTTTCTGTATGTGTGTTTGTGTGCCTTCATCCACATATGAATGCCTTCAATTTCATTCCGCCAAAGTCTGTCCCACTGTTGCCTTTCCATGTAAGTGGGCAGTGCTTGATGGGATGTATTTGTGCTGTGTGTTGTTGCCCCTCCCCTCAATTAGTATTTGTAGGTCCCTTCCACTCTACTATTCTATGCTTTAGTTGGATTCCTGCCTTGAGCGGGGGTTAGACTTGATGGTCTTATACGCCCCTTCCAACTCTACTATTCTGTGATTCTAAGTTCTTGAAATATGAAGTCCATTGTGTACATGCATGCAGTTACTTGTTTACCTGTAGGCATGCAAGATTTTAGATATACTGGATTCACATAAAAGAAGAGTCACATTTTAAAAAAAAAATACGTCCTACAGTTCTGTGCTAAGAAACCTGAAGTCTCTTGCAGGAATGCACACAGGTATTTTTTTTACCTTTACACATACACCTTAAAAATTTTCTTTTTTAAAAAAATACATTTTGATGTGCCAGATTTGCACAAAAGCGCATTTAAAATTTTTAAATTATGTATGTCATTCCAAGCCATGCAACGATTTGGAGTCACTTCGGTGAAGGCTGCTGCCTTCTTTCCTCCCCTTTTCCTTCTGCAGCATCCAGTGAAGAAAGGCAGGCTGCCTCCTTTCCTTTGCTTGATTCAAACAAAATGGGAGTAGGGGGTGTGATGATAGGCAGCACCCAGCGAAACACCATCACACAAGTAAAACAACAGTCACATGATGCGCTTCAATCTCTCCACAGTAAGGTAACATGCCCTTTTTGGTGGGATTTTCTTCCCTTACTGGATTATCTACTGATTGGCAAAATCTTAATTTAGCAGGGAGGGTGCCACTTAGAAGAGGAGGATGTGTAGATTTTACACATGCAAAAATACACAAATGGCTTCATATCATTAAAATCTGGTGTGGAAAAGTCCCAGTTCAAGAGTAAATCTTCTGACATCTCAAAAATTCTCCATAGGGAAGCAACCTATAT
Organism: Rhineura floridana; assembly: GCF_030035675.1. Classification (NCBI taxonomy): domain Eukaryota; kingdom Metazoa; phylum Chordata; class Lepidosauria; order Squamata; family Rhineuridae; genus Rhineura; species Rhineura floridana. The sequence continues at coordinate 207,050,278 of NC_084482.1, forward strand.
ATGACTCCGAAGAACTTTCCAGGGTAAGTCTAGATCTCAGTCTCCATGAGGTAGTAAAGCTGTGTCTGGGCACTGACCTAGGGGCCCATAAGATTGAATACCCCTCTCTGCTAAGATAAATAAATGCATCCCTACACTCCTGTGTTTTCTATGTGGAGAGAATTGTTCGTTATGGAAAATTGGCTCATGGCTTGTATCTCCTGCTTGTCTTACTCAGAGTAGACCCATTGTGATTAATAGACATGACTAACTTAAGTTGATTCATTTCTGTGGGTCTACTCGCACTCAAACTTAGTTGGATATAACTCCATGTGACCCTCCCCACCCCCCAGCTGCACAGGTACAGAACAGGTGAGAAGCAGCTTGTCGAATGGGATGGAGCATCAATACTGCTTCCCATGTGGAGGGACAACATGGCGGAGAGCTTGGGGCTGCGGGGCTGCACTGGCAGGAGACGCTGCAGCTCCACCCCATCAGGTAAGCTGCTCTTGGCTCTCAACCAAGTTCACCACCTCGGTAAATACTTGGCCTGAGTCCAGGAGCGGGGCGAGAGTTGCCTGCCAGATATTCAGTAGGCATCATTTGAAATCTGAGTGGACAAAAGCATGCCTAACATGAAAAAAGGTTCGTTCCCACAGATAAGTTGCTTTTTTATGGTCTGACATAATTTCGCTATTTGGGAGACTTGCAGTGCATATATTGAAAATCTTTTTTGGAATCTCTGGCAAAAACAGCAGCCCAGATCTTGCAGTCAGATATAGTCCATGATGTCATATCCCATACATGAATGACAGTGATGGGGAACTTTTTTGACCCAAGGGCCACACTCCCTTCTGGACAACCTTCCGGGGTCCATGTGGCGTGCCAGGGTAGGTGGCCACAGGCAAAGGCAGGCATACATTTTACTTTTGTACAGGGGGCTAGTTTCTACTCACCCACACACACACCCATTTTTTTCCCTTCTTTCATCCAGGCAAGGAAAAAGCATTGTTGGAGTTCAAGGAAATGTTCCCACCAGAGAAAAGCGTTCAAGGAGGATGGAAAGCAGGGCCAGTGAGGGGTGTGGCCTGAGGAGAGGGGGTGGGACTTAGGAGAGAGTAGTGCCTGAGGAAAGGCCTGAAATCCAGTGAGACAGCCTTGGAGTGCTGCACTTGGCCCCTGGGCCCTGTGGGGGATATATGTGTCCCTGAACCTATCTGGAATGGCAACCAATGCTGGCCTCAGATGAGCAACACTGGCTCCTTACTGTCCATGCGCTGACCAAGTATGTGTACTAAGTGGGACTGATGTTTCTGGCTTTGTTGGGGAGGGAGGACATAATTCTGGATGCTAGATGTTTTGACTATAACTCCCATCAGTCCTACCCAGCATGGCTGTATGTTGTTGGGATGAATGGGAGCACAGACATGCTGACTGGGGCTGATGGGAGTTGTAGTCCCAAAAATCTAAAGAGCACCAGGTTGGCGAAGGCTGATGTAGTCCCAAATACTAGCTCTTGGACACAAATTGTCGGGTAGCCCAGAAGGCTTGTTAAAAAATAAAAACAGCTATGGTGTTTTTTGGTCATTTGACACCCATAGCCTGGTTCAACTGGAACTTGGCATGTGCCCCAAGACTATGTGCATAATTTGGCTTTGCTCTGAGCACTGAGTGAGTCTGGTGACCAGGGAAAGCCACAGAAAGGGAGACAATGTTGGGTATTGGAGCATGGCTTCCGTTGTGGAGAAACGGCAGCCAGACAGGAAGGTGGATCCTTTTTTTAAAAAATCATTTGAAATGGATGATCATTTTGAGTAGAGAGATGTGGAAAGGCCAGGAGTGGGGTGGGGGATTAAAGAAGGGCAATAAAAGGAAAGAAAAAGGGTTACTGATTATGGAAGCGAAAGAGATGCAGGGGCTGAAAGCTGACTGGCTCACCCTCCGCCAGCCAGGCAGAAGGAGGAAGAAGTTGAGAACTCCATTGCTGGAGAGGATCCTCAGTTCCTGCTCACACTTTTTTTCCCATGCAGAAGGCAGTACATTCAGAGTACAAAGGGTTTGTATCCAAGTCCTTCTCAGAGTAGACCCATTGAAATTAGTGGAAGTGACTAACTTGAGTCCATTAATTTCAATGGGTCTTACACAACAAACACCCTCCCCCAATAAACGGGATAGGGAGATGTTCTCCCTCTCATAATATTAGAGCTCCGGGCCTTCCAAAGAAGCAGAAAGTTGGAAGATTCAGGACAGAGAAAAGAAAGGCCTTCACCCAGCGCATCCTTAAAACTCCCGAATTCACTCCCATGGAAGGCAGTGATGGCCACCAACTTGGATGGCTTTACAGGAGGCTTAGACAAATGTATACAGGATAGGGCTATCAGTGGCTACTAGCCATGATGGCTATATTCTGCCTCCATAGTCCGAGGCCGTGTGCTTCTGAAAACCAGTTGCTAGAAGCTACAGGAGGGGAGACTGCGCACGCGCTCAGCTCATACTTGCGGGCTTCCCATGGGCATCTGGCTGGCCACTGTGAGAAGAGTGTTTTTAACGCTGTCTTGTTTTAATGTATTTTAAGATCTGTTTTTATGATGTTTTAAAGTGTTTTGGTGCTTTGTTTGCCGCCCTGGGCTCCTGCTGGGAAGAAGGGCAGGATACAAATAAAATAATCAAATTAATAAATAAGAGGATGCTGGACTGGATGGGCCCCCTTTGGCCTGATCCAGCAGGCTCTTCTGTTTAACCCAAACGTTTCCCTGCCGCTCTTCCCTTTTTTGTCTTTTTAACGTGCATGGGATTTTTATTGCTGAGTGACCACCCTCCCCTTGTTCTCTGTGTGAAGCAGCCAAGGAGCTTCAGTCTCTGCGCTCTTTAATGGTTAACAACAACCACCGAGCAGCTGTTCCTAGAGCAGAAGGGGAGATGGCGAAAGAGAGAAGGACTTCCTTTTCCTGGCCCGCCTACCAAAAAGAAAGGCAGGGGGTGAGTGCGTGAGTCTGTTTTTGCTTGTAGAGACGCTGGAGCGGGGCTGCGTAGAGGGAGCCCCAAGAATGATCAAGGAGTACAATTTGAGGTAGGGAGGAGGGGGATGTTAGAAGAAGGCAGGGACCCACCAACTCAACTGTCATCCTCTCATTTATTCCTTCAGCCATTCAAACACTCAGCCAATCATCATCCAACATTCTCCAGCATTCTAGCCCATGTACTCCCCCCTCTCACTCAGTGTAAGCACCCCCCCCAGCAGACTCCCACAGTTTGAGGATGCAATCCTGCCCTGCGGATCCCAGGTCTGCCTTGCTGCCGGGTCCCATCTGCTTTCCTCACCCTTGCTTTGGGGCCAGATTTGAGCATTCCTCAGAAACCCCTAAGCGGACAATCCTGAGCCAGATGGACCAGTGGCCTGCTCAGTGCAAGGCAGCTTCATCACGTTCTTCGTTTCCTTCTTTAGTTCAGCCTTGATTACATTTTAATAAAGAGATTATTATTCTAAGACATTCATAGAATCGGAAAATAGTAGAGTTGGAAGGGGCCTATGAGGCCATCAAGTCCAACCCCCTGCTCAATGCTGGAATCCAAATCAAAGCATTCCCGACAGATGGCTGCCCAGCTGCCCCTTGAAGGTCTCGGGTGTCGGAGAGCCCACTACCTCTCTAGGGAATTGGTTACATTGTTGTATGGCTCTACTCCTGCCAGCTCTTCTCAGTTTCCTTCTCTCCCAGAATTAAGGTTGCGCTTTCATCTACTAAAGCGAAATGTGGCCCTGCCCTCCTGCTTTTTAAAGTAGCCTGGCAGACAGATTTTTTTAGTAAGTGAAACTTTTCCTGAAATTGTTGCAAAGTGGGAACAACTTCCCACACTCTCTTCCTACATGTCAGATGTAAGAGCCTGCTATCCACATTCAATGCACATTTAAAGCTTATGGTATCCCCCAAATAATCCGGGGAGCTGTAGTTTATTGGTTTACTTCGTACTGGTAGCTGTAGCTTGGTGAGGGGTAAACTACAATACCCAGGATTTGTTGAGGGAAGCCATGTGCTTTAAATGTGTGCTGAATGTGCTTTAAACGCATGGTGTGACCGTACACCTTTCATGTCTCCTCTTACTTCTGTTTTCTCTAAAATAAAAAGCCCCAAATGGAGTGAACTTTCTTCATAGGGGAGATGCTCCATCCCCTTGATCATTTTGGATGCCTTTTTCTGCCAGCGCTACAATACTGTTTTTGAGGGCAGACAATCTGAACTGTAGACAGTGTTCCAAGTACTGTAACACCTTAGTATATGTATAATAGCATTATGATATTGGCCGTTCTGTTTTCTGTTTGTTTCTTAATGATCCCTAACATGGAAATCGCATATTTCAGAGCTGCCACGCACAGACTGTTACGTGCCTTCAAGTCGATTACGACTTATGGCGGCCCTATGAATCAGTGACCTCCAAGATTACACATGTGCAGAGTGCCAGTCTCCTCACTAAAAACATACCATTTTCAGACATGATTGAAAATTATCCGTAGATCTTACTTAGAAATTATGTCTGAGACTAGGGGGACTATCTTCTAAGTTTGGGTAACGATGTGGAGTCATGTCCAGACAGGCATAGAGCTTAAATGTTTGATTTTAGAAATCACTGACATCTCATAAAGCTAGAAATAATAGCACCAACATTTTCCTCTGTTTTTCTACATGGAAAACATCGTGAACCAAACTAGGGGAGGGGCTTGTTAGAACCAAATCCACACGACGTTTCTGGAAATATTCTGAAAAATACTCTGGAACTGCAAGTGCCTCAGATCAACCAGCCCTGCTCCACTCAGCTTTTAATGAGTGGATGCAGGGAAATGGTTAACACAGAGTTTGTTGCAAAGCATACACAAACCACCCACTATTTCACCTCCTAATTCCCCAGTTCACAAAAATAAATGCAAAATGATTAAGTTTAAAAAAGACATTTATTATAGAAAGAAACTCATTTCGCTTGTTTGTTATTATTATTTGTTAAACTTATATACCGCCCGACTAGCAAGCAGCTCTCTGGGCGGTGAACATAAAAACATATACAATAAAATTACAGGATCTGATATAACAAATACATAAAAACCCATCTAAAATGAAATTACAACATTTACTTAAATTAACTTAAATTAAAATGCCTCAGAGAAGAGAAAGGTCTTAACTTGGCGCCGAAAGGATAATAGTGTCGGCTCCAAGTGTACCTCCTCGGGGAGACTGTTCCACAATTCGGGGGCCACCACTGAGAAGGCCCTTGATCTTGTTACTACCCTCCGGGCCTCCCTGTGGGTCGGGACCCGGAGGAGGGCCTTCGTAGTAGACCGTAGTGTACGAGCCGGTTCGTATCGGGAGAGGCGTTCCAGCAGATATCGTGGTCCTGCGCCGTATAAGGCTTTATAGGTTAGTACCAACACTTTGAATCTAGCCCAGAAGCATATTGGAAGCCAGTGCAGGCGGGCCAGAACAGGTGTTATATGCTCAGACCGCTTGGTTCTTGTTAGCAGTCTGGCCGCCGCATTTTGCACTAGCTGTAGCTTCCGAACCGTCTTCAAAGGTAGCCCTACGTAAAGCGCGTTACAGTAGTCCAAACGTTTGTGTGCTTGCTTGCTCCCTCTGCCTGTCCAGCAAGGTCTCTCTCACACACACAAATAAGAAACTAAACAAGAAAGCTCCTCAAAGCAGGAAAAACTGTTGCTTCTCTGGATACCAATAAAGACATCTGGCCTTCAGGGAAACAGCTCTGAGCATGCTCAGAATGAGGCTTAAGGCTCCCACATAGGGCTATTCTTGAAGCAGGCTTGATTTCTCCCTAATCTGCTATATTGGCTGTGCTGTATAAACCTTACAACCAGATTGAGTAGGATACTTCCTGTTATGGCTGACAAGCAGGCAGTTTAGGAAGGGACCTCTTTGCCATAGCTACAGTTTTGGGTTAAGATTGGTTGAGTGATGTAGAGAGCTGACTGATGAGAAAACGGGAAGGTGATTGGTCAGAGAACAGGCGATTGACAGAAATGCTGTAACAAGCTCAAGAAATGATAAAATTGTGGGTGGGATAGGAAAGTGTGCAACTTTGGCATAGATATTGTGGGGGTGTTGTTTAAAATTGCTTGCCATTCTCATTGGGAGGGCTGTGCCCCAGTAATCCTAGTGGACCAGCCTCCACTGGGGGGGCATTTCCCTGTGTCTTACTTTCACATCTCTGATAGATACTTAGTTTCTTACAAAAGTATTTATATACTTACATAAATATATATAAGTATATATATATATATATATATATATATATATATATATATATATATATATATATATATATATATATATATATATATATATATATATATAAATATACCTATTTATGGAAAACCTAAAGATGATGCACAACAATTTATACAAAAACAATAAAACACAGAACACCAGAAAACAATACAAAATAGTCACAAAAATAACTGGCTCATCTTTTTTTTAAAAATAAACAATTAAAAAGTCTTCAAGAGACATCTAATATTAAAGACACAAGATAAGGCAAGCATAATCCCCTCACAGAGGCACCTGGGAAAGCCAACAACAAGCAAGACTATGAGCAGCAAGCCAACCAAGAGACAATGCATTACTGCATTGTTGCCAACTGTTTTCTTTCCAGATTCCACTAATTTGAGCTCCATAAACCTAATGGGGGGGGGGGAAAATCAGAAAACAAACGCTACTGGTAGTCATGGCCTTTTTTCACAACAGCCTGAGCAAGATAATTGCAACCATAGGCAGGGCTTAATAGCAGCAATCTAGCCCAACCCTAATCAGACTTCTTCTTATTATTTTTATATCCCACCTTTTTTCCTCCAAGAAACCCAAGGTAGCTTACATGATTCTCCTCCTTCTCTCATACGATCATAGTATAATAGAGCTGGAAGGGGTCTATAAGGCCATTGAGTCAGTGCAGGAATCCATATTAAAGCGTCCCCGACAGGTGGCTATCCAGCTGCCTCTTGAATGCCCCCCCCCCGTATTGGGCAGCCCACTCCCTCCCTAGGTCATTAGTTGCATTGTCGTACTGCTCGAACAATTAGATGGGATTTTCCTGATGTTAAGGTGAAATCTGGCTTCTTGTAATTTGAGCCCATTTTTTCAGGTCCTGCACTCTAGGATCGAAATCCCTGCCCCCCTCTGTGTGACAACTTTTCAAGTACTTGAAGAGTGTTATCATATCTCCCCTCAGTCTTTTCAAGGCTAAACATGCCCAGTTCTTTCAGTCTGTCCTCAGAGGGCATTGCTTCCAGTCCCCTGATCATCCTTGTTGTCCTCTTCTGAACCTGTTCCAGTTTGTCTATAATCTTCTTAAAGTGCAGTGTCCAGAACTGGACAGTGTACTCAAGATGAGGCCTAACCAGTGCCGAATAGAGGGGAACTAGTACTTCATGTGATTTGGAAACTACTTCTATTAATGCAGTCTAAGATAGTATTTGACTTTTTTGGAGCCACATCGCACTGTTGGCTCATATTCAGCTGGTGATCAACAAGAATTCCAAGATCCTTCTCACATGTAGTATTGCTGAGCCAAGTATCCCACACCTTATAGCTGTGCATTTGATTTCTTTTTCCTAGGTGTAGAACTTTGCACTTATCCCTGTTAAATTTCATTCTGTTGTTTTCAGCCCAATGCTCTAGCGGCCTATCAAGATCCCTTTGGATTTTGTTTCTGTCTTCCAGGATATTAGCTATCCCTCCCAATTTTGTATCATGGGGCTTTAAATGTATGGCATAAATGTGGGCATAGTTTGTTATTTATCTTATTCAATTGACATCCTGCCCTTCCTCCCAGAAGGAGCCCAGAATGTTCCTCCATGCATGTCAACAACAAAAGTCTCTACGCTCAGAAATCTAGCAGGTAGAGAAGCCGGGGAGGCCATTTTTTTTCGTGAAAAGAACAAATACACTCGTGTGTAGAAGAGTGACACACAGTCCAGACACGCGCCAACCACCTCTGTGTGAAGCAGGAAAGCGATCTTTGCCACTGGGCTCTTTAAGCGTTGTAAATAACAATAATAGAGCTGCCATTCCTAGAGCAGAAGGGAAGGTTGGAAAGAGAGGCTTCCCTTTCCTGTCCCGCCTACCTGAAAGAGAGGCGGGGAATGAGTGAGTGAGTCTCTTTTTGCATGCAGAGATGTTGGGGGGGGTGCATGGAGGGAGCCCTAAGATCAATGGGCACAATTTGGGGCGGTGGGTAGGGAGAAGGGGGGATGTTGGGAGAAGCCAGGAATCCCCCTGAGTACCCCCCAATTCGTAGGTTTTGAGGATGCGATCCTGCCTTGTGGAGACCAGCTCTTCCCTATTGGGCCGCATCTCTCTCACCATCACCGAGCTTGCTGTAGTTGCCAGATTTCAGTATTCCTCCGAAATCACTTACTGAGCCAGAAGGACCAAAAACGCAGCTTCATCAAGTTCCTTATTTCCTTCTTTAGCTGAGCCTTGAAATTTTTTATAACCAGATTAAAACACACACAAAAAAAACACTCTCTTTGCCAGCTCTGGTCAGTTTCCTTCTCTCCTAGAGGAAAGGTTGCCATTCAAACAAAAGCAAAAATATGGCTCTGCCCTCGATGTTTTTTTGAAGCAGCCTAGCAGGCAAAAAAATGCTTAGCAAGTGACGCTTTTCTGGAAATTGATGCAAATTGGTGGGATCAACTTACCAGGAGCAGGGCCAGAAATAACAGATGGCAAGACTGATCCTTCCTTGCTCGTGCCAGGTAGATGATAAAAGGGTTTGGGTTCTTTGAAACACAATGTTTTTTAGCCATTTGGTAGCCGTTGCCTGGTTCTGCTGAAACTGGGCACATGCTCCAAGTCTGAGTGCAGGATTTGGCATGAGCACTGAGTGCGCCGTTCTGGTGACCAGGGAAAAACACCATAGCGACAGTCGGTGTGATATATAGATACATCTGCCTATCAGAATATAAACAGGATTTGACAGTCTCCTCCCTTGTCCAGATCACCTATCATTAAATCAGCCCCTTGCCTTTCAAGCCACTTAGATGCCTCTCCCCCCCTTTACTTAAAGCTCTTCAAAATATTGGGCAATTTGGCCTGTGGTGGTGGCCTTTCCTGAAAGCAGCTGGAGAAAAAGACCTCCAAAACTCAGCTTGGCCCTTTCTGCGCTGAGCGAGTGACTGAGCCTGGCTGGCAACAGCACCTCAAAAGGGACTTTGTGGGGAGAGACATGGAGGTGGGGGAAAGAGAACAATCGCCAGCTGAGAGGGTGAGAAGGCTGGGTTTTGGAGTCTGACTTCTATTGCAAAGGGAGGAGAGGAGCACTCAGACAGGAAGCTGCATCCTTTAAAAAAAATCATTTCAAAAGAATTGTGATTTTTAAGTTGAGAGGTGAGATGGAAAGGCCAGGATCCTGATTCTTATATCTCCCTTCCCCGAGATTCATTCATGTGCAATGTGCTGTTGATATCTGTTTGATATGATTATGCTCCTACCTTTTGTAACCTGAAATGCATTAATTGGTCTTCTGCTGATGTATTTCAAATAAATCCAGAATCATTTTAGCCTCTTGGGCCATGTTCAGTCACTATCCTGTAACCCGTTGGGGCAATTTAAGAACCTTATTTTCAGTGTTGATATGAGGGTTTCGACTAGAAAGGGCTGTGTACTAATTAGGTAATAACTGGGCCGCCTTTTCTCCCTTCGCAGGCTGTGAAATGGCATCGGAGCAACATTCTGGACCTTCCTGTCATTCTGGAGAGGAAACCACCACCATGCAGGCTGAGGTAGGGGAAAGGTCATTGGGAAGACAAGTTGGGGCAGCCAGAGTGGGTCCATCCTTGTTACAGGGGGACTACTTGCAGGGGGCCTTGTCTCTTGCCCTTGTCCTTCTGAGGCTCCCTCTGAAGGAGGCTCCACTGTGTTTTTGCTGTGAAACTTTGAACACTACAGAACAGCCCTGTTGAATCAGGCCCAAGACCACTCTAGTCCAGCATCCTGATTCTCACAGCGGCCAACCAGATGCCTCTGGGCAGCATATCAGCAGAACCTGAGCCCAACAGCCCTCTTCCACTGATTCCCAGGAAGTGGTATTGCCTCTGACAGTGGGGTTAGTACATAGCCCTCATGGCTAGGAGCCATTGATAGCCTTGTCCTCCATGGATTTGTCTAATCCTCTTTTCAAGCCATCCAAGTTGGTGGCCATTAGTGCATGTTGTGGTACTGAATTCCAGCATTTTACTCTGCGCTCTTTGAAAACGTGGTCCCTTTTGTTTCTCCTGAAGCTGCCAACATTTCGGTTTATTGGACTCTCCTTGACTATAGTATCAGAGAAGGAGAAATTCTTTTATTTGTGCAGTTTCTCCACACCATGCATAATTAAGTACATCTCTGCCATGTCCTTCCCTACTCATCTTGGCTATAAACTGTAAAACTCCAAATGTTGCCATTTTTCCTCATAGAGGAGTTGCTCCAACGCTTTGATCATTTTGGTTGGCCCTTTTCTGAACCTTTTCACAGCTCTACAATATCCTTTTTGAGGTGAGAACTGTACACAGTATTGTACACAGTATTGTAGTGGACAGCACGATGAAAATGTCGACCCAGTGTGCGGCAGCTGTGAAAAAGGCAAATTCCATGCTAGCAATAATTAGGAAAGGTATTGAAAATAAAACAGCCGATATCATAATGCCGTTGTATAAATCTATGGTGCGGCCGCATTTGGAATACTGTGTACAGTTCTGGTCGCCTCATCTCAAAAAGGATATTCTAGAGTTGGAAAAGGTTCAGAAGAGGGCAACCAGAATGATCAAGGGGATGGAGCGACTCCCTTACGAGGAAAGGTTGCAGCATTTGGGGCTTTTTAGTTTAGAGAAAAGGCGGGTCAGAGGAGACATGATAGAAGTGTATAAAATTATGCATGGCATTGAGAAAGTGGATAGAGAAAAGTTCTTCTCCCTCTCTCATAATACTAGAACTCGTGGACATTCAAAGAAGCTGAATGTTGGAAGATTCAGGACAGACAAAAGGAAGTACTTCTTTACTCAGCGCATAGTTAAACTATGGAATTTGCTCCCACAAGATGCAGTAATGGCCACCAGCTTGGATGGCTTTAAAAGAAGATTAGACAAATTCATGGAGGACAGGGCTATCAATGGCTACTAGCCATGATGGCTGTGCTGTGCCACCCTAGTCAGAGGCAGCATGCTTCTGAAAACCAGTTGCCGGAAGCCTCAGGAGGGGAGAGTGTTCTTGCACCCGGGTCGTGCTTGCGGGCTTCCCCCAGGCACCTGGTTGGCCACTGTGAGAACAGGATGCTGGACTAGATGGGCCACTGGCCTGATCCAGCAGGCTTTTCTTATGTTCTTATGTTCTTATGTTCTTAAAAGCAGAAGCTGTGCTGGCTGTTCTCCAGAAAGACTTGTTCATCTACTGTATATGTTGTCTTTCTTTAATAACGTTTTCCATTTGTTTTCCCGAAAGAGGTACTAAGCTAACTGGCCTCTGATTTCCCAGATGCCCTTTGGGTTCCTTTTTAAAAAAATTGTATTATATTGGCCACTTACCAGTCCTCAGGTATGAAAGGCAATCTCAATTATAGTATACATATTTTTGGCAGAAGATCAGCAGTTTACATTTGACTTCTGTAAGAACATTACCCTTAGGTAGATCCAATCTCGACCCAGTGATTTGTGAACACTGAAGAAAAAAATCCCCATTTGCCATGTCTCCCTTCAGGTTGTGAGTGGAAGGTAGATGATTTCCATATCTTGCCTAAAAATATTTTTGAGGAAGATGTATGTTTTCTTATTCTAGGGTCTGCTGACCTTTGAGGAGGTGGTGTTGCATTTCACGGAGGAGGAATGGGTCCTCCTGGATCCTGGTCAGAGAGCACTTTACAAGGAAGTCCTGATGGAGATTCATGAGATGATAACCTCTTTGGGTAAGGATCCCAATTAGATCAACAGAAGGGTGTTGATGGACTTAGATATAAGAATATAAGAAGAGCCCTTCTGGATCAGGCCAATGGCCCATCTAGTTGAGCAACCTGTTCTCACTGCAGCTCGCTAGATGCATATCAGAAGCCCACTAGCAGGACATGAGTGCCAGACCACTCTCCCTACTTATGATCCCCATACTGCCTTGAATACTGGTAGTAATAGAGCCATCATAGCAAATGGGGACATCTGCTATGACTTGTTTATCTCAGGTCTCTTTTTTCTGAGCAGACAGGTCTCTTATTGAGGGTCTGTGTGTGGTACTTACCATTAAATCATTCCAAAGATCAAGGTGGAACCGGTGGGGAGTTGTAGGTTTGGGCTCCGCCACTTTTCCCATTGTGACCCTTTTCCACTGCCACCATTCCCATAGAATGCCTTCAAAACCTCCTAGCAGCTTTGTACAAGAAGGCTAGGCATGAGATTGGAAACAGAATAAATAAGATTATTTATTAAAGGTATTTTACGTTCATAAGGGAATACTGATATTTACACTGGGGTCTTAAAGGTACATGATGACAGTTTCTAAAGATGCAAGATATACTGTTGCAGACACCTGCTTCTAAGTGGCTTTTACCTTAGGGTAAAATTTCCCCCTATCCAAATTCACCAACAGCCCTGTCCAGCTACTGGGGTCAATCGTCCTTCAACCCCAAATCTCCTCTGGTTAAGCTTCTGGCTGCTTGGAGAGTTTAACTGATCTTAAAAACCCACTTGTGTTAACCTATCTCTGATAAGATCATTACACAAGGCAACCTCATGGTTAGATCTTTACAGAGGGCAGCCTCTTAGCCTAACACAGCCACTGGCTTCCTTCTTTTGATCTGCAGGCTTTGCAAATGGCTTCTTGGATCTCTGCTTCAGCTAGCAAAGATCCACAGGAAAGTAGGAAAAGTAGTGGAACCCTAACAAGGACTTTTGAAGCAGCTTCAGCAGGGCAGGTGTCCAGAGATAGTGGAGGAAAAGCAGCTGACAGTTAACTTCCTGTCATCTGCTCTCTAGAACGTCCAGCCAGTCAGAACCTGTTGTTTCCTAGACCAATCAAAATGTATTTTCCTGATCCAGGCCCTATCTCTAAATATCAAAAGCGATTGTCTGTCTCCCTCTGTTTCTTCACAACCTATCGCCAAGCAGCTTCTGCTAAAACACATCTGTAACACAATAATAGTGCAAGGTCTTGAATTTTTGACAATTACACCCAGACATCAAGAGAGGTCCCAGAAACATTTTTTTCAAAGTACAAATCATAAACAGATATACACAGCTTTTTACCACAGCACTTTACCAGCTTTCCTTTTTATTCCATCAGGAGATGTCTGGGGGATCACGGCTGAGGAGGAACCATCAGAAATGTCACCGGAAAGAGCTGAGGAGCAGAAGGAGGAATGGAAATTAGGGAGTCAAGATGGAGCAAGGAGACAAGAAGACAGACAAACACAGAAGCTGGGGGATGAATCCAATGCTTCTCAGGGTGATAAAAATAAATTTCAAGGGAATAGTCATCACCTAAAGGTAACGGGAATGTCTCCTGAATGCAGTAAACTCTTCAGTTGCCAAAAATCCCTGAGTACACATTGGAGAAGGCGTACGCAAGAGAATCCATACAAATGCTTGAAATGTGGGAAGGAATTTTTTGATACATCAAGCCTCCTTAGACATCAGAGAGTTCACACCAGAGAGGAACCAAATGCATCCTTAAGTTCTGGGGAAAGTGTCAGTCACAGTGGAAGTCTTGCTTCCCTTCAAAAAAAACATGTAGAGGAGAGGCCATATAAATTCTCCAACAGTGGCAAGAATTGTTCTGATCAGTCCATGATTGTTAGCCATGAGAGAATGTACACAGCAGAGAAACCGTATAAATGCTTGGAGTGTGGCAAGAGCTTTAGGCAGGATTATCAACTGGCTATACATCAGAAAAGTCATAAAGGGGGGAAACCATATACATGTCCCTACTGTGGAGAAAGTTTCAGTGAGAGATATAATTTGACAAGGCATCAGAAGAGTCACACAGGAGAGAAATCACATACATGCCCTGAGCGCGGGGAACATTTCAGCAAGAAGTCAAATGTTAATGTATATACGAAAGAGCATACACGAGAGAAACCATATAAATGTTTAGAGTGTGGAAAGAGCTTTGGCCATGATATTTCCCTTTCTTTGCATCAAAGAACTCATACAAGCGACAAACCCTATAAATGCTTGGACTGTGGAAAGAGCTTCAGTCAGAGCAACTACCTTATTTCACATCAAAGAACTCATAGAGGAGACAAACCTTATAATTGCTTTGAGTGTGGAAAAATATTTTATGATAGGTCAAAACTTTCTGTACATGAGAGAGTGCACACAGGAGACAAACCATATAAATGCTTGGAGTGTGGAAAGAGCTTCAGTCAGGATATATCCCTTACTAGGCATCAAAGAACTCATACAGGGGACAAGCCCTATAAATGCTTGGAATGTGGAAAGAGCTTCAATGTCAGTGGCACCCTTACTAGACATCAAAGAACTCATACAGGGGACAAACCTTATAAATGCTTTGAGTGTGGAAAGAGATTCAGTCACAGTTGCACCCTTACTAAACATCACAGAACTCATACGGGGGACAAACCCTATAAATGCTTGGAGTGTGGAAAGAGATTCGGTCACAGTAGCTCCCTTACATTCCATCAAAGAACTCATACAGGTGACAAACCTTATAAATGCTATGAGTGTGGAAAGTGCTTCAGGCAGAGTGGCCCCCTTACTAGACATCAAAGAACTCATACAGGGGACAAACCTTATAAATGCTTGGAGTGTGGAAAGAGCTTCAGTGAGAGTGGCGCTCTTACTTCACATCAAAGAACTCACACAGGCGACAAACCTTATAAATGCTTGGAGTGTGGAAAGAGCTTCAGTCACAGTACCTCTGTTACTTCGCATCAAAGAACTCATACAGGGGACAAACCTTATAAATGCTTCGAGTGTGGAAAAAGGTTTAGTCAGAATGGCAATCTTCAGGCACATCAAAGGTCGCATAAGGGGGAAAAGCCATATAAATGCTTTGAATGTGGAAAAAGCTTTAAGCAGAGTTCCAATCTTAATGTACATCAAAGGATCCATACAGTAGAGAAGTTTTTGTGACTCATATAATAAAAGTTTATTTTTTAATTACTCTTTGAAGTTGAATATATGCAAGGAGCCATATTGAGATGGGAATTCTGTGGGAGAGAGGCTGGCTAAGACTTCTGGGTCTCCATCGTTCTTTGTATTATTCTGTGGTTCAGGCCTTGGTATAATGCCCCCTCAATCTCCTCAGTTTCCTTCTGCCCCATAAGTTATTTATTTATTTTGTAAAATCCCTCAGTGGATTTCCTAAAATGGTATAACATTTTGATTAAAAATTAGTAATACAAACAGACTGTAATTTAGATTTCCTGCTTTTAAAAAATGTCCCTCCCCTTATATCTTTTAATAAAGCATCCTGCTTGAGCAAAATCTTTGACATATAAAACATTTTCTGAAATTGAGATGTCTTCCCAAACTGCAAGAAAACTGAGATAAATAGCTTGGGGTAGAGGACTTTCCATTTTCCAATTCTAAGTGTCAGGTGGATGTTATAAGCGCAGGAGTGAGACTGAAAAGGACGTTGGCAAGCCAAATCCTTTTCTGTGTTCAAGAGGATTAGCCAATAGGAGACAGGGCTGGGAGGAGGGAGCCAATCAAGAGGCAGGTTCCCATAAGGCTCGACCCCTATTCTTTAGAGGAGAGCTTCTGACTGGAGGATTGCCATTTCTTAATTTGTATGATTTGTTTTCGTTCAGCCTTGATAAAATAAGAAATGTATCATTTATCTATACCAATGGTTCTCAAACTTCTTTGGTTCGCGACGCACTGTAAAACAAAAAATTTCTGACGCACTTCATGTACAAAATTAAAAATATATTAATATATATTAATATATTAACTGATCATGGATGTAATAAATCTCTATGCAAATGGGTTTCTTCTCATTTTTAAAATATACTTTCATAATATTCGCAGCACACCTAGTCACCTCTTGCGGCGCACTGTTTGAGAATCACTGATCTATGCCAAGCCAAGGCCAGAGCACAGGACAATAGCAAATACACAAGAAGAACAGACCATAAATAATGGAGTGGTTTACGCAATTACCAAGTAAACAAAACAGTTAAGTGATAAACCAGTTAAATAGAAGAAAAAAGAAACAAAAAGCAAGACAATGTCGTGGATAGAGATATAACTAACAGGTGTGCCCCCGTCCTCAGTTTTCTTTTGCTGTTGCGTCTCCAGCTCTCTGGAATCGGTCACCATCTGATATCAGACAAGCACCTAGCCAGGGTCTTGATATTTAGGCGGCTATTGGAAGACGCTTTTGTTTAAGAAGATGTTCTCTGAAGTCATTTGATGGAATCATAAATGTACAATTGTGGAAATTGCTTTATTGCCTTTAGTTTACTAGGTTTGTCACTGTTTTCTTTCATTGTACGCCGCTTTGGTAACTTCTGGCCGTCACATGGTAATCTGTGCAAATAAATAAATAAAAGGATTGCTGCCTGATGTCTGGCCCGCTTCCTGTATCTTTAAAAATATTGCAGCTGGCAGAATTTTCAGCTTTTGTTGGCATGGAGATTCAGGGGGCAGACACTGGGGGCTGGCACCCATTGGGTCTGATAGGGCAGAAGGCAAGGAGCCCAACAGTAGGTGGCGCCAGAGCCAATGACAGGCAGAGGCAACTCATTCTAGTTTTGTCTCCAACCTCCTCCCAGCTGAGTTCTAAAAGGGGCAACACAGATTGGGGAGGAGGAAGCTGACAGTCAGGGTCACCCCCTGAACTAGATCTAAGTAAGGAGGCAGACAAGTGAGGGCTGGCTGAAGACAGACTGATGGTAGTGGGGCAACGCCCCAATTGCCCTCATGGATCAGCCTCCACTGGCGCTGAGGCTCTGTTCCCTGCTTCAAGCAACATTAGGAGTTTTGTGGTTGTAGAGCATAGGTTGAGCTCTTGGAACTGTTCTAAGTTTCTAGTAGGGTAGACAGTGTACCCTACTAGAAACTTAGGATGAGGCGATGGAGTTCTTGGCTCCAGGCCCAAAGATTACCCCTTTGAGGACCTTCCCTCCTCAGCCAGGAGGAGGAGGAGCTTGAGAGAAATAGTCACACCCCTTACCCTTGAAATTCATCCCACCTGCCCCTGAAAACACCCCAAATGACTTCATAACCTACAAGTGGGGCCGTAAAAGCAAGAAGGGCATTTTCACTTAGCACTAATTGGCATGACCATCTGAAGGAACTCTGCAGGTAGGTGGTAAGTTTGAGTCCTCACCTCTACGGTTCCGTTAAATCAGTCCAAATGCAGCCCATTTCAACCCCCACAAATGGGGCAGTGATTGGAAGGGTCAATTCATTTTGGCTTAGCTTTAAGCCTGACTGGGGCCTGGCTTACACCTGCAGCAAAATGAAGCAGTAAAATACTGAGGTGATCAGTATTTCCTTTGGGAAATTTCACTTAGGTTGTCTCTCAATGCGGCTATAAGAGAAAAGTGTTGCAAGTTAATGTGTAGATGATACATCACTTCTATGAAAATTCATAAAATAAATCAGAATTACTCTCCGGTATGCCAGAAATGTCAGAAGTAGAGAGATGATTTCCCCCCCACTTATGGTGCAGATGTGAGGTTGCAAAGAAATATTAGAAAGTTATACTGAAACAACTGAACTAAGGTCTTAGGATACCAGATTCATACGGAATTAAGTTTCATATATCTTAGTGATTGCAGGAACACTATATGCTAAATACCAGAAAGTGAGTGTGAGGCCAACAATTGAAAAGTGGAGATTAAGTCCCAGATAAAGTCTGGGATTATTCAGTAATAGCGAAAATGATAGAATATATGAGGCTTCAAGAAAGAAGGAGGAGGAATTATAGGGTTTTTTTAATAAATGGCAACAGTTTCTTGAATATATCCAAAATTATGGTCCAATAATAAATTATTATATTAAGCAAGGTTAATAAAGTTTAGCTTCAATAATCTGTTAGCTATAGGGTGGACAGGGTGAACAATCTGTATTGTTGCCAAAACATTATTTCGATATTCCTGTTTTTGTTTTGTTGTTTTAGGTAAGATGGTTACTTTCTTTTGATGTATCTTTCAGGGGTTTTTATGTATAAAGAAAAAATGTGGGAGAAGTGGGGCTGTACTGCCTCATGTGCTGTTCTGATTCGGAAATTGAAATCCTGATTCAATAAACTTGGTGGCCTTTCCAAAATCTGCCAGGATTTCAAGACATGCAGGGAAAAGGTATGACTACATGAATATAACTTTGTCCTTTGACATTCAGGATTTGGGGCACCACATGAACAACAACACACATATCTCCGGGTAATTTTATATCCAGCTAGGGATGCACGCACAAATTAGGGTGAGTCTGTTCTGACTATCATGCACTCATACATTCAAGCAGAGAACGTGTCTTCTGCCTCATCTTCCCTGTGCGTAAAGCTGTAGTGATCCAGATTTCTTGAGGACAAGCTGCCAGGCTGATGCAACTGTCTCTGTTGGTGTAGTGGTCACATGTTATTATATAGCCGTAGCCAGGGACAGCTTTGGTTTAAATTTGGGTGGGAGACTACATGTGTCTGCTGTAGAATACAAAGGCGGGGGGAAAACCGCAGCGGACCAGTGTGGTGTAGTGGTTAAGGTGTTGGACTACGACCTGGGAGACCAGGGTTCGAATCCCCACACAGCCATGAAGCTCACTGGGTGGCCCTGCGCCAGTCACTGCCTCTCAGCCTCAGAGGGAGGCAATGTTAAACCCCCTCTGAATACTGCTCACCATGAAAACCCTATTCACGGGGTCACCATAAGTCGGGATCGACTTGAAGGCAGTCCATTTTAAGCATGATTGCACAGGAGTAAATCCCACTGAAGTCAATGCAAATAATCAAACCCATTCTCCCCTTTCCTTCTCCCCTCCCCTGCTCCCCCACTCCCTCCCCACCCTACTCCAGCCCTCCCTCCCTCTTCTCCTCCCCCCCATTGCATGATTGCACAGGAATAAATCCCATTGAACTCAGTAAGCATGCAAATCTCATTGAACTCAATTAGCATGCAAATGATCAATCCATTCTCAGCAAACTTGCACAGAATCCCATTTCTTACCCCACAGATTAAAAAGCAGAGTAATTCACTAATAGACAAAAAAACTTTGTGATTTACCTATAACGGTTTATCTTCATGTCCATTGGAGACTATTCTGCAGAATAGCCATTATTCCCCAGATGTTTTTGGAGTTTTTAGTGTAAATTATGCAAAGTGTTGCCGTACTTCACATATTCACAGAAACAGAAGCAAAAGAAAATAATTTACCATAGGAAACTTCACTAAAATCGCAAAGTAAACCAAACATTTTCAGAGTGACTATCTGAACTGTGTCAATTGTCTTAATATTATTGCTTCCTCTCTGCTAAAACAAGATTGGCACAGCACGTCTTATTTCTCTTATTTGGGCTGATTGCATATGTTGCCTCCGCTCACCATATGCAATTGTGTTTGCTTTTTTACAAGTTTGTAGGGCAGTACAATATCTCAGAGAGGAGGTCAGGTCTCCTGCTCCCCTGGTGCATTCACTATAGCTGCCCAATTTCCCTGCTTTTTAAAGTTTAATAGAAATATCTCTTGGTTATAGGTACGTTCTTAAACCGCAAGGGTTTTTTGCCTATTAGTGAATATCCTCAAAGTTGTTGCAGGCAGGCACACTAATGCAATTATGAATGCTTCGGGATAGTGGCTGCTCATAATATTTTTGAGTTGGTAAGGCTGTAATTTTTAACTTTGCTATTTTCATCACAATAGGACTTGTGCAGCACTTATTTGGGATAGTGTACCATTACATATGTGCAGAGTGCCTTGTGCCACCTCACTAAAACTATATCAATTTTCACACGATTAACTCCATAGCTCTTTCTTAGCAATTAAGCCATACCACATTCAAAAAGATTTTTTAACTCATGTTTTGTTTACACCTGCATATCCATTTCCAAAAGACTAAACACACACACACACAAGCTTTATGTGAAGAACATTTGCTTCCAGTTGCATGTAGTTTTGTTGTTGTTGTTATGTGCCTCCAAGTCGACTACGACTTATGGCGACCCTATGAATCAGTGACCTCCAAGAGCATCTGTCATGAACCGCCCTGTTCAGATCTTGTAAGTTTAGGTCTGTGGCTTCCTTGATAGAATCAATCCATCTCTTGTCTGGCCTTCCTCTTTTTCTACTCCCTTCTGGTTTTCCCATCATTATGGTCTTTTCTAGTGAATCATGTCTTCTCGTGATGTGTCCAAAGTATGATAACCTCAGTTTCATCGTTTTAGCTTCTAGTGACAGTTCTGGTTTAATTTGTTCTAACACCCAATCATTGGTCTTTTTCGCAGTCCATGGTATGCACAAAGCTCTCCTCCAACACCACATTTCAAATGAATTGATATTTCTCTTATCTGCTTTTTTTTTACTGTCCAACTTTCACATCCATACATAGAGATCAGGAATACCATGAATGATCCTGACTTTAGTGTTCAGTGATACATCTTTGCATTTGAGGACCTTTTCTAGTTCTCTCATAGCTGCCTTCCCCAGTCCTAGCCTTCTTCTGATTTCTTGACTATTGTCTCCATTTTGGTTAATGACTGTGCCGAGGTATTGACAATCCTTGACAAGTTCAATGTCCTCGTTGTCAACTTTAAAGTTACATAAATAGTATGTAGTTTGTAGTATGTAGCATGTAATTTTCCTTCCCGCTAAAATCAATTAAACTTTTCATTATCCAAAACACTTTCCCCTCTAAATTAAAGAACAATGTATTCCTACCAATAGACAAGAAAAAATGGTTTATTTGAGGCTGGACACATAAGAGCATGGTAGCCCTAGTGGACCAGGCTTCACGGAAGGAGGGGTTCTCATGCCTCATTTTTACATCTCTGGTAGAGATTTAGTTTCTTCTAAAAGTAATTAAATTCTGCTGTTATAGCAAACGTAAAAGAGGTGCGCAACAATATATTCAAATACGGTAAAATTTAGAATACCGTAAAAGAATACAAAATAGTCAGAAAAAAATAACTGGCTCATTTTTTTAAAAAAATCAGCAATTGAATAGGCCTGTTGTCATAAAGAGATACCTGATATTAAAGAAACAGCATCAAGCCTAATCCCCTTGTACAGTGTATACCATGTACCAGCAAAATATAATGTATAGCTAAAAGCCAATGTAGGAAGCATATTTGCTTTTAGCCTGAAAGGTTTGTATCCTTGTCAGGGCCCCAGCATTTTTTAGGAATTTTAGCTTGCCAGTGTTCTTGGCAGGTGGATGAGTCAAGGTACGGTCAATGAAGAGATAGTGCAGGTGGCTTATTAGTTGTTTTCTAGCAAAGTTTGAGATGAGTGTAAGGTAAGCGCATAGTTTGCCAAGAGAAGATGCCAGGATGCTTCAGTTATTTGTATCAACATGATATAGCTTTCTAGCAGTTAGTGCTTCTTTGAAGTTGTCTTGTTAAATCAAAGATCAATGAAATAACATGTTGAAGATGCAATGATTTAATGCTTTGCAGTAATCAATCATTTATGTAACTACATCAACCTGTATGCTATAAAAGTCTCTTGTGCCCAGCATGAGTGCTCAGTCTGACACCAGCTTCTGCAGGGCTGTATCGTTGATCCACTTTTATTGAGGGCACCCTGCTGTGTGCTTTGTAGTAAACTCAATAAATTTTAACACTTTGTAAGCAAACCTCGTGTCTGCATCTCATTTCTGGTAACCCAACAACCTGAAGTGTGACATACAGGAATCAGGGAAAACCAATAGGAGTCACGGCTCAGAGCAGGCACCCAATCAGGAGGCAGATTCCCTTTAGTCCCAGCCTCCATGGTCTGAGAGAAATTTCTGAAGGGGCTTAGATTTATTTATTTTTTTATTTATATCCCGCTCTTCCTTCCAGCAGGAGCCCAGGGCGGCAAACAAAAGCGCTAAAAACACTTTAAAACATCATAAAAACAGACATTAAAATACATTAAAACAAAACAAAAAAGCTTTCAAGACATCTTTTTAAAAAAAGGTTAAAAGTATTTTTTTTAAAAAAGGTTAAAATATTAAAAAGCAATTCTAACACAGACCGCTTCTATCAGGGCAGCTGGAACCACTCCCTCCCACAATGATGCGTTGACCACACACTGGGTCTACTCAGTAAAAACCCCTTGTCAAGCTTTAATAAGCCAAGAAGGGCAAGGTTTGAGAGGACATGTTGCTGGCCGCATCATCGTAAGCACCTTGTCTACGTCATCAGACTGCATGAACTGAAACTGTTCCCAAGTTGTAGCAGACATTGCACAGGACACCTCATTGGGGACTACAGTAGATGTGGATGGGGCATCAAGACTGCTACAGAGGCAAGCAACTTTACCCTCAAAGTGCCTTGCAAACAATTCACAGTGGGCCTCTGAAGGGTCTAAAACTCAATTTCCTGGAGTTGATGTCAACAGACCCGACAATACGGAAAAACTCCACCGGACGGCTACTTGAGGGTGCGATGGAGGCAGAGAAGTGGGCCTTCTTCGCCGCCCTCACTGCCACACAGTAGGCATGGTTATGATGTTTTACTCGTGCCCCATCAGCCTCACAGCATGTTTTTCGCCACTTGCGCTCTAGCCATCGTCCAGCCTGTTTCATTGCCCTTAGCTTACTGGTGTACCAAGGTGCAGACCGGGCTCCACAATGCCGGAGAGGGTGCTCGGGGGGAACCGTGTCAAGAGCCCGACACGCCTCGCTATTCCAGTTTGACAAGGGCTTCAACAGGGTCACCTGCTTTATCTACTGGGAACTCCCCCAGGGCATTCAGGAATCCAGTAGATTACATTCATCTCCAGGGGTGGGCCATCTTAATCTGTCCACCGCCCCTGCAGGGAAGGATTGGAGCCGTAAGTCTAAACTTCACCAGGAAGTGATCTGACCATGACAATGGGGTGACATCCACCCCCCCCCATCTCGGCCACTCCTTCTGTAGCAAAAACCAAGTCGAGGGTATACCCTGCCCTATGTGTCAGGCCAGTGACAACTTGAGACAGCCCATGGTCGTCATGGTGGCCATGAAGTCCCAAGCTGGAACACTAGAGGCAGCCTCTGCATGGACATTGAAATCACCCAGGACTATCGTTCTGGGCTCCTCCAATACCACTCCCGAGACAGCCTCCGCCACCTCAGTCAGAGAAGCTGTCGGGTAGATGGACCTTCTGGGTCTCTATGTTTTATTTGAACGACTGAATCTGAGCTTATACACATTTGCTTGTCCCCACACTGCTGTTACATGTGTCTGTGTGAATCCACACATGTGTATATACTCTCTGGGACTTCAAACTCCACCCGAGAGTGTAGCGGAACCATTTGCTGGAATTAAACCCGCATGTCACTCTTATGTGTGTATAAGCTTACCCTTGACCCCAATAAAGCACACAAAGAATACAATAAAGGTTGGTTTATTGAAAGAGGAAACAGGAAAAAAAATATAGCATCTCCAACTACAATTAAATACAAGCAGCGTCTAGCTTAGCCCAATTATTCATTCCTTAAATTTAAATAGCATAAGATAAACCCCTGTTCCCAATTACTTCCAAGACTGCATACATTCACACCAGAGAAAGAACTAGAGATATGCATATCTTTCCTGAAGGAAATCAGGGCACAAGGTCAGGGTAAAGGATCACATGCTTGGTGACAGCCAGGCTCTTTCTTCCTCCTCCTGCATATTACCACCCGGCCAAACATATCAATCGTATCCCTTTCCTGACCCGGTGTCCCAAGCTGTGTGTTGAGATGATCTTAGGGGGTGTTGTGTAGAATGAGGAAGTTGCTGCCGTCCGAGAGGTGCTGCAACTCCCCTCAAAATTAAGTTTAAATACACTTTAAGCCTTCATTGGACTGACTGTAAATTGGGGTGGGGGAATGACTTAGGTCACTGAGCAACTTTGGACATGACAGAATTTCCTGTAATACGATTGTTCTCCCTACCAGAGTTAAACCTTTACTTGCAGCCTCTGTAGAAATTGAATATGTGTTAATTGAACCTGAACTTTATCTTATGTGAGTTTCGCTGACTCAAACTTTACCCTGGGCACAGACCATTGTTTAGCTAAAGGGATTATTCCTGAGTACACCTGGAATTTGGGACCTTCCGTATAACGTGTTCATCCTGTTGGTATATGTCTTCCTGAGATTAGCAAACCAGTTCTGACCATCTCATGACTTTCGGGTCAAACGCAGGGCCTGTATTATAGAGGTCACCCAAACTATAGATTCTTATGCTGTAATCCATTGAGATGAATCTGAGAAAAAACAACCCCATTTTATGCATACCTCCTTACACTGTCCATGTCATATATGTATATACATATGTATATATATTTTAAAATCTGTCATCTTTATTTACTACAACCAGAAATTGCTCTCCAATGCCAGTGCAGGAATTTGCAGGGAAATGGAGCAAGCCATGGACCACCATGGCCCCTTCCTTGAGGATTTATAACCCACAGATCACACAGAAAACTGCCCCCTGTCCAATCCCAAGAATGCACTTCTGTATGTGCGCTGTTTGGGATTCAGCAATTTCCCACTGTGCAGAATCTCTGGTGGCTGGAGATCTGCAACTTCCCACTAAATGTCCTCCCGCAGCCTGAGCATTTGTAGGTTTTGTCTCCCATGTGGATTTTCTGATGTCTGATAAGGTCCGAGCTCACGCTGAAGCTCCTCCCGCAGTCTGGACATATAAAGGGCTTCTCCCCTGTGTGGATTTTCTGATGTCTCACAAGACCCGATCGCCAGCCAAAGCTTTTCCCGCAGGCCAAGCACTTGTAGGGCTTCTCTCCTGTGTGGACCCGCTCGTGAGAAAAGAGGTGTGAGCTCTGATTGAAGCGTTTCCCGCAGTCTGTACACGCAAATGGTTTCTCCCCCGTGTGTGTCCTCTCATGTTTAATGAGGTCCGACCCATATATGAAGCTTTTCCCACACTCCATGCATTTGTACTGCTTCTCTCCTGTGCGGATTCTCCCTCTGCTTTCGAAGAATTCGCTTGTATAGCTCTGAATCTGTACAGTGTTCATTTCCGCTTCTTGCAAAGAGCTCTCGGTGGGTTCTAGTTGCCTGGGCTTTTCTACATGACGCCTCTCTTCTTTGTCCTCAGTCTCAGAACCAACACCTGCAAGATTTATATTTTTTTAATAAAAGGACACAGGTAAGATCAGGAACAGAATGGAATGGAACGAACAAACTAAAACTTAGTCTAGGTAAGACAGAGGTGCTGCAGTTTGTCTGGACTGGAAGGTTGTGTTCTGCCTGTTCTGGACAGGGCTGGACTTCCCATGAAACGTCAGAATCGCAGTATGGACAGGCTGTTACATCCTGCCCTATCTTTAGAGTAGAAATGGGGAACCTCCAGCCCAAGGGCCAAATCTAACCTGTTAGGATATTTCCCCTCAAATGATGCCCACCTGGCCCCACACCTGATGTCATATGTGATGCCAGGTGAAGGGCAGGTAGAGGAAGGGCGGATCAGCTGTGTGACTGAGTTCCCCATAGAAAACTCAATCACACAGCCAATCCCTGCAGAAAGCAGGGTTGAGGTTCACCACCCATCAGTGATGGCTGGTAGCTTGTGGCAGATATACCCAGTTCTGCACCCATTTTGACGGGTTCGAGAGACAATGGACCAGGCCCCATAGCTGATTTTCCTTACCCCCATGCAGCCCAATTAAAAGCATTATATTTGGAATAGAAGGCATCTTTCCATTTTTGCAATTTATAAACCAGATTTATAAGCCAAACTGGGACATCACCACTTCCCATGTCTTGAACATGCACTTGCGTTTCCTTCTGTTAAACAAACAAAAAAACTCTTGGCTAAACTTAATCCACATTTGTAGATTAGCTAAGTAACCTGTGTTCACAATATAATATAATCTGGGTTTTGATAATAAAATAGCAATTGCTTGTATGTCATGAAGTTCTATTAGATGTGCCTATAATTATTTCTCTTTGACGATAGTAGACTATGTTTAATCAAAACTGTTACGAAGTTGCAATGTATGTTACCTTGGGATATGATATATCAAAGTCTTTCATGTAGCTGGATATTTTGTACAATGACGCTTTGTCTTTGATAATTAAGAAAGTTAGCAATGTAGAAATGTTTAGGAATGCATCATAAATTTATCTTCTTCAAAGGAAAGATTTAGTATAAATACCCCTTCCTTTGAGCATCTGTCATTCCTAATAGGCACCTATCACCTTTGCTTGCGTTCTAGATAGCCTTGTTGATTCAGGCAATTATGATTTAATAGCATTTCTCAGATCTGCATCAATAGTTTGGAATTGTAACAATATCAAATCTATTTTGTAATGCTTCTATGTTATTGATTAATCACATTTATTTTATTTTTTAAATTTATTTATTTATTGTACTTATATACCATCCCATAGCCGAAGCTCTCTGGGCAGTTTACAGTAACCAAACTAACTGTTTGATAAATATATTTACCATGCCTGACACTTATCCTTGAACTTTACATTTCTGTGTGCTAATATGGAGGGGGATTAAAAGTGGCATCTGTAGCAGAAGGAGCCAAGGTGTAGCTTAATTGCCAGACTCAGTGTCTGCTATATGGAAGTCAAGCTAAGAGTTTCACTCTGCACAGAGCAAATTTGCCATAGGCTTCAAGCCTGCTGGATTGGCTGTGTGACCGAGTTCCCTGTGCAAAATTGCTTTGCAAGGGATTTTGACAGGTAGAGAGGCCAACCCACCTGTCAAAAGCTGTGCCATGGTGGGGTGGGGGCCAATAAAATTATCTGGCGGCTTGAATACGGCTTTCTGCTTCTCTGTCACTGTCACCACTTGACTGTCCTTTCTCACTCTTGCTTGAATTACTGAGTTCAGTGCCTACACTTGATGATGTAGATGGGATGCTATCCTCAGGATTCACTGTCTCGTCTTCTGCAATTACAGAATTGTCATTCTCCATACCTTGTTTTGACTTTTTGAAGCAGGAACTCATAATGGCTTGCTTGCAATTGACACTCATTGAGACACCTCAGGGGCTAACACACTCCTCATTCATGGTGATTGGCTTGTAGGACGCTGGAGACCTTGCTGGGACCTGGCTCCCAAAAAAGGAAGGGGTCTAAGCCCCCCTGGGACCCAGATGACTACACCCCTGCTACTCCCTTCCCCTCCCTGAATCATTTCCATCACTGTAAGAATGTTGTAACATTAAGAACGAGGGCTAGAGATTGCCTGAATTTCTACAAAAAGATCCACACTCGGAGAGCGAGTTTGCAATCACTGTATCGATTTTATTTATGTGTTGCTGGACTACAACCTCCATCATCCGTGACCATTGGCCATGCTGACTGGGGGTTAATGGGAGTTGCAGTGCAATGACCTCTGGAGGGCACCACGTTGGCTACCCCAGTTCAGATAAACTACATCAGTTAGACACACATCCTGACCTTGCTGGATGCCATCCTCAGTGCATTCCTGCTTGGCTTCCTTGAAGATGAGTCCTCTTTGCTCTGGGCACTGTTGGGCATCCTCTTCCTCGGGGAAATCCACAGCGACCTCCTCGTAGGGCTCCAATTCCTGAAGGAGCAGAGAGGATTTCTTTTGAGGCAACAAGGGGGAACAGGAACAATCAAGAGGGATAAATGCCCCCTTCTCAACTTTTAAGTGGTTTGTTGCAATGCAACCTTGCAAATGATCCCAAAAAAGTGACTAGCTTGGGGAAAAAAGCTTTCCCCCCACTAGCTTGCATTTCTATGCTGGTTGTGCAGAATAGAGGGGCTTCTCTCCTACAGCAACCCACTTGGTTTCAGTGCTGGGCCAGTGGAGGGACAGGGTGCTCCATCCCTCTGCCACCCTGCTCGCTTGCACTCTATTCCTGCTCACCTCTGGTGGTCAGACTCTTACTTAAATGCAAGGCTGTTACAATGCAGTTATTCCAGCATCTACAGAACCACTTGGGGTAACCCTGAGGTTAAAGTTTGCCAGCTGATCAAGAGAAAAGCAACACTACACATAAACCCTGACATGGTTCAGTGTCTTTAACAGAGAGAACCTCGAAAAGGGCACTAAAATATCAGTTATTCAGCCCAGTGCATTTCAAATACACTTTTTGTCTTGGATGCTTGGGCAAAGCGATGTGACTCGCTGTACAATTTTCTTGGTGCTCGATTGCAGAGCAATGGATCAATATAGAGCATTGCTTTATTTCACCTGACAAAGGGGAGGGGGTTTCTGAAACTTCTTTGAGTGGAATAAATGATATTTTAGTGCAGCTTAGAGGCCCCCTCTTCTCTTGTTTCTGATTTTCTCCTTTTTTAAAAACACCATGTTGATCTGCAGACGTGATCTCAAGACCAAGCTGCAAGTTCTCACACTTTCGAAAACCACCAGCAGCAGCAGCACTTGCTTGACAGGGGCCCCTTTTCTGCAAAAGGCAGCTGGCCAGGACCCCAAGCTAGTTCGCCTGCAGACCTTATGATGGTATGGAAAAGAGCCTTCTCTGTGGTGGCCCCTGCCCTACGGAATGACCTCTCTCTTGGAGACTACTCCGCCACCAACTGTTAAGCACTTCCAGTGCACTTTAAAAATGTATCTGTTTGCTGAGGCACCCCAAGGTTATTAATGCCATTTTAGCACACTGATTACCCCAACTGACGTCCACATTTTACTTATGTTTTATGATTTATTGTTGTAAACTGCTTTGGTACTCCCAAAGGACCATAGTTCAGTGGTAACAGCATCCGCTATGAATGCAGAAAACTCCAGATTCAATCCCTAACGGCTTTTCTAGGTAGGGCTGGGATAGACCCCCTGCCTGAAACCCTGCAGACCAGCTGCCAATCAGCTGGGACAATACTGCACAAAATGGACCAATGGTCTGACTTGGTATAGAGAAGCGCGCCATGCTCGTACCTAGTCCTTTGGGGAAAACCCATCGCTCAGTGGTTTGCTTTGCATGCAGAAGATCTCAGGACCAATCCCTGGTGTCTCCAGGTAGGGCTAGGAAAAGCTCTGCCTGTCTGAAACCCTGGAGGACCTCTGCCAGTCAGTGTAGAGAGTACTGAGCTAGATGGACCAGTGGTCTGACTCAGTATAAGCGGCTTCCTATGTCCCTATTTAAGTAGAGGGCCGTAGCTCAGTGGCACAATGTTTGCTTTGCAGGCAGAAGGTCCCACATTCAATCTTCAGCATCTCCAAGCAGGGCTGGGAGACAGCTCCATACAAAATCCTTGGAGAGCTGCTGCCAGTCAGTGTAGACAGTACTGAGCTAGACAGAGCAATAGCCTGACTCAGTATAAGGCAGCTTCCTTTGCTCCTACGAGTAAGAAGCAGCCTAGAAATACTGTTATAAAAATATACTCTGGCTTGGACACAGAAACAGGGCCAGCTCCAAAGGGCGGTCAGGTGGGGCCCTGGCGAAGGGCTCCGCAGCCCACAGCGGCCCCTGAAGGGCCCCTCGTTATGGTGGTGTAGTGCTTCCCTTCTGCGGCAGGCTTCCTGCCACGGATCGCAGGGAAGGAGATGCCTGTCTGCCCTCCAGCCCACCCACCCCCCCTCGCTTACTCTCCCTCCTCACTCACCCTCCCCCCCACCTGCTCGCCCTCTCCCCCCGCTGGCTTGCCTGCTCACTCGCCCACCGTCCCACTCCTCTGCCCGCCTGGTAGGTAGGTGGGGTGTGCATGCATGCGGGTGCCAGGGCCCAGGGCAGGAAGGTGCCCAAGGGCCCCGGCATCCCTGGGGCCGGCCCTGCACAGAAATGCTTCCTCACCTGTTCCTCCGGCCTCTCGGTGTTCAGCCGCCTCTGCAGGAAATCCTCTGCCAGGTCTGCTGCTTGGGAACAGGTGGCTGGTCTCTGTCCCCGGACCCAGCCCTGCATCTCCCGGGGAAGGATGCTCAGGAACTGCCCCAGGACCACCAGGTCCAGGATCTGCTCTTTGGTCCGCCTCTCGGGCTCTAGCCATCGATGGCACAGCTGCCGAAGCCGCCCACACGCCTCCTGTGGGGCCCTAGCCTCCTCGTAGCGGAAGAGCCTGAAGTGCTGGAAACTGGCCTCTGTCCTGGTGAAATCCCCGTGATCCGTTTGGTCTCTGGAGCCCATTTGGCTGCAGGCCGGGAGGGCTTCTCCACCAAGTCCTGGCAAGAGGCACCTCCCCCTCCCCTCTAGAGGCCACTGGCCATGGCCAGCCATAGCCAGAAATGACTTTGTGTCAGCCTGCGGCGTGGATCTCCTCAGGTGGAAGTCTCCTTGTTCTGAGCGAGAGGGCCGCACCATCTTCAGAAACTCCTGAGACTGGGCAGCCCAGCAAATGGGCAGGCATTCCTCTGGTTCCCACTTCACCTGTTGAGGAGAGGCCCGCTCCCTCAGGCTCTCGGCCTCGATGGCATGAGGGGGTTTCTCTGCTCCCTCCAGTCCCCCCTGCTGCTCAGGTCCTGCTGGGTCCAGCTGCTCCGTCTTAATTCCCAGGACCTTGAAACTTGGGGAAACGGTCCCTGTTCTCCATTCCTGTGTTGCCATTTCCCTGCTGGAGCCAGAGAGAACCAGAGAGATAATAGAGCAGGGGGACCTTTCCTGATGAAAATGTCTCCAACCAATGTTGTCCTTATCTTTTTTTTTTGTCCCATGAGCACTTTGGGATTTTTGAAGTGAGTGCCATGGGCATCACCCCCTCTCCCCCGTCAAGAGACAGAAAGAGAGAAATCGTGCACACACGAACACACACAGCTTTTCCCAAGGGATCTGGGTAAAAGTCGGATCCAGTAGGATGAATCTGAGGCTCAACATTCATCACAGAGCTGAAAGAGGAAGGGGGAAAGAGAGTCACTCTTCCAACGTCCTCCTTCAGTTCTATGCACTTTTCAAGGGAGAAAAATGTAACTACCTTCACCATGTCATGACCAAGGGAGCAGTAAACGGGGGCCGGGGGACGGTGTTAAGCAGAGCCTGCTGGTTCAGCCTTATGGCCTGTCTAGTCCAGCACTCAGTTCTCGCAGTGGCCAACCGGATGCCTCCTGGGAAGCCCCCAAGCAGGACAGCAGTGCAACAGCCCCTCCCCACCTGTGATTCCCAGCAACTGGCATTTGGAGGTATACTCATAGAATCATAGAATAGTAGAGTTGAAAGGGGCCTATAAGGCCATCAAGTCCAACCCCCTGCGCAATGCAGGAATCCTACTGTTACAGACAGTGGGTGTAGCACATAGCAGTCCTGGCTAGTAGCCATTGATAGTCATGAATGTGTCTCATCCTCTTTCAAAGCCATCCAAGTTGGTGGCCATCCCTATGTCTTGTGGGAGCAAATTCCACAAAGCTTAGAGGCTTCATGGACAACAGGAAAGCCTCAAGGTCACCATTGCACTGATGGGTCCCACACTGGCAAGTGTTTTCCTCTGTCTCCCTGTAAGGCTGCACTTCAAAACAGATTTCCCCGCTGAATGCAAGAGGATTTACTTCTGAGTAAATGTGCATAGGATGGCGTTGTGAATGTCTTTTATTTGGGGATACATGTTGAATTTTCATACCGCTCCAGGAAAACAATCTATTTTCAGTTTCCCACCATGTAGCATCACAACAAATAACGTGTTGTCACCAGTTAATGCTGTTAAGCTGCTGCCGGTCAGTGTAGACAATACTGAACTAGAAGGACCAATGCTGTGACTTGGTATAGGGATGCATCCCATGTACTTATATGGGGAAGACCCATCACTCCATGATAGAGAACCTGCTTTGTATGTAGGTGGGTTCCCAGGTTCAGTCCCCAGCATCTCCAGGTAGAGCTGGGAATGTCCCCTGCCTTGAAACCCTGGAGAGCCACTGCCCGTCAGTGTAGACAGTACTGAGCTAGATGGACCAGGGGTCTGACCCAGTATAAGGCAAAGCTTCCTTTGTTCCTATAAGTGGAAGGCGGTAAAGAAATAGTTCTACAGCTCAGTGGTAGAACATCCTGGAGAGCCACTGCCAGTCAGTGTAGACAATATTGAACTAGACTAATAATCTGACACAGTATAAATTAGCTTCCTATGCAGCTCAGTGGCAGAGCATCTGCTTTGCATGCAGAAAGTCCCAGGTTCAATCCCTCACATCTGCAGGTAGGGCTGGGATGTCCCATCTGAAACCCTGGAGAGCCACTGCTGCCAGCCAGTGTAGAAAATACTGAGCCGGATGGACCAATGGTATAAAGCAGCTTCCTGTATATATATTTCCCAGCCTACAACAATTCTCCTGATGCCTAAATGTATGCAAATTAAGCAAAACAAGGACTATTTACAGCAGCATTTGTAAGCAACAATCATTTCAGGTGATGGCTCACACAGCTAGAAAGAGAAAAAAATTCTTCCCTGTAATTTTATAGTACAAAATTTTTAACGTGCCTCTGAAAAATAAAAGACATTTGCAGCGCACATTTACTCAGAAGTGGTGATATCCAGTGTTAGCCATATCCAGAGTAGACCCATTGAAATGAGTGGGCTTATGTTATCAAGGCAGCAGGCCCTTGACACCCAGGAGACACGAGCAGGGCTTTGAACTCACAGACTCTGGACTCCCAGGCAGGCTCTCCTCCCCACTGTGCTATACCAGCTGTTTTCATTTTTCATGTTATCAAGGTATAGGGGAAAGGCCTGGCTCACTGGTAGCGCATCTGCTTTGCATTGCAGAAAGCCCCAAGTTCCACCCCCAGCATCGCCAGGTAAGGCTAGGAATGTCCAGATCAGAACTCTATACAGCCACTGCCAGTCAGTGCAGACAATATTGAGCTAGATGGGCCAATGGTCTGACCCCTTATAAGGCAGCTCCCTATCTTGCTAAATCCATTTATTTCAATGGCTCTATGACTAACAGTGGGAACCATCCATTGTGCTCATTGGTCTTAATCTCTAACAAGTCCGCTTACGAGTGTAGCCTTATAGAAAGACAACATCGGAGAGGTTACTGTTTTTAAATGGCTTTTTGCATTACACAAAAGAAAAAAAAATATTTCTATGCATGATCCTAGCTTAACGGATAAAGCTTCGGTCACTCACCTGTCCGTCTTCTGCAAGCTTCTAATGCCAGGAGGAGGAAGGACCCAGGAAGTTGTCGTCACTGTTTACTTCCCGCATCCAAAGTTTTTGGACCATTCTAGGAAGCCGAGCTCAGTGGATTTAACCCTTTGAAGGAGAAACAGAAAAGCGACAAGCAGAGACCAGAAGTTAACAGCATCATTACCTTTGTTAGGACCAGCCCCCCCTTCAAAACGTTACAAAGGAATGAGTTATTTTTGCATTTTTAAAAATTCTGTCCAAAATAAAGATTTTACCTTAATGTTTATATGGAACCTGCATGTTCGGGGCAGTCTACCTCCAAGCTTCCAGCTACTGGGGACCTTTGTATGCAGACAGATCCAAGTAGGGATGGGAATGTCCCCTGTCTGAAATTCTTGAGAGCCACTACCAGTCAGTGGTAACAATACTGAACAAGATGAACCAATGGTCTGGCTCAGTGTAAGGCAGCCTCCTATGTTGTTATGTGTCTTCAAATCAGTTACGACTTACGGCGACCCTATGAACCAGAAACCTCCAAGAGCACCTGTCATGAACCACCCTGTTCAGATCTTGTAAGTTCAGGTCTGTGGCTCCCTTTATGGAATCAATCCATCTCTTGTTTGGCCTTCCTCTTTTTCTACTCCTTTCTGTTTTTCCCAGCATTATTGTCTTTTCTAGTGAATCATGTCTTCTCATTATGTGTCCAAAGTATGATAACCTCAGTTTCACCATTTTAGCTTCTAGTGACAGTTCTGGTTTAATTTGTTCTGAAACCCAATTATTTGTCTTTTTCGCAGTCCATGGTATGCGCAAATCTCTCCTCCAACACATTTCAAAAAATGAAATGTACTGTCTTCAAGTCGATTCCGACTTATGGGTGACCCCATGAATAGGGTTTTCATGGTGAGCGGTATTCAGAGGGGGGTTACCATTGCCTTCCTCTGAGGCTGAGAGGTAGTGACTGGCTCAAGATCACCCAGTGAGCTTCATGGCTATGTGGGGATTCGAACCCTGGTCTCCCAGGTCGTAGTCCAACCTTAACCACTACATTTCAAATGAGTTGATTTTTCTCTTATCCGCTTTTTTCACTGTCCAACTTTCACATCCATACATAGAGATTGGGAATACCATGGTCTGAATGATCCTGACTTTGGTGTTCAGTGATACATCTTTGCATTTGATGACCTTTTCTAGTTCTCTCATAGCTGCCCTCCCCAGTCCTAGCCTTCTTCTGATTTCTTGACTATTGTCTCCATTTTGGTTAATGACTGTGCAGAGATCCTTGACAAGTTCAATGTCCTCGTTGTCAACTTTAAAGTTACATAAATCTTCTCTGGCTGCCCACTCTGGGAAAGAGGATGCTGGACTTAGGTGGGCCATTGGTCTGATCCAGCAGGGCTCTTCTTAACCCACACCAGCCAAAATTCCCTCTTCTAGACAAACGCAAGTGGTACAGGGGCTGTGCCGTAGTGTCTTCTTTTGCATCCAGCATGGCGGTTCTCTAAAAGCAAAGGTGTAGCAAGGAACTGCTGTCTGTGTCATTGGCTCAGCACAGTGAGATCTGAAAGACGGAGACAAATGCAAAGCCAGGGTGCATGGGAATGTGGCCTCTTTTTAGCTCTATTTGGGGCCATCTGGGCTTGTATGCTTTCAGTGCTTCTTTAGAAGACAGATTTCAGGAGCTGCATTTTTTTTACCCTTTTGTTACAGGCACCCCAACTATGAAAGTAACAGGAGACTCTACGACCATCCCTCGCATTTTTAAACTCAGGAAGCTCTGGCCCAAAGGCCATCGTGGCCTTCCAGATCTCACCAGTACCTGAACGACTGTGGCCAGGCTATCCCGGCCCAAGAATGGTTATAGTTGTCTCACCAAGTGCAGTTGGTAAAAGGCACTACTAGCCACTGAGACAATCTGGGCCTCCAGTGACAGAGCTGGATCCAGAAGCACCCCCAAACTATGTACCTGCTCCTTCAGAGGGAATGCAACCCTGTCCAGAGCAGGCAATGGACCAATTTGTTGGACGTGGGAACCACTCACCCGCACTGCCTCTGTCTTGCCAGGATTCAAGCTGAATTACTCTACCCACTTTAGCCTCTGGCCTTGCCCACCACTGGCATATGGCCCTTGGAAAGCTCCTCATAAGGTAACGTGGCCCTCAAGCTAAAAAAGTCTCCCCACCACTGTTTAATGTGATTACACTTTTTTGGTTTTCAGCGATCCAGGCAGAGGAACTCTGTGAGTTGCATCCACACTGAGTTCTACTCAACTTCCGGGAAGGATTGCTTCGCTTGTGCCTGCCTCTGAGACGAGCTCTCGTCTCAGAGGAAGCTTTTTCAGTTTTAAAACCAGCCAAAAGGTTTTTGTTGACTGGTAAATACTTTCTCCCAGGCAAGGGAGAAACGAAGAGATTATCCACAAGCTTCGTTGTGTTTGTTGGGGGACTTGAATTCATTAGGATCGCCTATGAACGAAGGACCAGCCAGCAACGTCGGACGGAGCCAGGAATTTCAAGCAAGCTCAAACTGATTAAGCGAGACGTTTTTCTTTTCTTCAAAGAAAAACAGATTTAACAGGCAAGCATTCTTCTATCTATCCTTATCATTTGGCTTAAATTGCTGCAGTAAAAGAGATTTGTTAAAAGAGTCAGCAGTAAAGAATCCCTGGGTGAGTTATAACTTTTCTCTTTTATACACAGAATTAAGGCGGAAGGAAATCGAAATAGCTTATCTTTGTTTTTATTGCAAAAAGCTGGCCTGGAATTGAGCATTATAAAGATACAAACGGATGAGAGATATCTAATTTGAGGAGAAAAATTTTGATTTATATGGACTTTTGAGTATTATATGTCTGGGACTATTTTTTCTGGTCTACTTCATTTTGACGAATCTGCTTGTTCTTTATGCCACTAACTATTTGGATGCTGTGAACTAAATTTGTTTTGCATTCTTGGACACATAAGAGATAAGGCAGTTTGTGCTGTCTACATTATGATGTCATCAGGTTTGGAATATTAACTCCTTTGTTGCTGGAAAAAGAAATAAATTGCTCTTTGCTTGGGAATAGTGCTATATTGGAAATTGAAGGGTTTTTTTCTTCTTGGTTTTAAAAATGACAGTTAAGAAAGTGGCTGAGACCCTGGAAGTAAATATGTTTCAGAAAATAATGGATGAGATTGAGATAACGAAACAAAAACTGAGACATGGCAAACAAGAGATGAAAATTGAATTTGGCAAAATGAAGCAGGAGCTGAAAGAAATAGGGGATTTTATGAGAGAGGAGGTTGATGAGATCAAACATATAATTAGACAAGCAATAGAAGAAGAAAGAAAAATTAAAGGGAAGATGCAAGTCCTGGAGATTGGAACAGATATATCAAATGTGGAACTGGAAAAAGATTTGGAGTTATGGACCTTAGAGATAAAGATTACTGTTTGGAATTCAGCGTTGTCCCTGAAGAAATTGATGAAGATATCAGAGATAAAGCTATCAATGTTTCAAAACAATTTCTGGACTGGAATGATGTGATGGAGCTTGAAATAGAGAAAATCTATAGAATTAATTACAGATATGTGACAATGGAAAAACTCTCAAGAGATGTGCTAGTGCACTTCGTAAAAAAGAGGAACAGTGATATGACTTTACAACAACATTTCAGTAACACATTCAGAATTGATGGCAAGGAAATATTTGTGAGGAAGCAAATTCC
Organism: Rhineura floridana; assembly: GCF_030035675.1. Lineage (NCBI taxonomy): Eukaryota > Metazoa > Chordata > Lepidosauria > Squamata > Rhineuridae > Rhineura > Rhineura floridana. The sequence continues at coordinate 207,087,070 of NC_084482.1, forward strand.
CATCAGACTCTTATTATATGACTATGACTACGACAGCAAGATCATTATGGATGCAAGGATGGAAGATGGAAGACGAAATTAACACTGATAATGGAAGAATGGCTATTGAAACTAGAGGACCTAGCAGACTTGATGAGATGGATTAATCGACATGTTTATTTGGAGAAAAATCGATGGATATATTTCTCAAGGACTGGAAACCTCTCTTTGACTTTTTGCGGAAAGAATAAAGTGATGTTAATGAGATTTGATGATTAATTAAGATAACTACTGGAGGAAAGTGATTTTGTAATATATTAAGAGACAGGTTTGTTATATACTATAGACCTATAACTGATCTGCGACAAATCGGAAGTCAACATTTTATTTTATTGTATTAGTTATTAATTTGTTTTTGTGTGTGTGTGTTTTGTTTTGTTTTGCTTTTTGAAACTTTGAATAAAAATTAATGATAAAAAAACAAAAAAAACCAAACTGAGTTCTACTCAGAGTAAATGGAAATGGACTACCTCCAAGTCGATCCCTACTTATAGCCACCCTATGAATAGGGCTTTCATGGTAACCGTTACTCAGAAGGGGTTTCCCATTGCCTCCCTCTGAGGCTAGTCCTCCCCAGCTGGCTAGGGCCTGTTCAGCTTGCCACAGCTGCACAAGCCAGCCCCTTCCTTGTCCGCAACTGCCAGCTGAGGGGCCACTGGGCTCCTTAGGACTCTGCAGCTTGCCCATGGCTGCACAGGCGGCAGGGCACGTAACCCCTAAGCCACTCACTGTGGGGTGATCTTTAGCTGGCCCTTGACGCCCAGGAGACACGAGTGGGGATTTGAACTCGCAGACTCTGGACTCCCGGCCAGGCTCTCCTCCCCACTGTGCTATACCAGCTGATTCTACTCAGAGTAGACCCATTGAAATGAATGAACCTAAATTAGCCGTGTCCATTCACTTCAATGGGTCCACTCTGAGTAGCCCTATTCCTTTTGTATTTTTAAAACCAAGCTTGTTATTTTGTGATATGTGTTCATTCCAGAGAATGGGATGTGTAAAAATATTAATATCTAATAGAAGTTGTTTTTTATTATTATTATTATTATTAGTTTTATTAGATAATATATCCTGCCCTTCCTCCCAGTAGGAGCCCATCAGGCAGGACTTTACTAACACATACCTCATTCACCAGCCTCCCGGCAAACGAAAACTCCCAGCCAGATCATCATCATCATCATTGTTGTTGTTAATAATAACAATAACAACAACAATAATAAATGTTAATATCAGCAGCAACAGTAATCATGACTATTGGTACTACTACTTAAAAAAAAATTATCTTCATAGTATAAAAGAATCCATATAATAATAAGAAAGCAAGCGCAGCATCATATTTAATAAAATGAACAAAATATATTTAATTAATTCTTTTAGAATTTATTAAAGGCATTTATTTATAGCCAATTAGGCTATAAATAAATGCCTTTAATTTCACCAGGATCCTTTCCATTATCTTTTTTTAAAAAATTCCGGAAGTAATAGAGATATTTCTCCTCGTTTATTTGTTTCTATTGTGCCATCAGTGCCTTCGGCACTTTAACAACACACAAGAGGTCAGGTCTCTGCCCCAAGGAGGTGACAATCTAAAATTGGCCAGGGCCTGCCTGCGGGGGGCACAGCGGACGCAGGGGAGAGGGAAGCGGACGCAGGATGACACAGGGAGGCGATATGCGGCTGCTTGCTTTTCGACAGCTTGGTTAGAAGCCGGCTTGTTGCAGCAGCGGGACATGGCAACTGGCACGGATCGCATTCTCTCCGCTTAGTTTTTTAATGGTTAAATCGGCAGCTGCGCCAGATTCCTAGAGAGGCAAGAAAAAGTTAGGAAAACACGGAGGGGGAGGGGTGAGGGCCGGACGAATGGCAACCTGGCGTTCATTTCCTGTCCTGCTTTGCAGCCGATCTGTTCTGGCTGGGAGTTTTCCTTTGCCGGGAGGCTGCTCCGTGGAGTGCCGGGAATGAGGTGTGTGTTAGGAAAGTGCTGCCTGAAGGGCTAAAGCATCTGCTTTGCAGGCAGGAAGGTCTCCGGTTCAGTCCTTGGTATCTCCAGGCGGGGCTGGGAAAGGCTGCCTGCCTAGAACCCTGGAGAGCTGCTGCCAGTCAGTGTAGGTAATACTGAGCTGGATGGACCAATTTTCTGACTCGGTATAAGGTACTTCCCTGTGTTCCTAGTCCTTTGGGAAATGCCGTAGGTCAGCGGTGGAGCATCTGCTTTGCATGCAGAAGGGCCCGGGTTCAATCTCCAGATAGGGCTGGGAGAGACTCCGTGTCTGAAACCCTGAAGAGCTGCTGCCAGTCAGTGTGGACAATACTGAGCTGGATGGACCAATGGCCTGGCTTGATATAAGGCAGCTTCCTACATTTCTAAAAGTGACAGGGTTGTCCTCTCTAAATGATGCCAGCCAGGGTTGCACCCCTTTTAATCTAGGTGGTCACTTTTCTTTCTTTTGATCCTTCCCCTGTGCTTTTAATAGCAGCCGGACCCTGTAGAAATTTCACATATACAGAGAGGCACTTTCCCGGCAAGGAGACAAAAACGATGGGAAAAGCTTTGCCTGCTACATGTCTATCAGACATGGTCAACTAAACAGAGCCTCCATTTGCTGACGCAGTATATCTCTGAATGCCAGATGCTGGGGACAAGCGACAGGGGAGGGCTGTTGGCGTTGTGCCCTCTTTTTTTGGAGGGGCTTCTTGGAGGCATCTGGCTGACCACTGTTGGAGACGGGATGCTAGGCTGGGTCTGATCAAGCAGGAACCTCTCTTTCCTGCACCTCCAGCCCAGGATATGAATGGCTTTCTAATTGGTTTTAGCTCCTGGTGAAGTGTATAATGCCACTGTGTTTATTCTTTTGAGAATCCTGTTCTGAAAAGCAGAATTTTGAAAAAAGGTTCAAAATAAATAACTAAATAATATTGGTCATTTTATATTATCATCGTCAGCATTATTGGAGCAAGGCAGGCTCTAAACTGATCCAGCTAATCTAGCTGTGGGGAAAAATATTTCCTGCCAAGGGCTGCATTCCAGGTTTGTGTGGGGGATAATCTGATCTACTGATGGTGTTGTGGGGCCTGAGTGGGGAGTGGACAAAGCCAGAGCCAAAAGTGGGCTGAGTTTGCAAGATAGCATGTGTGTGTGTATGTATGTCTGGCTGTCTCTTTAACATCCCATCTCTCTCACTCTGACACCCCTTGTGTGTGTGCAGGGGTGTAGTCACCCAGGGTCTTGGGAGGTCTTAGATCCCTTACTTTTTTGGGAGCTGGGTCCCTGTGTCTCCAGTGTCCTATGACCCAATCAGCATGAAACAGGAGGGTGTTAGCCACTGAGAAGTTTCCTAACTTGCTTCCTTGTCCTTTCCTGCTGATTGGAGCCAATCAGAGTGGAAAGGAGGCGAGTCAGCCCCCGAGAAGACTCTCTTCAGCAGCTAACACTCTCCTCTTTCATGCTGATTGGCTGCTGGGGACGTCTGTTGTTGTGGGAGAAGGCATTGACAAGGATTTCATTCTCAACCCAGCAGCAAAAGAAAAAAAAGGGGGGGGGAGGATGTGTGGATGTGATTATCATGCAGGGACCTGCACTTCTGAATTTGCCACTACATTACTCTGTGTGCATGTGCATGCGATACCCCATCTCTCTCTCTCTATCTTTCCGACACCCCATCTCTCTCTCTCTCTATCTTTCCGACACCCCATCTCTCTTTCTCTCTGACACCCCGTGAGCCTGTCTTTCTGTCTCTCTGACACTGCCTCTCCCTCAGTCCTTTCAGAGGACTGGTCTGTTGAGTGAGAGTGTGCCTGTTAGGGCGTGGAGAGCTGCTGGTTGCCTGCCAGTGAGCTAACTCAAACTGTTTTTTCTCTCTTGCTCTTTTTTTAAAAAGTCAGGGCTTCTCGGTGTTTGAAGAAAGTTGCTGTCTGCTTCTGCACCGCCCCGTTTGGCCAGAGAGACACCAAAAATGGTGTCAAAAGAGCCCTGATGAATCCACAGATCAGCGCCGGTTGTATTCACGCCGATTAAAGTGAGGACAAGCCACTTCCCTGCCTTCGTTCTGCCCTACCCCATTTTTGCCAAGGAGGGACAGAGCTGAGTTTGGATCAGCCCTGCGGGTGGAAATGGCTGCAGCCCCTGCTCTCGAGTTCTGGGCTGCGCTAGAACGGTGGCTTCTGATGGGGATGATGTCCAAGAAGGAAGAGCCCCCTGCTCCCTGTATGGAGTAAGAGCCGGAAGGCGACCAGGCGGGCACAGTTGGACAGTTTCTGAGGTGGACAGTGGAACAGATGAAACGGGAACTGGCCGAGAGGACATTGTCGCAGTGCTGGGAAGCTCAGTGGCAGGCATTCTGGAAGGCCTCACAGAGGCTCATGTTGGGCCAGGCTGATCCGCAGCTGCCTGAGAGTATGCTGTGGGGGGATGGCAAAATCATCCCTCCCCATTCTGGGAGAGTTGTTTCCGTTGGCCAACAGGCTACGGGAGAGCAGAGGTTCCCATCTGGACCTCCTAGGTCATCCCGACCGGCCTCAGCGGAGACAGGGAACTGGGGAACATGTGGGCAAGTGAAGGAAGGCACCCCGAGCGAGGGTGCCTTCGGCTCAGAGGCCCAGTGCCAGAGTTTCCGGCGGTTCCGCTATGAGGAAGCCGAGGGTCCCCGCGAGGCCTGCAACCGCCTCTGGTTCCTTTGCCACCAGTGGCTGAAGCCGGAGAAACGTGCCAAGGGGCAGATCCTGGAGCTGCTGGTCCTGGAGCAGTTCCTGGCTGTTCTACCGCCGGCAATGCAGAGCTGGGTCAGGGATGGTGGGCCGGAGACCTGCTCCCAGGCCGTGGCCCTGGCCGAGGGTTTCCTGCTGGGGCAAAGAGAGGCAGACACGCAGGAGGGACAGGTGAGAGAGGGCTGATGTGGGCCCTGTGTGGATTCCTGGACCAGGTTACTTGAAGGGCAGCCTGCACTCGTTTGAACCCCCCTCCCTAGGCTTTCAGTTCTGCTTGTGAGGCCTGCTTGCCCTCTAGAGCGAAGAAGTCCTCCTTTACAAGTGCCTGGTAAAACTACGGAATTCGCTCCCATACAGATGTATCGAAGGCCACCAATTTGGGGGACAGAGGCAGCACGGTGTAGTGGTGAGAGAGTGTTGGACTAGGACCTGCGAGAGTAGGGTTCATATCCCCACTCAGCCACGAAGCTCACTGGGTTAGGGCAATCACAGACTTTTTGCCTAAAACCTACCTCACAGGGTTGTTGTGAGGATAAAATGAAGAGGAGGAGAACCATGTTGACCTCCTTGAGCTCCTTGGGGGAAAGGTGGGATATAAATGTAATAATGACAATAACACTAAAAGAGGCTTAGACAAATTCATAAAGTTATCAATGGCTGTGTCCTACTTCCAGTATGCCTTTGAATACCAGCTGCTGGGAATCCCAAATGGGGAGAGTAGCGTTGTTGCGCTCAAATTCTGCTTGTGGCTTTGCGGTTGGGGCATCTGGTTGGCCGCTGTGAGAACCGGATACTGGACTAGATGGGCCTTTGGCCTGATCCAGCAGGCAGGCTGTTATGTTCTTATGACAGGGCCTTTTTAATGGTGACCCCACCATATCTTTGGAACTCTCTCCTAGAAAAAGTACTTGTGGCCTGAGTGTAGTTTGCTTTCAAATGGACCCATTAAAAAAAAATTAGCTCTTTTTGTAACTGGATTGTACGTTTTCCTTCTCTAAAAACTATTATATTATTTTAACGATCTTTTTGTGAACTCTTCCCTGAAAGGCAGCATGTAAGTGCCTTAATTTTTTAAAATTTGGTGAAGAGCCATAGACTCTCAGCAGGCAGAGACCCAGTGGGTTTAGCTCCTTTGCCTCTGGTAGATACTTTTCAATCTAGTTGGAAAAGAGAATTGTCAATGAAATTGTCGTATTTGGGTTTTTCCATTCCCGCTATTATGGCATTAGGGTATACTCAAGCCAAAAAGGCTGTCTCCCAGCGAATCATGGACATTGATTTACAAACTCATTTGAGTTTGGCTGCACTCAGTTCTAACTATAGAGATTATGCGAGAAAGTTTATAACAACAAATTATATGAGAAATTTGTCAATTCCTAAGTATAGAAAAGCTTTCACGCTTGCTAGACTCAGTGATTTTACCTTCTGCGCTTTTAGAAGGTAGATTTAGTAAGGTGCCAGCACAGGAGCGCTTATGCCCCTGTGATATGGGAAATGTGGAAACGGCTGCTCATGTGTTGCGGTCCTTTTTATCGAGACTCCCGATTTGATCTTATTAACCCAGTTCTTCAAAAAATCCCAGGGAGGTCTGACACATTTTATTTAGAATATTTACTCAGATAGGAACCCGCGGGTCACAGTTAATGTGGCAAGACTCTGTGCTTCAGCTGTTACCTATAGGAGAGTGATGACGGCAAATAACAATAATAGATAATCCGGGGGGGGGGCTACTGCCCATTGATGTATTTATTCAACACCATTAGTGCCATATTATCTCAGGCTGCCGCTGTTTGTTTCCTTCTGTGTATAATATTGATGTTTTACCATTTTATCCTTTTAATATTAATATTTTATAGTGCTGGTCTTTGACCGTAATAATAAATGATTGATTGATAGCAGGCAGAGACCATTGAGAAATAAGAACACTCACTGCTATTTCAGGGGCCAGGGCTGGCTCAAGAGGGAACCCTGAAATTCCTCAATGATGCTGGAGAAGAAGAAGAACAGCCTTCATTTGAATCTGGACAGAGACTCCTCAGTGGGGAGATCAAACAGGAGAGTGATGTCATTTCTCTGGGTGAGCATCCGTTGTGTGGCATTTCAAATATTTATTTACCTTATCTGAAGGGTTTGTACTCTCCTCTTCAGCTGAAAAAGCTGCCCAGTGTGGCTTTCAAAGCTGGACGGCTTTGAAAGACGATTAGACACATTCATGGAGGATAAAGCTATCAATACCTATTAGCCACGATGGTTGTGCTCTGCCACCATATTCAGAGGCACTCTGCTTCTGATAACCAGTGCCCTTGCACTCATGTCCTGCTGGCGGGCTTCCCATGGGCATCTGGCTGGCTGGTGTGAGAACAGGATGCTGGACAAGATGGGCCACTGGTCAATCCAGCAGGCTCTTTTTATGTGTTCTTAAAGATTGGTAATAAGATGGTCCCTGCCCTCGGGGTTACAATCTGAAAGGCATGGCACAAAAGGAAAAGGGATTCAGAGGGAGGAGGAAAAAGCAAACCCAGACACTACTGCTTAGTTTCAAAGATGTTTCAATGACCAGCTGGAATGGAGAAAAAAAATCATTTCAAAGAGAGGAGGAGCGAAAAGTTGCTGGTCTCTCAGCGGAGCCGATGGAGCAGCCCTGCTTCCCTTCTCTTCCTCCATCTGCTATAGCCTGATGGAATGGCTACTCCCAGGAGACATCTGAGGGAGGAAAGGCCTCTTGGAGCTGGCCTTTCAGCAGGGCTGATGATGTTGCTGAACAATAACTCTCATCTTCCCCAACTATTGGCCATGCTGGCTGGCGCCGATGGAGAGTTGGAGTCCAACAACATCCAGAGCACCACAGGTTCCCCAGCCCTTATTTATTTATCATTTATAAATATATTTATACACCACTATTCCATTTTAATACAAGCAAGGGAAAAAAAACACATTAAAAAGGAATAAACACATCAAGGTGATTGCAATTGTCTTGCCACTTAACCTACCTCATAGAGTGGTTGTGAGGATAAAAATGTGGAGAGGGAGTGCCATGAACACCACCTTGAGATCCTTGAAGGAAAGGTGGGGTATAAATGCAATTGATAAATAAAAAATGAGAAATAAATCCCTCATCTCCAGTACACATTTGAAAGCGGTATTATACACACAGTCATGAATTGGCTCAAATCATTCTGGGAACTGTAGTTTTTGCGAATGGAGAGTTTGTTAGGCAACCCCTTTTCCCCTCATGGAACTACACTTCTCTGAGCTCCCTGGGAAGAGAAATTGATTGTTAAACAGCTCTGGGAATTATAGCTCTGTAAGGAGAATAGGGGTGTGCAGAAACCTCCGACTGATGTGTGGCTAGAATGTAGGCTAACTGTTCAAAGGGAAGAGTCATCTGCATTGATCTACCCACTTTTCCCTCTGACCTCACCCACTCCTGGCATACAGTCCCCAGAAGGTTCCCCATAAGGGAATATGGCCCTCAGAATGTAAAAGATTCCCCACCTGTGGACTATATGGTCTGTCTCTCTCTCACACACACCCTATATGCATCTATACATGGCTTAATTGTAATTTTATTCCAGCAGGTGATACGTGGGGGACTGAGAAGGATTGGGAACCATGCATAGTGTGGTCAGAAGTAAGTGAGAGTGGAGACAAGGAAGAGGAAGTTGTGAATCAAGATGACCTCAAGGGGCAGGAGGAAAATCAAATGGAGAAGTGGCACCAGGAACCAATTGCTAGCCGGTTAAGCCAGTTTGGGGCCTTCTACAAGATCTCGGCCCATCAGCAACTGAGGCTGGAGAAAAAGCAGAGCACTTGCAATGTGTGTGGGAAAGGCTTCAGCCGCAAATCAAACCTCCTTCAACATCAGAGAATCCACACAGGAGAGGAGCCCTATAAATGCCCGGACTGTGGGAAAAGGTTCCGTTGGAGCACCAGCCTCATTGTCCATCAGAGAATCCACACAGGAGAAAAACCTCATGAGTGTCTCAAGTGCGGGAAGAGCTTCAACCACAGCCAAAACTTTGCGAGGCATCAGAGACTCCACCGAGGGAAGAAGCCATATAAATGCATCAAGTGTGGGAAAAGCTTCAGGTGGAGCTCAAATTTGACTGTTCATCAGAAGATCCACAAAGGGGAGCAACCTTTTAAGTGCTCAGACTGTGGGAAAAGTTTCAGCTATAAATCAAGTCTCTGCAGGCACCAGAAAGTTCATGTGGGAGATGAAAGATACAAATGCCCACTCTGCAGGGCAAGCTTTGCTTTTGAATCAAGCCTTACTAGACATCAGAGCATCCACTTGGGAGAAAAAACGTATCCGTGTTTAGACTGTGGGAAAAGTTTTAGTGATGAGGAGAACCTTATTGCACATCACACGGGGTCAAGCCATGTAAATGGCCAGATTATAAGACAGGATTCTTTCTTAAACTGAAGCTTGGTAGACAAAAGAGAATCCAGGTAGGCTTAAAAAAGTTGGTTGGTCAGTCAGATTTATTAATGCACAAGGAAAAGGAAGAAAGGAATATTCCTAAGGCATGAAGACAGTGTAAATCAACCTACAGTGATCAGTACCTACTCTATAAGATTTATAAAAGACCCTAAAGAACTGTATTTGTATTTACTGTTACAAAAGCTAGATCTTAAACCATTTCTGGAAACGCAAGATCCACAAATGCGAGTCGATGTGCTGGATTGGCTAGATCAGCAGACTTAAACTGGGGAGACACACGCTCACATTCTTGCTCATCTACCAGGCTCAAGCAGTGAGTTTGGACCAGTGCCTCTTGGCATTGCTTACTTCACAAGATTGTTGCGAGAAGAGAGGGCAGGATAAAAATGTAATAAAAATATACAGGACTACAATGCTGGATAATTGAACAGATGAGGCCAGCATCAGAGGACGCCTTTTGTTTTAACAGTGGGCAGTAGCTATATGCAGCAGCCTTTGCCAACCTGGTGCCCTCCAGATGCTGTTGGACTCCAACTTCCATCAGCCCCAGTCAGCCTGGCTGGTGGCAGGGATGAATGGAGTTGTAGGTCAGCAACATCTGGAGGGCCACATATTCCTTAATCTTCCTCTACAAAATGAAGATTGATTATGATGTATAGTATGTCCAATATGTTTTGGCTTACAGTCTTCTCTTCTTGTTGTTATGTGCCTTCAAGTCGATTACGACTTATGGCGACCCTATGAATCAGCAACCTCCAAGAGCATCTGTCATGAACCACCCTGTTCAGATCTTGTAAATTCAGGTCCGTGGCTTCCTTTATGGAATCAGTCCATCTCTTGTTTGGCCTTCCTTTTTTTCTACTCCCTTCTGTTTTTCCCAGGATTATTGTCTTTTCTAGTGAATCAGGTCTTCTCATGATGTGTCCAAAGTATGATAACCTCAGTTTCATCATTTTAGCTTGTAGCGACAGTTCTGGTTTAATTTGTTCTAACACCCAATTATTTGTCTTTTTTGCATTCCATGGTATCCGCAAAGCTCTCCTCCAACACCACATTTCAAATGAGTTGATTTTTCTCTTATCCGCCTTTTCCACTGTCCAACTTTCATATCCATACACAGAGATCGGGAATACCATGATCTGGATGATCCTGACTTTAGTGTTCAGTGATACATCTTTGCATTTGAGGACCTTCTCTAGGCCCCAGAAAAAAATATCAAATCGCAGCAAATATACATGGGTATATTTTTAACAGAATAAAAAAATTGGGGATTGATAAATTAGGGATAGGGAGCCTGCAGCCCTCTGCATGTTGCTGGACTCGAACTGCCATCATCCCAGACCATTCATTCGGCCTTGCAAGAGGGGGCTGATGGGAGTTGGCATCCGACAACATTTGGAGGGCTTTAGGTTTACCCAGCCCCATGTGACATCACCTTGGGAGCAAAACCACATCTGCAGTGTTTTGCAAGGAAGCAGCAGCAGGCAGTGACTACGCTTCTGTGTGTAGAAAATGCGCTTTTTTTAACGAGGTGGGATTCAAATAAGATCTTTTCCCCTAGGGTGGATGGACTCCACCATCAGATCATCAGTTTTGACTCTGCAAGGTCTCCCATTTGCCGCTGGAACATCAACTTCATCTGTCCTTGGAGCATTGCTGCCCCCGTCCTCCATTTTGGTTCAGTCACAACCGTACCGTTTCTGTCTGCGGAAATGCGATCCCACTCCTGTCACCAATGTTATGTGCTCCCTGCTTCCCTGAGCGGTGAGAAGTTCCAAAAGCAGTGCTGACCTGGATATGGTTCCGTTTGGAAAGAGGAAATCTTGAAGACTTATGGTGTGTTCTAAAAAATATTTAGTTGGGTAAGTGTCCCTTCCTGTCCTGGAGAACTGAAAACCCAGGAGCAGCTTTTCACAGTAGGGAGATACATGATCACCTCGTGTGTACGGCTCAAGCTGCTATTAAAGGCAAAGAAATGGTAGAAAATTTGGTACTTATATCTTGCTGCAACGCAGAGAACAATTGTCTATAGAATCACATTGTAATGGTTTCCCTGCCCTCCCCGCATGCTGCTACCTCTCCTGCATCCCATCTGACTGCAGTTAGCCTTGGGGGGGGGAGCTTCCATTGGTGCCAATAGGAGCTTTTCTTCCCAGTCTTAACTGCTGTGCTTAAAGGGTGAGGGCAATGTCAAGGAGGGGAGGCTGTAGATTGTATCTAAAGGGCCATAGCTCAGTTGTAGAATATCTGCTTTGAATGCAGAAGGTCCTGGATTCAATCCCCAGCATCTCCATACCTCTGGCTAAAACCCTGGAGAGTTTCTGCCAGTCAGTGTAAATAATACTGAGCTAGATGAACCAACAGTCTGACTTGGTATAAGACGGCTTCCCGTGTTCCTAGTCCATTGGAGAAGGGCCATAGCTCAGGAGTAGAGCATCTGTTTTGCATGCAGAAGGTCCCAGGTTCAGTCCCCACTGGCATCTCCAGGCAGGGCTGGAAACATCCCATCTGAAACCCTGGAGAACTGCTGCCAGTCAGTGTAGACACTTCTGAGCCAAATGGACCAATGGTCTAACTCAGTGTTAAGGCACTTTCCTATGTTCAAAAGGTACCTTGGGCTGTTCTGGCCCATGGATCGACATCTCCCCCATTCCAGCTATACACACCAGGGAGTAAGTTCCATTGAACTCAATAGGGCTTCCTTTTGAGTAGACTTGTATAGGCTAAATCTCAAAATGCACTTAGCACACTTTACACTTGGGAGTGGAAGGGACTCTAAGGCACGTCTGCCCGTGTGCTAACAAAAAAGATTGAAAAAGGTATTGCTAGATTTTACTAGAAAGTGCACAGTAGAGAAAGATTGATGAAGCAGCAGCAACAGAAAACAGAATATCTCTTCCCTTCCCCCCCCCCAGTAATTAAGGGTGGCTGGAGCACAAGCAACTGGGAAACCTCACCTAGCCTTCTCCTTTGCTATTTATTGATTATTTTTTATTGATAATTTTCGTGGTCGCCAGTTGTATTTGTCAGGGTAAGGCAGGAATCACCATATATACACACATGCTTACTAGCCAGTGTGGTGTAATGGTTAGAGTGTCAGAGTGGGACCCAGGAAACCGGGGTTTGACTCCTCACTCAGCCATGAACCTCACTGGGTGACCTTGAGCCAGTCACTATCTCTCAGCATAACCTACCTCGCAGGGTTGTTGTGAGGACAAAATCAGGAGAGGGAGAACCATGTTTGTATATCCGTTTGAGCTCCTTGAAGGTGGGATAGAAATGCCGTGAGAAATTTAAAAAAATAAAATACCTGGGAGTAAGTCCCATTAACCTCAACAGGATGCCTCTGAGTACACCTGCATGCTTAGGATTGCGTGGTAGGACCCAAATCTGCAACTCCTCCGTGAGGCTTGGTGGGTCACCTCTGGGCCAGACTTGATTTCTCTCTCAACCTAACCCTACCTCACGTTCCCTCTCACAAAACAGTCCCAAACCTTGTAAGCTTTCCTCAAACCTTTCCTTGCTTGCCCTTATCTGTACCTTTCCCACGATGGGTGCAGCTGTTGTTGTATGCCTTCAAGTCGGTTATGACTTATGGCGACCCTATGAATGAGTGACTTCCAATACCATCTCTTATAAACCACCCTGTTCAGATCTTGTCTCATATTCCATGTTCCTGTTGTGTACGTACGAAGCTGATTGCTGAGTTGCTGTTGGAGTCCCCCAGACTTTTAGTTCTCGGTGACTTCAACGTCCACGCAGAATCTGTACTTCGTGGAGATGCCCGTGATTTTATGGCTGCTATGACAACCATGGGGATGATCCAATTAATATCGGGTCCCACCCATTCAGCTGGTCATACCCTTGGCCTTGTCTTTTATGCGGGAAGGGATGATAATGACCATGGAGTGTTGGATCCTTCAATAGTGCCGTTGTCTTGGACTGACCATTACTTGGTCAAATTTAGATTAATTGCGACTCGTAATCGCCCCAGGGAGAAGGGGCCTATTAGAATGGTCTGCCCCAGGAGATTAATGGATCCGATTGGTATCCTGAACGCTCTTGGGGAGCTTCCTGTCGTTCAAGTAAACGACCCTATCGATGCCCTGGTCGACCTTTGGAACAGCTCGATGAGCAGGGCATTAGATACAATCGTTCCTGAGCGGCCCCTCAGGCGCAACAGAGCAAAATCGGTTCCTTGGTTTTCTGATGAACTGATGGCGATGAAGCGTACTCGTAGGGGCCTAGAGCGTCGTTGGCGGAAAACTCGGAGCGAATCTGACCGACTTCTGTGTTAAAGCATTTACCAAAATTTACTCAGATGCACGACGAGCTACACAAAAGGCCTTCTTTTCCACGTCTATTTCTATGGCCGTTAATCAACCAGCGGAACTTTTCTGTGTGGTTAAGGGCCTGCTCAGTCCTGATCATCTGGATACGAATATGGACGCATCTCCATCTCGTTGTCAAGAATTTGCTTCTTACTTTGCAAACAAGGTCGATCAGATCCGTTCCGACTTAGAGGCCAATTTTGATGCAGTCTCTAAGGATGTACCTCGGGCTTCTGTCTGTCCTATTAAGATGGATTCCTTTCAACTTGTTCAATATGCAGATATAGAGAAATTACTAGGAGAGATGAGACCTACCACTTGCCCACTTGACCCTTGTCCGTCGTGGCTTGTAAAACAAGCGAGAGGGACTTTGGCTACTTGGGTCTGCGGAATAGTTAATGCCTCCTTGCAACAGGGCTTCTTCCCAAGTTGCCTTAAAGAGGCATGTGTAAGACCTTTATTGAAAAAACCCTCCCTAGACCCTTTATATTTGAACAATTATCGGCCAGTCTCCAATCTGCCATTTCTGGGTAAAATAGTGGAGCATGTGGTGGCTACTCAACTCCAACGGTTTCTAATCGAAACGGACTACCTTGATCCATTCCAATCTGGTTTCAGGCCTGGCCACGGGACTGAAACGGCCTTGGTTGATGACCTTCGGAGAGAACTAGACAGGGGGAGTGTGTCCCTGTTGGTTCTCTTGGATCTTTCTGCGGCCTTTGATACCATCGACCATGGTATCCTTCTGGACCGTCTATCCAGGTTAGGACTGGAGGGTACTGTTTTGTGCTGGCTTCGCTCCTTCCTGGAGGACCGGTTCCAGAGAGTAAGACTAGGAGATTCCTGTTCACCCCCTTGGCCTTTGACCTGTGGGGTTCCACAGGGTTCTGTCCTATCTCCACTGTTATTTAATATCTATGTAAAGCCGCTGGGTGATGTCATCCGGGGATATGGAGTTCGTTATCACCAATATGCTGATGACACTCAGCTTTATTTATCCTTCCCGCCTGATGCCAAGGAAGCAGTCCTTCCCCTGAACCAATGTCTGTCTGCAGTGATGGATTGGATGAAGGCAAACAAGTTGAAATTAAATCCAGATAAGACAGAAATGCTCTACGTCAATCGTGGGACTAATCTGGCAACGGGGAATTTACCTATGTTGGATGGGGTTACACTCCCCCTGAAGACCCAGGTTCGCAGCTTGGGGGTGCTCCTGGACTCTGCCTTGAATCTGGAAGCCCAGGTCACAGCGGTCTCCAGAAGCGCCTTCGCCCAGCTAAGGCTGGTCCGCCAGCTGCATCCGTTTCTGGAGACGCCTGAATTGACTAAGGTGGCACACGCCCTGGTTACATCCCGGATGGACAACTGCAACGCACTCTACTTTGGGCTGCCCTTGAAGACTGTTCGGAAGCTAAAATTGGTTCAATGTGCTACAGCTAGGTTGCTGACCGGGGCTAGTTTTCGTGTTCACACAACTCCCCTGTTACAGCAACTTCATTGGTTGCCAATTTGCTTCCGGACCCACTTCAAGGTGCTGGTGATGTCCTTTAAAGCCCTTCACGGCTTGGGCCCTGTCTATCTGTCCGATCGATTGTATGTTTACGAACCCCCCGTCCTTGAGATCCGCTAATGATTTTCTTCTTACAATTCCGCCAGTTTCACTAGTTCGTCTTTCAGGGACTAGAGATAGAGCATTCTCAGCTGTTGCTCCTAGACTCTGGAACTCGTTACCTGTGGACATACGTTCTGCCTCTTCGCTTTTGTCATTTCGCCGCCTGGTTAAAACGTTTTTGTTCCGGATTGCATTTAATTTAAATGAATAATTAGAGTTTTTAAGTATTGGATTGGGCTTACTGTGACCTCTAAATATAGAGATTGTAATTTTATTGCTGTACTTGTGCTTTTATCTACATGTTTTATTATGTTGTTCGTCGCTCTGAGTTTCTGTGAAAATAGAGCGGCTTATAAATATTTTTAATAAATAATAATAAATAAATAAACTCCGGACTCTCCTTTCGCATCTGTGCACATCAGCCTCTGGGCTTCCTTTTGGCTTTGACCCAGCTGCGTCATTAGTCACAGCACTACTCGGACTTGTCCGTTGTTCTTCCCCAGTAGCTCAGTGGGTACCTTCTGACTTGGGGGGGGGGTCTCATCTCATGTTGCATTTTGGATAGTCTATTCATAAGCTTTTCATGGTAAGAGGTATTCAAAGGTGGTTTACAATTGCCTTCCTCTGAGTTTGGATGCATCTTAATCTGGTGTCTCATCTTTGACCATTCCGCCTTGGGTGCCCCTGCTAGGAGTCCAGCCTCTTGGTCTAGACCCCTGACGGCATTGCTCTCAGCTTCTTCGACACTCTAAAGTGGTATAATACTGCTGTTTGAACAGATCTGTGTAATGCAGATGGGGCCCTGGTCTCCCAGGTCCTAGTCTGAAACTCTCAGCACACTGGCTTCTGGGTATGGTTCCTTCAAGATCTTGACAACGGGAAGATATCCTTTTTGGGGGTGGGGAAGGGGCGCTGCATGCTGTCCTGGGTGAATGGCACTCTTATTTTATTTATTTATTTATTTATAATTTCAAAAACTTTTCTTGGAGGGAAAAGGGACAAGGGATCAATCCATTCCAAACCAACCAAGAAACTAAACTTGACAGGTACACAGGTTTCAGCAAAGGCCAGGAAAGTAACTGAAAACGGGTACAGTGAGGTTCAGGCATGCCGCAACACGACCAAAACAAATGTGCAAGATGTGGTCCAGGAATATACAGGGAAGAAGAGAATCTGAAAACAAAGTTATATGCCATTCCATGCAAACTCAACATGCTTAGGAACACAGGTGTGGTGAGGCTCATTTTTTTCCAACTCCGAAGGGGGAAAAAACTAGACCTGTAGCCAGCCTAAGTTTGGGGGGAGAACCAAAAGAAGTAGGGGGCATTTTTTTCTATAATAAATTTAATTATTTATTTTTGTGGGGGGGAAATTGAAGGGGAGGAAAATTGTAAGGGGGGTCGCCTCGTCCCCCCCGGCTACGGGCCTGGGAAGAACCTCCACCGATAGGCAATGTCAAACCTCAAAGGAGGGGGATTCCCTACAGACGACCCCGACGATTCGGAGCTAAAGAAAGTCAGACACGCAAAGCCCTGTGTGGCATAGGCCGCTTCCTGCTCTGGCTCCTCCCCCGGAAGTTGCCTTTTGAACATGCAGGCATGTTTCCACCCCCACCCCCAATATAAAGAATTGGGGAAGAGACGGGGGTGGTGAGAGCTGGGCAAGGGGTTTTTCCAAGCAGCGGTTCTGTGATCTGTATCGAGGAAGAACTTGGAGAGATCTGGGTGAGTTGAACGGGGGTGGGGGTGTAAGCACTGATCCAAGGGGAATGGTTGACTTGCCTGAAAGAGGAGAATCGGGAAGGAGGACATAGGAAGCTGCCTTATCCTGACTTCAGAACAATGGTACATCTAGCTCAGCGTTGTCCACACTGGCCGGCAGCAGCTCTCCAGGGTTTCAGGCAGGGAGCCTCTCCCAGGCCTGCCTGGCGATGCCATCGGGGACTGAAGCTTCTGCATGCAAAGCTGATGCTCTACTACAGAGCTAATATGACGCTGCCTTATACTGAGTCCGGTTTTTGCTCCATTTAGCTCATTATTCCCCAAACAGCTTTTGATTGTGTAGATCATGAAAAACTATGGAATGCTTTAAAAGAAATGGGGGTGCCACAGCATCTGATTGTCCCGATGCACAACCTATATTCTGGACAAGAGGCTACTGTAAAGACAGAATATGGAGAAACCGATTGGTTCCCCATCGGAAAGGGTGTGAGACGGGGTGTATTTTATTTATTTTATTATTTGATTGATATCCCGCCTTTCCTCCCAGCAGGAGCCAGGGCTGCTCACCCTGTTTGTTTAATCTATATGCAGAACATATACAGAAAGCGGGATTGGACTAAGATGAAGGTGTGAAAATTGGAGGGAGAAATATCAATAATTTAAGATATGCAGACGATTCCATACTACTAGCAGAAACCAGTAATGATTTGAAACAAATGCTGATGAAAGTTAAAGAGGAAAGCACAAAAGCAGGACTACAGCTGAATGTCAAGAAGATTAAAGTAATGACAACAGGAGATTTATGTAACTTTAAAGTTGACAATGAGGACACTGAACTTGTCAAGGATTATCAATACCTCGGCACAGTCCTTAACCAAAATGGAGACAATAGTCAAGAAATCAGAAGGCGGCTAGGACTGGGTAGGGCAGCTATGAGAGAACTAGAAAAGGCCTCAAATGCAAAGGTATATCACTGAACACTAAAGTCAGGATCATTCTGACCATGGTATTCCCGATTTCTATGTATGGATGTGAAAGTTGGACAGTGAAAAAAGCGGGTAAGAGAAAAATCAACTCATTTGAAATGTGGTGTTGGAGGAGAGCTTTGCGCATACCATAGACTGTGAAAAAGACAAGTAATTGGGTGTTAGAACAAATTAAACCAGAACTATCACTAGAAGCCAAAATGATGAAACTGAGGTTATCATACTTTGGACACATCATGAGAAGATTCACTTGAAAAGACAATAATGCTGGGAAAAACAGAAGGGAGTAGAAAAAGAGGAAAGCCAAACGATCGATTCTATAAAGAAAGCCACAGACCTGAACTTACAAGATCTGAACAGGGTGGTTCATGACAGATGCTCTTGGAGGTCGCTGATTCATAGGGTCACCATAAGTTGTAATTGACTTGAAGGCACATAACAACAACAGCAAAGCTCATTATTGGCCACACTGTCTGACAGCAGCTCTCGAGGGATTCAGACGGGGGATGTTCCCCGCCGTACCTGGAGATGCTGGGAATTGAACCCTTTTGCGTGCAAAGCAGATACTCTACCGCCGAGTAGTTTGTTAAGGGTGCTGGAAATTGTAGCCTTGTAAGGTGTAAACTACAGTTCGCAGGATTCTATTTTATATATATATAGGAGGGGAATGTGCTTTATGGTTTGTATTCAGCCTGTGTTACAGCCCTTCCTCTAGAAGTCAGTAATTTAAATCTATTCATTTCAATGGGTCTATTCTGGGTATGACTGAATATTCCCTATTGCACAGTAGGGTTTACTTCTAAGTAAATGTTCATGAGAGAGAGAAACGGCAAGAGCCGATATCATAATGCCGTTGTATAAATCTATGGTGCGGCCGCATTTGGAATACTGTGTACAGTTCTGGTCGCCTCATCTCAAAAAGGATATTATAGAGTTGGAAAAGGTTCAGAAGAGGGCAACCAGAACGATCAAGGGGATGGAGCGACTCCCTTACGAGGAAAGGTTGCAGCATTTGGGGCTTTTTAGTTTAGAGAAAAGGCGGGTCAGAGGAGACATGATAGAAGTGTATAAAATTATGCATGGCATTGAGAAAGTGGATAGAGAAAAGTTCTCTCTCATAATACTAGAACTCGTGGACATTCAAAGAAGCTGAATGTTGGAAGATTCAGGACAGACAAAAGGAAGCACTTCTTTACTCAGCGCATAGTTAAACTATGGAATTTGCTCCCACAAGATGCAGTAATGGCCACCAGCTTGGATGGCTTTAAAAGAAGATTAGACAAATTCATGGAGGACAGGGCTATCAATGGCTACTAGCCATGATGGCTGTGCTCTGCCACCCTAGTCAGAGGCAGCATGCTTCTGAAAACCAGTTGCCGGAAGCCTCAGGAGGGGAGAGTGTTCTTGCACTCAGGTCCTGCTTGCGGGCTTCCCCCAGGCACCTGGTTGGCCACTGTGAGAACAGGATGCTGGACTAGATGGGCCACTGGCCTGATCCAGCAGGCTCTTCTTATGTTCTTATGTTCTTATTGAGGCAAATAGTGGGAGAAAGTGAAGTTCCTTAATCTACGGTCCCAGCGGTTGAGGAGGGAGGGGAGGATCTTGGCTACATTCACATTATAAATTTATTCCACTATTATTCCACTTTAAACAGTCATGGCTTTCCCCCAAAGAATCCTGGGAAGTGTAGTCTGTGAAGGGTGCTGAGAGTTGTTAGGAGATGACCTATTCCCTCACAGAGCTACAATTCCCAAAGTGGTTTATCAGTTAGTCCCTCTTACTAGAGGACTCCAGGAATTGAAGCTCTGTGAAGGGAATAAGGAGTCTCTCCTTTCAGCACCCTTCACAAACTACAATTCCCAGGATTCTTTGGGGGAAGCTGTGGCTGTTTAAAGTGGAATAAATGTATGGGGTGAATGTGGCCCCTGCCAGCGTCTTCCAAGACAGGGATGGCAGAACCTGATGCGATATTCCAGATGATGTTGGACTCCAGCTCCCATCAGCCCCAGCAAGCACAGTCCAGTTGGTCGGCGTTGATGCGGATTGGAGTCCAACAACATCTGGAGGGCCACAGGCCTGTGTAGTACAGCACCAAGCACCGGGGATGGAGAGAGAATTAAATGCAAATATGGTTTCTACTCAAAAATTAAAATGGAGAGCAAGAAATGCTCTGTGTAACCCTGTTTCTAATTTACATTACATATTTTACATATGCTTTGCATGGGGGGTTTCTATTGTTTCTAGAAACGCATAGTTCAGGAGCGGGGAATGTCTGGCCAGGGGGCCAAATGCAGCCCTCCAGGGCTCTCAGTGTGGCCCTTGGAACTGTCCCCAGGTCACACCCCCTCACTGGGCCTCCTTCACACCTTGAGTGTTTCTGCCTGACTGGAACACCTTTTACTTGCCTGGCTGGAGGAGAAGAGAGGGGTGCGTGAGTGTGTGTAGAAACTAGCGTGCTGTACACATTCACAGTCCTTGTTCCACCCACTTTTCCCTCTGGCCCCGCCCACCACTGCTGTGTGGCCCTGAGAAGGTTGTCTAGAAGGGAAGTGTGGGCGGAAAAAGGCTCCCTACCCCTGAAATCATGATTCTGGGTCATGAGACTAGGGGTCATTCACTCTTTCCTGTTTCTGCCTCTTCTTTTCTTCAGGGAGAACCTTGGCATGACTGTTTAGAACTTACCATCCGTTCTAGAATTTTCCTGAGTGTGACGCCATTTTTGTGAGGTCAGCCAAGGATGAAAATGGAGGAGCAAGACTTGACCAGCCGTGTGCTGGGGAAGGCGTCCGAGGGGACAAGAAAAGACCCTCATGTCCTCCAGACTGGGACTATCGGGGAATACCTGCAAAGGACACCTGCAGAGGAGATTAAGCAGGAACCGGATGAGGGTTCACTTCAGCAGTGGGAAGCCCAGTGGCAAGAGTTCCTGAAGACAGTGGAAGTCCCTCACTCAGATCGGGCATCCTCTAGCTTGCCGCAGGAGGCGTGGGACAACAGTAAGGCTTTCCTGGCTTCCTTTGAGCAAGTGGCTAAAGCTTGTCGGTGGCCAAAGGAAGAGTGGGCAGCCCGACTCTTGCCAGCTTTGAGTGGCGAGGCCGAGCAGGCCTTTGGTAGACTGGAGGCAGGAGACAGAGAGGATTATGGGAAAGTAAAGGCAGCCATCTTGCGAGCGGATGTCATGAGGCAGGAGGAGCAGCGTCAGCGCTTCAGGCGCTTCTGCTACCAGGAGGCCGAAGGGCCGAGGGGGGCTCACAGCCGACTCCGGGAACTCTGCCGACAGTGGCTGAAAGTCGAGAGCTGTGCTAAGGAGGAGATCCTGGATCTGCTGATCCTGGAGCAGTTTCTGACCGTCCTGCCACCAGAGATCCACTGCTGGGTCAGGGAGTGCGGCCCGGAAAATTGCTCCCAGGCGGTGGCCTTGGCTGAGGACTTCCTGCTGAGGCAGCAAGAGGCCAAAAGACAGGCAAAGCAGGTAAGGGCATTTCCTGTGAGAATTACAGGCAATTGGGATGACGCAGGGGTTTAGAAGGGAAGGAGCTGGCCTTGATGGTGTTTGAATAAATGCCCCTGAATGCCAGTTGCTAGGAATCACAAGTGGGGAGAGTTGCTGTTGCGCTCCGGTCCTGCTTGTGGACTACCCATTGAGGCATCTGGTTGGCCACTGTGAGAACAGGATGCTGGACTAGATGGGCCACTGGCCTGGGCCAGCAGCCAGGCTCTTTGTATGCTCTTATTTCTATTGGATTTTGCAGGCCTTACTCCCACGTAAGTGGGGTTAAGATTCTTGTAGACATCCAACGAAGCTGAAAGTTACAGGATTCAGGACAGACCAAAGAAAGTACTTCTTCACACAACGCAGAGTTAAATGATGGAATTTGCTCCCACCTGAGGCAGCAATGGCCACCAAGTTCAATGGCTTTAAAAGAAGATTCATGGAGAAAAAGGCTACCAGTAGCTACTAGCCAGGACACCTATGCTCTACCTCCACTGTTGGAGGCAGTATGTTTCTGAATGCCCGTTACAGGAAATGGCAGGAGGGCAGAGGGCTGTCGTGCTCGGGTCCTGCTTGGGAGCTTTCCACAGAGGCATTGGTTTGGCCACTGTGAAAACAGGATGTTAGACTACGTGGGCCTTTGGCCTGATACAGCAGCCAGGCTCTTCTTATGTTCTTAGGCTGAGATGGTTTTAAAAGGGGATCAGACAAATTCATGGAAGATAAAAGCTGTCAGTGGCCACAAGCCACTGTTGGAGGCAGTAAATTCCTCTGAATGCCAGTTGCTGGGGATCTCAAGCTGGGGAGGGGGCTGTTGTTCCTAAGTGTCCTTTAATCATATTGCTGGGATATGTCTATAAATTATACAGCCACGAGAGTGGCCGTATATGATAGCCAGCATGGATTTTTCACATTCCGCCATGTTAAATGGAAAATACCTCCCATGCCATTCTTCTGCTTCCCATAAGCTCATTTCAGAATGAAATTTTACAAAACGTATAGTCCTGAACTCAGAAACACTTGCTTAACAAAACCCTCTAAGATTTGGCCAGATCATCAAGAACCTATATGGAATGTACGTCGCAATCTGTCAAAATCCTTATTGCGACTATTAAATTTTATTTTATTCTATTTATTCTTTAAGAAATTTATATGCCAGGTAATCATTAGCATTTCTAAGTGGTGTTTATGAATCTGTTTTCATGAATTCCATTTATGAATCGTTCCCCATAAAATATCTTGGAGCCATTTCACAGTAAAAACGTCAACAATAAAAACAGTTAAAAAACAATTCCTTAGATACAATTAGAAACAATTCCTTATATAAAAACAATTTCAGATCCAATACAGATATAGACTGGAATAAAAATCTCCAAATAAAAGGCTAGTTGAAATGAAAAGGTCCTCAGTAGGTGCCAAAAGCAGAATTCATTCATTGGGGATCACTTGTGACAGAGTAAGGTTGTCTTCCAAGATAAGGTCTTTAGCGGTGAATCCGTAAGTGACTGTGGAGGCCAATTCTGGATCCACACAGCCTCCCACAGTGAGGACATTGGTTTCCAAATGGAAGTCGGTCGCGATGAGGATTTGCTTGACGTGCCTTCCGCTTAGTTCGTTTGTCCCTTTCGCCCTGTACTCGTGTCTCTTCAAAGTCCATAGCACCTTTGATAATAGCCAACCTCCAATTGGGACGCTCATGGGCCAAGGCTTCCCAGTTCTTGATGCTCATGTTACATTTGTTTAGATTATCTTTAAGAACATCTTTAAACCTCTTTTGCTGTCCACTGATATTCTGTTTTCCATCCTTAAGTTGGGAGTCAAGTAGCTGCTTTGGAAGATGGTAATCAGGCATTTGAACAACATGGACGGTCCAGTGAAGTTGATGTTGAAGGATCGTTGTTTCAACACTGGTGGTCTTTGCTTCTTCCAAAACACTAACATTAGTCCGTCTATCTTCCCAAGTAATTTGCAGAATTTTCCAGAGGCAGCGTTGGTGGAATCTTTTAAGAAGTTGGGAGTAGCATTTATAAATGGTCCTTGTTTCACAGGTGTACAATAAGGTCAGTAGTGCAATGGCTTTATAAATAAGCATTTTGGTCTCCCTGTGAATATCCCAATCCTCAAACACTACGCTTCATTCAGGAGAATGCAGCACTCGCAGAGCTCAGATGAGGTTGAATTTCAGCATCAATGACAGCTTTTACAGAGAAATGCCTGCCGAGATAAGAAAAGTGATCAACATTCTCCAGCGTCACACCATTAAGCTGGATTGATGGTGCTACAGAGGGACTAGTTCACACCTGCTGATGAAGCACTTTGGTTTTTTTTATATTCAGCAAGAGCCCAAGCTTTCCATATGTTTCTGCAGAGACATTTAGGATAGTTTGAAGATCTTTCTCTGAATGTGCAGAGACTACATTATCATCAGCATACTGAAGTTCTGTGACAGAGTTTGTAATCACCTTACTTTTTGCTTTCAGCCTACTGAGATTAAAAGTTTTCCATCTGTTCGATGTATGATTTCCACACCATTTGGAAGTTTCCCCTCAGTCAGGTGTAGAACCATAGCAATGAAAATAACAACTAAGGTTGGAGCAATGACGCATCCCGGGTGTATGCCTGATCCGAAGGTACAAAAAGGAGGTCAAAGACCAGAATGCTGGAAAAATGTGGCTTTTATTCTGTGCACAATGGCACCAATAATTTCTTGCATATAAAAATAATTTTCTGTAAAAATAAATCAAAGCCCAACGCGTTTCAGCCTGTGCAGTCAAGCCTTCATCAGGGGCTAAAATACAAAACAATGAAAAAACTTACTAACAACTTAAACATACACATTCATTTTTAGAAAAACACAGTTACACTTACAAAAATATAATAATCAAATATTGCTTTCATTATTTTTACAACAACTTAAAACTTAGACACACTCATTTACATTTCTGGGAGGACCCAGCCACAGAAATCTTGCAGCCAAATATTGATTTCATTATATATTACAAGAAAATTAAACAACTTAAATGCATATCTGAATGTAGAACAATTATAAAATAATAATACAATCAATGTTGTTTCAATATTCTCAAAATATACTTACAAAATTAAATTCTTCTGTGAAGTATTAAGACAAACTAGTCTATTCTTTATTGTTGTAAAGCAAACCAAAACTCAAACTCAAAGAAATATAAAACTCTGTAACTTGTAATGAGTTGAACCTGTTTGATAATTGCTTCACCATACCTGACTTGAGTTCATTATGTTCGTTCTGAATTAAAGTAGAGGTAACAAGTTGAATTCCTCATTTAACCCATTAGGAATCATAGTATCTAGTTCCAAAATCCAGTATAACTCTCTTCGCACTAAGTTATCTATGCTTCTTCCAAACACTTTTTCCAAAACCCAAAACTTGTATTCTGTTATAGAGTGAGGGCACTGATTATGATGATCTACAAGAGGCGCCCCTCTTCTATTATTCCTTAAATTACTCCAATGTTCTCCTATTCTTATTTTCACCATTCTTGAAGTTTGTCCTATGTACAGTTTTTTACATCCACATTGTATAATATAGATAACTCTACTTGTATTACAAGTGGAAAAGTGCCTCAAATGATATTTTTTCTGATTAGCAGGATTAATAAAAACTGTCATTCTGTTGGTGTTTTTACAAAAAATGCAGTGGCCACAGGGATGATGACCCTGGGGAGAAGATGTACTTGGGAGTAAACTCGGTCTTTGTTGAGTGACATCTTTTAAATCACTATGAACTAAAATGCCCTTAAGATTCCTCGTTCTTTTATAAGAGATCCTTGGAGGTTCTTGACAGCCCTTAAGATGTTCCACTATATGCCAATGTTTTCTTATACTATTTTCTAATTTGTTAGTGATATGATCAAATGTTAATATGCAATTTACTCGGCTAGATTCTTTTTGTGATGATTTTATGAAGAGTTCCTCCCGTTTCTTATTTCTTATTAACTGCTTTTTTAAAATTATTCTCAATAATAGGGGATGGATATCCTCTAAGAACATAAGAACATAAGAAGAGCCTGCTGGATCAGGCCAGTGGCCCATCTAGTCCAGCATCCTGTTCTCACAGTGGCCAACCAGGTGCTCTATTCCATAGCTGTTTTTTTAAGGATGAAGATTGCAATAAAAAATCTTCCTCTGTAGTGCAGTTCCGTTTTATTCTAAGAAACTGTCCATGGGGTAAATTATCTCTTAATACCTTTGGGTGTGAACTGTCATATTTTAAATAAGTATTTTTATCTGTAGGTTTTTTATAAATTTTTGTATGCAGACTATGCCTGATCCGACTCTGAATGGATCGCTCTGAAAGCCATTGTTATCCAAAATTGTCATCGTCATGTTGTCATGAAGGAGTCGCAAAATATTCAAAAATTTATCGGGGCATCCAATTTTCAGAAGGGTGGTCCAGAGAGCAGTCCGATTCACAGTATCAAAGGCCTTAGTCAGATCAATAAACGACACATATAAAGGTCGGTTTTGCTCCCGGCATTTTTCTTGAAGCTATTGTGCAGTGAAAATCATGTCCACTGTCCCCCTGGAAAGGCATAAACCATTTTGGAATTCAGGGAGGATATCTTCTGAGATAGGTAAGAGGTGATTTGCGAGGATCCTTGCAAGGATTTTACCTGTGGTAGCAAGAAGAGAGATGCCTCGATAGTTCCCACCATCTGTTCTATCACCCTTCTTAAAAAGAGGGATAATTACAGCATCCCTAAAGTCTTCTGGGATCTCCTCCCTCATCCAGATCTTTCCAATTTGCTTATGAAGTTGTTGTATAAGTTGTGTATAATTGGAAGTCTTTTATCTGCTGCAGGCTTCATCTGCCTTCACAGCCATTGTAACATACACATTGCTATCCTCCACCTGTTCTGCCGTTGAGGACATTCTTGGATCATTCTTTGTCTGGTTCCTCTCCCTTGACCTTACTGCCATGGGTGACCCTGCTGGGAGTACATGACTCCCGATGGCATTGCTCACAGGGTTCACTCTCAAGCCCACTCACCACTACAAGGTGAGAATAGCGAGTGAGAATAGAGATGGCACCTGTCTAGTATGTAGCAGGAGAGAGGTTCAAAGGTTAAGTGCCACCACGCTAAAGGCCCAGTTCCTGTATCATACGGAACAGATCTTCTGATGAGGTGGTATGTGAAGGGGAAGGGGAAGATAATTTCTATGAGAACTAGAATTTTATTTATTAATTTCATGAAAATTAGGTTTGATGTTAATCCTTGCAATTCATTTCATTTATAAATTATTCAGTATAGTTGTCAGATGTTCAGACTATTCTCAGTTTTTAACGGTTTTGAATTATTATTGTTTAGCAGTAGTATTTTCGAGTAAAGAAATGTATGGTAGATTTTGTTATACTATGTCATAAGAAAATAAGAAGAGCCCTGCGGCTGGATCAGGCCAAAGGCCCATCTAGTCCAGCATCCTTTTCTCACAATGGCCAATCAAATCCTTTTCTCACAATGGCCAATGAGAAGCCCACAAGCAGGACAAGAGGGTAACAGCACTACTCCTCCCACTTGTGATTCCAAGCAACTGGCAGTGATTTGATAAGTTAAACACATGAAGCTTAGTTACTTAGGTACTGATTTATTTATTTTTTAGAGGTGCACATACGTATGTTTAAATGCATTTTTAAAACAAAGAAGTCAGCCCTCCTTTGTTCCCCTCTCCCCATAAGTGGCAAAGGGGCTGCTCAGTACAAAGTGTAGAACAGGGAATAGAAGGTGTAGAACAGCCAGCCCAGTCTTTGGAAAACTGTATTGCTACGGCAGGCCTTTGCAATATGAATTTTTCTTTTCAACCAGGCTCTAGCAGCAGACCAGGTGGGGCACTGGCCAAGGGCCCAACACCTAAGAGGGGGCCTCAGCCGATCCAGCTCATGGATGCTGCTGTAATATCAAATATTGTTTATTTACATACTTGGCCTGCACAAACATGTCACGTTTATATCTCCAGAAAAAGAAATGTGAAATGAGATTATAGCAGAGAGACCCAAAGGTTCATTTTAGATGTGTGGGAGTGGTGTGCCCATTCACTGATGAAGAACTGGTGCCTGATCATGTCAAAAGCTCAGAAAGCCGTATTGTTTTTTTGTTTCCATGTTGGTCAAGATTGGTTGTACTTTAAAGGGGTGAGGCCAAGAGGGAGGAGGAGTGTGGTTTGAGGAGGAAAGCATGGGGGCAAGGCACCCACAGATAGCCTGTGTCCAAGGACCCCCAGAAACCTAGAGCCCGTCCTGAGGATGAGACCCTTCCGTTTTGCTCTCTGAAACGGTTCCCCTCTCCTGTGGCAGGTCACATTTGAAGAGGCGAAGGCAAGTTCCCCTGAAGCAGCCCAGGCTGTGTCCGATATCGAGCAAAACCCTCTGTGTGTGGAGACCAAGCAGGAAGATAACAGGGACGCCGGCCTATTAGGTAAGGGAGAATCATGTGCCCTTTGTTTGTGTGTGTGAGGTCTAGGATGTTCTAAAGCAGGAGTTCCCAGACTGCGGTCTGTGGATGACCAGTGGCCCGCGAGCTTCATCCACGGCATGTCCACATTAAATGTTCACAATGATTTTTAATTGTATTTTTATTGCTTCTTATCTTTCTTCTTCTACAATTATGTCTTTAATTGTATTTTTATTGCTTCTGGGTTTTATTGTATTACAACTTGAATTCTATGGACTGCAAATTGTAATACTGTTAAATTTATTATTTATTATATATCAATATATGATACATATAAATAAATAAATACACTATAAGATGAAGCAATAAGAATACAATTAAAAATCCTACAGCACCGAGCACAGCGCGTTACAATTGCTACAATGGGCAGAAAAATAATTAAGCCATTTTCAAGTGGTCTCTGGGGGGGGAATTGGGAACCATTGTTCTAAATCTCCTTCCTAGCCTGACTCCAGCCTTGGTTCCCTCCCTCCTGACAGTTGTGGGGCTGTTCTCTCTCAGAATTTCCAGAACCTTTGATCATCAAAGGCAGGAGTGGAGGGGTCTTTTTTCAGTCTGAGGGCCGCATTCCCATCCAGGCAAGCTCCTGGGGGCCTCATGTCAGTGGTAGGTATATACAGTACATTGTGTTAAATAACATAAATTCTAGTCAGAAGGGGGTCACAGGTGGGGAGAGCACTGCTGCACTCAGGTCCTGGTTGGAGGCTTCCCCAAAGCCCCTCACGGACCACTGTGAGAACAGGATGCTGGACTAGATAGGCTGGTCCAGCAGCCAGGCTCTTCTTATGTTTATAACCCCCCAATACCTGAGCAAATACAGTAGGGCCCCACTCATACGGCGGGTTACGTTCCGGACCCCCGCTGTAAAGTGAAAACTGCTGTAAAGCGGAACTCATTGAATAGAATGGCGCGCGATGCCCGAAAACCGCCATAAAAGCGGAACAAGCGCCGTATGAGTGGGGCTTTGGTCTAATTGTGTCTAACTGAGACCGCTGTATTAGCGAATCTGTAAAGCGAAGCGCCGTAAAGCGGGGCCCTACTGTAAGTATGTTTTAAGTTGGTGCTGAAACACAATAAGAGTTTGCGCCAGACAAACCTTAGAGGGGAGAGCATTGTTGGAGAACTGCAACATGTGAGAGGTCCACATGTTCCCCAGCCCTGCTTTAGGAGACTGATCGACGGCTTTGTTTTTTCCCTCTTGGGGCCTTTATTGGGTTTATCTCTTAATGCCAACAGGTGATGTGTGGAAAAAAGAGAATGAAGGGGAACCATGTGGGAATTTCTTAGGAAGAATCGAGTATGAAGAGTTGAAAGATAATTTTTGGAGTCAAGGTAGATCAGCGAGCCTGGAAAGAAATCACGTGGAGGAGAGGAGGGTTAAGTCTATGCCTTATCAAGGTGGAGAAATCTCAGCCCAGCGGGAAAACGAAACAGAAAAAAGAGGGAATGCATGCCCCAGTGATCATTGGGGAATCCACACAGAAGAGAAACCAAATAAGATCTTAACATTTGGAAAGAACTTCATTGAGAGCAGATACCTTACTGAATCTGAAGCACTCAAAAAAGGGGAGAGCTCTTATATATACCTGGACTGTGGAGAGAACTTGAGTCACAGCACAGCTCTCAGATCGCATCAAGATATCCCCACAGGTGATGGGCAATATAAATGCTCAGATTCGAGCGAGAGCTTTTGTGATCAATCCAGCCGTCTTAAGCATCCGAGAATCCAAAAAGGGGAGAAGCTGTATAAATGCTTGGAGTGTGGGAAATGCTTCGGTCGTAGCGCACACCTCACCTCACACCAAATAATCCACACAGGGGAGAAACCGTATCAGTGCTTAGAATGTGGGAAAAGCTTCGTTCAGAGCGCTCACCTTGCTTCACACCAAATAATCCACACTGGGGAAAAGCCATACCAATGCTTAGAGTGCGGAAAGAGCTTCAACAAGAGCACAAACTTCCTTAGACATCAGAAGCTTCACAAAGGGGAGAAGCCACACAGATGCTTGGACTGTAGCAAGAGCTTCTCTGACAAACCAAGTCTTATTCAACATCAGAGAGTCCACACAGGGGAGAAACCCTATAAATGCTTGGAATGTGGAAAGAGCTTCAGTCACAGGGGGAGCCTTAGTGCACATCAAAGGATGCACACAGGGGAGAGGCCATATACATGCTCTGACTGTAGCAAGAGCTTCCGCGATCAATCGAGCCTTATTAGGCATAAGAGAATCCACACTGGGGAGAAACCATATACTTGCTCAGAGTGCGGAAAAAGCTTCAGCCAGAGCACCAACCTGACTTTACACCAGAGAATCCACACCGAGGGGAAACTCCCCCATGAACCTGCCCATATGCTTGATACAGGTGTGGCCGTCTTAGTTTTTTCAGCAAATCCTACAAACAGTCTGGTGGCATCTTAGAAATACATTTATTGTGGCATGTAAGATCTCATGGACTAGAGCTGCATCACATGCATATTCGTGGGTAAACAGATGCTAACTTTGAGAATCCCCTGGTTTCTACAGTTAGGAAGGTAGCTGGAAGAAGCAGAATCTTTCCATTGGCTGTTTTGTTCTAGCTGGAACTCTCTGCTAAACTTTTTTTGTCGTTCATTGGTGGTTTTAATTATGTTTTAGTGGGTTGCTGTGAATCATTCCATTGTATTTTATTATTTTGCGTGTAGAAAATAATAATAAAACTGTATATATATAGACATATGGAAAGGGCTTCAGTGAAAGCACACTTCTAAATTGGTGCAAAAGTATCCACATGGGAAAAACAAGTGGGACCTGTAAGAAAATACTGCAGTGTGGAAGGCTCTTGTTCCAGCCAGCCACCAGCCACGCCCTTTTCCAAGATACTCCATTCCAATCCTCACCTCCCTTATTTTCTTTCCCCACCTCCAGCAGTCAACATGCAGTGGTTATTGAGCATACTCAGTTGTCATTGTGATTTTTGGGGTTTCCCCTCTTTCCTCGTAAGAGCCCCCTAAATATGTTTTGTGGTTCTGCAAACCTTAGCATTCCCCCAAGCTTCCTGATGCCTCCCTGTAGTGCAGGGATGGTGCCATTTGGCTATATCAGGTGTGGGGAACCTTTGGCCCTCCAGATAGGAACATAGGAAGCTGCCTTATACTGAGTCAGACCACTAGTCCATCCAGCTCCATATTATCTGCACCGATTGGCAGCAGCTCTCCAGGTTTTCAGGCAGGGAATATTCCCAGCCCTACC
Source organism: Rhineura floridana (assembly GCF_030035675.1). Taxonomy (NCBI): domain Eukaryota; kingdom Metazoa; phylum Chordata; class Lepidosauria; order Squamata; family Rhineuridae; genus Rhineura; species Rhineura floridana. The sequence continues at coordinate 207,118,118 of NC_084482.1, forward strand.
TGCATCCAGGAGGAGGGTAGGCTGAGTCCCAGTTGAAGTTTTTAAAAACCACAGGAATCAAATGCCTTATTTGAAAATACATGTGTATTAGTTCCCCGCCCCCCAGTTCATATCGTGGTAATCCTCTTTAAGAACCAGCATAAAGTTTGATGTTCCCAAGACCTGATTGTGTTGATTAATGTAATTTATTTAAATAAAAAGAAAATTATTTTCCTTTTTTGAATTGCATTTATATCTCCTCTTTCCTCCACATGGTTCTTCCCCTCCTCATCTTAGTCTCACAATAATCCTGTGAGGTGGGGTAGGCTGAGAGAGGGTGGGTAGCCTGACGTTACCCTGGGAGCTTCAAGGCCAAGCGGTGATTTGAACCCTGGTCTCCCAGATTCTAGTCCAGCACTCTAACCACTATACCACACTGGCTTTGCGGCTATCTGGAGAAAAAAAGAATGTGGCGAAGCTGAGGAATGTTTTGCCAAAATGATGGGAAGCTACCACAGCAAATCTTGGATTACCTTATCAGGCACATATCACACCAGTGCTGACTGGTCCAGGATACCTGAAAAACTGTCTTCCTCTCCCCTGCCTCATAAGGACACCAAGAGCAACAAATGGAACCCAGTTAGTTTTACCACAGCCTGACAATTATCGGCTTGTAGTAACGCAGAGGTGGGCTCTTTCACTGGGGGCATCTGTGCTGTGGAACACGCTCTCTGGCCAAAATATTCTGCCAGCTCTTGCAGACATACCTAAGAACATAACAACAGAAGAAGGGCCTGCTGGATCAGGCAGTGGCCCATCTAGTCCAACATCCTGTTCTCACAGTGGCCAACCAGGTGCCCCATAGGGAAGCCCGCAAGCAGGACAGGAGTGCAAGAGCATTCTTCCCTCCTGTGGTTTCCTGTAACTGGCATTCAGAAGCATCTACTACCTCAGACTGTGGAGGCAGAGCATAGCCATCATGGCTGCTCGCCCCTGAGAGCCTTATCCTCCATGAATATGTCGAATGTATTTGTCTAAGGTTGAGAAAAGGGCAACCAGAATGATCAAGGGGATGGAGCGACGACCCTATGAGGAAATGTTGCAGCCTTTGGGGCTTTTTAGTTTAGGGAAAAGGCAAATCAGAGGTGACATGATAGAAGCATATAAAATTATGCATGGCATGGAGACAGTGGATAGAGAAAAGGTTTTCTCCCTCTCTCATAACACTAGAACTTGTGGACATCCAGTAAAGCTGAACGTTGAAAGATTCAGGACAGACAACAGAAAGTCCTTCACACCTCCCATAGTTAATCTGTGGAATTTGCTCCCACGAGAGGCAGGAATGGCCATCAACTTGGATGGCTTTAAAAGGGAATTAGACACACTTGTTTAGGCAAGCATTCCGCCAAACTTTAACTTCCTGAGCTAATGATTTTTTAAAACTTTTGTTAGGATTTTTAACTGGCTTGCTTTATTGTATATTTTAATTATGGATGTTTTTATTATTTTTATTATTATTATTTATTAAACTTTTATACCGCCCGACTAGCAGAAGCTCTCTGGGCGGTGAACAACAAAAATACTAAGATACACAATATAATACAATAAAAACATATAACAATAAAACAGTCTAAAATCAGTTACAACAAATGAAAAATCAATAGCTTAAGTTAAAATGCATTGGGAAAGAGGAAGGTTTTAACTTGGCGCCGAAAGGATAGCAGTGTCGGCGCCAAGCGTACCTCCTCAGGGAGACTGTTCCACAGTTCGGGGGCCACCACTGAGAAGGCCCTAGATCTTGTCACCACCCTCCGGGCCTCTCTATGAGTTGAAACCCGGAGGAGGGCCTTCGAAGCAGAACGCAGTGAGCGGGCGGGTTCATATTGGGAGAGGTGTTCCAACAGATATCGTGGTCCCATGCCGTATATTTAGCGCTTTGATGGAATTGTTTAACTGGGTGTTTCAGTCATGTGTGGATTTTATAATTGATAAACCACTCAGAACCCACTAGGCATGTAAGTGGTATATATAATAAATAATAATAACATACGGGGGGGAGGGGTTGGAGGGATTCCCCAGCTCCTTTTCCTTTTGTTTTTTGAAGTCTGGAGTAGAGAATGCGCAGACGATTTGGCTAAACCTAGGGAACCATAATTTCCAAGTCAAAGGAAGCCATCAGGCTGCAACAGTCAGGCAATATCTGGAAGACTGGTGGGCAACATACTTCAATAAGAAGGATGTAGAGGGCTGTCCCTACTTTGAGGCCCGGTGTGGAGAACCTTTTGCCTACAGATCTTATGGAACTACAACTCCCATCAGCCCCAGTAAGAACGGCCAATGGCCCGGGATGATGAGAGTTGAGGTTCAGCAGCATCTGGAAAGCTGAGGGTTTCCCACACCTGATGTGGACAACGCTGAGCTAGATGGATCAATGGTCTGATTCAGTATAAGCAGCTCCTTATGTTCCTTTACATCTTCGCCAGGGACAGGGAATCTGTATCCCTCCAGACTCCAACTTCCATCAACCCCAGTCAACATGGCCAATGGCAAAGGATGATGGGAGCTGGAGGCCAGCAGTATTCAGAGATCCACACGTTCCCCATCCGTGATCTGTTTAGAACAGCCTTTCCCAACCAGTGTGCCTCCAGATGCTGTTGGACCACAACTCTCATCAGCCTCAGCCAGCATTGCTAATGGTCAGGAAAGATGGGAATTGTGGTCCAACAACATCTGGAGGCACACTGGTTGGGAAAGGTTGGTTTACAAGAAAGACCCACTGAGCTCAATGAGATTCAGGACAAACAACACAAGAGACTGCCTTATAATGAGTCAGGCCATTGGTCCAGCCAGGGATGGGGGAACCTGTGGCCCTCCACATGTTGTTGGATGACAACTCCCATCATGCTTTACTCCCAGGGCCATAGTGGCTGGGGCTGATGGGAGTTCAAGTCCAACAACGTCTAGAAGGCCACCTATGGTCTACAGTGGCTGGCAGCAGCACTCCAGCATTTCAGACATTCAATCCAGAATGTCAGGGATTGAACCTACGACCTTCTGCATGCAAGGCAGATGCTCTACCACTGTAAGACTACAATATTGTGCACACTTCCCTGAGAATAAGTCTCAGTTAATTAAATTAGACTTATTTCTGAGTAGAGGTGTTTAGGAATGCATTGGAGAAATAATTGATCAAATGTTACAGCCCTAATAAAACAAGGCCAAAAACATTTAGCAGTAAACAGCAAGAATAACCTTAATCCTCAACCTCTCTTCAAATGGCAAAATAAATAGTGTTTTATAAGGGACAGGTTCCCTGAGCATGTACAGAGTGCCTTCACTTCACCATGCAACTGGAATCAGGGAGTCAAAAAGTCTAGTCAGAGAATGAATCTCCATCCGCAGTGCCTTTCTCCGGCCCCGACTTTTTGAGCACTTCCTACGAAAGCACTTCCTACAAAGTCAAAGAAGTGTTCTGAACTTGCCTGCAAGGATTCAAAGAGTTAAATGGACAGAGCTGAATTTCCTAGAGGGAGTGTTCAAAGCAAAATAAAGGGTGGGGGGAGAGAGGCTGTCAAAATCCTGGAAGCTCTTTTTTTCTCTTCTAAGGGGAGGGATCTGGCTTTGAATTCCTCTGCAGACCAAACAAAGGAGAAGAGAGAAAGAGGAGGATATTCTGGGCACCTGGAGAGGTGAGATGCATTTTGAGAAGCAAACTGGGAGGAGAGAAGACCCCCCCCCGCCACCACCCAATAAGCCTCTCTCCTTGTGCAGTCCACCACCATCACCACTTTGATCAGGGGGCATCTGGTTTCAGCACGGCCCCCTTCCACATCAGGGAGAGGATTTCCAGCCCTGTTCTGATAATAAAGGCATAATATATGGTCAGCACTGCAGTGCTGTCTAGGGCAGCTGTTGCAAGCCTGGTGCCCTCCAGATGTTTTGCACAACAACTCCCATAGCCCCCCCCCAGCCAAAGATCGGGGATGATGGGAACTGCAGTCTTGCAACATCTAGAAGGCCACAGATTCCCCATCCCTGAACTCGATCAGCCTTTCCTAACCTGGTCCCCTCTGGGCGTTGTTGGCAGAGCTTGGAAAAGTTACTTTTTTGAACTACAACTCCCATCAGCCCAATCCAGTGGCCATGCTGGCTGGGGCTGATGGGAGTTGTAGTTTTAAAAAAAGTAACTTTTCCAAGCTCTGGTTGTTGGCCTACAACTCCCATCAGCCAACGCTCAGAGATGATGGGAGTTGTAGTCGGAAACATCTGGAGGGTGCCAGTTTGGGGAAGCAGCTGTTCTAGGGCAACGTGGGAGCTTTGTCAGGGCAAGGAGATAGGGAAAATGCTGGGCCCGTGGATAATAATAAATGAATACTATCAGGACAAAAGTTGATATGTCCAACAAATATGCTAAATAGCTGCCATATAAGGGATCACACTATTGGTCCATGTAGGTCAGTATTGTCTACACTGACTGGCAGTGGCTCTCCAGGATTTCAGACAGGAGACATTCCCAGCCCTACCTGGAGACGCCGGGATTTAAACCTGGGACATTCTGTATGGAAAGCAGGCGCTCTACCAGTGAGCTATGGGCCATCCCTAATGTTTATGGCTTGTAGCCAAATACAGATAAAAGGGGAAATGTCTATCTATCTACCTGTGTGAGTTTCTGCAAGACCTGCTCCCTGCATTTCTGGCTGATTTCCACCTGGCCTGGAAGGGTGGGGCCCTGTCTCTCTCCAGCTACAAAAGCAGCAACTGCTGAAGGGGCCAGAGACCGTGTGTGTGTATGTGTGTGTGAACCTGCTGCTCGGGATGTCTATAGACTACTGGGGTTTTGTTTAGTATTATATGTTATATTTTACTCTATGTTATATTTTAGTCTATGTACGCCGCCTAGAGTGGCCGTTAATTCGGCCAGATAGGCAGCCTAGAAATAAAATTTTATTATTTATTATTATTATTATTATTAAAATGCCGACATACAGCATGTTCAGTTAACCTACCCAGTCACATTTAGCGTACAGAGCATGGTTTAAAAAACAAAAACCAGATGGTAACTTCCCATGGTTCCTCTTGCTTAGTGGAATGACTGAATTGCCTTTGTAATCCAGGGGCATCTGATGTGGCCCTCTGGCTGTTCCTGGACTCCATCTCCCATCAGCCCCAGCCAGCGTAGCCAATGGTAAGGGATTCCAGGAGTTGGAGTCTAACATCTGGAGGGCCGCAGGTACCTAGGCCCTGATTTATCCAAAAAGCCTGCACAGATTTTCTCTGCCTCTGTGGCAAATAATGCAGCTTGAACAGCTATGTGCCCAGGTTCATCCGAGAGGAGACAAAGCCTATAGGCGTGATGGGGAGCCTGTAGCCCTCCAGATGTTGCTGGACTGATGGGAGTTGGGAGTCTACAGATTCCTCTCCCCTGGTTTAAAGCAGAGCCTTAACCCATGGGACCACAGGAGGCCACAGTTCCATCAACTTAAGCCAGCATAGCCAATGGTCATAAGTCATGGGAGCTAGAGTCCACCAACATCTGGAGGGCCACCGGTTCCCCATCCCTGCCCTGTGTCCTGCCTGTGTGGGATGTCCAGTACATTTGGGTCTTTGTGAAGGCCCTGGGGAAAAAATCAGAAAAAAATGGGGGGGGGACTTTGCATTCCCCCTGCCCATTTTTCTGTTTTTTTTCCAGGAAAAAATCAGGAAAAACAGGGGAAGACTTTCCCCCCATTTTTTCCAGGCCTTCACATCTCTAGTAGGGACACAACATTCATTTTGGGATCAGCAGATGTTAACGTGCCTAGCTAAGATCCGGGCCTCCATGGGCAGAAGCAGCCTACCCCTAATTTTGTTCCTCATCCAAGGCACTCCTTGTTGTTCTCAGTGCCGGCTCCAGAACTTGGGGGTCCCCCTATTAGCACATTTCCCCCTAACCTGGAAGAGGCGGCAGGACGTACAGACTAGGAATTCTCTTCAGCTGCATCTGATCTTCTTGGGTGCTTTGGTGCTGGAGGCTGGAAGAGAGAGAATGAAGGAGAACCATGTCGGATATCATCAGAAATAGCTGACCTCGAGAAGTCAAACGAGAAACTGTGGAGTCCAGATGAACCTAGGGCACAAGAGGAGAGGAGCAGGAAATCTATTCCTTGTGTCAGTAAGGATCCCAATCCAACAAGAAGATAAGAGAACTCACACACAGGAGAAACCATATACATGCTCAGTGTGTGGAAAGGGCTTCAATTACAGCAAAAGCCTTGCTTCACACCAAAGAATCCACACAGGAGAGAAACCGTATAACTGCCAGGACTGTGGAAAGGGCTTATGTGATCAGTCAAGCCTTATTAAACACAGGAGGATACATACAAAGGAAAAACCATATAAATGCTTTGAATGTGAAAAAAGCTTTAGACGGAAGGTACACCTTATTACACACACATCAAAGAATTCACATATAAATGCTTGGTGTGTGAAAAGAGCTTCAGTTACAAGGCAAGCCTTAGTTCTCATCAAAGCATTCACACAGGGGAGAGGCCATACAAATGCTCCGACTGTAGCAAGAGTTATTGTGTTCAAACAAGTCTTATTAAGCACAAGAGAATTCACAGAGGAGAGAAACCATATAAATGCATAGAGTGTGGAAAGACCTTCAATCACAGCACAAGTCTTACTTCCCATCAAAGAATACACACGGGAGAAACCATACAAATGCTTAGGATGTGGCAAGAGATTCTCGTACAGGGCAAGCCTCCGTGCACATCAACAAATTCACACAGGGCAGATGCCATATAAATGTTCAGACTGCAGTAAGAGCTTTGGTGATAAATCATGAAAGAATTTACACTAGAGGAAGACCACATAAATGCTTAGAATGCAGATACCATCTTATCAGGAGGTCCGTTCTGCACAATATAGGAAACGGACCTTTAGTGTGGTGGCACCTACCCTTTGGAATTCCCTCCCCTTAAATATTAGGCAGGCACCGCCTCTGCTATCTTTTCAGCACCTATTGAAGACCTTCCTCTTTCAACAAGCCTTTTAAGTTGAGATCTATCCCAGTCTGGGTCTGTTGGAATTGCTTTTTAATATATATATTTTAACAATATGTTTTTAACCCCCTTTCTTATGAAGATTGTCTTAGGGAAACAGGGAGTAGAAATTTCTTAAGCATATAAATATTTACATCTTGGTAGACATCAGGGATAGCCAGTCGAAAATATCTGGAGGGCACCACATTGGCTAACCCTGGTATACATCCTTGGAGTATGGGAAGCCTCCTACTGGGAGGTCTTATCACATGAAAATATCTACCTGGGAGAAACTAGATCAGGGGTAGCCAAAGTGGCATGCTCCAGATGTTTTGGATGATCATCTCTGATCAATGGCTGGTGATGATGGGAGTTGTAGTCAACAATATCTGGAGGGCACTGCATCAGCTATCCCTGAATGAGACAAATTCAACTTTTCCCAACAATCATAGCCACCACCTCTTGGGACATTGAGGCATTGTTGCAGCAGAGAAGCTGCATAAATGCTTAGAACAGATTATAGCAGGGACTTTTATTATAATGAGGCCTAATTATATATCAGGGAAGCTACACAGGTAACCATGTCAGAAGCACGAATGAATACAGGAGAGAAACCGAGGAGGAGGGGCAATGCTTGGAAGATGCAAACTGGGAGTGTTGGGTACCGTTGCTTTTCAGTCTGCAATTAATAATAAATGTAACCTGTTTGCTCTGCTTGCTGCTGAACTTATGGGTATGTGTCCTCTCGTATGTTTTATTATATATTTCCACTCATGTGATAAAGTGGACTGTGGGTCACAGAAGCTTATGCCATAATACATTCCTTAATCTTTAAGGTGCCACAAGCTGACTCTTCGCTGTTTTTCACTGCAACAGATTCTGGGCGCTTGCAAGACAGTTGCTATTTTGCAGTTGGGATTCGATCACATACCAGCAAATCCAGGTTGCGCAGTTACAGTTGATTGGGAGGTCTTGTGCAACAAACCCTCTGTGGGCGGGGAGGCCGAGCAGGCCTTTATCAGCCTGGAAGCCAGGGACAGAGAGGATTATGGGAAGGCGAAGGCAACCGTTTTGCAAGGGGACACTGTGAAGAGTCTGCTGCTGTGTTGGAATTGCTTTTTAATATGTTTTTTTTAAAAAACTATGTTTTTTAACCCTTTTTTAAAAGATATTTTGTAAAGCTTTTAAAAATGTTTTTAAAGTGGTTTTGTTTTAATGTATTTTAAGGTCTGCTTTTATGATGTTTTCACATGTTTTTAGCGCTTTGCCGCTCTGGGCTCCTGCTGGGAGGAAGGGCGGGATATAAATCAAATAATAAATAAATAATAATAAAGAAAACCCACTTCCCCAAAAAGACTGCACTTCTTGCGATAAAGGAAGTGACAGAAAAATGCACCAGAAAGTGTGGAATAACACTTGCTTTGATGCAATGGCATCTAACCTCCCCACAAACAAATCAAAAGTGAATGTTCATTAAATAGCCAACGTGGTCTAATTTCCCTGGAAACAAATCAGGATGCATGTTCAATAAACAGGTTGTCTGCTAGCCGTGATGGCTATGCTCTGTCTCCACAGTCGAAGGCAGTGTGCTTCTGAATACCAGTTACTGGAAACCTCAGGAGGGGAGGGTGTTCTTGCACTCACATCCTGCATCCTGGCTTCCCATTGGGGCATCTGGTTGGCCATTGTGAGAACAGGATGCTGAACCAGATGGGCTGTTGGGAATGATCCAGCAGGCTCTTCTTATGTTCTTAGGTGCCAGAGTCTGTTCCTTTTCTGGAAATATTTCCCATTATAAAGAAACACAGACATATCTTATTTATTACATTTATATCTCCCACCTTTCCTCCAAGGAGGTCAAGGTGGTGTACAAACGTGGTTCCCCCACTCTTGATTTTATCCTCACAACAACCCTGTGGGGTAGGTTAGGCTGAGAAACAGCAGCTGGCCCAAGGTCATCCAATGAGCTTCATGGCCAAACGGGGATTTGAACCTTGGTCTCCCATCTCCCAGTCTAACCACTCTAACCGCTACACCACACTGGTCCTGGATGAGATGAAACTGCAGCTGCTTGTGGACAAAACTCACAGACCCAACAGTCGGTGGAGCCAGAGCCAGCTAATTCTAGTTTTGCCTCCTTCCCTCTTCCCAGCCAAGTTCTAAAAAGGGGCAGCACTGAAACTGAGGAGCAGGAAGCTGACAGTCAGTGCCATCCTCTGGGCTGGATCATGGAAGGCAGGTAGGTAGGTGGGGGTTCCTTACCTTCTGCTCTACCAGTCCCAGTGAGCACCAATCAGCACTGCTGGGTGACAGTGAAATCTCATGCCGATTGTGCACATCTTTCATTCAGCGGTAGAACATCTGCCTTGCATGCAGAAGGTCCCTAGCATCTCCAGGTAGGGTTGGGAGAGACTCCCTGCCTGAAGTCTTGGAGAGCTGCTGCCAGTCAGTGTAGACAATACTAAGCTAGGGGGACCAAGGCAGGTTCCTATGTTCCTATAGGACTGCCACTCTTTTTTTAGGGTAAGGGCTAAACAGAGATATTACCTTGATGTTTATATGGAGCCTGCATGTTCCGGGGCAGACTACCTCTAAGTTACCGTTTGCTGAGAAGCAGCAGCAAGGGAAGGGCCATAGCCCAGTGGTGGAGCAGAAGGTCCCAAGTTCAGTCCCCGCGTTTCTCTAAGTAGGGCTGGGAGAGACTCCCGCCTGAAATCTTGGAGAGCTGCTGCCAGTCGTGTGGGCAACCCTGCGCTAGGGCCCGCCTCAGCAGAAGGCAGCCTCCTCTGTTCCTACGCCCCTTCCTACGTGCTCCTTTTCAAAGGATGGTGCCGGAGGGGGACTGTATGATTGCGTGCAAAAAGGGGAGACAAAAAACCTAGGCGGATGCTTTGCCGCTCAGCCCTCTTCCTCCCGTCCACAATTTCGCAAAACCCTGAAAGGGGCTTCCTCGAAAGGGTTAAGCCGACCGAGCTTGGCGTTCCTAGAGAGAGAGCGGGAAAGAGATGCCAAGGCGAGCAAGAGCCCTTTTCCTGCCGAGGAAGGAAAGGGGGAAAGGCGCGCGGGCGCGGGGATGCTCTGGCGTGGTTGGCTTCCTCTGCAGTTGCAGACAGCCTGGAGGGCAGGTGAGCCGGACAGGAAGAGGCGGCTTCCAGGAGGCGGGTGGGCAGGAAGAACACCGGTGCAGAGAGAACCCCCCATCACCCCCTTCCCCTCTTTTTTGGAGCCTTGTTCCAGGAGGGTCTTTCTCATCCAGCTCCTGGCTAACTGGGCAGAGGAAGAGCCCGCACCCCCTGCAGTTTCTTTCCCTGAGGGCCACATGCCCTTCTGGGTAAGCTGCTCGGGGCCACACGTGCCAGTGGTGGGCGGGGCCGGAGGCAAAAGTGGGCTACTAAATGTCGCCTTTTGTACAGAGTGGGCTAGTTTCTACACGCACTCCCACACCCCTCCCTGATCTCCGTGGGTTGTAGCTTGGGGAGGGTTCCGAGGGCCAGAATGAGAGGGCCGGAGGGCCAGGGACTGACTCCCACCTCTGTCTCAAGGCAAAGGGGGTTGCATTCCATCGGGGAGGGAGAGTGCGCTACGGAAAGCAGCTTCTAGCCTAGCGGGAGGCAGCTCCCCTCGGATGCTCTCGCTTCTTTCTGAGACAGACACACCCCAGATCCATCCCATGTGGAATAATGATCACCGCAGAAGACTGACTGACAGTTTTGCTGTTCCTAATTTGCAAGTGTGACCTGCAACAAAATGTTGCAGCCTGAAGTGCTTCTCTTCAGGGTTCCAGCAGCCACTCCCTCTTGGATACTCTATTCTATTCCTCTACTCCAGCCTTTCCCAACCAGTGTGCCTCCAGATGTTGCTGGACCGCAACTCCCATCAGCCTCAGCCAACATTGCCAATGGTCAAGAAAGATGGGAATTGTAGTCCAGCAACATCTGGAGGCACACTGGTTGTGAAAGGCTTCTCTACTCCCTTCTTGGGTTTCTGTAGTTTCCTCTGCAACAACCATTCTATGGCCACTGATCATGCTCAGTGGTTAGAGCAGCCTTTTCCAATGTTTGGGTCCCCAGATGTTGTTGGACTACAGTTCCCATAATTGGTCATGCTGGCTGTGGTTATGGGAATTGTAGTCCAACAACATCTGGAGACTCAAAGGTTTGGAAAGGCTGGGTTAGAGGGACCAGGACCCGGAAGACCAGCATTCCAAACCCCACTCAGTGAAGCTCAGCGGGGTGGCCTTGGGACCAATTGGTGGGGTGACCAATGGACAGCCATAATTTCAGCCTAACCTACCTTACGGGGTTGTTGTGAGGATAAAACGAGGGGGAGAAGCTCATATGCCCTCTTGCCTTCCGAGATGCTGAATATTTTTCTTTGTGTTCATTCAACTTTCCCCTTTTTCAGTCGCTTCCCGCAGGCAGATTCTCAGCACCTGAGTCTAGATCACGCTCCATTTTTCTAGATTGCCAAGTATGAAAATGGAGGAGCAAGACCTTATGGGCTCTGCCTTAGGGAAGAGAGCAGAAGAAAAAGGAAAAGCCCTTCATGTCCTCCAGGCTGGGAGTATTGGGGAATATCTGAAAAGGAGGCCAAGGGAACAGGTTAAGCAGGAACCAGGAGAGGGCTCACTTCAGCTGTGGGAAGCCCAGTGGCGGGAGTTCCTGAAGACAGTGGAATCCCCCGAAGCACACTGGGCAAACCCACCCCTGCCAGAAGAGCCCACCCCGTGGGATGATGCCAAGGCCTTCCTGGCCTCCTTCGAGCAAGTGGCCAAATCCTGCCGGTGGCCCCAGGAAGACTGGACAGCCCGTCTCTTGCCAGCCCTCTGCGGGGAGGCCGAGCAGGCCTTTATCAGCTTGGAGGCCAGAGACAGAGAGGATTATGGGAAGGTGAAGGCAGCCATCTTGCGTGGGGACGCTGTGAAGAGGGAGAAGAATCGCCAACGCTTCCGGCGTTTCTGCTACCAGGAGGCCGAGGAGCCGAGAGGGGCTTACAGGCGGCTCCAGGAACTCTGCCGACGATGGCTGAAGGTGGAGAGGCACTCCAAGGAGCAGATCCTGGAGCTGCTGATCCTGGAGCAGTTCCTGGCCATCTTGCCACCGGAGATCCAGTGCTGGGTGAGGGAGCACGGCCCGGAGACTTGCTCCCAGGCAGTAGCCCTGGCCGAGGATTTCCTGCTGAGACAACGAGAAGCCAAGAGGCAAGCAAACCAGGTGAGGCCTTTTGAATGGGTTCGTTGCCAGGCTCAAGAGGTTGAGATCTCTTCACAACAGGGAAAGGAAGCCACGGGCCACAATGGGCTGAATCTCATGCCTCCTCTTGAATCATAGGGTTGTATTCAGTGCTAGTCCTACTCAGAGGAGACCCATTGAAGTTAATGGTGTGGACAATGCAACAGCAGAGATCATTCAGTGTGTAACTTAAGGGTTAATGTTGTTATCAATAAGGCAGCCAATCAAGAGGGTGGTGGTGGAGGTGTTGCTTAGCAACCAGGCAGAATGGCATGATCTTTAGTGAGTTAACACATGCTCTGACTGGCTATGTAGTTCTGAGGGAGTTTTCCTTGTTATTTTCTGTGTGTGTGTCCCCTGCCCTGTACAAGGCTTATAGCAGTGGCCCTTGGGTCTGGTGGAGCGGAAGGCGGGGAGCCCAAACAGTAGGTGAAGGCAGACCTATTGAGAGGCAGAGCCACTAATTCTAGCTTTGTCTCCATCCTCCTCCTCCCTGCTGAGTTCTGCAAGGGGAAACACTGAAACTTGAGGAGGAGAAAGGAGCTGATGGCCAGGGCCACCCCCTGAGCTGGTTGCAAGCAGTAAGGCAGGGCAAGTGAGGGCAGACTGAGGTTGGTGCGGCCGTGCCCCATTCGCCCTCATAGACCAGCCTGCACTGGACTCTATGGCCATTCGTACATCCAACTTATTTATTTATTTATTTATATCCCTCCCTTCCTCCCAGTAGGAGCCGAGGGCGGCAAACAAAAGCACTAAAAACTTTAAAACATCATAAAAACAAACTTTAAAACACATAAAAACAAAACATCTTTAAAAACATTTCTTAAAAAAGCTTTCAAAACATCTTCTAAGATTAAACACATTTTAAAAAAGGTTTAAGAACATATTAAAAAGCAATTCCAACACAGATGCATACTGGGATAAGGTCGCTACTTAAAAGGCTTGTTGAAAGAGGAATGTCTTCAAAAGGTGCTGAAAAGATAACAGAGATGGTGCCTGTCTAATATTTAAGGGGAGGGAATTCCACAGGGTAGGTGCCGCCACACTAAAGGCCTGTTTCCTAAGTTGTGCAGAACGGACCTCCTGATACGATGGTATCTGCAGGAGGCCCTCACCTGCAGAGCGCAGTGATCGACTGGGTATATAAGGGGTAAGACAGTCTTTCAGGTATCCTGGTCCCAAGCTGTATAGGGCATTGTACACCAAAACTAGAACCTTGAACTTGGCCTGGTAGCAAATGGGCAGCAAATGGGCAACTTGATGTCGGAATTCTATTGAGTTGCATAGCAGAGCGGAGAGTATTGAGGAAGCTTACGTGTGTGTGTTTGAATCTTTGCTAAGATTCTACCTTCCCTGTAAATTAGTCAGACAGAGATGTTAAGCTGTAAAATAAGAAAGAACTACTTTATTCTGGAAGTACATGCTTGATAGGAAAGAGTCCTATATTTATTTATTTTATTTTTATTTTATTTATTAAATTTATATACCGCCCGACTAGCAATAGCTCTCTATATCTAGCAAACTAGCTATGTTGGAGCAGTCTGCACTGGTCCCAGTGCAGCTCTCATGCTGGTTGAGAGGAAGAGATGAAGGAAAGATGTCTGCTCCCCTCTCGAGAGAGAAGAAGGAACTGGGAAGGCGGGAAGGAACTGGGATCAACATCCTTTGCATATCAGTCTAGCAGGAGGGGGAGAGACGGCAAGGATCAAAGGACAGGTATAGCCTGGCAACCAGGAGGTCTCCTCCCTAGCTACCCTTTTTAACCCCATGCAGCCTCAACCCACCAAGTTGGAGTTGAACCTCATACATTCCAACACTTGACACTCATGCTGAGGGATCTTTTGCCCTTGAACAGGTAGGCACTGCTGGAAACTGGCACCTTTTCGTTAGGGGATTGAAGAGGTGAGGGCATTCCATAGGCCAGGAGGTGGGGGGCCTTAGGCCCCCAGGGACCGAATGCAGTCCTCCTGGCCCCTCTAGCTGACCATCGGGATCCTTCCCAGGCCATACCTCCTCTCCAGCCGCACCCCTTGTCCGCATGTCACACCCTTCACAGGCCCTGCTTTGCAACCTCCGTGAGTGTTGCCTGCTGCCAGCCGTTCCGTTCCATTTCCCCTCCAGCTGGTGTTCTGTTCTCCAGTCAGACAACATGATGTGGCCACTGAGCGTGCTTAGTCCTCGTTGGGCTGTGTCTGGGGTTACCTCCCCATCAATATCCCCCCCCCAAAAAAGATTTATTGTATTTCTGCAAGCCTCCTGTTCACTGCTTCAGCAAGCCAGTCAGCTGTGCTCTCCTCAATGCTACTCCATTCCGTTTCCCTTCCCCTATGGTTTTCCGGTTCTCCCTGTCCAACAGTCAATCAGCATTCTACTTAGTCCTAATTCTGCTGTTTTGGGGCTGCCCCCTCCACTCGCAGGACCCTAGGAAGCTGCCGTATACTGAATCAGTCCATTGGTCCATCTAGCTCAGTATCGTCTACACTGACCGGCAGCAGCTCTCCAGGGTTCCAGGCAGGGGTCCTTCCCAGCCCCACCCAGAGATGATGGGGATTGAACCTGGGTCCTTCTGCATGCAAGACAGATGCTCTGCCACTGAGCTACATTGGAAACTGCCTTAAACAGGGTCAGATCATTTTTCTAGCTCAATCTTGTCTGCACTGACTGGCAGTAGCAAGGTTGGAGGCAGAGAATCTTTCCCAGCCTTACTTGGAGCTGCTGGGGATTGAACCCGGGATCTTCTGCATGCAAAGCAGGTGCTCTATCACTGAGCTACGGCCCTTTCCCAAAACTTAGATTCCAGGAGAGGCATGAACTCACAAACCCTCCTTTTGTGTGCGGATGGTGCTATTTTGCCTAAATAAATAACAGACACTGGAGAATTTTATTTCTTAGGGAAACTCAACCCTAATTTGTCCCCCTTTGGGACTGAAGTACAGGGGGGGGTAGAATTAAGCCCTTATACCTAGTACTTACCCTTTTCATGTTGTTCTGTTCTTAAAGGGTTCCTCTCTGCTGTTACAGATGGTACTTGAGAAGGCAGCTCTGGGTTCCTCTGAGGCAGGATGGGCTCCACCTGAGGTCGAGCAGAGGCAGGTGTGCAGAGAGACCAAGCAAGAATATGAGGAGGCGGCCAACTTGTTGGGTAAGGAGGGACAAGCCTTGTTTGTGCCTGATTTCTGCAGTGCTCTGAAGCTGCTTCCTTGGCTGACCTCTGCTGTGGCTCCTTCTCTCTCTTTGGAGAGCTCAGAGGCTGCTCAGTCCTTAGAATCCCCTGTTTCTAAGCAAAATGGGGAGGCCGGAGGTGGGTGGGGTGGGGTGGGGTGGGGTGAAAGAATTGCCAAAAATCCCAATACAGTAGTACCTCAGTTAACAAAGTCGATGCGTTCCTGGACATTAATTCTTTAACAGAAACTTTGGTACCAGAGGTAGGAATAACATGGAAAGAACAGGGATAGGTTCCTACACTCGCTCGTAGATGGTGGGGGCAGCTTCAGCAGGGGCTTTAAAGGGTGCTCCCCCTCCCTCGCCTAATCTATTGGATCCTTCCCTCCCCTGCCCCGGGAGAAAGCAAGAGATCTCTTTAAAGCAAACACAAATGCTTGTCAGTTTCACCATAACAAAGCAAAGGCACAGGCTTCAAAGTTTATCCATAGCAAAGCAAAGATGGTCAGTTTTACATTGAAAAAAGTCTTTCTTAAAAGGAGCTTGGTTCCTGGAGGATTGGTTAATTGAGGTATTACGGTATTACTGTAATTGAGGTATTACTGTATTAATTGAGGTATTACTGTAATTTCTTCCCTTGGGCATTGTCCCGGTTTCATAAAGAAATTCATTTCTTTATAGAATTCCTGAGCAGTTTGAATGCTCAGTAAACATTCTGTGATGTCAGAGCAATGTGACCAATCTTGGGGGTTGAACCCCCCCTCCCCCCAAAAAAAACAGGCCATTGAGAACTGAACATGTTCAGCAGCCATGGAATGGTGATAGTTTATTTACAGCATTTGTACCCCCCTTTAGCTAAAAATGACTCTCAAAGCAGCTTACAAAAATCAGTTCTAGGATGGTCCCTACCCTCAGAGTCTAAAAAAGACACAACACATGAGGAAAAAGGAATGAGAGGAAGGAGGAAAAAGCAAGCTCAAACACCAGTTCTTCAAGTTACAACAAGTCAGTGGTGGTTCTGGCTGTTTTGCCAAGATAAAGAGTGGTTTCCCACCCTGAAACACTTTCACCTTCACAGATCAGTTCTAGGAGCAACCCTAGTGACAACATCCAGACCAGGAGGACAGGGTAACTCCTGCCATACAGTTGTTCCCTTAGACAGCTTGTTTATTTGTGGAAACAACAGAAAAATAAGCTGGCAGAAATGGGGAATGGAGGGGAGGGGAGTGACTGGAATCCTGAACAGAGAGCACTTCATGCTGCAACATTTTGTTGCAGGTCCCACTTGTCAACAAACTAACACTGAAAGGCATAAAAGAATCAGGCAAAAATAAGTATTTCTATTCCAAATGCCTATGTGAACAAACATTTATTTATTTTATTTTATTATTACATTTCTATCCCACCTTTCTTCCAAGCAGCTCAAGGTGGTATATAAACATGGTTCTCCCTCTTCTGATTGTAGCCTCACAACAACCCTGTGAGGTAGGTTGGGCTGAGAGAGATGGTGGCTGGCTCATAGTCTACCCAGTGAGCTTCATGGCTGAGCAGGGTTTGAACCCTACACTCCTGGGTCCACTCAAGCCACTGCAACACAGTGGCTCTCATGGTGACTTAAGAGCCTGCCAAAAAGCTGTAAACTAGAAGGCTCTAAGATCTCCATGCGGACGGGATTCCACAACTGTGGCACCATCACTGAAAAGGCCGCTTCAGGAATGAGGAACTTGAGACCCTCCAAAAGATGTTCCCGTCATCCCCAGTTGCTTTTGCCAATGGCAGGCATGATGTAAGTTATAATCCAAACCTTTGGAGGCTCACAACTGTCCCATCCTGATCGATTTGTTAATGATTTTCTCTGTTAATTAGAGTCTCTCCCTTTGGGCTCTTGCTAAGTCTCTGTCTTTATTCCAGCAGGAGCTGAGTGGGACTGCGAGGATGAGGAGGAACCAGACGGGATACCTTCGCAAACACTTCTGCATCAAGAGGAAGAAGAGAATGCTGGTGATCAGAGTGGACCAAACAGGCAGCAGAGAAGAAATTTGGAACCAAATGAGAAGAGGAGGAATAAATCTGTTGCCATTCAGGTTGGCAATTTCCATGAATTCCTGAGCCAACAGAAGGGAAAGAGATCAAATAAGTGTGCCGTGTGTGGCAAATGCTTCAGTTGCAAATCAAGCCTCAAGGCACATCAGAGAGTCCACACAGGAGAGAAACCCTATAAGTGTTCAGAATGTGGAAAGAGCTTCATTCAAGTCTCGAACCTCACTGCACATAAAAGAACCCACACAGGAGAGAAACCTTACAACTGCTCAGAGTGTGGAAAGTGCTTCAGCCGGAGTGACCATCTTACTTTACATCAAAGGACACACACAGGGGAGAAACCTTATATGTGTGTTGAGTGTGGGAAGAGTTTTAGTCAGAGCACAGACCTTACCTCACATCAGAGAATTCACACTGGAGAAAAACCTTATAAATGTTTGGAGTGTGGAAAGAATTTCAGCCGGAGTTACCGTCTTACTATACATCAGAGAATGCACACAGGGGAGAAGCCATATAAATGCTTGGAGTGTGGAAAGAGCTTCAGTCGGAGCGACCATCTTACTTCACATAAAAAAATGCACACAAGGGAGAAATCATAACTTTTACCCTGTTATTAGCCATCTGAGAATTCCTCAAAATGCTCAGTTTAGCGAAAGCTGTTATGATAAATCAAGCTTGATTATACATCTTGGAAATTATACAGGTGTGTTCAGGAAGCTGGAATCAAAGCAGAATAGATACTGAGGATAACAACACACTTTTGAAAATATCCTGTTGATTCTTCATCAGGCAATTAAATTGCCAACAGGGAACAGTATTCTAGGTGCATTTGTTTGGGAATAGTCACCTTATACATAAAAATATAGTGGCCTCACTTTTCATGCCTTTTTAAAGCACCATGTACTGTTCAATGCACCTCATATTTATTTAAGAAGGCAGCAAACTGTTCTTTGCACATCGTTCTCTCTTTACAAATTTGCCTGCCAAGACAATGAGTGTGTGTGGGATTTTTTTTAAAATCAACAATAAAATGTTAAAACATTTCTCAAAGGGTGTTGTCCTTTATTGCACTGTAAATCAGGGCTGGGGAACCTGATGCCCTCCAGATGTCGCTGGACTGCAAGCTCTAGTAAATACTCTTCCCAGTTTGATGATATTCTGCAAGGGGAAAAGCCTCTATATTTGGGCCTAAGGTTGCACTCGACAGGCTCCTTAAAATCCTGTGTTTGAAATCCTTAGAAGGAGCAGGTATCAGGCACATCGGTCACAACCTCTTGCTAAGCCACCTTCCCGTAGAATCACGAGTTGGCAAAGACCTCAACGATCATCTAGCCCAATCTGCTAATGCTGGAAATCAGCTGCTACAACATCCCTTTCAGGTGGACATTCAACCTCAGCTTAAGAATGAGTCACCTCCACCTTCCCAGCAGCCTTTCTCACTGTTGAGCAGCTAAATTCCTTTTCTTCTCACTTGAACCTGTTCTTAATTTTATTCATTTATATCCCGCTTTTCCTCTAAAGAGCTCAAGGTGGCAAACATGGCTGTCCTCCCTTTATTATCATCACAACAACCCGATGAGTTAGGCTAGGTGGATAGTAACTGGGCCAAGGTTGCCTGGCAATCTTCACAGCTGAGTGGGGATTGGAACCCAGCTCTCCCAGGCCCCTAATCCGACACACTCTGACTACTACAGGATGGCTGCTCCCCTGTTCCATGTCCAGAAGCTGACTAGGTTCTTACTTTAAACACTTCATTCAACATTGTCCTCTGCCCACCAGTGGTGTAGTGGCAAACTGAGAAATGCAGGTCCCTTCGTGAGTCATGCCACACCTACCACAGCCATACCCCCTTCTAAGGTTATACCTAAGGTTGCCAGGTTCCTGGCTTCAGACTGATCCTGCATCTTTAGGAGAAGAGAAAGTCAGCCAAGTGCAGGTGTTCTTGCAACACTGTAATGAGAAAAACTACAAGGTGGAATTCTCCCTTCCCCCTGCACAACTTTTAAAGATACAGAAGACCTCTTGGTTGCCAGGCCCAGCCTCCAAGAGGTCTTCTGTATCTTGTGCAGGGGGCAGGGAGAATTCTACCTTGTGGTTTTTCCCATTACGGTGTTGCAAGAACACCTGCACTTGGCTGACTTTCTGTTCTCCTAAACATACAGGATAAGTCTCAGGCCAGGAATCTGGCAACCCTAGTTATACCACTGACACTCATTGGGGCCTGCATAACTGACTCAGACAGCAATTAAAAAAAAACCTTTCACCCTCTCAGCCCTCATGGACAGATCCCTTCCCATTTGATTTACCAGCACACATAGATTAACCAACCCGGTTCCACGCTCCCTTAGCCCCAAATTACCTCACTGGCCTTCCACAAGATCATCATCTCCCTCCCCCCCCCCATACAACACTCACCAGCCAAGTACTGAGGCCTGCAAGTATTTCACAACCTTCATTTTTGTAATTTCATATAAACTGCAAAGTCGTTTTATCAAGTCTCTGACAAAGCACCCTACATGGCTGATAGGCTTTTTTTGGTCATAGACTTCATAGGCAAGCCTGCCTTTGTCAGATGAGACTACTACAGGGAACTTTATTTATTTTGAGACAACTCTTTCTCAGTATATTAAAGAAATTAAGCAAGTATGGCAGATGCTGTTGGAGGTCACTGATTCATAGGGTCGCCATAAGTTGTGGTCGACTTGGAGGCACATAACAACAAAATAGGAAGAATAGATAGGAAGACAGGAAACTGTCTTATAATGAGTCAGACCCTCGGTCCATCTTGCTCAGTATTGTCTACACTGACTGGCAGCTGCTCTCCAGGGTTTCAGGCAGGAGTCTCACCCAGCCCTACGTGGAGATGCCAGGAATTCAACTTGGGATCTTCCGCATGGAAAGCAGATGCTCTGCCACTGAGCTATGGCCCTTCTCCATTTTAACCCTATTTTCATCAAGGAATTTTTAAAAAAGCATATTGTGGTTTTAGAAGCTTGTTTGTTGAAAGGCCCTTCCATGCCTTCTCCAACCCAAGGTAGAATAATAAAATGACCTTAATGTTGGATGTTGGATCTGGCGCAAGCAGATGCCCAGGATGCAGAACAGTATAGTGACAGGCTAGATGCCAGTTGAAGCAATGAGCCGGACAAGCAATAAGTTTTAAGAGTCACTTTACTGACAATATATCACAAGCTCTCTCTGTACAAACTTCTTGACCCCCACACTCACAAGTGTCTGCTGGCCCTCTATATAGATAAGGCCAGCTGCCCGAGCCTAGGTTGCATAGCAACGTGTCCTTGAAGATGGCTTGAGCTCTGCCAACTTTCGCTTCTAAGTCACGTAGCTCACTTGTGGAAATTTAACCTCTGCTTTCTCGGTTTAATAGCCAACAATCCCCCACCTTAAATTTCCACATTCAGCCAGTTACATTTCTCTTCCATTTACATGTGTTACATTTTACATGTCATTACATTTACATCATTTGGTTTTACAGCCATTACATTTCATTAGAATCTCAGCATCATTTTTATTACATACATTTATTACAGCAATTATTCTTCATGATTCCCATCATCCCACTTTCGCTGTCATACCTACTTGATTTATCAGTTTTAAGAACTTGTCTTCACTTAGTGGTTTTGTCATAACGTCAGCCAGCATATCAGCAGTGTTACAATAAGTTAATTCCACAAACCCTTGTTTAATCATTTCTCTGACATGGTGATATTTGATGCTGATATGCTTGGTTCTCTTGGTGTGTGCTTCTGACTGAGCTAGCTTAATGCAGGTCTGATTGTCCTCATATATTTTGATTGGTTTGTCTATGCCTTTTCCAATTTCAAACAGTAGATGGTCGAACCAGGTAAGTTCGTTACAAACCAGAGACGCTATATATTCAGCTTCTGAACTTGATGTTGCCACTATAGTTTGCCTCTTGCTGCACCAATCAATCACTGAATCATATAATAGAATGACAACACCAGTAGTAGACTTGCGGCTACTGGGATCGCCAGCATGATCCGCATCTACATAGCAGCACATACTCCCGTGTTTACTGCTGGACAACACTAGACCTTTACTGCTAGTACCTTGCAAATACCTCAGGACTCGTTTTATTCCTTGCCAATCTGTCTCAGTAGGCTGTTCTACTTTTCGACTTAAGATGCTAACAGCATTACAAATGTCAGGTCTTGTTACCTTAACAAGATATTGCAACTGTCCTATGATGTGTCTGTACCTAGCAGGGTTTTCACAAGCTGTCTCTGTGGTTTCTTGTTGAAATGATGTTGTCATGGGAGTCCCTACTGCCTTACATTCAGACATCCCACATTCTGCTAGTATTTGTTTTATCTTTCCTTCCTGTTTTAACATGAAACTCCCGTCTGAACCCCGTATGACCTCTGTACCTAAATAATGACTTACAGGTCCCAAACTTTTCGTTACCACATGTTGTTTCAGACTATTATGGAACTCTCTTTCGTCTTCCTCCCCATGGGAAAAGTACAGGATGTCATCTACATAAACTGGGCAGTATGTGAGCCCCCCCTTTGTTTCTTTCACATACACACAGGGGTCTGCCACACAACGCTTGAAATTCATTGACTGCAGAACATCATCTAATTTTTCGTTCCAACAGCGCGCACTCTGGCGCAGACCATAAAGGGATTTCTGTAACTTGCAAACTAGACCTGGCTGTGTTTCACATCCGGGAGGCTGTTCCATATAGATTTCTTCTTTTAACTCCCCATGTAAAAACACCGTGCCAATGTCATAGTGGCTTACATGCATGTTTTCTATGGCAGCTATTTTTAGCAAAACCCTGATTGACTCATGTTTCACCACGGGAGCGAAAACTGCATCGTAGTCCGTCCCGAATTGCTGTGTAAAGCCCTTAGCTACTAGGCGTGCCCTGTACCTTTGTATCTGTCCTGTACTCGACCGCTTATGTTTAAATATCCATTTACACCCTATAGCTTTCTTCCCTGGGGGCAGAGGTACTAGCGTCCATGTGCCATTTTTTCGCGTTGCTTCCAGCTCCTCTTTCATCGCTGCATGCCATTCATTCTGTTCGGCTATGGGTAATTGTTTTATATCCCCGAGGCTTGAGGGCTCTTTGTCCTGCTCTGTTTTATTAGCCACAACATCAGCATCAATCACTGGTGTCTGTGCTTTCACTGACTGCGTTAGGTTAATCCCTATTGAACCTCTATGTGTCCTGTCTGTGTCTTTACTGAGGACTCTCAGCTGCATATAGAACAGTGACTTCTTTACTATCCCTTTCATGAATATTTTTTCTCCTCTCATAATATGCACTGAACCCCTTTTGAACATTACAATGAACCCCATTTCATTGAGTTTCGACACAGCCATAATGTTGCTTTCAATGTCAGGAATAAACAGCACATCTGTCATTATTGTATTAAAACCTGCTAATTTCACTGTTCCTCTACTTTTGATAAGTTTCTTAGTCCCATCAGCCATTATCACATGATCCTCTACGTCACAAAATGTATGAAACATGGATTTATCTTTGATTATACTATTTGTTGCCCCACTGTCAATTGCCCATAAATCATCACAGTTATTTCCCTGCTCATTGTTAATACATTGCTTATTCTTACTAGCATAGATCACCTGTACACATGGTTTTCTTCCTCTTTCTCTTCTTCTTGCTTCACAATTCCTTTGAAGATGTTGCTTGGAACCACAAAAATAACATGCCCTTTGTCCATACAGTCTCTCTTGTGCAGCTTTGTTGTTCTGCTTTTCCACGTTGTGTTTAGACTCAGTCTTTTCCTGCTTTGCCATTTCCTGCCTCCTTTGAAATTCTTGTAAAAGTTTGCCTTCTATATAATCCATATTGAGATTTGCATCGTCCATTGCTTCCAAAGAGCTCACCAGACTATCATAACTTGAATCTAGTGAAGCTAATGTGATATACACTTTTTGCGTTTGAGAATGTTCAATTTCACGTTCTGACAACTCAGTAAACAGTCTGTTTATTTCCAACAAATGCTCTGACATGGTTGTATCTCCAGATAAGCGCATCTGATACAATCTTCTGGCAAGATATATTTTAGAACTAGCAGTCTTTTTCACATGAATATTTCTTCAAGTTTCCCAGGTTTCCTTTGCTGTTGTTGCATCACGCACGTGCAGTAATTGAGAATCATCAATAGCAAGAACAATTAACGCCTTTGCCCTCTCATCCAGCCTTCTCCAATCTGCTGGAATAGGCACCCCGGCGGGTGGGTCTTCTGCGATAGCTTTCCACAGGTCTTCTTTCACTAGAAAAGCCTGCATTCTCTGTTTCCAAGTGCCATAATTTTTCCCTGTCAGCCTTTCCAAGGGAATCCCGGCTGATAACGTAACAGACATACTTTCACTTTTCACAGTTCACCGCCTTTGTAATTAGAGCTTCTCACCTCTGTCCTTCAGTCAGGTTTTTTTTTCCCCACGGCTCTCTCACAGCTTTCAGCTCAGCTTTCGGTTTCTCCGTCTCTTCACACGCTTGTCCTCTTTACTCCTCTTTTGGCTTTTCTTCGGACATCTGTCTGCGCATCGAAACCATCCTCTGCTACCACTTGTTGGATGTTGGATCTGGCGCAAGCAGATGCCCAGGATGCAGAACAGTATAGTGACAGGCTAGATGCCAGTTGAAGGTATGAGCCAGACAAGCAATAAGTTTTAAGAGTTACTTTACTGACAATATATCACAGCTCTCTCTGTACAAACTCCTCGACCCCCACACTCACAAGTGTCTGCTGGCCCTCTATATAGATAAGGCCAGCTGCCCAAGCCTAGGTTGCTTAGCAACGTATCCTTGAAGATGGCTCGAGCTCTGCCAACTTTCGCTTCTAAGTCACGTAGCTCACTTGTGGAAATTTAACCTCTGCTTTCTCGGTTTAATAGCCAACACTTAACTCACATGAATTATTTAACTATTATTATTTAACTATCATGCAATCCAGCCAAAGAAAGAAATTAACAACCTATTTTGTCAAGATTTTTTTATTTTTATTTATTTCTGATTTATATCCTGCCCTTCCTCCCAGCAGTGGCAACCCAATTATTTGCATGTTTACTCATAAGCAAGCCCCACTGTGATCAATGAAGCTTACTCCCAAGCAGTAGTGTCCTGGCAAATTCAGAAGTACAGGGTCCCTTCATGATAGTCACAGCCACCACCACCCCCTTCTAAGATTCTAGAATAAACTGGCCAGGCTTGAATACTGCTTTCTGCTTCTCTGTCACTGTCACCACTTGACTGTCCTTTCTCACTCTCAGAGATATTGCTTGAATTACTGAATTCTGGGTCTACACGTTGATCTCCTGCTACTACCAAACTGCTTCATGATGTAGATGGGATGCTATCCTCAGGATTCACAGTCTCTTCTGCAATTACAGAATTCTCACTTTCCACAGCCTGTCTTGGCTTTTTGAAGTAGGAACTAATATAGTAGGAACTGCCTGCATAACTGACAGCCCTACAGCGATAAAGAAAAACACAAACCTTTTTAAAAAACTGCTGGATGCTTAGACTCCCCCACTTTTTTGCTGCTGGGTGAGGACAAAGGATTTGGAAGCATGTTAGAAGACTCTTCTCAGTGGCTAAAACACTCCCCTTTCATGCTGATTGGCTCATAGGATGCAGGAGATATGGGGACCCTGCAGGGACCTGGCTCCCCAAAAAGCAAGGGGTCTAAGATACACACACCCAGACCCTGAAAAACGACACCCCTGGTCCGATCTGGACATTTTTGCTTTAATTCTCTGCTAAAAAGGAAAACAAAACACACCCTGCCTTGCTTTCTTTGTTGCTGGGCTTCACTGCCCTTCAACAGATGTGCTAAAATATTACCTTGTGCATCTTTGCATCGCTTTGGAAGCCCCCGAGAGGGCAGAACCGCAGAAACTCCTTTCGAAAAACCATAAAAACGAGCCAAACCCTCCCACGGCGTCAAGCTGAGCAGAGTCGGCCCATCGCCCCGCCCCTGGGCAGGTAGCTCCGCCTCTACGCAAGCACCTTCCTATCCCCGCCCCCCCCCCGCTTTCACCAAGAGGATGTCAACACCAAACGCCCCTCCCTCCTCTGTCCCCTCCCCCGGAAACGGCCTGTTCTCACGCTCTGTCTGTCTCTCCCCCCCTCCCAATTTCCCCCGTCAGTTCCACCCCCCCTTCTTAAAAAGACTATTGTGTGTTTGGCGGGGGAGGGCACGGGATTGATTCTTTAAGGAGGGAGCCTGGCTCTGGGTGAGTTAAAACTGTGAACTTTGAGAGGTGATGGGAGATATTGACCGCAAAGATCATAATTTTCAAAATTATCCAAAGAAGTGGAGGGGTGGGAAATATTTAATCGTTTAAAAAAAATAAAGCAGAGAGAGGCAGGAGGGTGAACGACGGGGTTGCTGTTTGCTCTGAGTTGATGGGGTGGGGTATTCCTTTAACATAAGAACTTAAAATTTTGAGGGTCTGGAGATATATATGTGTGTGTCTCGTCAATCTTCCACACCTCTCTAAACGAAAAAGCTCCAAATACTGCAACCTTTCCTCATAGGGGAGTCACTCCATCCCCTTGATCCATTCTGGCTGCCCTTTTCTGAACTCTTTCCAGATATGTCTGGAAAGAGTTGAGAAAAAGGCAACCGGAATGATCAAGGGGACGAAGCGACTCCCCTATGAGGAAAGGGTGCAGCATTTGGAGCTTTTTCGTTTAGAGAGGTGTGGAAGACGGTGTCTGGTGTGGGGAAAACGTGGAGAGTTAGAGGTTTTTCTCCCTCTTTCATATATGGCTAGAATTCAGGGACTATCCCACAAAGCTGAATGTCGGAAGATTCAGGACAGACAAAAGGAAGGATTTTTTCCCCACACCGCGCAGAGTTAAAACTATGGAACTCGCTTCCGCAAGAGACAGTGCTGGCCACCAACTTGGCCAACTTTAAAAGGGGATTAGGTAAATTCATGGAGAAGAAGGCTGTCGATGGCTCCACCACCTCTCTTGTCGGAGGCAGGAAATGCCTCTGAAGGCCAGTTGCTGAGAATCCCCAGGCGGGAAAGGTGCTGTTGCACTCAGGTCCTGCTTGGGGGGTCGTCCCACTGAGGCATCTGGTTAAGCCGCTGTGAGGAGAGGATGTTGGACTAGATGGCCCACTGGCTTGAGTCAGCAGAAATTGAGCACATGCGCACTAGACACATAGGTGTGTGGTGAATTGTTGAGTGTATAGAGAAAACCTTGATTTGGGGAGGGGGATGAAATTGCTGGTGTACAACCCTTCCTCCTGTTTCGACAGGCTTTCTGGATGAATGGGCCTCTGGCATGGGTGTCTATTTTGTATTGTTTTGTTTTTATCTTAAATAATTCCGCTGTGTGTGTGTTTTAAACTGTTGTTTTGCTCTTGTACACTGAGATGCTTGTGTAGAAGGCGAAGAAGAATAAGACTAATCAATCTTGTTGGCTTGTTCTTATATGCCCTTTTCATTAGAGAGGTCTGTGGGATCCGCCGAGGGGTCACCGGGATGAAAATGGAGGAGCAGGATTTGGTCAACTCCATGGTAAAGGATGGTTATGAAGGGGTAGGCGCAGCACCTCATGTCCTGCAGGCCAAGAGTTTCAGGGAATTCCACCCAAGGAGACCGGAAGAGCAAATCAAACAGGAAAAAGACGAAGGACCATTTCAGAGGTGGGAAAACCAATGGCAAGAGTTCCTGAAGACGGTGGAGTCTCCTTGCTCAGGCTGGGGGGTCCCCCAGTTGCCAGAGGAGCCCAGGCCGTGGGACGACACCAAGGGCTTCCTGGCCGCTTTTGAGCAAGTGGCCGAAGCCTGCAGGTGGCCCAGGGAAGAGTGGGTGACCCGGCTCCTGCCGGCTCTCCGTGGAGAAGCCGAGCAGGCCTTCGACAGGCTGGAGGGGCGAGACAGAAAGGATTATGAGAAACTGAAGGGGGCCATCTTGCGACAGGACGCCATGCGCCGGGAGAAGCAGCGGCAACACTTCCGGCGCTTCTGCTACCAAGAGGTGGAGGGGCCTAGAGGGGCCTACAGCCAGCTCTGGGAACTTTGTCGCGGGTGGTTAAGGGTTGAGAAGCACTCCAAGGAGCAGATCCTGGAGCTGCTGGTCCTGGAGCAACTCCTGACCATCCTGCCACGGGAAATGCAGAGCTGGGTGAGGGAGCACGGCCCGGAGACCTGCGCCCAGGCGGTAGCCCTGGCCGAGGATTTCCTGCTGAGGCAGCGAGAGGCCGAGAAAGAGGAGAAACAGGTGAGGCCATTTCATCACAGCATGGGAAAGTAGCTTATACTGAGTCCGACTGTTATTCCATCTAACTCAGCATTGTCTGCTCTGACTGGCAGGGGCTCTCTGGGGTATTTAACAGGGAGTCTGTCTGAGCCCTAAGTGGAGATGCCGGGGACTGAACCTGGGACCTTCTGCATGCAAAGCAGATGCTCTACCTATTGAGCAAGGGCCGAATGGCCAAGGAACAGGGGAAGTTGCCTTACATTAGTCAGACTGCTGGTCCATCTCGCTCCATATTGTCAACACCAACCAGTAGTAGCTCTTCATGGTTTCAGGCAGAAGACATTTCTAACCTCATCTAGACATGTCGGCAGGGGTGTAGTCGTCCAGGGTCTCAGACGGTCTTAGATCCTTTACTTTTTTGGGAGCAGGGTCCCTATGTCTCCAGCATCCTGCGAGCCCATCGGCATGAAAGTGGAGCCTGTTGGCCACTGAGAAGAGTCTTCTAACATGCTTCCTTGTCCTTTCCTGTGGATTGTAGCCAATCGGAGTGAAAGGAGGTAAGTCAGCCACTGAGAAGACTCTTCAGTAGCTAACATGCTCCCCTTTTATGCTTATTGGCTCCTAGGGATGTCTTATTGTGGGAGCAGGCATTAAGAAGGATATTCTCAACTTGAATGAATGGATTCCTGCATTGAGCAGGGGGTTGGACTGGATGGCCTTGTAGGCCCCTTCCAACTCTACGATTCTGCGATTCTGTGAACTCAGCAGCAAAAAAGAGGGAGAGGCAGCTGTGACTAACACTAAGAGCCCCTGCACTTCTGAATTTGCCACTGCACTACGGCATGTCGGGGACTGAACCTGAGGCGTTCTGCACGTAGAGGAAATGCTGTGTCGCGGAACGACAGCCCCTTCCCCAAGAGGCTAGGAATGTGGGAAGCTGCCTAGCTTGGTGCATCAGCTATGCATACGGAAGGTCCCGGGTTCAGTCTCCGGCATATCCAGGTAGGGCTAGGAATGTCCCCTATCTGAAACTCTGGAGAGCTGCTGCCAGTCAGTGTAGACACTACTGAGCTAGATGGGCCAAAGGTCTGACTTGAGCTAAGGCAGCTTCCTCGGTACCTAATCTTACCCTTCAGCAATTCGGCTGTCCTTAGAGGGCAGGGCAAGGGCTAAGGGGCTTGATTACAGGAGGAGGTCTGGGTTGAATGTTAAGAGAATCATCTTAATGGTGAGAGCAGTTTCAGAATGGGACCAGTGACCCAGAGGGGTGGTGGGCCCTGTGAGTTTCTGTTTGGAAAATGATGGTCCTTACAATCCCTTCCTCCCAGGACATTTTGGACTCTGCCCGTTAAAAGCTGCCCTTTGAATTGTGTCCTGCAACTACCGGAAACCGGGACCCATCTTGAAGCAGCGGTGAAATAGGTTTAAGCTAAGCCCAGGAACTCCATTCCCACCCAGTAGCCTGACATTTCCAAATGCCCTCCAAGGGCCGACCCACGTATAACCTGTTGCAGTAGTCCCACCAGGGTATTAGCCAAAGCGCGGCTGTCTGTGGCAAGGTCATCCTTTTGCCAGGAGGGGACTCGAATGGTGCACTGGCTGCGTTTGGTGCGAGGTGCTCGCTGCTCCTTGGGAAGTTCAGCCTCATCACAATGTTGCCATTTCCTCCCCCGCTCCCCAGATCCTAGTGCCGTTTGTGGAGGTGGCTGTGAGTTTCTCTGAGGCAGGGCAGGGCCCGTCTGATCTCAAGTCGACAGAGCTGTGCGTGGAAACGAAGCAGGTGGCTGACCCCATACTTTTGGGTAAGTACAGTCCCTTGCCCCCAGGTTCTTGGATGCTCTTTCCCAAAGATTTCCGGAGGGGAAGCTGTATTAGACACAATAAAAACCATTCGAAGAGTCTTGTTACCTTGGCTCAGTTTCTTGGTTTCCCAGATTTCCCAAATTCCTCGAGCCTTTGGTGAGCTTACAAAGTTATCATTGGCCCCCAACCCAAATTCTTAGGAATGTAGATGAAATACAGTCAGGATCTGCCTGCCTGCCTGTCTATCTAATCTACAGTGCCTTACGAAAGTAATCAAACCCCTGACCAATGCTCTCATATTACGGAATTACAAATGGTACATTGTAATTTCGTTCTGTATGGTATTTTATTTTGAAACACTGAAACTCAAAATCAACTATTGTAAGGTGACAATTCCTGAATGTTTGTATTAACACCTATAGTGGGGCAGAGAACCATTTTCGAGGAACAGTCTGACCTTTCATTTTTCCTCTTCCCTCCCCATATTTTCTCCTTGTGTGTTGTATCTTTTAGGGCAGGGATTGTTTTGGGGAGCCCTTTTGTTTAAAGAGCAAGGTAAAAATATTTGAACTAAGCAAAGAAATAAATAAAATGAAGGAATCCATAAAAAATTTATTGCCATAATTTCAGAGCACCATATTTACATTTGAGCATCATTTGAGGAAAGACTACAGTTGCTTTCCATGCGAAACATCCCAGGTTCAGTCCAACCATCTAGAGAAAGGGCTGGGGAAAGACTTATTGGCTGGAACCGTAGAAGCTAGCGACAGTCAGTGCCGACAATATTTATTTATTTATTGTTTGATTCATATCCCGCCCTTCCTCCCAGCAGGAGCCTAGGGTGGCAAATACTGAGCTAGATGGACTAACTGGCTAAGGGTGCAATCCATCTTCTATTTGCTCTGGCCAAGTTGGATGTGGCAGACCTCTGGCTGAGCCGGCAAGCTCCTGGCGCTGCTGGGCACTGCTGGCAGAAGCCCCTCATCTGAGCTGGGGTGCTGCTGGGACCCTGCCTGCTCAGCTAGGGAGTCTGCCAGGGACAGGCAGACAGCCGGCAGAAGGCCCCCAAATGGGGCATTCCGGGGTGTGTGGCAGAGGTGGAGCCGAGGGGGGAAACTCCTACATTGTCCTCCTTGCGTTCGGGGCACTCCTGTGGGTCCCAATCCAGGTAAAATGTCTGCCAGCCAATAGGCTGGTGGAGTAAAATAATTTCTATGGTGGTCAATGGAGAGTGCTTACTCCCTGGTAGGGGTATTTGTGGGAGCCGGCGTTTGCTTTTTTGATCCCCGCATGTGGCTCCCGACTGAGCCAGCGTTCAGCCAGCAGAGCGGCTCCCGAATGGGGAGTGGATGCCGCAGAGCTTCCTGCCGGCTCCTCCTCTGCCGGCCCCCCCTCCCGCCGGCTTCCCATGATTTGGATTGCTCTACCTGGGTCTGACTAGGTACAAAATCCCTTAGGGAATTCCCTCCCCTTAAATATTAGACAGGTGCCATTTCCGTTGTCTTTTTGGTAATAATTGAAGACCTTCCTCTTTCATCGAGCTTTTTAAGTGGAGAACTTACCTCAGTCTGTCTCTCTGTTGGAACTGTTTGTAAGATTTTTTAAAAATATATAAGATGTGTTGTTTTTAAGATGCTTTTAGTGTTTTATCGTTTGTTTGCCGCCCTGGGCTCCTCCTGGGAGGAAGGGTGAGATATAACTTAAATAAATGAGAGAACCTTTTACATTCCTATATGACATATTACCAGATAAAAATCAAAAATAGTTGTTTGTGTTCGTTCAGCCTCACAAGCACACACAAAGCGTGCACTCTCTCACACACGACCCGCGCCCGTTGCATATTCTCTTGCCTACTTTCTTGAGCAGTTGCAAGGCTCGCCTCCCAGCTGGTGGCAGCCATCTTTGTTTCTGGCCTGATTCTTAGATGTTCTGGAGTTTCGGTGCCGCCAAGCGCCTTCTCTTTCGGGGTGTTCTAGGACTGCTACACTGGTATCATCTCTTGAAGGAGGGTGGGCAGAAGGGAGATGTAGCCCCGGATGAAGAAGCATGGGCCCTAGGGCCAAATGAGCCCCTCCAAGCATCTCTGTCAGGCCCTCTCCCCAGGCCATACCCTTCACTGGCCTTGCGTCTCACCCCCCTCAAGAGTTTTGGTCTGGCTGGAATGACTCCTTGAACTCTGATCGTGCCTTTTGCTTAACTGAATGAGGATAGAGAGAGGGAGGTGGGTGAGTGTGTGGGGAAACTAGTATTTCATTGCTCTGCCTCCTTTGGCTTCTGGCCCCGTCCACCATAAGGTTGCCCAGAAAGGAATGCAGCCTTCTGGCTGGAAAAGGTCTCTCTCCCCCCACCCCCAATCTAGATCTCCCAGTATATTGCTGGAAGATTCACAACTGATTGGCAACCATTGGTGTAGTCCAGGGTACGTCTTTGGGGCAGACCTCTACGGTCCCATTCAGCAGAATGAGTGGGTTGGCTGGAGGCAGTGATTTTAATTTCTTGTAATGCCCCAGAGTGACGCTCTGCAGGTGCATTGTGGGAAATTAACATGGTGGTTAGACCCAGCTGCCTGTCAACTCTGATGTGGGTCTAGCCATAATTTTTATTTTTAATGGTGGGCAAGGCAGTCATCAGAACCTTGGCTCTGTAGCTCCCCAAGGATACCAGATAGCACTGCTGGGCCTGACACTCCATTCCCCCTATAGGCCAGTAACTTCTGTGGGTTTATGTAAAAGGCTGAAGTAGTGTTTTTTTTTTCTTCCTTTGAACAGATTATGAACAGGTTGGTGAAAGAGAAGAAAAAAAATACCAGCTTGAGGATC
This sequence comes from Rhineura floridana, assembly GCF_030035675.1. Taxonomy (NCBI): domain Eukaryota; kingdom Metazoa; phylum Chordata; class Lepidosauria; order Squamata; family Rhineuridae; genus Rhineura; species Rhineura floridana. The sequence goes on from NC_084482.1 coordinate 207,150,410, forward strand.
TTAAGCCAATGGAGCCATCTCGAAGAATAGCTAGGGAGAGTTTTCCCCATAATCAAATCCAAGGGGGAGCATACGAGGATGAACATGGACCACTTGGGCAGTTCGGTGACCATTGCCTTAGGAATGTGATGGATAGATCTGTTTCCTCCATGTCAGACGAGGAGGCCTTTGGTGAAAGCCTCCAGTGGAAGAAATCAAACTCACTCAGTGGTCCCGAGGAAGCTTTCAAGCGGGGCTCTGATTTTGTCAAACACGACAGAGCTGATGCTCAGGAGGGGTCATACCAGTGCACAGAGTGTGGGAAAATTCTCAGTCGTAAGGATCACCTCAAGAGACACCAGCAGATCCACACGAGGAAGAAGAAACCGCATCAGTGCTTGTATTGTGGGAAGTGCTTCCGGCAAAAGTCAGACCTTATTTTTCACGAGAGAATCCACACAGGGGAGAAACCACACCAGTGCTCTGTCTGTGGGAAGAACTTTAGGAGTACTTGCCAGCTGATTGTCCATGAAAGAATCCACACCAGAGAGAAACCTTACAAGTGCTCTGCCTGTGGGAAGAGATTTAGCCAGAACGCAAACCTCACTGTGCATCTAAGAACCCACACCGGCGAAAAGCCATACAAATGCTCTGTCTGTGAAAAAAACTTCATTCAGAAATCACACCTTATGAAACATGAGAGAATCCACACACGGAAAAAGACCTGCAATTGTTTAGCTTTGAAAGAGCTTCCATCAGAATGAGCTTCTTTCCACAGCATGACTGCTGTGCTTGCGGAAAGTACTTCATTTGCAATGTGTACCTTCTTTCACATGAAAGAAGCCACAGGGAGAAGAATTAGATAAGCACTTGATATGTAACACAAATTTTTGGTCATAATTTTGTCCTTAGCAGACATCAAGGAACCCATCTGGAGGAAATTCCAAACAATGGTGGCTGGTGCCATTTGAGAGTGGTAAGCGGGGAAAGCAGGGAGGCCAACAGCGGCTGGAGCCAGAGTCAATGACAGGCAGAATCAACTAATTCTAATTTTGTCTGCATCCTCCTTCCTCCTGAGCTCTCCAAGGGCAAAACTGAGGCTAAGGAGGAGGAAGCTGACAGCCGGTGGCTCTCCCTGGAGTTTTAAGTAAGAAGGCAGGCAGGTGGGGGTTGGCTGAAGGCAGACTAAGGTTGGTGGGGCCAGGACTGTGGAGTCGGAGTCGTGGAGTCGGAGTCGGGAGCAATTATGGGTGGAGTCGGAGTCGGTAGAAATGTTCCAACTCCGACTCCTTCATAAATGGCAAATGTATATTAACTAGTAATAACAGATTTACTGTAGTAAACTGGTAGCACAATGCATTTCATCACCACCACATGAATCCAGAGCTTGGAAAAGTTACTTTTTTGAACTACAACTCCCATCAGCTCCAGGGATTGGGCTCGTGGGAGTTGTAGTTCAAAAAAGTAACTTTTCCAAGCTCTGGATTCACGTGGTGGTGATGAAATGCCTTGTGCTACCATTTTACTACAGTAAATTTGTTATTACTAGTAAATTTGTTATTACTAGTTAATATACATTTGCCATTTATGAAGGAGTCGGAGTTGGACAGTAGAAAAATAGAGGGGTCGGAGTTGAAGGTCTGGCGTACTGACTCTACAGTCCTGGGTGGGGCTGGGTGGGGCAGCCTCCCATTCACCCTCATGGAGTAGCCTCCACTGTGGGAACAAGATGAATTCATGCCAGGCCTTATGTATCATAAACATCACAAAACACAAGGACTTTCGTGTGATTGGTGTGATTCTTTGCTGACTGTTACCACCATCCAACTTGACTCTTGAGAAAACGATCCAGGGAGAGAAATCGGCTAACCAAGTATTCCTTGACTCTTCTTGGGTATCCTAATGGGATCCTGACTCCAATGATTGGAAGTGGTGGAAATAGTCCCTTTTTAGAAGAACTGAGTTTGTAGGAAAGATTTGTATGTTTATTGGTTTCATTGTGAAGAATTTCCAATATTCCGCTCACGGACCCTATGGCCGGGCAAAATTTTGGCAATCTTTACATTCTGTTCAAAACGCACATCCTGTAAATTTAGTCTATGTTTCGCAATGTGGATGGGGAACCTCAGGACTGGGGACCTGATGTGGCCCTTCGGTGCTCTTTATGTGGCCCTCAGAACTCTTCCCCAGGCCAAATCCCTCACTGACCCTCGTTAGGTCCCTAAGTTTTCTTTGCCGGTCTGGAAAGCGTCCTTCAGCTTTGATAATACCCCTTCAAGGGGTGTGTGAGTGTGTGTGGAAACTAGGCTACTGTATATACATCACAGTTAGATTCATTGTTCAACCCACTTTTGCCACTGGCCCTGCCCAGCACTGGCATGTGGCCTTCAAAAGGTTGCCTAAGAAGGGAATGTGGCCCCCGGGCTGAGAAAAGGTTGCCCACTCTGTTTTACAATGTCAGATCCTACATCCAGCCATGCTATGTTCCCGGGTTTATGCATTCTTACATAGCTGGCATACTGGTTGCGTCCCAGTATACCAGTCTGGTTTGCTCTTTGTTGTGTGTGTGCTTACTGGAGGAACTCTCCCCCGCAACTTTATCTCCTCCTTTATCCTTAAGTTTTCTCTCCACCTCAAAAACAAAACGTAAACCACATAAAACACTTGTTCAAAAAAGGCAGTGACTGTGACAATCTGATTCCCAGTGCAGATTTAATTTTGTTTATTATCTTGTCCTTCCTCTGAGGAGCCTAGGGTGGTGTTCACTGTTCGCCCTGCCCCTGTTATCTCATCACAACAACCCTGCATGGGAGGCTGCAGAGGGCGAGTTGCTCTCAGTAAGCCTCGTGGGTGGCTTTGGGGAAATGGCAGGCGGCGAAGGTGCCTAGAGGAGAGAAGAGCCCGTACCTCGGTGGCAGAGCATCTGCTTGGTATGCAGAAGGTCGCAGGTGCCAGTCAGGCCCCTAGACATTCAGTATAGATTCAGAACTGTAAGCTACCATTGGCCATAGCAGTGGAGAACATCTGCCCATCACTGTAGGCAATACTGAACAAGGTGGACCGAGGGTCTAGCTATGCTCCTAAGAAGTTCCTTCCCACTATGTGTTAGTGCCAACCACCCTACCACCCAGCTGCTTCACCCAGAGGATGCACCCATCAGGTTTCATTATGCACGCAGGGCCAGATTATTTATTATTTATGTACTTGATCTATATCCCGCCCTTCCTCCCGGCAGGAGTCCAGAGCAGCAGACAAAAACACTAAAAACATTTTAAAACATCATAAAAACAGACTTTAAAAAATATTTTAAAAACATCCTTAAAAACATTTTTTAAAAAGCTTTAAAACATCTTAAAAAAAAAAAAAAGGTTTAAAAACATGTGAAAACGCAATTCCAGCACAGACGCAGACTGAGATAAGGTCTCTACTTAAAGGGCTTGTTGAAAGAGGAAAGTCTTCAGTAGGCGCTGAAAATATAACAGAGATGGCGCCTGTCTAATATTGAAGGGGAGGGAATTCCACAGGGTAGGTGCCGCCACACTAAAGGTCCGTTTCGTATATTGTGCGGAACGGACCTCCTGATAAGATGGTATCTGCAGGAGGCCCTCACCTGCAGAGCGCAGTGATCGACTGGGTATATAGGGGATAAGATGGTTTTTCAGGTATCTTGGTCTCAAGCTGTATAGGGCTTTGAATACCAAAATTAGAACCTTGAACTTAGCCCAGTAGCTAATAGGTAGCCAGTTCAATTCCTTCAGCAGCAGGCTGACATGTTGGTGATACCCTGCTCTAGTGAGCAGTCTCACTGCCACATTTTGCAGCCGCTGCAGCTTCTGGATCAACCTCAAGGGTAGCCCCACATAGAGTGCATTACAGTAATCCAGCCGGACAACAGTGGACAGGCTATCCCTGTCCAGAAACGGCCGGAGCTGTCTTACCAGCCAAAGCTGGTAAAAGGCACTCCTAGCCACTGATGTCACCTGGGCCTCTAATGACAAAGATGGATCCAGGAGCACCCCCGGACTACAGACCTGCTCTTGGAGTACGGCGCCATCCAAAGCAGGCAACTGACCAATTATCTGAACTCGGGAACCACCAACCCACAGCACCTCCCTCTTGCTAGGATTCAGACTCAGTTTATTGACCCTCATTCAGCCTACCACTGAGTCCAGGCAGCGGTCCAGGGCTTGCATGGCCTCTCCCGATTCAGATATTACAGAAAAATAGAGCTGGGTATCATCGGCATACTGCTGACATCTCACCCCAAATCTCCCAATGACTGCTCCCAAGGGTGTCATATAGATGTTAAACAGCATCAGATGGTACAAGATGGTACCCTGTGGCACCCCACAGCACAACTGCCGGGAGGCCAAAAGACAATCACCCAATGCTATTCTCTGAAAATGACCCTGGAGATAGGATTGGAACCACTGTAAAACAGTGCCTCCAGTACCCATCTCACCTAGTTAGCCCAGAAGGATACCATGGTTAATGGTATTAAAAGTCGCTGAGAGATCAAGTAAGAGTAACAAGGTCGCACTCCCCCTGTCCTCCTGATAAACTTAGGCTGTCCCATAACCAGGCCTGAACCCAGACTGGAATGGGTCAGGATAATCTCTTTCATCCAAGAGTACCTGAAATTGCTGTGCCACAACCCTCTTAATCACCTTCCCTCAGAAGTGGGTATTGGCAACTGGGCGGTAGTTGTCGGAAACCAATGGATCCAGGATGGGATTTTTCAGGAGCAGTGGGATCACTGCCTCTTTCAGGGTGGCTGGAACCACTCCCTCCTGCAACAACGCCTTGACCACACCCTTCATCCACTCGGTCCAACCACATTGGCAAGCTTTAATAAGCCAAGAAGGGCAAGGGTCAAGAGGACACGTTACTGGTTGCATTGTCACAAGCATCTTGTCCACATCATCAGGCTGTATCAACTGAAACCGTTCCCAAGAAGATACAGGAGATATTGCACTGGGGACTACAGTAGATGTCGATGCGGCATCAAGATTGCTACAAAGGTGCAACTTTACCCCCAAAAGTGCCTTGCAAACAATTCATAGTGGGCTCCCAAAGGGTCTACAACTCCATTTCCTGGAGTTGATGTCAACAGACCCCTGACAGTACGGAAAAGCTCCACCGGACGGCTACTTGAGGATGCAATGGAGGCAGAGAAGTGGGCCTTCTTCGCTGCCCTCACCCCCACACAGTAGGCACATTTATGATGTTTTACTCATGCCCAATCAGCCTCACAGCACGTCTTTCACCACTTGCACTCTAGCTGTCAACCAGCCTGTTTCATTGCCCTTAGCTCACTGGTGTACCAAGGTGCAAACTGGGCTCAATGCCGGAGAGGCACTCGGGGGCAACTATGTCAAGAGTCCAACAGGCCTCGCTGTTCCACAGCATTTCAAGGGCTTCCACAGGGTCACCTGCTCTATCTACTGGGAACTCCCTCAGGGCATTCAGAGATCCAGTGGATTCCATTAGTTTCTCGGGGCGGACCATCTTAATCTCTCCACTACCCTTCAGGGAAGGATTGGAGCCATAAGGCTAAACTTCACCAGGAAATGATCTGACCATGACAATGGGGTGACATCCACCCCACCATCTCCAGACCGCCCTTTCCTCCATCTGGAGCAAAAACCAAGTTGAGAGTGTGTTCTGCCCTATATGTTGAACTGGTGACAACTTGCAACAGCACCATGGTCATCATGGAGGCCATGAAGTCCTGAGCCAGAACACTTGAGGCAGCCTCAGCATGGACATTGAAATCACCCAGGACTATCAAGCTGGGCTCCTCCAATACCACAGCCAAGATGGCCTCCACCACCTTGGTCAGAGAAGCTACCGGGCAGCAGGGTGGATGGTACGCCAGCAGCAATCCTAGTTTACTGTGTCCTTGGCCCAATACCAGGTGCAGGCCCTGATAGCCAGCTCCAAGACAGAGTGGTTTCCTGGTGACAGAGATGGAAGTTCTGTAGATCACAGCAACTCCTCCCTCCCCGTCCCTGCAGCCTGTGCTGGTGTTGTACCAAGTACCCAGGTGGGCAAGGTTGGATCAGACCAGCTCCTCCCAGCTCACTCACCCAGGTCTCGATAACACACACCAAATCAGCACCTTCATCCACGATCAAATCATGGATGAGTGTGGTCTTATGGTGTACCGATCTGGCATTAAACAACACCACACACAGGCCAGTGGGCACAGGAGCCACTCCTCCACGACGGCCACCACCTTGGATGGCTTTCAAAGAGGATTACACAAAATTCATGGACGACAAGGCTACCAGCCACTAGCCCCATTGGCTATGCTCTGCCTCCACTGTTCGAGGGAGTATGCCTCTGAAAACCACTGGAGAGCAGAGTGCTGTTGTGCTGTCAGGTCATGGCCATTAATTTCAATGGGTCTACTCTGAGTAGGACTAACATTTCCCCCATTTATTTATTTGTTCTTATCTACACCTGTTCCTGTAGCACTCAGTTTGGGAGCTTAATCGTTGGGTCTCAATCCAGATAAGCCAGGCCTGGGGAACCTCATGCCCAGGGGCCAAATGTGGCCCTCCAGCCTCTGCCTGACCATTGAGACTCTCCTGAGGGCACACCTCCTCCGCAGGCCACATCCCTTGTCCTCAGACTACCTCTAAATAGACAATATTGGACTAGGTGGACACACAGGCTGGCCCAGTATGGGCTTTCAATAGGCATCTGGTTGACCATTGTGAGAACATCCAGGATGCTGGACTAGATAGGCCTCTGGCCTGATGATAGAATCTGGGGTGGGGATCCTCTGGCTCTCCAGATGTTGTTGGGATGCCAACTCCCATCACCCCCAACCCAACATAGCCAATGGTCAGTAATGATGGGAGTCATAGTCCAACAAAATCTGAAGGGCCACCGGTTAGATATCTCTTCTTTAGGCCTTTCCTCCTATGGGAGAGATGCTCTCTCACTCAGGCCCTACCTGTGGGCATCCCGTAGGCATCCAGTTGGCCAGTGTGAGAACAGGATGCTGGACTAAATGGGCCACTGGCTTGGTCTATTTAGTCCAGCATCTTGTTACCGACAGCTGCCAACCAGATTCCCGTGGAAGCCCACAAGAACATGAGCACAGGAATGCTCTCCAACACATGATCCATAGCAACTGGTATTCAGAAGCATGCTGCTTCTGGTCTGGTAAGTAGCATACAGGTCTCCCGCTCCCCCCCTCCCCCATAGACCACTTGATAATTGCTGAAAGTCAATCATTAATCACGTAATGATTTTTCTGTCTGTTGCAGAGATCGCAATGGGCTGTGCTACATGCTGTACGATCTTAATTGTAACTTTACTGCTTATTTCTTATATTGCATTTTATGGTATTACAATTTGCATCCCGTAGAAATTAAACTGTAACACAATAGATTACAATGTAAGAAAGAAAAGAAGCAATGAAAATACAAGTAGGAATATTCAATGCAGCCATGCCGTGACCACTGGAATGACGCTTGCGGACCACTGGTGGTTCATGGACCACAGTTTGGAAACCGCTGGTATACAGCCATCATGACTAGTAGCCGTTGACAGCCTCCCCTATGAATTTGTCTAATCCTCTTTTAATTCCATCCGAGTTCGTGGCCATCACTGCCTCTTGTGGGAGCAAATTCCATAGTTGAATTCCATAGTGCTGTGTGAAGGACTTTCTTTTGTCCTGAATCTTCCACCTTTCAGCTTCACTGGATGTCCACGAGTTACAGTATTATCAGAGAGAGAGAAAAACCTCTCCCTGTCCACTTTCTCCACAACATGCATCATTTTATACACCTCTATCAGGTCCACCCTTCATTTTTTCAAAGCTAAAAAGCCCCAAATGTTGCAGCCTTTCCTCGTCCGGGAGTTGCTCCAGCACCCTTGATCATTTTGGTTGTGTGTGTATATGCAATGGTTTTTTAAAAAATCAGAATAGTCATGGAAGGAATGGAAAACATTCTTTATTGTGTTATCAACTGAATGCTCTTGCATTCTACAGTGTCTAAACACATGACATTTCTCACTGAAGCTTAGCCCAAGTGAGCAATCATTAATTGATAATACTGATATCCTGCTCCCTCCCAAGAGAAACACAGTCCAAACAACTGCACAGCTAGCGTGCCATGTGGATTCTCTGGTGTCTATTAAGGCACGTGTTGCGAGAGAATCTTTTCCCACACACTGTGCATTCATGTGGCTTTTCCCCTGTGTGGATTCTACGGTGTGTATTAAGGTTCGCTTTCTGACTAAAGCTTTTCCCACAGCGCAAGCACTCATAGGGTCTTTCCCCGGTGTGGATTCTCTGATGAGTATTAAGGTATGAGCTGCGAGAGAATCTTTTCCCGCAGATTGGGCATCTGTGAGGCCTCTCGCTTTCACATCTTTTACAGTGCCCAAGAAGGTGAAATTTCTGACCAAACCTTTTCCCACAGTCCGAGCACTTAAATGGTTTTTCTCCTGAGTGGATGTTTTCATGTTTAACATGGCCCATGCTCTGATTGAATCTTTTCCTATATGCGCTGCAGATATTTTGTCTCTTACTAGTGTGGATTCTCCGCTGGAATGCATCCTTCTTCAGATCTTGGAAAGTGCCCCCAAAAGGAATAGACACACTGACTTCTTGTCCCAAGCCTATTTCCTGCTGACCCTCCAGAGCATTTCCCTGCTCAGAAAACTGAGGGATGTTCTCTGCTGCTCTCCATACTGATGTCCCCTGTGGTGGCAACTGCTTGGAATCGTCTGGTGCATATTTCTCTCCTTCGTTCAGGTTCATCCACTGTTTAGCTCCTGAGTGAAAGAAAGAATAAAAATCCTCATGATTGCAATGGAGGAAACATAAAGTCTGTGAAAAAGTGCTTGCCTGTTACATCAATATTTCAAGTTGGGCTATCCCATTTGAACATCATACAAAGCTGCTGTATACCGAGTCAGATCATTGGTTAATTTAGCCCGACTGGGGACAGAAATTGTTCCTGCAATGGAATATAAGAAGAGCCTGCTGGATCAGGTAAGTGGCCCGTCTAGTCCAGCATCTCACAGTGGCCAACCAGATGCCTACGGGAAGCCTACAAGCAGGACTCAAGCACAAGAGCATTCCCCCCTCCTGTGCTTTCCAGTAACTGGTATTCAGAAGCATTAGGCCTCTGACCATGGAGGCAGAGCATAGCCATCATGGCTACCAACCACTGATAGCATTATCCTCTGTGAATTTGAATCCTCATTCAAAGCCATCCAAGCTGGTGGCCATCACTGCCTCATATGGGAGTGGATTCCACAGTTTAACTATGCCCTGTATGAAGTAGTCCTTTCTGTTGTCTGTCCTGAATCTTCCAACATTCAGCTTCGTAGGATGTCCACAAGTTCTAGCATTATGAGAAAGGAAGAAAAACTTTTCTCTGTCCATTTTCTCCACACCATGCATAATTTTATACCCTTCCATCTGTGTATAAAACATTTCCCACTGCCATGTTCTTCCCACAAAGGAACGTTTTTGACGGCTATGCTTTTCTGCAGAAGATTTTCCATGCATAAAGGCATCGTTTCCCAAAATTAGGGTGCAAATCAAGCTCCAGCCACTGTCTGGCGGGGCCACCACCGCATCCACAGTCCTGCCGCACATGCCAACCAGAGCAGGAAGTGGGGGGGCAGATGTGATGCTTTCCTGCTACCATAGCAGATCCGGTTCCGAATCCAATGGATCCCAGGCCACCTCAGCTCCTGTTCTATTCCCCGCACTCCGAATACCTCATTTTGGGGCTTTCTGTTGGCAGCATTTTCTGTATGCAGCCCTTCTGCCTGTGCACGCATTTGGTGGGCAGAAAGGAGAGATCTGCACTCCCCAGAGAGATCTGTTCCCCCTAGTCCAGTGCAAAGGGGACTTGGGTTGTGCTCTTAGTGAATAACATATTTATTTATTTATTATTTAATTTATATCCCGCCCTTCTTCCCAGCAGGAGCCCAGGGCGGCAAACAAAGTGCTAAAAACACTTTAAAACATCATAAAAACAGATCTTAAAATACATTCAAACAAAACAGTGTTAAAAACATTTTTTTTAAAAAGGGTTAAAAACATTATTAAAAACCTTATTCAGCAATTCTAACACAGACGCAGACTGGGATAGGTCTCAACCTAAAAGGCTTGTTGAAAGAGGAAAGTCTTCAAAAGGCGCCGAAAAGATAGCAGAGGTGGCGCCTGCCTAATATTCAAGGGGAGGGATGAATGAATGGATACACAACACCGAACCAATCTGGGCAGTTTTCAAAAGCTGCAATACCGTTTTTCTTTCCCCCAGTTGACTATTCCCCTAAGATCCCCTACAACAGATACAGGTGCTTGCTTTTGGTGCCAGTTCAGTTTATTTGTACCTTACCCCTCTATGAATCTGTCTAACCCTCTTGTAAAGCCATCCAAGCTGGTGGCCATCACTGCCTCCGGTGGGAGCCAATCCCCCTATGCCCTTCACAGCTATCGCACTGAGTATAAATCATAAAATGAACTCAGTCGCCTTTTTGTCCACAAACTAGATGATGCCGGCTCGTAAGTCAAAGAAAGTACCGAATGCATCAACTCTGTCGCCAGGAGATGAGCTCCAGGTAGAATGTTTGTAAAGGCTGCTTATGTTTCCAAATAAAGTTGTATTGTGTTCGAACGTGTTTCTTTTGCTCTGTTCTGTTCATGTGAAACACAAAATCCTCCTATGCTGCAAAGAAGGAACCTGCAGCTTGATGCAAGTCGCAGGGCTTGCAATGGGCATGTTAACTTCTCCGATATTGCAAAGTGACATCTAAAGTGAGACCAGACACATTTTCCCAGTTTGGGAAATCTTGCAGCAACCACCCTAAATCCTACCAGATGTTTCAGAATGATCCAGACCTTGAGAAGAGACAGAATCTAGGATCCCTTTCATCCTTATATTTAATAAATAGGCTGGTCCGTTAGAGGACCGGTGTGCCCCCGCCTGCCTGCCTTCTTAACACCAATCTATTGGGTGTCCCTGCCTGCCAGCTTCTTCCTCCAATCTCAGAGTTGTCCCTTGTAGAAATCAGCAGGGAGGCGGAGGGGGGCAAAACTAGAACCAGCTGGCTTTGGCTCCTACTGTTTAGGCTCTCTGCTTTCTGCCCCACCAGTCCCAATAGGTACCAAACACCAAGTGGGTGTGTGAATACTTTGTTATGGGAGCTCCAGCTCCCATCAGCACCAACCAACATGGCCGACGGGTCAGGGATGATAGGACTTGTAGTCTGAAACATCTGGAGGGTGCCATATTCGCTATCCTTCCACTGGCTCATATACTGTACAGTTTCCTAGGAGAGGGATTGACTGTTAAACTACTCTGGGAATCGTAGCTTGGGGAGAAGGAATAGAGGATCTTCTTTTTTTCCCCCTCCTTTTTTTTAATTAACTTTTTTTTAATACAGAATTACACATTCATTACAGCCTCCAAACACGAGTGCTGCTTGACATAAAAAGAAAAATTATATAACCAGAACAAACCTGAAACTCCCCCCTCCCATTTACAGCAGAATATTGAATTTAAAGCCCATATATAATAGAGATTAGAAAATTCTTAAGTTAAAAAACAAAAACAAATATAGGACACATACATATATCAATATGAGTTTTTAAAGCACCTATCATTGTCTATCAACTTATAAACACTGAAACAAAAAAGACAAAATTGACTCACATACAATGTTAGGCATTCCAGATTTGAGTGTAATGTGGTGGAGGTTCTCTACCATGTTCTTTTTGATTTATATAGACTATAAATGGATACCAAGTTTCATAGAAATTGTCTTTCTTGGTGATACCTTGGGATACTCTCAATTTGATCATCGAGCTGGAGAGGTGCTGCCAGTCAGTGCAGATGATACCAAGCTGGATGGATCAATGGTCTGACTCAATATAAGGCAACATCCTATGTTTCTGAGAAGTGAGACAGTTCCAGCTCGATGACAACATCCCTGCATCCAGCCATCCACTTCTTTCATGCATATTTTACTCCAGGATATGTAGCTCCCTGTAATGTTTTCCAATGCGTAGGTATAGAGGATCTTCTAATAACTCTCAGCACCCTTAACAAGCTCTAGTTCCCAGGATTCTTTGGGAGGGTGGGGGAAGCCATGACTGTTTAAAGCTGTGTGATACTTTAAACATACAGTGCAGATGGGGACTGAATCTCACTTGCAAAGCGCCAACAGTCTAGCAGTGCCCGATGACACGTGTAGAGTCCTTACCCGTCAAGATGGCCTCCCTGTTGTCAGCCTCCGCTTTGGTCTCCCTGCGCAGATGCCTGTAGCTGGGGTCAGACAGAACCATTTCTGGCTCACAGAAACCCAGAACCGCCTCCTCAAATGGCGTTGTTGTTACCTGAAATAGGAAGGAAGAGATTTCATCCGGCTCTCCGGATCCCCTCCAGCTCATCAGCAGTTCAGAGGTGAGCTGCAGGGGAAAACGGTTGCGATTCGCTTTATCTGCAACCTGCCCCCTTTCCCTGCTCGGGATGAGTGAATCCGTTCATTTTGGTTTCTGGTTTTTTTCAGCCTTACATTTAGTTCTCCACATCAGTGTGCCATTTATTTAAAACAAAAAGAAGTGGATGGCTACATGCAGGGATGTTGTCATCGAGCTGGAGAGGTGCTGCCAGTCAGTGCAGATGATACCAAGCTGGATGGATCAATGGTCTGACTCAATATAAGGCAACATCCTATGTTTCTGAGAAGTGAGACAGTTCCAGCTCGATGACAACATCCCTGCATCCAGCCATCCACTTCTTTCATGCATATTTTACTCCAGGATATGCAGCGGTGTACACATGAACTGGCTGGAGACCTGCACTGCAAAATTAGAAGTACGGATTTTGGAAGGGTGGCTATGTTTTGGTTCTTCAGCCAAAAGAGCAAATTAAGTAAATTTGCCTTTAAATGCGAAATGAATTGAATTTCTTCCCCGCTCACTGACTGTTCAGCTGTTCCCCACTTGGCAAGCACAGAACTTAGGGAGCTGCATCATACCAAATTGGACCTCTTGGCCCATCTAGCTCAGTATTGTGTACACTTACGGGCAGCGGCTAGGGATGGAAAGATCTGTCAATTTTAGTTCTTTCATCTTCTCACTTTTCTAATGTTAAATTCAGGTCTCTACATTTCTGCACCAATCTGCGATTTTTTTTCAAAAAAAAAATCCTCATGAAAATTCTCCACCGTTTTAGTGCGAATTTCTCCAAATCAGCTCATCTTTGTAGGCAGTTTTGGCAAACGTACACATTTCTGCAAGCCGTTACTCCTCATTCCATGCCTTTTTGCATGTTATTTTCACTCATGTATTCATTTTTATGCACGCTTTCCCCTAATATATGCATTTTTGTAAATGTTGTTTCATTGCCGAACTGCATCTCAAAATCTAGATAAATGCGAATCTCGAAGGACGGCTGGGTTTCGGTTCTCATATTGTTTCAGAAATTGCGACTTTGATAAATTCTGCTTGAAATGCGAACTGAATCGAAATTCTCACCCATCCCTAGCAGTGGCTATCCAGGGTTTTAAATTGGGAGTCTTTCCCAGTCCTACTTGGAGATGCCGGGGATTGAACCTGCAGCCTTCTGCTTGGAAACCAGTTGCTCTCCCATTGAGCTACAGCCCTTCCCAAAAGAAAGAGGAAGCAGGGAGGGAAGGGAGAGTGTACAGTGCAGTAGAGCCTCAGTCACCACTAGGGTTGCCAGGTCCATGGCCTGAGACTGATCCTGTATCTTTAGAAGAGAAGTTCAGCCAAGTGCAGGTGTTCTTGCAACACCGTAATGAGAAAGACCACAAGGTGGGATTCTCCCTCCCCTCTGCACAACTTTTAAAGATACAGAAGACCTCTTGGTTGCCAGGCCCAGCCTCCAAGAGGTCTTCTGTATCTTGTGCAGGGAGAAGGGAGGATTCCACCTTGTGGTTCTTCCCATTACAGAGTTGCAAGAACACCTGCACTTGGCTGACTTTCTCTTCTCCTAAAGATACAGGATCAGTCTCAGGCCATGAACCTGGCAACCCTAATCACCACTGCAAGAGAGTGGGGGGGGGACCCACTTTCCAACTGTTTTGCAAGGTGTTCAGTTGCAGATTCTTCGGCTGCAGGAAATAAAAAATAACTCCCCTCCATTTGCATGAAAATTCTGGCCATGCCCTTTGTGTCTTCACTGCAAACCTTACAGAAGGCTACGTGCACACCATACATTTAAAGCACGTGACATCCCCCAAAGAATCCTGGGAACTGTAGTTTGTTGAGGCTATTGGGAAGTGGAGCTCCGTGAGGGGTAAACTACAGATCCTAGGATTCTCCCCCCCCAAATCATGGGAACTGTAGTTTACCCCTCATAGGGCTCCACTTCCAAGTACCCTCAACAAACTACAGTTCCCAGGAATCTTTGGGAGAAGTCATCTGCTTTAAATATGTGGTTTGGATGCAGCCCACAAACATCTTTTATGTTCTCTGCTCTGGAGAGATGCAAGGCGTTAGGGCAGGGGCGAAGATTCTATGGCCTTCCGGATGTTGTGGCCTTCCAAATCCCATCAGATCCAGCCAGCATGGCCAATGGTCAGAGATAACGAAAGCTGCCATCCAGAAACATCTGGTGAGCCTAAGGGTTGTCATGGCTGCTTTAGAGACTTAGATCCCCATCTGCACTACACATTTTTATTTATTTATTTGTTTCTTTGATTGATTTATATCCCGCCCTTCCTCCCAGTAGGTGCCCAGGGCGGCATTTAAAGCAGTATCAAGCCACATTAAACAGTCACGGCTTTCCCCAAAACACCCTGGGAACTGTAGTTTGTTAAGGGTATTGAGTTGTTAGGAGGCTCCTTATTCCCCTCACAGAGCTGCAATTCCTACAGCGCTTTAACAATAAATCCCAGGGAACTCTGGGAATTGTAGCTTTGTGTGGGGAACGGAGGTCTCAAAGAACTCTCAGCACCCTTCACAAACGACAGTTCTCAGGTTTCTTGGAGAGAAGCTATGATTGCTTAAAGTGGTATGATACTGCTTGAAATGTATACTGCAGATGAAGCCTTACTCAAGGATTGTTAGGACTGTACCACCTCTCACCTGCAGGTTTGGTCGCTCTGCCTCTTGCTTTGTCAGCAGGAAGTCCTCAGCCAGGGCCACCGCCTGCGAGCAACTCGCTGGGCCCTGTTCCCTCACCCAGCTCTGGATCTCCGGCGGCAGGATGGTCAGGAACTGCTCCAGGATCAGCAGCTCCAGGATCTGCTCCTTGGAGTGCCTCTCCACCTTCAGCCACCGCCGGCAGAGCTCCTGGAGCCGCCCGTAAGCCCCTCTCGGCCCCTCGGCCTCCCGGTAGCAGAAGTGCCTGAAGTGCTGCCGATTCTTCTCCCTGCTGATGGTGTCCCCGTGCAAGATGGCTGCCTTCACTTTCCCATAATCCTCTCTGTCCCGGCCCTCCAGCTTGCAAAAGGCCTGCTCGGCTTCTCCTCTGAGGGCTGGCAGGAGTCGGGCTGCCCACCCTTCCCGGGGCCACTGGCAGGCTTCGGCCACTTGCTCGAAGGAGGCCAGGAAGGCCTTGGCGTCGTCCCACGGGGTGGGCTCCTCTGGCACCCATGGGACCCTCCAGCCCTCACGAGGGGAGTCCACTTCCCTCAGGAACTCCTGCCATTGGACTTCCCAGCGCTGAAGAAGCTCCTCCCCTCCTTCCTCTTTCACCTGCTGCACGGGCATCTTTTGCAGGAATTCCTGGATGCAGCCCCTCTGGGTGACATGGGGTTTTTTCTTCGCTCCCTCTGATCCCTCAATCAGTTTTGGGCCTCCTTGGCTCGGTTCCTCCATTTTCATGCCCCGGTTTCTCAGCATCAAAGCCTCTCAGAGAAGATGCGGGGAGCGAACAGGAGGTCTGCCTCCCTGTGTGAAAGAGATGTTTGCAGAAATGGAAAGAGTTGATTTAAATTAGTTAGAGCAGGGGTGGAGGACCTCAAGTCTGGAGGGGGCAAATGCGGCCCTTCAGGCCTCTCTGTGTGGCCCTTGGAGCTCTCTCTAAGCCACTACCTTTACCAGCCTTGCTTTGCACCCTCTTTGTGTGTTTTTACTGATTTTTACACCTATTTAATTTTTTTCTACAGAAAACTCTCAGTGTAAGAAACAAGTAATATTCCAAGATATACAGTTTGAGCACATCAGAACAGTACAGCCATATATAACAACGTACAATCACATCAAATCCCAAGCGCAGGAGGGGAGAAAGCTTTCTGCTTTCTAATTTTGCATTTCTCTCACATTTACGTTATCTTTGGGACTAACCTTAAAAGTAATAATAGTATTTTTAAACCGTTCAAAGGTGCCCCAGAACCTTATGGTGGAGGGGGAGTGTTAAGAAATCTAACTGATAAATAATTATAGCGTTTTTGCCTGGCTGGACTGTGTCCTTGAACTCTGATTGCACCTTGTACTTGTCTGGATGGAGAAGGGAGAAGTGTGTGTGTAGAAACTAACTTACTGTACAAAGGTAAAATCTGCACATATTGCTCCACCCACTTTTGCCTCTGGCCCCACCCACCACTACCATGCGGCCCCCAGAAGGCTGCCCATCAGGGAATGTGGCCCTCAGGGTGAAAAAGGTTCCCCAGTTGTGGTATAACAGCTCATGTCCTGCTTCTGGTCTTCCCGTTCAGGCATCTGTTTGGCCACTGTGAGGACAGGAGGCTGGACTAGATGGGCCACTAGCCTGATCCAGCAGCCGGGCTCTTTCTTTTGTTGTCACGCTTCCAACAGCCCTGAGAGGTAGGCAGGGCGACGAGAACATGACTGGTCCAAAGTCACCCAGTGAGCTTTGTTGCAGGGCAAGGATTTGAACTCAGCTCTCCGTGAAGCATAGGAATAGAGGAAGACAACTTATACAGAGGCAGACCATTGGTCCATCTAGTTCAGCAGTTGACCCCGACTTGCAGCGACTCTCCAGGGTTTCAGATGGGAGACATTCCCAGGCCTTCCAGAAGACGTTGGGGAATGAACCTGGGGCCTTCCACATGCCAAACAGATGCCCTTCCCCTACAAAAACCGGATTAGGGACTCCTGAGATAAGGAACATAGGACACTGCCTTATACGGAGTCAGATCATTGGTCAATCTAGCTCAGTTTTGACAACACTGACTGATAGCAGCTCCCCAGGGTTTCAGAAAGGGGATGCTCCCAGCCCTACCAGGTGGAGTTGCCAGGTTCAGGGCCTGAGACTGATCCTGTATCTTTAGGAGAAGAGAAAGTCAGCCAAGTGCAGGTGTTTTTGCAACACTGTAATGGGAAAAACCACAAGGTGGAATTCTCCCTTCCCTCTGCACAACTGTTAAAGATACAGAAGACCTCTTGGTTGCCAGGCCCAGCCTCCAAGAGATCTTCTGTATCTTGTGCAGGGGGAAGGGAGAATCCCACCTTGTGGTTTTTCCCATTAGAGTGTTGCAAGAACAGCTGCACTTGGCTGACTTTCTCTTCTCCTAAAGATACAGGATCAGACTCAGGCCCTGAGCCTGGCAACCCTACTACCAGGGCTTATTATTTATTTATTTATTATTTGATTTATATCCCGCCCTTCCTCCCAGCAGGCTCAAATATTGAACCTGGTACGTTCTGCATGCAAAACAGGTGCACCACACACCATCCCCTGCTCGTTGGTACTGATGTGACGGTTGCGAAAGACAACCAGAGCCCTGTGCTGGAAAAGGGAAGGAAAGGTGTCTCTCTGTCTTCTTAACCACCTCGCTCTTTCCCTCTGTTTCTACCCACCAATAAATCCCTCCCACTTCTTGCTTCTCTCTCTGTTTTAAAATGCAACGTTTGTCCCTTTAGTTTAAAGCAGGCTCACCCAAATCCCCTCAAAATCACACACTCTCTCCTTCCCACAAGACTCCGGAGAAGAAGAGATGGGACACAGGAAGTGAAAGGGTGATTTTTTTTTACATCCTGTCTCTCTCACAGGCACACACGCAAAAAAATGCACACACTCATACACACTTCCGCTTTCCCCCTCTAACCCTCCAAAATGGACCTCCAAGAACCTCTCTGGCTTTAACCCTTAGAGTGCCCTTTTCAAAGATGCCACACAGGCTGCGTAGGTAATAGAGCTCATGCTGGGAAATTATTGAAGGCGTTTTTCATCCGCATTGTGGTTTTCAGAATTATTGTTGGTCACATTTTAGAAACTATGTATATTGGAAAGATTAAAGTTGAAATATATTTTTCATATACATATTTTAATAGTAATTCAAATATATATTTTACCTTGGGTTTTATATTTCCTTTTCTTTCCATCTTGTTTACTTATGTCCCTTAATTCTAATGGGTTTCTACTCTGACTAGCATTGGATATGGAAAACGGAATATCGATGGTGAGCAAAAGAGGTTTAAAGATGTTCTCAAAGCTAATCTAAAAAGTGTAACATAAGCATCGAGAACTGGGAAGCCTTGGCCCATGCACGTCCCAATTGGAGGTCGGCTATTAGGTGCTATGGACTTTGAAGAGACACGAGTACAGGGCGAAAGGGACAAACGAGCTAAGCAGAAGGCACGTCAAGCAAATCCTCATCGTGACCATCTTCCATCTGGAAACCTATGTCCTCACTGTGGGAGGCCGTGTGGATCCAGAATTGGCCTCCACAGTCACTTATGGACCCACTGTTAAAGACCTTACCCTGGAAGACAATCTTACTTGGCCACGAGTGATCGCCAATGGATGACAACCCAATTTATTTTATTGTACGGCCAGCCCCCCCCCCCATTTGTACTGGTCTGTCATCATACTGTAACAACTGTCTAAGCTGCTAGGGGGCGCAAGAGGCACATGGTCTGAGTCCTTGAAAGGTGGCCCTTGCAGGGAGGAGGAGAACAGGAGGAAAACTGAGGCAGGGAGAAAGGAAGATATTGTGGTCCTGGAGAGGTAAACTGGGGAAGAAAACTGAGTCAAGGGAAGTGGGCAGAGGTTGGAAGATTACTTTTAAAAAGCAATAAATTACAGTTACATGGCACCCCAAAATAGTAATTACCATTACAATTACAATTGCTCTGAAAGTAACTGATTACTTTACTTTTACTCAAAAGTAATTGCTACAATTACATTTTAGTTACTTTTAAAAAAAAATGCCTACAAGGTGCTGGCCTTGGCTGCTGCATATCTAAGTAGCCTAAAACAATATTAGAAATAAGCACGCACACACAGAGGGTAGTAGAATGTTTTTTTCCATAAGATTAACAGAATGGCATAACAGAATCTAGCATCCCCTCACCCCACCCCCAGCAATGATGATACCCCAACACACATATTTTTGTATATATATATTGCCTCCAGCTCTTTTCTCCTTCCACTCCTGTCAATTTTTAAACAATTGTTTTCTCCACGCCGTCTCGCTCTCCACCTCCTCCCTCGTTGCCTCCTAAGCACCCATAGAGCATGAAGGAAGAACAATGCTGCACAGAAGCCCAATTTGAAGCACATGATTTTTATTCACAAATCAGAGGAGCAGAAGACTTCCCCTCCCCCAAGTAATGCGCAAAAGTCATGCTGGAAACATTACAGTTACTCCTCAAAAGTAATGAAGTTACTACTCATTCTATTACCAGCAAAATGTAATGAAGTTACCCACTTGTTACTCAAAAAAGTAATAAATTACAATTTGTTACTTGTAACTAGTTACTTCCAAGCTCTGGAAATGGGGATTAGCATGCAGAGCAAACTGGGGCACTACTCTGTTTGTGTGTATCTGCATAAAATGATGGCTGGTGTTCCAGTTTGATCCTGACTCAGAAGAGATTAAAAGGCCCTGAAAAGGTGTCCATTTCCCCAGTTCAGGAAAGCTTTTATGCTGGAGGTGTGGAGCTATAAGGAAGCTGTTGCTTCAGCAGTCAAGCAGCTCAGACTGAGAGCTTGATATAGGTGCCAGAGGCTGCGCCCCTTCCCGGCTCACGGCCCAGCCCTGATGGGGGCAGGTGCTTAGAGACACTTCTCCTTCAGCTCAAGTATTGTCACAAGGAGACCTCTGGTCCTGGGGTGGGGGGTGCAGGATCCCACGTCTGCACAGGGCTGAACCCACACATAAAGCCTCCCAGTCAGTTATAACTGACATCCCTGTTCTAAACTCAGAGGAAAGCTTGGAGGATGGCAACAAGAAGGGAGTGCCTTCTCAGTGGTGGCCCCCAAATTATGGAATTATTACTATTATTTATTGCGTTTATATACTGCCCCATAGCTGAAGCTCTCTGGGCGGTTTACAACAATTAAAAACATTAAAAACAAATATACAAATTTAAAAAACACATTTTTACAAAGCAATTTAAAAACATGCTAAAATGTGTGGATTCCACTGCCCCACTGGCATGGAGTTGCCAGTCGCCACTGCTGCTGACTTCCAGGAGGGCAAAACTGAAAGTAAGCAGGAGGCAGCTGATAGCCATGGCCACCCCCTGGACTGGTTGTAAATAGGAAGGCAGGCAGGTGGGGGCTAGCTGATGGAAGACTAAGGTTGGTGCGGCAGTGTCCCACTTGCCCACATGGATCTGCCTCCCCTGCAAAATACCACTACCCTCTCTCAAGCACACAATCAATAAAATGTCTTAAAAAGACAATCGGTGCAGGCAAGAAAATGGGTCTTTATTGAAGTAAGCAATAAATAATTGAACTGAACATTAGCACCTTCTGAGTCCCCAAAATCATGACTTCCCACCCCACCCCAGAAGCTTGTCTTTGAATATTCCAGCAGCAACCAACTCCTCACGGCCAATCAGAACTGAGACTATCCCCGCAGATCAAGCTGGCTGACGTCATGTGTGGATTCTCTGGTGCCTGCTAAGGTTTGTACTGCTGGAGAACCTCTGCCCGCACACAGGGCAGGCGTATGGTTTCTCGCCTGTGTGAATTTTATAGTGTCTGTTAAGGCTACATTTGTAAGGGAAGCTTTTCCCACAGTACAAGCATTCATAGGGTCTTTCCCCAGTGTGGATTCTCTGATGAACAATTAAGTCCGATCGATATCGAGAGCCTTGCCCGCAAACCACGCATTTGTATGGCTTGCCCCTCCCGCGTGCACGCTGATAGTCAAAGGACATGGAGCTTCGCTTGCTGTTCTTACGAGCACTGCCGATATTTTGCCTCCTACCAGTTGGTATTCTTCGGTGAGCTATTGTTTCCTGAAGAACCTGATAACTTCTGCCATAAGGAACAGAGTGATCCACTCTCTCCCCAGGAGCCGTCTTCTGGAATGTTGCTCTGGGGCAATCTTCAGTGGTGATTTCTTGCTCAGGGCATTGAGGAAAGATCTCCTTGGCTTTCCACATTGATGTTCCACATGGTTCCACTCTCTCTAAATAGTCTGGTGGATTGTCCTCAGCTGCTTCGAGGGTTAGCCACCCTTTACCTGCTGGAGAAGTGAGAAAATCAATTTATTTATTTATTTATTGCACTTGTATACCGCCCCATAGCCGAAGCTCTCTGGGCGGTTTACAGCAATCAAAACATTAAAACAAATACACAATTGAAAAACATATTTTTAAAAACAATTTAAAACACAATTTTAATATTCAAAACAATATAAAAACAATTTAAGATTGAGTAGATATAACCAATTCCCTAATCTGGGGGTGGAGAGAGAGAACTTTGAATAGGAGCCAGAAGTGAACCAAGGTGCAGTGGTTTGAATGTAGAGATCCACGTTCAAATTATATTATTATTATCATTTATTTATTTATTTATTTTATTTATTATTTTATTTATATCCCGCCCTTCCTCCCAGCAGGAGCCCAGGGCGGCAAACAGAAACGCTAAAAACACTTAAAAACATCATAAAAAGACCTTAAAATACATAAAAACAAAACGTTAAAAAACATTCTAAAAAAATCTTTAAAAACATCTTTAAAAAAAAAGAGGTTAAAAACATTATTAAAGAAAACATATTAAAAGCAATTCTAACACAGACGCGGACTGGGATAGGTCTCAACTTAAAAGGCTCGTTGAAAGAGGAAAGTCTTCCAAAGGTGCCGAAAAGATAGCAGAGGTGGCGCCTGCCTAATATTCAAAGGGAGGGGATTCCACAGGGTAGGTGCCGCCACACACACGTCTCAAGACCATGTACAAAATACAACACAAGCAGCTTAAAAAAACAGGTAAAGACAATACAGAAAGCAGCAGATTAATTTAAAAACAACATAAGGTAGGCACACACGTCAGAGACATCCAGCTGAGAAAGCTGCTGAAGCAAAAATGTCTTCAACTGTTTCTGGAAAATGCAGACAGTGAGCGCCTATTGTACCTCGACAGGAATGCTGTTCCACAGAACAGGGGCAGCCACAATGAAAGCCCTGCTCTGAGTGACTAGAGAGAGGGGGCTTCTCATCTCTTTGAGGAGAAACTCTCCCACAGACTGGAGTGACCTACAGGGTATATCAGGGATAAGGTGGTCTCTCAAGTAACCTGGTCCTGAGCTGTATAAAACTTGGCCTGGTAGCAAATCCCCACTCAGCCACAGTGGTGCCATCACGGTAGGACTGGGGGGCACAAGTCCAGAGTCCCCCCTCGGAGAATGAGCAGAGGGGCCCCCAAACCACATTTTGAAGTCATACATACTAGCATATTTTCTCCTCTATTAAGAGAGAGAACTGGAAGGCTGAATTTTTGGAAGGCCCCAACAGTTGGATGAAACCCCACAATGTATTTGTTACATTAGAGGATGATTTTTCCTCTTAAATAACATCCTTTCCCTATTTGCCAGGAGTGGGGAACCTTGGGCCATCCTGATGTTGCTGAACAACAACTTCCATCATCATCCACCTGTTGGATATGCTTTAATTTGGATTCCTGCCTTGAGCAGGGGGTTGGACTTGATGGCCTTATCGGCCCCTTCCAACTCTATGATCCTATGATCCCTAGCCCCCTGGCCATGCTGGCTGGGGCTGATGGGAAATATCATTCAGCCACATCTGGAGGGCCAAAGGTCCCCCCCCGACACCTGAGATTTACAAACCCAGTTGTGATAAGGAAGTTGAAGGATTGCAAGGTACAATGAGGAGGACAAGGAGAAACGATCCAGAATTTGAGGATTCTCATCCTCAGTCAAGGAAGGGTTGTTGTTTTTTCAAATGTATTTTTAGGAATTTTTAATATGTATACAATTTTTTTCCACACTGTAGGCAGGTAAGTAGTGAGGAAGGGCTAATTTTGGATGAAGAGTAAATTATTCAGGGGCATAACTAGAAAGAACTAGAAAGTGTAGGAAAATATTTGAAATGGGGAGGTCTTTATACTGGGGACACACATGTCCACCCAGATCTTGCTTCCTTTTTACAATCCTTTAGCCCTCCACTATTTTTCCCTCCCTCTCGATGGCATTTCTCCTATACGCTAAAGGCATGCTGGTTTGGGGTTCTTGGGAGAGAGGGAGAGCTCCTTTTTCATCCTATTTTTGGATTTCCCTCCTAATCGTCATGGGTGATCTTTGCACAGGAACCTTTCAATGGGAAACAGTGGACCTCATCACCAAACGTCTGGATATGGACCTATTGACAAACGCTTTCCCAATTTACAATAATTTATTTGTTCATTATTCCCCAAAGTCTGCTTGGCACCATCCACACTAGACACTTAAAGCAGTGTCATGCCACTTTAAACAGTCCTGGTTTCCCCTAAAGAATCCTGGGAAGTGTAGTTTGTGAAGGGTGCTGAGAGTTGTTAGGAGACCCCACAGAGCTACAATTTCTAGAGTTCCCAGGGAAGAGGGACTGATTGTTAAACCACTCTGGGAACTGTAGTTCTGTGAGGGGAATAGGAGGTGTCCTAAGAACTCTTAGAAACCTTAACAAACTACAGTTCTCAGGATTCTTTAGGGGAAACGAGGACTGTTTAAAGTGGCATGATACTGCTTTAAATGTATTATGCATTTAAAAATCTATCCAAATTCTAGGGAAATATAAATCTTCTTCCTACTTTTGCTCTTAAGTTAGCTGGATTGGAAGAAGGTTGTTAGAAGGATAATTGCTTCCTTATATTTCATTTTTCATCTATAATTTCTTGTTACACCTTAAGCAGTTCAGGCAAATTGTTTTATGCTTCTTCTATTTAGAGGTTGTAATAGCCTCATCGTAATTGTTTTGCCTTCTATATTGTAATCATATGTTCTGTTTATTTTGCATCATGCTTTCTCTGTTTTAAATGAATGTTTACAATCTTTCACTGTTTGTTAGTTATTTTTAATAAATGTTAAATGCACTTTCTGTTTTGATGTGCTTCTGGTTCTTTGGTCACGATCCAGATGCTCACTGGAGCAAATTAATAAAGACTGAATTTAGAACCCTTTTTGTCAGTTTTCTGTACTCGATTTTATGTATGGGCTGTAGTTCTTTTAAAATGTTTTCAACCCTACCCTATGACCAGAATAAGTTGTGCAAAAATAAGAGAGATAGAAAGAGACAGAGAGGAACTGTGCAAATTAAAGTATACACCAACAGAGCTTGGAAAAGTTACTTTTTTGAACTGCAACTCCCATCAGCTCAATCCAGTGGCCATGCTGGCTGGGGCTGATGGGAGTTGTAGTTCAAAAAAGTAACTTTTCCAAGCTCTGCACCATTAACAGTCTTTTCAGGGGTCACCAACCCCTTTGTGGCCAGTGGGATGCTTGGAATTTTGAGAAAGTACCATGGGCGCCAGTCACAAAATGGCTGCCATAGAAGGGCATGGCCTAACACAAAATGGCTGCCACACTGAAAAGAGCAGAAGCAGAATGTGCAGGCATCTCCCAGTCTCCAAATCAATTAGAAAAAGGGCACCCAAATCAACCATTGCCACAGTCTCTCAGAGAGAAGCTCTCTGCAACTCTACTCTGTTTAGAATGGCCGAGAGGGTGGGCATCCAGCCCTGGAACCCAGTGAAATGTGGGCATGTTGAAAGGGGCGAGTTAGGGTTGCCAGGTTCAATCCCTGAGACTGATCCTGTATCTTTAGGAGAAAAGAAAGTCAGCCAAGTGCAGGTGTTCTTGCAACCCTGTAATAAGAAAAACCACAGGTGGAATTCTCCCTTCCCCCTGCACAACTTTTAAAGATACAAAAGACCTCTTGGTTGCCAGGCCCAGCCTCCAAGAGGTCTTCTGTATCTTTAAAAGTTGTGCAGGGGGAAGGGAGAATTCCACCTTGTGGCTTTTCCCATTACAGGGTTGCAAGAACACCTGCACTTGGCTGACTTTCTCTTCTCCTAAAGATACAGGATCAGTCTCAGGGATTGAACCTGGCAACCCTAGGGTGAGTTCAATGTAAGAGAGACTGACCCAGCGCAAACAGGCACTGAGCAGGAAGAACAAACAGCCTCTTGTGCATTATGGATTTTTGAGAGGATATTTCAAGAGACCTTTCTCTTTTTCTCTTTCTCAGACATTTCATGGGCACGAGAGGAGGTACTGGTGGGCATACTGGCCCCCATGCGTTGGCAACCTCTGCCTTAAATTTTCATCTGCAACGATGACACTGATCAACAATGCAGGGCTGTTGTAAGGCGTTAACCAAGATTAGACACACGGAGAGTTTCTGAACAATCGGAAGGGCAAGGTAAAGGTAGAGTGTGATTAAGCCAACACAAAAGACTGATTGAAAAAATAATAATCAAGTGTTGCCAACTTACCCGTGGCTGTGTCATCCCCACCCCCTCTCTGCCTGGCTTCGACGCACAGCAGCATCTCCTTCACCTCAGGCAGAGCCTGGCCTGCCTCGAAGACACTCGCAGCCACCTCATCAAACGGTGTCAGGGCCTGAAAAAGCAGAGAAGCTCTCTCTCACAGGGGAAGATGGCAAGGGAAATATGGAAATCAGGTTGTAGGGCGGGAATGGGACTGAGTGGTAGATCTCTAGGTCAGGGGTGTGGAGACTTTACAGGGTGGATTTATGCTATGTACACTCACCATACATAAGGCTATCGATGGCTCCTAGCCATGATGGCTGTGCTCTTCCACCACAGTGATAGGCACATGCTTCTGAAAACCAGTTGCCGGCAGCTGCAAGAGGGGAGAGTGCTCTTGCACTCAGGTCCTGCTTGTGGGCTTCTGGTTGACCACTGTGAGAATAGGATGCTGGACTAGATGGGCCACTGGGCTGATCCACCAGGCTCTTCTTATGTTCTTATGTACATTTATTCCCCCAAAGAACCCTGTCTACATTTGAACATGTTTGTTACAGACATCACTTTCATGTGGATACCTATTTGGACATCTGGAGGGTTTATAGGTTTAGCTTAAGATGGATGTTCTGACGATTATTGTATTCTTAATGGTGAGCTGATGGCAGATGATTTTACTAATTACTTTTTCCCCCCTTCATTTTTTTAAAATCCTTTTCTTATCCACCCCCCATTGTTAAATTTGCAAATATCTTAAAAAAATACCTTGGGAACTGTAGTTTACCCCTCACAGAGCCACAATTCCCAGCACCCTTACAAAACTAGTTCCCAGGAATCGGGGGGGGGGCAAGCCATGTACTGTAAACAGGCTTTAAATATGTAGTGTGTATGCAGCCTTAGTTTATAATTTCTTAGACAAAGGGCTCCCTTGACCAAATATCAAAAGTGGAGAGATTTTAACAAGGCTGGTTTAATCTATCATTTCAAAGGGAAGCAGCTCCCTCTACCAGGTAATTAAAGAGATTTTGCAAAAACCAGGAGAGACAAGCCTTTGTGCACTTTCCCCCTGCACTGAGATGGGGACACATATCACACACAATCTATGCTCCATCATAGGCTCTGTATCACACACAAACAGCATAATCAACAGGCATCACCTGATTTTCTTGTATCTGGGACTCTTGTTGCTTCAGCAGGAAGTCCTCGGCCAGGGCCACCGCCTGGAAGCAGGTCTCTGGGCTGCATTTCCTGACCCAGCTCTGGACCTCCACTGGCAGGACAGCCAGGAACTGCTCCAGGATCAGCAGCTCCAGGATCTGCTCCTTAGAGTGCCTCTCCACCTTCAGCCACCCATGGCAAAGCTCCTGGAGCTGGCTGTAGGCCCCTCTGGGCCCCTCGGCCTCCTGGTAGCAGAAATGCCGGAAGTGCTGGCGGTTCTTCTCCCGGCTGATGGAGTCTCTGTGCAAAATGGCTGCCCTAACCTTCCCATAATCCTCTCTGTCTCTGGCCGCTAATGTGAAAAAGGCCCTCTCGGCTTCTCCGCTGAGGGCTGGCAGGAGCCGGGCTGCCCACTCTTCCCGGGGCCACCGGCAGGCTTTGGCTACTTGCTCAAAGGAGGCCAGGAAGGCCCTCACGTCGTCCCACGGGGTAGGCTCCCCTGGAAGAGGTGGGACCTCCCAGTCCAGGCAAGGAGCCTCCACCATCTTCAGCAGTTCTGGCCAATGAACTTCCCATCTCTGAAGCTGACCTCTGTCTTGTTCTCCTTTCACTTCTTCTGCTGGTCTCCTTTGCAGGAATTCCTGGATACTCCCAGACTGGACGACATAAAGTGGTGTTTCTGTGCTCTGAGGTCTTTTCCCTGCTGTTGGGTCAGCACCCTCTTCCATTCCCATCCCTGAGACGATCTCCCACAAACAAATGTCTTTGTACGGAACTCTCCGGAACAAAAAGAGGGTTCTACACTGGAACAATTAGGGAAGAAATGGAAACTGGAATAAGAGAGGAGGAGGGGGAAATCCACTGACGAGATTGACAGATTTGTCACCAAGAGGGATTGCAAACTATCCGTGTCCGGTGAGACACTGCTGTATGTTTGGTTCATTCACAGAGCATCCGCATGACACAATCATCCAATCGTCACAACTGACAGTCAGGAAGCGCCGTAGCTCAGAGGCAGAGCAAAAGGGCCCAGGTTCAATCCCCGGCATCTCCAGGTAGGGCTGAGAAAGACTCCTGCTTGAAGTCTTGGATGTGGCCCCTGGAAGGTTGCTCAGAAGAGAATGCGGCCCTTGATCTGAAAAACGTTCCCCTCCCCTTATCCAGCCCAGCAGGGCTTCCCAAAGTTATTTTTCCCATGGACCGCTTGAAAACGGCAAGTGGTCTTGGTGGACCCCTTAATCATTGTTCTGCCTCTTTCAGCAATTGTAATACGTTGTGCTAGAAGCTGCATGATTTTAAAATGTGTTCTTATTGCTTCTTTTATTTCTTATATTGCATTTTATAATATTATAGTTTGCATTCCGTAGAATTCAAATTGCAACACAATAAAATGCGATACAATAAATAACGGAAGCAATAAAAATACAATTAAAACTCAGTATGAATATTTAATACAAACATGCCGCGGACCATTCAAGGGAAGCTCACAGACCACTGATGGTCTACAGACCACAGTTTGGGATCTCCTGCTCTACAGTGACTTGCAAGTGACTTGCAAGGCCATTCCCTGGCCTTACCTGGAGATGTTGTGGAGTGAACCTGGGACCTCCTCCATGCAAAGCAGATGCTCTTACCACTCAGCTACAGCCCTTCCAAAGCCATCCCAGGGAGCATATGTAAATTTCACATATTCCTAGGGCCATCTAGAAGGAATCAAAGTGGCCGTTTGGAATTGCATTGTGTTCCTACAGTGAGTTGCTTAGGGTCCTACTCCTCAGGGTTTTTTTTGGGGGGGGGGCTGGACTACGAAGCATGGCCTGGCAGAACAGGGAACCTCGGAGCATATGGCAGGGAACATCACCCCATTGTGGGTCACAGCAGTGTCTGGCTGAGGTGTGTGTGACAGAGCAGAGCCTGGCTGAGGTGTGTGTGTGTGTGTGAGAGAGAGAGAGAGAGAGAGAGCAGAGCCTGGCTGAGGGGTGTGTGTGGGTCACAGATGCCAGGCCCAGCCTTCAAGAGGTCTTCTGTATCTTTAAAAGTTGTGGAGGGGGAAGGGAGAATTCCACCTTGTGGTTTTTCCCATTACACTGTTGCAAGAAAACCTGCGCTTGGCTGACTTTCTCTTCTCCCAAAGATACTGGATCAGTCTCAGACATTGAACCTGGCAACCCTACCCTGGTGTGGCACTTTCTTTGACCACTGCACCAAGGTACCTAGATCTCAGGATTTATTTTATTTTTTTAAAAAAGAGTCTCTAGGGGGAGAACAAGAATTTGAAAGTGGGGGACCAAGTGTTCTACTTTGCTTGAGTGGGTTTTGGTATTGGCCTCTCTCTCTCTCTCTCTCTCTCTCTCTCTCTCTCTCACACACACACACACACACACACACACACACACACACACACACACACACACACAGGCACTGCTCTGTGACTAGGGTTGCCAGGTTCCTGGCCTGAGACTGATCCTGTATCTGTAGGAGAAGAGAAAGTCAGCCAAGTGCAGGTGTTCTTGCAACCCTGTAATGGGAAAAACCACAAGGTGGAATTCTCCCTCCCACCTGCACAACTTTTAAAGATACAGAAGACCTCTTGGTTGCCAGGCCCGGCCTCCCAGAGGTCTTCAGTATCTTTAAAAGTTGTGGAGGGGGAAGGCAGAGTCCCACCTTGTGGTTTTTCTCATTACACTGTAGCAAGAACACCTGCACTTGGCTGACTTTCTCTTCTGCTAAAGATACAGGATCAGTCTCAGGCCAGGAACCTGGCAACCCTAGAGGAAAACCCTAGCCTACCTTGCAGGGTTGCTCAGATGATAAAACGTGTGTGAGGGAAAGAGAACCTAACTTACCTTGAAGGTTTGCTGCGAGGATATAATATCTGTGAGGGGGAAAGAACCTAACCTACCTTGCAGGGTTGTTGAGAGGATAACATTTGGGTGCAGGGAGTGGATTGTTCGGATGATGAAATGTGAGGCGGGGGGGTTAGAGAGAGAGAGAGAGAGAACCTTATAGGCAGCCCTATTTCGAGAAGTAAGAGTGGGCTACACGTGTATTAAGAAATAAACCGGACAGCCATTGAAACAGAGGCCAGGCATCTCCCCTTGCGGGCCAAGATGCTCTGCTCCTGTTGTCCTATGGCGTGGTCTGAAGGCATCTGAAAGAGCCAACTTAGTGAAGCTAAGCAGGTCTCAGGATGGTCCAGCGTTTGGCGGGGAGACACCGGGGGGGGTAGACTCAAGAGGGGTGGGCACAGGATCACAGCTGAAAGCGATAGTGGCCATTGGGGGGTGGGCATGACATTGAATACACCCCTCTCGCCTCTCCACCCGCCAGGGATCCCGCCCCCTCTCGCCTCCCGCCCAGGGGTCAGCGCAGAAACAACCACAACGGCGGAGTCTCCTGCTCCGCGGGCACCTTCGCTAGACTCACGGGCTAATTGCACCAAAAGCTTTGCGGGGATTCCAGGCTTCTCCTGCCTCAGATGCTCCAGGATCTCTCCTGCGGGGGGAACTCAACACCAACCCCTCCCCTCTTTTTACATACACCCTTTCCCCCCTAAGACCTCATTCCTTTGAGGTTTTTTGGGGGGTTGGTTGGTATGTATGTAAAATTCCTCTCTAGGAAACACAACTCTGTCAGCTTAACCCTTAAACTTACCCTTGCAGAGAGAGCGAGAGAGCACCTGCTTTGATGGGTGTGCGTGTTATGTGCCTTCAGGTCGATTTCGACTTACGGCGACCCCATCAACCTCCAATAGCGTCTGTTATAAATCACCCTGTTCTGATCGTGTAAGTCTGTGGCTTCCTTTATGGAATCAATCCATCTTTTCTTTGGCCTTCCTCTTTTTCGACTCCCTTCCGTTTTTCCCAGCATTATTGTCTTTCCTAGTGAATCATGTCTTCTCATTATGTGTCCAAAGTATGATAACCTCAGTTTCATCATTTGAGATTCTAATGGTAGTTCTGGTTTAATTTGTTCTAACACCCAATTATTGGTCTTTTTCGCAGTCCGTGGTATGCGCAAAGCTCTCCTCCAACACCACATTTCAAATGAGTTGATTTTTCTCTTCTCCACTTTTTTCACTGTCCAACTTTCACATCCATACATAGAGATCGGGAATACCATGGTTTGAATGATCCTGACTTTAGTGTTCAGTGATACATCTTTGCATTTGAGGGCCTTTTCTAGTTCTCTCATAGCTGCCCTCCCCAGTCCTAGTCTCCTTCTGATTTCTTGACTATTGTCTCCATTTTGGTTAATGACTGTGCCAAAGTATTGATAATCCTTGACGAGTTCAATTTCCTCATTGTTGACTTTAAAGTTACATAAATCTTCTGTTGTCATTACACCTCATATTCTAAAATTTCTGGTTCTTTATCATATTGTTCCTCTGTGAATTAATCTGTCATCTTTGCATCTCTTTTATATAGTTCTTCACTGTATTCCATCTTCCTTTTATTTTATCTCGGTCAGTCAGTGTGTTCCCCTGTTGTTTATTCAATGTCCCTACTCTTGATTTAAATTTTACTTTAATTTCTCTAATCTTTTGGAATAGGGCTCTTGTTCTACCTTTTTTGTTGTCCTCTTCTATTTCTATACAATAACTATTGTAATAGTTTTCTTTGTCCCTACGTATTAGTCACTGTATTATTGCATCCCTGTTGTCTTTTCAGAGCCTACTGCAGACTTTCCTCCTTCCAACAAGCCTGGGTGACTTTGGGCCAGTCACTGCCTTTTAGCCTAACCTACCTCACAGGGTTGTTGTGGGGATTAAATGAGGAGGGGGAGAACCATGTTTGTATGCCACTTTGAGCTCCTTGGAGGAAATATGGGCTATCAATGCAATAAATGAATGCATACATTTTAAGTAGAGATCTTTATACCAGTCTGCATCTGTATTGGAATTGTTTTTAAGATTTTTTGGAAATTAATAGTTTTATCGTTTAATGTATTTGCCGCCCTGGGGGCGGAAGAGCAGGATATACATTTAAATAATAAATACCTTGGGCACATGAGCCAAGACCACAATCTTCCCCTATAGATACAATCTCATGAGTCATGAAAGAAAGGTTTCTATTTTTAATCCTCTGAAATGACATTTTCTACATTTCTGAAATTACATCATTGCCCACACTGGGGTGTTTCTACCACGACCCCAAAACATTCCAGCCTCTCCAGTACACTTTTTTGCTATTTTTGTTTTAACATAAAACACCCAGCCTGAGAAAGAGTTCTTGCAAAGTTTGCTGACCAGTCTATAACGTTTGGGTTGGACCTAATCACGTTAGTATCCTCATATATTTTTTATTTGTTTTACAGAATGGGTACACCACTTAATCATAAAAAAGACAGCTGCAAACATTTTGTATATAGCTCAATTCACTTTTAAAGCTTTGTTTTTCAAATCCTTTTTAAAAAATGGTAACACTTATCCTCCCCCTTTAGGATGCACACCTTAACGTGGTGAGGGGGGTTGAGAGTGTCGAAGAACCTAAGAGCAATGCTGTCAGGGGTCTAGACCAAGAGGCTAGATTCCTAGCAGGGGCACCCAAGGTGGAATGGCCAAAGCTGAGACACCAGACTAAGATGCATCCAGACTCAGAGGAAGGCAATGGTAAACCACCTTTGAATACCTCTTACCACGAAAATCCTATGAACAGAGTATCCAAAACGACAGATGCGCTTGGAGGTCACTGATTCATAGGGTCGCCATAAGTCGTAATCGACTTGAAGGCACATAACAACTACAACAAAACATTTAACCTGGCCTTCAAGGCTGAGATGTATATTTTCAGCACCCACCCTATTTTCTGTGATGTTGTTTAGGTTGTTTTTCAACTGTGTTAATTATGTGTTTTATAAGTGTTGTAGCCCACCCCCTGGGAGGTAATAAATTCTAAAATATATAATTTATTTGTTTAAAAATTATACCCCACTTTTCGGACTTCCGGGAAGGGTGACTTCGCTTGTGCCTGCTTTTGGGACGGGCTCCCGCCTCAAAAGAAGCTTATTCAGATATAAATCAGTCAGAACATTTTTTTTTTTTGACTGATGAAATTTCTCCCGGGCAGGGAGAAACGTAGAGATCAACCTCAAAGCCTGTTTTTGTTGGGAGGACTGGATTTCATTAATTTATGAGATAAGGTCCAGCCAACAATGCCGGACGGACTTCCTAACAAGCTCTATCTGCTTAAGCGATACGTTTATCTTTTCTTCAAAGAGAGAACGGACTAACAGGCAAGCACCCTTCTTTCTATTATTTTTTTACTTGGTTTAAATTGTTGCAGCAAAAGGAGATTTGTCAGATTGATCGGCTTTGGACAACTTCTGGGTGAGATATAGCTCTTCTCTGTTATTCACGAAATTAACAGCTTATCTCTGTTTCTGTCGCAAAAAGCTGTCCTGGAAGTGCATTCTAAAGATAATAAACAGAAGAGGGATTTCTATTCCTGATTTCTATTCCGAGGAATATTATATTGTCTGGGACTATTCTCTTTTTGGTCTATTTTATTTTGACGAATCTGCTTCTTCACGACGCCACTAACTGTTTTGATGCTGGGAACTACATTTGTTTTGCATTCTTGAACATAGAGAGATAAGGCAGGTTGCTCTGTTTATACTGTGATGTCATCAAGCCTGGAATATTAACCCAATTGTTGCTGAAATAAGAAGTGGTTCTTCTTTATTTTTGTTTTGCTTTGTTTTCGTGGTTTTAAAAATGGCAATCAAGAAAGTGGCTGAGAATCTGGAAGTAATTATGTTTCAGAAAATAATGGATGAGATTGAGATAACGAAACAAACCCTGCGACAGGGTAGTAAGGAGCTGAAAATTGAACTGAGCAAAATGACGCAGGAGCTTAAAGAAATAGGGGATCCTCTGAGAGAGGAGAATGAGATCAGAGATGAGAAAAGAAAAAATAAAGGGAAGATACAAGCCCTGGAGATTGGAACAAATGTGGAATTGGAAAAAGATCTGGAGTTTATGGATATTAGAAATAAAATCTACTGTTTGGAATTTAACGTTATCTCTGAAGAAATTAATGAAGATATTAGAGATAAAGTTATCAATGGCTTGGATAATCTTCTGGACTGGAATGATGTGATGGAGCTTGATATAGAGAAAATCTATGGAATTAACTGCAGCCATGTGACAATGGAAAAACTCTTAAGAGATGAGCCAGTGCATTTTGTAAAAAAGAAGAACACAGATATGACTTTACAACAGTATTTCAGCAACTTATTCAGAATGGATGGCAAGAAAATATTTGGGATAGAGGAAATTCCCATCAGACTCTTATTATATGACTATGGCTACAACAGCAAGATTATTATGGAATACTGATAATGGAAGATAGGACACCAAAATTACTGGACTTAACAGGACTATTGAAGATGGAAGATGGAACTAATAGGGATAATGGAATAATGGCTATTGAAATTATTGGACCTAACAGATTCTGATG
The DNA here is from genome assembly GCF_030035675.1 of Rhineura floridana. Classification (NCBI taxonomy): domain Eukaryota; kingdom Metazoa; phylum Chordata; class Lepidosauria; order Squamata; family Rhineuridae; genus Rhineura; species Rhineura floridana. Next base: position 207,184,638 of record NC_084482.1, read on the forward strand.
AGATGGATTAATTGAAATGTTTATTTGGACTATGGTTATGACAATAAGATTATTATAATTATTAATGAGATGGATTAATTGATATGTTTATTTGGAGAAAAATTGATAGATATATTTCTTAAAGAATTGAAACCTCTCTTTGACTTTTTGTGGAAAGAATAAAGTAATGTTTATGAGATTTGATGACTAATTAAGATAACTACTGGAGGAAAGTGATTTTATAATATGATTTAAGAGACAGGATTGTTATATATTGTAGACCTATAACTGATTTGATATGTGACAAATGGGAAGTCAACATTTTATTATTATTTTTTTGTTTAATCATTTTTGTTTTGTTTTGTTTTGTTGTCTTTGAATGTTTTATGATTTTGTTTTCTATGTTTTATGAAAACTTGAATAAAAATTATTGTAAAAAAAAAAAAAATTATACCCCACTTTTCACATCTCAAAGCAGCTTACAAAATGAAAACATACATTATACGAAACATAAGATGAAAACATTGAAGAATTAAACATGAGAATTAGCTCCCCAAGTTTATTTATTTATTATGTGATTTATATCCTGCCCTTCCTCCGAGCAGGAGCCCAGGGCGGCAGACAGAAACATTAAAAACACTTTAAAACATCATCAAAAGATCTTAAAATACATTAAAACAAAACGTTAAAATATTTTTTTAAAGCTTTAAAAACATCTTTTTAAAAAAGGGTTAAAACATTAAAGAAAACATATTAAAAGGAACTTATTAAAAACAATTCCAACACAGACGCAGACTGGAATAGGTCTCAACTTAGAAGGCTTGTTGAAAGAATTCACACTTAGTAGATTAAAAAAGATCTGTAGTATGGGGTGCCTGAGTGTAAACGACATTTACGCACATATATTTTAGGCCTGTCAATTACTACCAGCAGCACCAGCTCCCTCTGATTCTGGGAGCAACATCCCTGACTATTATGGTGAGTTTTCCTTCTCACCAGCAAGCAGCCCCTTCCTCCTGCTTATGTTCAACAAACTCTGGGTCTGGTAGTTTTAAAGAGATCATGCCCCTTTCTTCTGTGTCTCCTGTAATATCCATGACATCCTTTTGTGGGAAGGTGAACAGAATTGAACATAATAGTCTAGATCAGTGATTCCCAGCTTTTATTCCCACAGACCATTTGAAAATTACTGATGGTCTTGGTGGACCACGTAATGATTTTCCTGCCTGTTGTAGCAATTGTAATGCACCATGCTAGATGCTGTATGATTTTAATAGTATTTTATTGCTTTTTAAAATTTCTTATACTGTATTTTATTGTGTTACAATTTGCATTCCATAGAATTCAGATACAAAAATAAATAAAAGAAGCAATTAAAATACAATTAAAATCAATATCAAGATTTAATGCAGACGTAACGTGGACCACCTGAATGAAATTGATGGACCACTGGTGGTTCATGGACCACAATTTGGGAACCCCTGTTCTAGATGCTGCCACGCCACCAACATTTTTATTTCTGAAGCCAAAGCTAAGTACAGACAATCTGTTAAAGCAAGGGTCGCCAACGTGGCTCTTGAGGCCCTCCCTTGGCACCCACAAAGCCTCTGAGCTTCCCACAAACACACATACATTCAGTGTCCTCTTGGTCATTAAGTGGTGAGGGTGGTTAGGTTACCCTTTTTCCCCTTGAAAGGTACATAGAGCTGACGGAGGAAGTTGGAAGAATGAAGCTCTTTCCCACTTCCTTTTTCAGCTCTATGTGCTTTTCAAGGTTCAAATTAATTCCACTGGATCTTTTGCCCAGATCTCTTGGGAAAGTGAAGGCTCTTTGTGCACACTTTCCCTCCATCTCTCAGGGAGGGGAGTGATCTGGGGGATGCGAGGGCGGGAAGGGAAGTGACCAAAGGAGTTGGTGCTCATGGCATCCCTTCAAAAATGAAAATGTGCCCATGGTCTTTAAAAGGTTGGCAACCCCTGGGTTAGCACACAGCTACGTTCTTAAGTATGACTAACACAGTGACAAAACAGTACCCTGGATGTTTGGTCAGGAGGAGGAAAGCACGCCTGCAAGTACTTAGTTACTCTTGGGGCCTGGAATCACCACCCAGAACGATTCTCTGGTGGAGTCGACCTCTTTTGAGATTTGCAGCTTGATTGACTGTCGCTCCTCTTTCATGTTGAAAGTGACACCACCTCCAGCCTGTCCCAGATGCAAAGAGCTTTCACGAATGGGATGAGCAGTGTGAATGAGTGGGTGTGTCAATGGAGGCTCATCTGTTAGGGTCAAATGGGGCATTGCCCCACCAACCTCAATCTGCCCCCCACCTTCCTGCCTTCTCACCCTCAGCTTCCTCCTCCTCAGTCTCAGTGTTGCTGTTACGCGGGGGGAGGGAGCCTCTGTCCTACAGGCCTCTCTTGGCCCACAAGGCCATTTCCACAAACTACATCCACCTGTCAATCAGCCGGCTTTCCTGCTCTGAATGCGCTGGCAAAACAGACCCCTCCCCTCCATGGGTCAATTTTGACAGGTGGGTGGGACTGCCACATATCAGTCACCTGACATGAGATGATTGACAGGTGGGTGACCCCACGCACATGCCTGCAGGGTTGGGGTTGGGAGAGAAAGATCTGGCCGGCTGGGTCAAAAAGCTTTCCCATCCCAGCTCTTTAGAACTCAGCAGGGAGACAGATGGGGACAAAACTAGAATTTCTTGGCTATACCTGTCATTGGTTCTGGTACCACCTGGTGTTGGGCTCCCTGCGTTCTGCCCCACCAGTCCCAAATGGTCACCAGCTACCACTGGCTGCAAGCTTGTAAGGGTGAATGCAAAGTGAGAATGGTATGTGTAAATGCAGAAATATGTGAATGGGGTGTATGTGAAATCATACAAACTCGGGGGGGGATCACACTAGCAGGATTTGGGGTCTATTTCTACCCGAAGCCAATTTTCAATGTATGTTGGGGAGATATTGTGACCCCAGCCCATATTTGGGTCTGTGGTATCAGAAGTGTGCTTGACAATACCCAAACACCCAGAGCCAGAAACCGCTTACTCGGAGGATGTAAATTTTTCTTTGCTGACCTGTCCCTGATCATTTCTCCATCGAAACAACCCTGGGGTCTTTTCGTATCCCAATCTGCTAACACTGGCTGGGGGACTAAATGACCCCAGGGGAGTTGTGTGCCCCGGGTGATCTTTTTGTTTCCAGAAGAAAAACGCTAAGTGATGACTGGCTGAAATTTGCAGACTTTGTATGGGTGACTATTGGTGACAACGTGCCAGAAAGACGATCCTGTAGGTCTAATGCGTAAACTGCACAAAGAAAAATGTGCCCGGGGGGGGATGGTTTGACTCCAGGAAGACAGTGGCGTCACTAGGGTTGGTGTCACCCAGTGCGGTAACTCCTTGGCGAGCCCCCAAATGTCTTGCCGAGCATGTGCGTGCGCGCATGCATGCACAAGGCCAGCCACCCATGCCCCTGGGAGGGCACGCGCCAGAGGGGCACCCAGCTGGAGAAGCAGGCCTGGGAATGCGGGCACACCTCCCTCGCCCCGCCGATGCTGCTCCTGGTCTCGCCTGCCCGCCCGCCCGCCTGCCTGCCTCTGAGGAGTTGGCTGCTCTGACGCCGACCCAGAGCGCTTCTTGGCTCCTTTGCCGGGCAACGGCGTGGGCGCCCTGTCCTGCGACGGGGCGGCTCTGGGTGTCACTCCCCTCATGGTGTCACCCGGGTGCGGTCCACACTCCCCGCACCCCGCTAGTGACACCACTGCAGGAAGGTGGATGGGGGAGTGTGTGTGTGCAAGAGAGAGAAACAGAAACAAACACAATTCCCAAAGTGAAACAATTTTTTTAAGTCCAGAAAATGTTTATTTAGAAAAAACAAGCTGCAAGTACACATTTACAAGAAAATTCACACACACAATATACATTCTCACTATTATTATTATTAACTGGATGCCTTTCCCATCCTTCACTGTAAGATCCCAGGGGGTTTACAATAATATAAAAATACAGGATTAAAATCAGTTTTAAATAATTTACAATCAAAAGAACAGGCTAGGTTTTCATATATCTATATATACATATGTATCTCAGGTGTCCAAAGGCAGAGTAGAGGTTCATCTTCAGCATATAATGAAACCTATATAATGAAGGTGCCAGACGCAGCTCTGCAGGGAAGGAGTGCCACAGCTTAAGGGCTGCCGCAGAGAATGTCCTCTCCCAGATCTCCACCCCCCAACTTCTGAGAGCAGGGGAAATACCAAGAGGGCCCCCCTCTGCTGATCGCAACACCCGAGACGGACTTTAGGGAAGGAGGCGGTCTTTCAGATATTTGGGGCCAAAGTCATTGAGGGCTTCAAACTAGTATACTGGCCTCACTTACAAAGCCTGAGTGACAGGGCCAAATTCCGAGTTATGGAATGGGAGAGCAAAGTCATCTTCTGTCATGAGATCAAGTTTGTCAGTCACGCCAAATGGCACTGACGTAAATGGAAGGATTCACCATGTACAGGATTCTGCCATGTGGTTCTGGTCCAACATTTCTAAGCATTAAACCATACTAACGTTCTATTTCCGATTGCTTTCCAGTACTTTTTAATCTTGATTAAAACAAAACATAAGAAGGACATTATTTATACTCAGAATTTTTCCCTACTATATGTTTCAAAATTAGGGATGGGGTACCTCAGGCCTGGGGGCCAAATGCGGCCCTCCAAGGCCTCATCACTATCTGGTCCTTGGGACTTTCCCTCACCATTCCCCTTTCCACTCTCCTTGAGAGATTTTGCCTGGCTGGAACGCGTCCTTGAACTTCGCAGGGGCTGCTAACGAGCTGATCATATACAAGGTCAAGGGTAGGGCAAGTGGACTGGCCAAGATGGCCTCGCAGGCCAAACAGGGAATGCTGGTGGGCCTAATTTGGCCAATAGGCTGATCTAAACCCAACCTCTCGGAAATCTTAAAAGGGAGAGTGAGAATTCAGCTACTGCTGCTAGAACACTTTCAAGCATAGCTTCACAATCATGAGGGCTAGAAACTTTAAAAACAAAAAAATGAACAGTTGTGATTCTCCATTTTTTTCTAGTGTGCACAACTAACATTTGTGATGCCCACACAGCTATGGGTATTTTTCATAAGCGTTATCCAAGGCCTGGTCTTCACACATAGCTGAAAGAGGTTGAGTTTTGAGGTAGCTGAATGGAATGACTCACTTCAAATGGGGTAGGGGCGGCAGGAAGAATACAACTTTGGAGTGCTTCCCTGTATGAAGCACTCCCTGCATTAAGAAAATTAGCAAAGCAGGAAGTCGACTCTAACAAAACCTTTAAAAAAGCAAAACAAAAATACAAGGAGTAGGATAGTACTCATTAATGGCACCCCTCCCCCAATATAATGGTGCAGTCCATTCTGCCACCTCAGGAGTCTCCCCCCTCCCATTTTGTTATGGAGTAGTCGAGAACAGCAAGCAAGACTTTCCCTCACACACCCCTCCAAGCATTTGCATCAGGATGGCAAACCCTCCAGACGTTGCTTGATTCCATGTCCCATCAGCTGTGTCCACTGGGCATGCTGGCTGGGGCTGATGGGGAGTTGGGGTCCAACATTGTCTGGAAGGCCACAGGCTCCCCACCCCAGTTTACGTGGTTTCCTCCCTGTGAATGATTTCATGCTTAGTCAGAGTTGAATTAGCACTGAAGCTCTTCCCGCAGGTTGAGCAATGATACCGTTTGGCCCCCATGTGTGCTGTCCGCTCATGGAGAATAAGGTGGGGCCGCTGACTGAAGGTCTCTGCACAGTAAGAGCACTTGTGCTGTTTCTCACCAACATGACTCTTTCTGTGACGGATCAGGCCTGGGCGGGAATGGAACCGCTTCCCACACTGTGAGCACGCATGAGGCTTCTCCCCTGTGTGCACCGTCATGTGAGCGAGCAGGACCGATTGGTAGCTGAAACTCTTGCCACAGGTGGCACACTGATGTGGCTTCTTCTCTCCAGTGTGGATTCTTTGGTGCACAAGGAGATGTGAATTGCAGCTGAACCTTTTTTCACAGAAGGAGCACCCGTAAGGCCTTTCCCCTGTGTGGGTTCTCTCATGTCTCGTAAGGTCAGAAATCTGAACAAAAGTTTTCCCACATGCAGAACACTTGAATGGTTTCTCCCCAGTGTGGATCCTTTCGTGCATGAGGAGGTTGGAATTGCAGTTGAACCTTTTCTCACAGAAGGAACACCCATATGGCTTTTCTCCTGTGTGGGTTCTCTCATGTCTTGTAAGGTCTGAAATCTGAACAAAGGTTTTCCTGCAGGCAGAGCACTTGAAGGGTTTTTCCCCAGTGTGGATCAGCTGGTGTCTCATGAGGTTTTGCTTGCGGTTGAAACTCTTCCCACAGTCAGTACACTGAAATGGTTCTTCTTGGATGTGGACTGTCTCGCGTCTAAGCTGGGAAACATTCTCTGCTACTGTTCCTGGATACACCCTGTCCTGTTGCACCTCTGGGCATTCCAGTTGGCTGTATTTCTCTTCACACTCACTCAGTTGGCCATAACCTGTCAGGATGGAAAGTAATTAATCTTCAGTAAGTCTAATCTATGTCCTTCCCAAATTAATATTGATTTACACACCCACACCCACACAAACATTTTATCTCTTGCTCCTCATATCCAGATTGGAGTTTCTTTAATTGTATTTTGAATCACTGGCCCTCTGAAATTGTATATGTTTATGTTGATCCCGTTCCCCATCCCACCACACATTCCAAGATGCTTGTTAAAAACTTGGAGACACAAACACACACATGCAGGTTCCTGATCCCTGTAGTATGCCTTCTGTCTCTTACTGGTGCAGATTCGTTGCTGGACAGCAATTTCCACATCACCTCCTCCACCAAGCAAGGTTTCTTGATCAATCTTCTCTGGACAAGCTTCCCACTGGTCCTCTGGTCTGAGCTGACTCCCGGAGATGTTTTCCCGCTCATGACCCTGGGGGACATTCTCTTCCCTTGTCCCTACAGACGTTGCAGCTGGATCTGCTTCCTCCGGTATATATTTTTCCTCCTTGTTTACACTCATCCAACCTTTTGTTGCTGGACAACAGGAAAAAGGTGTCATTTGCCTGGGCATGAAAAATTTGGAGTGAAGGAACGAAGACAAGGAAATGAAGAGGATATTGGCTCAGTTTGGACGTCAGTTCAAAGCGTGGGTTTGGAAATCTAAAGCCCTTCATGACTTAGCCCAGGGTACTTGAAGGACAGCATGTCTCCATGTGGACCTGTGGAGAACTTCAGGCCTTTTATGCACGTTTATGTCCTTGAGGGATTGATGAGCCTGAGTTTGTTACACGTGTTTTAGCATGCTGTCTGTTTTATGTAGGGCAGGGGGTTCCCAAACCTTTTCCCCAACAGACCACTTGAAAATTGCCAAGCGTCTTGGTGGGCCACTTCATGGTTTTTCCGCCTGTTTTAGCAATTCTAATGTTCTGCTCTAGATGCTGCATGGTTTTTAACCGTATTTTTGTCGCTGCTCTCATTTCTTTCACGTATTTTACTCTATTACAATTTGCATTGCATAGAATTCAAACTGTACTGCCGTCAAAGACAGTGTGATAAATAAAAGAACCACTAAAAATCAACACGAATATTTAATACAGACATGCTGTGGGCCACCTGAATGATGCTTGCGGACCCCTGGAGGTCCATGGACCATGGCTCGGGAACTCTTTATGTACAGAAGAGATTGAAAATATTGTTAAGCTTACAGGAAATCTTTGAATGTTTTCTTTCTGCAAAACCCATGCCTGTTACACACGTCTTATCACACTGCACATTTTATGTACGTTTTTGCAAAGGGTGAGCAACCCTTACCCAACAGCCGAGGATCCCCACCTTCTTGTTCCTCCTTGGCCGGCCTGCTGAACGGCCTCCATCCAGGGTCAGCCGGAATGTCAGAGGAACTCACAGCCACTGCCTCTTCCTCCAGGGGAATCAGCCCCTGAAATTGGAGCAAGGATCCCTTTTAGGGTAGAGGGCCAAGGCAAGACTAGAGGGATGACTCCTACACCCTGTGGGTTGTAGTCAACATGAGGTCAGAGCAGATCCCCTGGAATGGAAGGACTGACATTATCCGTGTTCTTAATTTCAATGGGTTTACTCTAAGCAGCACTAACACTGAATACAACTGAGTGCTTTGCCCTGGCACTATGTGGCTGACCCATTACAAGGCCTGGGGGTCAATTATCGGGTCTTTCAACAACCTAGGAATGGTACAGAAAAACAGGGATATGGTTTTCCAGAAAATGTTCTTATGTCCTTTTTTTCCCAGCACCCCCTTCTCGCTCTCTCTTTCTGACACCCCCTTATTTCTTTCACGGTCTACAGCCCCCTTTATGAAACTACATTTTCAGAAACAAATCCGGAAAATTCCCTGCTGCACAAGATCATTGGCAGGTCTTTCCTTCTGCACTGAGGCGGGCAATAATCTCCTCCTCCTGTCCCCCCCCCCCAACTGATTGCTCAGGATTTACCTCGCAATCTCACCTGCGGTTGCTGCCTCGCAGCCTCTCGCTGCCTCAGCAGGAAATCCTCGGCCAGGGACACCGCCTGGGAGCAGGTCTCTGGGCTTCGCCCTCTGACCCAGTTCTGGACCTCGGCAGGCAGGACAGTCAAGAGCTGTTCGAGAATAAGCAACTCCAGGATCTGCTCCTTGGTGTGTTTCTCTGCTTTCAGCCACCCGTTACAAAGTTCCTGGAGCCGGCTATAAGCCCCTCTCGGCCCCTCGGCCTCCTGGTAGCAAAAACGCCGGAAGTGTTGACGCCGATTCTCCCTCCTGAAATTGTCCCACTGCAAGATGGCAGCCTTCACTTTCCCATAATACTCTCTGTCTCTGGCCTCCAGCCTGCTAAAGGCCCGCTCGGCATCCCCGCTGAGGGCCGGCAAGAGTCGGGCCACCCACTCCTTCCTGGGCCACCGGCAGGCTTCAGCCACTTGCTCAAAGGAGGCCAGGAAGCCCTTTGCATCATCCCATGGCCTGGGCTGCTCTGGCAATTGTGGGGTTCCCCAGCCAGACTGGGGAGACTCCAGGGTCCTCAGGAATTCCTGCAACTGGGCTTCCCAGTGCCGATGGAGTCCGTCGTCGGGTTCTTGTTTAATCTGTTCTCCCCACGTCCTTTGTAGGAAACCTCTGATATGCCTTCCTGGTTGGGGGGCCTTTCCAGCTCCCACTGGCCCTTCCCACAGTTTGGGCCCAAATGGTGCAACTTCCATTTTGCCACCAGCCACTCTGAGTCTCACAGCGATGGTGTTTTACAGTCTCTAGATTAAAAAAAGAGGGGAATGGGGGAGGAAAAATGGCCAAGGCTGGCACGAGGGGCTTCTCCTGTGATGGAAAAGAAACCAAAACAGACATGAGAGAGGAACACAGATTAAAAAAAATCTATCCCACTTGGTCACAAACAGGGTAGTTCCCACTCTGCTCTGACAGGATCCCACGCCTCTCCAGGAAAGATCTGTTGGACAGCTGAAGCAATTACTTGCAGAGTTGGAAACGTTCAGGGGGTGGAAAGCTTACAGCTTTTGTAGTGGAAGCATATTTTTATTTTTAGTCCACATCTGCACCGCACATTTAAAGCACTCTTATACCCGGTGCTTTCTTTTTTTTTTTGGTAAAAAATGAAGTGCCGGTACTGATGTCTTGCTAAAAGTGATGTGGGTGCCAGCACAAAATGGTTGCCATGAGCAGCCAAAAAAAAAAAAAGGCAAGCCTTGTCATAAAACACACACACAACACTTCTTATGCCGCTTTAAACAGTTCTGGCTTCCCCCAAAGGATCCTGGAAACTAGTTTGCTAAGGGCACTGAGGTGGTAGGTAGGGTTGCCAGGTCCATGGCCTGAGACTGATCTTGTATCTTTAGGAGAAGAGAAAGTCAGCCATGTGCAGCTGTTCTTGCAACACTGTAATGAGAAAAGCCACAAGGTGGAATTCTCCCTTCCCCCTGCACAAGATACAGAAGACCTCTTGGAGGCTGGGCCTGGCAACCAAGAGGTCTTCTGTATCTTTAAAAGTTGTGCAGAGGGGAGGGAGAATCCTACCTTGCGGTTTTTCCCATTACAGAGCTGCAAGAACACCTGCACTTGGCTGACTTTCTCTTCTCCTAAAGATACAGGATCAGTCTCAGGCCAGGAACCTGGCAACCCTAGTGGTAGGAGACCCCCTATTCCCCTCACAGAGCTACAATTTCCAGAGTTCCCTAAGCGGGATTGATTGTTAAGGCACTGTGGGAACTGTTGCTCAGCACTGTTAACCAACTATGCTCCAAGGATTCTTTGGGGAAGCCATGACTGTTTAAAGTGGTATTAAGAAGGCTTTAGATGTATGGGGCAGATGTGGCCCACGTTTTTTCCCCCCTGCTCCCTCCAAGGACTCTGCACTTTCTCTCTGGTTGCTCCATATGCTTGGGGTTGCCAATATGATGCCACCTACTCAAAACTCACCTTCTTCATGAAGCCTTTGACACAACCCCCTAGTTCCTGTGCCCTACTTTAACTCAGCCTCTAACTAAACCTACGTATGTGTAACTGAAATACTCACAAATTCCTTATTGTCTTGATTCCCCATGCCAGGGGTGGGGAACCTCTGGCCTCTGGGCCACTCATGGCCTTGCAAGGGGTCACATTTGGCCCCTGAGGTCATTTTCCCCAAACCACGCCCATCAGGGAACAAGATTGCGCAGTCAAGGCGATCACAGAGAATGAAAAGGGAAGTGCAGGGAGATTTGGAAAAGGCTTTTTCACAAATGGATTTATTTATTTTGGTCATTGACCAGCTCACGTAAAATACAATACTTAAAATCCAAAACAATACAAAAGAGAGTACAATATAGTGCAATATAAAGCCTTTTAAGTAGACGCCTGATCTGTGATGGAATTGTTTTTAGGTTTATTTAAAAGATTTTTACAAGATTTATTTTTTAAGATGTTTTCGGTGTTTTTGTTTACCACCCTGGGCTCTTCCTGGGAGGAGAGGCGGGGTATAAATTACTACTACTATAACAACAACAATATAATATAATATAGTATAACACAGAAGCACTCAAATCCCGATGTAAAAGCCTTGGCAAAAATTAAAGATTATTTTATCATTAATCTATAACAGGCAACGATGGCTGCAGAGAAACTAGCTGCTTGAGCAGTAACCTGGAAATTCTGCTCTGACAGAAGACAGGATAGGTAAAATTCATCAGATCTACCAGGAAGTTTCTGTAACATTGGAGTAATAAAAATAAGTTGGATATCACGATGAAAGGAGCAATATAATAGCACATGTCCAACCGCTTCCACTTCTCCCATCTTGCAAGGACATACTCGCTCCTGCCCACCTGTGAAAGCCCTCCCGCCTGTCAAATTTGGCTCATGAGGCAGATCCTGAAAGAATCTGGCTCATCGAGCCGAAAAGGTTCCCCACCGTTGCCAAGCACCAACTTTTAAATTGTAGCTCCCTGGCACAGAGACACGTCCTCTTTTACTCTGTAAAGTGGAATGAATGCTTTTATGTAAACTTTCTAATGCAATTTGATCCCCCTCTTCATCCAAAAAAAGGCTCCCAAGGTGGCTGACAAATGCCAGTCATCGGATAGCCCCTATCCTCCGGCTTGCAATCGAAAAGTCATGACACAAAAGGAAAAGGAATTGGGGAGGGAGAAGGGAAAAAAACACACAACTCAGCCCATTTCTAAACCCCATTTTAAAGCAATCAGCACCTCTCATAGCAACGAGTCCCACACATGGCCCTCTTTCCTCCACGCCATTCTTCATGGGCCTCCCCTTCCCCTTCTTGGGGAGGGGAGGATCCCAAAAACTTCCCCTTCTTCATCTCCATCTCTGTCATCCTGACACTGTATCAGATATGGAAGAACCTGTGGCCATCTAGATGTCTGTCAAATTCCAATTCCCACCAACCCTAGCCAGCCTAGCCAATGGCCAGGGAGGATGGGAGTTGTAGCTCAACACCACCGGGAGGGCCACAGCTTTCTCCTTCCCTGTACTAGACAGCAAATAGCGGAGCCTTTTTGGTTGCAGGGTCAACCCTTGTGGAATGCCCTCTTCTAGGGTTGCCAGGTTCACCTAAGACTGATCCTGCATCTTTAGGAGAAGAGAAAGTCAGCCAAGTGCAGGTGTTCTTGCAACTCTGTAATGGGAAAAACCACAAGGTGGAATTCTCCCTTCCCCCTGCACAACTTTTAAAGATACAGAAGACCTCTTGGTTGCCAGGCCCAGCCTCCAAGAGGTCTTCTGTATCTTGTGCAGGGGGAAGGGAGAATTCCACCTTGTGGTTTTTCCCATTACAGAGCTGCAAGAACACCTGCACTTGGTTGACTTTCTCTTCTCCTAAATCAGAGCTTGGAAAAGTTACTTTTTTGAACTACAACTCCCATCAGCCCTAGGCAACATGGCCACTGGATTAGGCTGATGGGAGCTGTAGTTCAAAAAAGTAACTTTTCCAAGCTCTGCTAAAGATACAGGATCAGTCTCAGGCCCTGAACGTGGCAACCCTACCCTCTTCAGGGAGGCCCACTTAGCCCGTCAGCACTGAAAGGTTTTAGACACCGAGTTCAGACCTGGCTCTTTAGAGAGGCCTTTGGTGTGCACTGAGGGCTGCGTTTTGGATTACTTTTGATTATTTTATCGCAGCATTGGGATTGCTTTTCTCTCTTGGAAGAGACACATTCCTGTTTTATTTTAAACGATTTAGTATCAAGCTGTGGCCCTCCAGACGCTGGGAACTACAACTCCCAGCCAGCACAGCCAGTGACCAGGGATGATGGGAGTTGTAGTCCTGAAACTTCTGGAGACCACCATATTGGACATACCCCCGGACCAAGCTAGCACAGCTCCCCCTTTAGAAATGGTTCTGACCTAAATTTGAAGTATGCTGCCCTGAGCCTCCCTTCAGGATATATATCTATAAATAATAAAACAAATAAATACAGGTTTCTCTCTCTGTTTCCCTTCCTGTCTCCTTGTACCCCCATCTTCCCTTCCAGCCAAGGATTATCCTCCCCGCCTTACTGTCTGCTTTGCAACCCCTTAACAACCACAGGACCATATAGGAAGCTGCCACAGATCCATCTGGGCCAGTACTGCCTACACAGAGTGGCAGCAGCTCCCCAGGATGTCAGACAGAGAACTCTTTCCTAGGCCCTACCTGGAGATGTTGGGGATCAAACCTGGAACCTTCTGCATGCAAAGCAGATGCTCTGCCACCGCGCTAGTGCCCTTCCCCAAAGAATCAGGAACAGAGGAAACTGCCTTATACCCAGTCAGACCGTTGACCCATCCAGCCCACTATTGTCTACACTGGCTGGCAGTGGCTCTTCAGGATTTCAGACAGGGGACTCTCCCAGCCTTACCTGGAGATGATGGGGATTGAATTTGGGGCCTTCTGCATGCAAAGCTCCAGGCACTCTGCCTCAGGGCGACAACTCCTGCAGGCTGCACTTCATTAAAATAAACCAGTTTCCGGAGGAGGACTGCGAGGAGAACAGAAAAGGGCCTGAGCCAAGCCTTGCTAAGAGGAGTCAAAGGGGATCCCAGGCACGCTTTCCTGGGAGTAAGCCCCACTGAACACCATGGGGCTCACTTCCGGGAGGGCAGGCACAGATTAACACGTGCAAACGCAGTTCTGCAAAGGGGCTTCCTCCCTCCCTCCCGATCGCCCTTTCTGAGGAGGGAGTGTCCCTCCAAATCTGGCTCTATAAGCCCCGCCCCTAAAACAAGCTCTCACATTTTGCATGTGATGATGCAAAACCTGCTTTTATTCCCCCTTCAAGAGTTTGGAAGGTCATAGGCTCCGCGCAACACTTCCGGTTCCCCATTGAACAACGTGAGGGGCAAACCAATGGAGCAGGAAAAGGCCGCCGCGACATTCCGCATGAGGTCCCCTTGGCTCCACATATGGCAGCAAGGTCACTCGGGAACCGGACGTGAAAGAAGGCACACAATCCGTGCCCTTTTTAAATCTTTTGGGCCAGGAGCTGGTCATTATCCAGTAGTACTGTCTCCACTGACTGGCAGCTGCTCTCCAGGGTTTCAGGCAGGAGTCTCTCGCAGCCCTACTTGGAGATGCCGGGGATTGAACCTGGGACCTTCTGCATGCAAAGCAGATGCTCTGCCACTCAGCTAAGACCCCCAAAGGAACATCGATTGTTTTTATAGCAGTGAGTGCCTCATGACAATGAGTGAAACCAATGCTCCATCTATCTTCTGAAATCCCCCCGCCCCCGTAAAGCAGTTAGGTGGAATTAAAACATCAGCTCCAGTCCCTATTCTCATTTGCCTGGGAGATTAATGGGCTTGCTCCTGAGTAGGTGTACAGAGGATTGTGGGGTCAGTTGAAAAGGCAGATTCCATGCTAGGCATGATCAAGAAAGGGATTTGTGGGGAAAGGAAAATATAGGGAGCTGCCTTATACTGAGTCAGATCATTGGTCCATCTAATCTAGTATTGCCTGCACTGACCGGCGGCAGCACTCCAGCCCTATCTGTTCTCTACCTTAGGAGTTATTCCCCCCCAAACTGTTCTCGGTACTTCTTCAAAACTTGGGATGCCTTGCCAATTAGCACCCCTTTCTGTGCGGCTGGTGCCATTTGGGCTACATTTTGGGGGCTGCCTGATTGGCATTGACCTGTGACAGGGCCTTTTCAGTGATGGCTCCCTGTCTATGGAATGTCCTCCCCCGCAAAATGTGTCTGTCTGTTACTATGTTTTGACTTTCAGGAGGAATTTGAAAACATTCCTGTTTACCCAGGCATTTGATGGCTGAAGGAGACTGTTCCTGGCAACCTAGAGATCACTGGATGAAAGAACATTTTTAACTGCTTTTAGAATGCTTTTCTTTTTGCTCTTAAACTGTTTTGTTGATTTGTTGCCACCCTGGACTCCTTCAGGAGGAAGGGTGAGATTTAAAATCAAATAATAACAACTACAGCAGCAGCAGTAGCAACCACCACCACCCACATTCACAGCCTGAACATCTGAAATAGAATGATGTATATTCTATAAAATAACAATAAATATACATTGCATTTATATCCCCCCTTTTCCTTCAAGGTGGCATACATACTTCTCTTCCCCCCTTATCCTCACAACAACCCTATGAGGAAGGGGGGTAAAAGACAATGACTGACCCAAAGGTACCCACTGTTTCGTTGCTGAGTGGGATTTGAACCCTGGTTCCCGAGGTCCTAGTCCAACACTAACCATTGCACCACACTGGCTCTTTCTCATTCTGCACATGTGTTCTCCATGCATTTGCCTTTTCAGCTATCTCCTCTCATGGCTCCCCCCCCAACCCCCCCCCTAGCTTTATGATTTTGTAAAATCCTACAACTTCCATTCCATTTGTGTGTGTTTTCTAAGGCTATGATTGTTTTATTATTGCTGTTATATTTTGAAACTACGTTGAGGGAATTAAACACAAAAGACGCACACATACTCCTCTAAGTTCAACAAGAAGTATAAATTGTAAGGGGAAAACAATAAAAAAATGGCACCATTAAGTGGGTGAAACTTTTATTTCAGTGTGGAAAAGAAAATATTTTCTTCAACTGGAGGGGACCTCTCTTTGGACAAAACAAAACAAATCTCCCTGCCCTCCCTTTAATACAGGAACCTTGGGCCCTCTAGGTGTTGCTGAACTACACCTCCCATCACTGCTGGCCACTGGCCATGCTTGCTGGGGCTGATGGGAACGGCAGTTCTGCAATATCCGGAGGGCCAAAGGGTTCCCCACAGCTGCTGTAACAGGATGGCAGGCAATGAGTTTCTGGGACTGAGAATGGTGTAGCGTTGAAGACGACAAAGGCTGAGATAAACCTCCCTCCATCCAGGAAAAGCTGGGGGCACATCTTCTGGACAAGTGTTCTCCAACTGTGGGATCCCAGCTGACGTTGGACTACAACTCCCATCATCCTTGACTCTTGGCTGACCTGGCTGAGGCTGATGGGGGGTTGTAGCTCAACATCATCTGGAGGGCATCAGATTGGAAAAAGACTAAAGACTATTCAACTCTATAACATGATTTCAAATTCTAGTGACTATGTGATTTTGCAAGCAGCATGTCATGCCGCAGGGCAGAAGGGTGCTGCGTGTTGTCACGGGGCCCAAATCAGCTGGCTTGATATACCTTGATGAGAATTGAGCATATACAGTGCAGATAAGTGCCTTCCAATCTGTACCAGTGACTTACAAACTACAACTCCCACCACCCCCAACCATTGGCTAAGCTGGCTAGGGATGATGGAGGTTGTAGTTCAACAACATTTGGGGACCCAAGGTTGGAGAACACTGTCCTAAACCCCAAAGGCAGGGGTAGGAAACCTTTGGCCCGCCAGATGCTGCTGAACTACAACTCCCATCAGCCCCAGCAAGTATGGCCAATGGCCAGGGATGATGGGAGATGTAGTTCAGCAACATCTGGAGGGCCAAAGGGTCCATCTCCCTTCCCAGACGTGTCTGAAGGGAGGAGGCAATCTGTGGCATTTAAATTACAATCTTGCTTTTAAACTCAGCATTAAGAGCGGGTTCAAAAATTCCTTGTCCTCACTTGCATTTTTTAAAAAACAAGATTAGCTTGAGACAGAAGAGCTGATGCTTCTGACAAGGAAAAAAAGTGACCCTTATCCAAAAGCTGAGAAGCGATGGGAACTGTCCGCTGTGAAACTTATACACAGGACTTGAAGGCCAACTTCATGTTGGACTCACGTCAATGTCAAGTGAGTAGAGTTTAGCATCAATGCTGATATAGCGTTCCAATGATTTCAGTGGGAGTGCGAGGAACAGAAATAATTTCCCACGCTTAAATCCGTTTTCATGTGCACCAACTCTGTTACACCTACCCATCATGGATAATTTCCAATTATTCTCTAGTTAAAGACAAAACAAACAAACAAACCTTGAATACCCATGTAGGAATTCCCTCTCCCACGTTTGAAATCCCCCCACCCCCCACCTGCTTTTCTCTTCCAGGTTTTCTCAACAAAGTACCTCAACTTAAAACTAATTGTCTCCTTATTGACAATTAAAAAATAAAAAAGGACCCGCCTACCCCAGACTTTTGACCTCTGTATATAATCAGCAAAATCAATTGATAAAGCCATTCCTGGCCTTTACAGCCTTTAGATGAAAAGAGGAAGGGAGGAAATCCCCTATTTGAATGCTCCTGTGCGTGTTTGTATGTATAAACCATGCATGTAGAAAAGTAGCAGGTCAAGGAGAAGTGTTCCACCAAGCTGTATCCCTTATATCCTATGTATCTGCCTGCAAGGATTTTCTCTTCTTCATGATGGGGAACATTCCAACATGCAATGCCCTCCTCACTTCAGCCTAAAGCAGTACAGTCCAAGCAAAGCTTAACCATTTGATTCTATGGATCATATGGACCAGCTCTTTTGTTAGAGAAAAGAAAGGGGAAACAAAGATTAAAAATGTACCTAAACACTTATCTCCTTCTGTTCTTTGCTGTCATTCAGAGCCTCAGGCGCTCTGGAAACTAAGCCATATAACTTCCCTAACATCAGAGGCTCTGGGTATTTTTCTGGAGCGGGAGGAGAGTAAAAACAGAATGCTATCTTCCAGGGTGGAAATGAGGCCATAAATGCAAGATTATGAAACTGTATCCCCCTGTCCTTGTTTCACTGCTTGGCGACTCTGGTGGCCCTCAGCATCAGGATTTAGCTTGTGGTTTCCTTCCGAAGTTCCTTTCCATTCAGCAGAATCGGTCCCTTTCTCAAAGTGGGATTCAGATGCTAGGACTTTTATCTTATAAATAACAAAGAAATCAAGGCAAAGTGGTTGGTTGTGGCTTCAAAAAAAACAGTCCAGTGGTGGCTGGTACCCATTAGGACTGGCAGGGCGGAAGGCAAGGTGCCCAACTGTAGGTGGAGCCAGAGCCAATGAATTCTAATTTTGTCCCCATCCTCCTCCTCCCTGCTGAGTTATAAGAAAGCAACATGAGACTAAGGAGGACGATGCTGACTGGCAGTGCCACCCTCTGGGCTTGCTGTAAGAAGGCAGGCAGGTGGGGGCTAGGTGGGGACAGATTGAGGTTGGTTGGGCAGTGTATAATTTGCCCTAATGGAGCAGCCTCCACTGATCAGGTCCCTCTTTGTAGAGTTCAAAGGCGTCTCTTAACATTCTGAACACCCCAGTCCAAGTCTGGAGGAGGAGCATACAGCTGGTCCAGGACAGATATTTTGGGGAAAGAGAGATTTACTTTCTATCCATCTGTCCTTTTACACACTTAACTAATCAATCTTCACAGACTAAACAATTAGCAATGACAGAGTGCCACCCACCTTTGGTTTGGAGGGGCTGGAAACACCCCTGTTCACTTTTAAAGGGGTATATGTCGGTGCCCTACTCTGTGGTGGGAGAATAACATACATTGCTATTCCAGTGCAATTGCTGAAACATACTGCTTCCAGATAAGACATGCCACTAATAAAATACCACAGACCCAAGTTTCATTAAGAAAAGAGGAGGCGAGGAGGATTAAAAATCTACCAAGGTTCGTCCAATAAACTTTTCAGGAATTTCCTTCTGCATGGATTCTCTGATGACTAATAAGGTTTGAACTCTGAGTAAAGCTTTTCCCACAGTCCAAACATCGGTATGGTTTCTCCCCTGTATGTGTCCTCTCATGAGCTACAAGGCTAGAACTCCCACGGAAGCTCTTCCCACAGACTGAGCACTGAAAAGGTTTCTCGCCAGTGTGGATTCTCTGATGAGTAATGAGGTGCGATTTGTAACTGAAACTTCTCTCACACACCACACACTGAAAAGGCTTCTCCCCTGTGTGGATTCTCCTGTGTGCGCTCAGGCGTGAGCTCACGCTGAAGCTTTTCCCACATTCCCCGCATTGGTATGGTTTTTCACCTGTGTGGATCCTCTCATGGCTAACTACCTCTGAACTGCGCAAGAAGCTCTTTCCACAGAAAGAACATCGATAGGGCTTCTCCCCAGTGTGCGCCCTCTCATGCGCAAGGAGATCTGAGCTTTCGCTGAACGTTTTCCCACAGTCCAAACATATAAATGGTCTCTCGCCTGTATGGCTTCGCTGATGCTTTCTAAGGCGAGAGCTCACACTGAAGGTTTTCCCGCATTCGGAACATTCGTATGGCTTTTCTCCTGTGTGAATTCTCTGGTGGCTGTTCAGGTACGAGCTCTGGCTGAAGCTTTTCCCACACTCCAAGCATTTATATGGTTTTTCCCCTGTGTGGATTCTGTGATGTGTGATGAGGTTTGAGATGTCACTAAAGCTTTTCTCACATACCGAGCACTGGTACGGCTTGTCCCCGGTGTGGATTCTCTGGTGGCTAACAAGGCCCGAGTTGCGACGGAAGCTTTTGCTGCAGTACAAGCATTTGTATGGCTTTTCCCCTGTGTGGGTCCTCTCATGAGCGATCAGCCCTGATTTCACACTGAAGCTCTTTGCGCAGTGGGAACATTTGTAGGGTTTCTCTCCTGTGTGGGTCCTCCTGTGGGCAATGAGACTTGAGCTCACACTGAAGCTTCTCCCACAATCAGAGCATGTATACGGCTTCTCTCCCGTGTGGGTCCTCTCATGAACGATAAGGCGCGACCGAAGACTGAAGCATTTGCCACACACCGAACATTTGTGAATTTTCTCTCCTGCTTGATCTGAACCCTGGCTGAAGTTTTCTTCGTAGACTACGATCTTTATGGGTGGCTCACCCTCACTGGTGTCTTTCTCTGCCGTGGCTCCACCGAGATCTTCGTAACCACCTGCCAATGGGATGGATTTTTGTACCCTCTTCCTCGGCGGCTTCTTCAACAGTTTCTCCGATCTCGGTGGCTTTTCAGGAAGATTTCCCTGTTTACAAAAGAGGGGAAAGGCCTCTTCATCGCCCTCCTCAAATGTCCCTTGCAGCTCCTCGTGCTCACAGTTCTCCGGCTGGGGACTCCCCTTATTGTTGTCACTTGGACATAGATCACCTGAGGGAACATAAAAGAAATCCCAAAGGAACAGTTTTGGCGATTAATATTAACCACCACAATCTGTTTATTTGTATGCCACTTTTCTCCATACATTGTATCGCACAATATGTCAAATTGAATGCTAAGCATAACAATTCAAAACATGTTAGAAATAATTATAAACGTCAGTAAGTACAAGAAAACCAATTCATATAACTTTCATTCCGTGTCTCCCAGCCTGCCTCTTCCTCCCCCTCTCCTTCCTGCCTCTCTCTCCTAGCCTGTCTCTCCCTCCCTCTCTCTCCTCCTGTCTCTCCCAGCCTGCCTCTCTTTCCTAGCCTGTCTCTCTCTCCCTCTCTCTCCTCTTGTCTCTTCCAGCCCGCCTCCCTCTCCTCTCCCTGTCTCTCCCAGCCTACCTCTCTCTCCCAGCCTGCCTCTCTCCCTCCGTCTCTCCCAGCCTGCCTCTCCCTCCCTCCCTCTCCCTTCCAGCCTGCCTCTCCCTCCCTCTCTCCTTCCTGCCTCTCCTAGCTTGTCTCTCTCTACCTCTCTCTCCTCCCATCTCTTCCAGCCCGCCTCCCTCTCCTCTCCCGTCTCTTCCAGCCTGCCTCTCTCTCCCTCCCTGTCTCTCCCTCCCTCCGTCTCTCCTAGCCTGTCTCTTTCTGTCCCTCCCTCTCCCTCCCTGTCTCTCCCAGCCCGCCTCTCCCTCCCTCCCTCTCTCTCCTAGCCTCTCTCTCCCTTCCTCCCTCCCTGTTTCTCTCTGTCCTTCCCTGTCTCTCCCCCCCCCCGTCTCTGCCAGTTTGCCTCTGCTTAATGGTTTGGGTCAAAGACAGCAGCGGGAAGTCCAAGGAGGAGAAGTTGCTGCTGCAGTTCTGTTTTATGCGTTCCAATAGTAACCCAGCAAATTTAAAAACGGAAATGAGCGCCAGGCCTTACCTAATGCGCCATCATCCACAAGAGTCTCCCGCTTGACCTCCAGGCCCAGCTGCCTCTGGCCAGCATCCAATGGAGCTCCCTCTCCCTCCAGCGACACCCCGCTGGCCTCCTCAAACAATTCTGGCACCTGAAAGAGCAAGAAGGATCCTCTTCAGGGGCTGAGTGACAGCACAGGGATAGAGAAGGCTACAGGAAAGGGTAGGTCTTGAGCACACGCTTGGGCAATCCTCAGACCTGCCCAATATTCCTTGCTGCATTTGGCAGGTTAGAACTGAAAAAAAAAATCAGATGCATTCCCATCCTGTGCAAGTACTTATTAATAATACCGTAGTTATTAGTAATACCAGGTGGTATTCAATGCTAGTCCTATTTAGACTCACTGGAGTTAATGTACATAGTTTAAGTTCATCCATTTTAATGGGTCTACCCTGAGTAAGCCTTGCTTGCACGCAACCCATCATGATTAATACTTGGCCTTTATAGACCAGCTGTTGAGAACAAACTCTTGCATTCGTGCCCTGCTTGTGGGCTTCCCAGAGGCATCTGGCTGGTCACTGTTGGGAACAGGATGCTGGGCTGGATGGGCCTTTGGCCTGACCCTGCAGCAGGGCTCTTCTGCTTACGTTAGGAATGCTCGATCCCCCCCATCAGGCTAGTCATTCACCTGCCCCAGCGCCATCTACTCTGACTGGTGCAGGAACATAGGAAGCTGCTATACCCCGAGTCAGACGTTTGGTCCCCTTTGCTCAGTACTGTCCACACTGACTGGCACCAGCATTCCAGGGTTTCCGGCAGTGAACATCCCCATCCCTACCTGGAGTTTCCAGGGATTAAAGCTGGGACCTCAGATGCTCCGTCTACTGAGCTACTACTGGCAGGAGCCACCCGGTGTGTCAGGCAGAGAAGGGTCTTTCTACCACCAGATGTTGCTGA
This sequence comes from Rhineura floridana, assembly GCF_030035675.1. Lineage (NCBI taxonomy): Eukaryota > Metazoa > Chordata > Lepidosauria > Squamata > Rhineuridae > Rhineura > Rhineura floridana. Next base: position 207,206,474 of record NC_084482.1, read on the forward strand.
ACTACATCTCCCATCATCGCTGGTCATGGGCCATACATGGGGTTGATGGGACTCCTTGTTCCAGAACGTATGGAGGGCCAAAGGTTCCCCACGCCAGTTTTAAGTGGATTAAGAACATAACCAAGAACAGTGAGTTAAGAACGTTTGTATGTGTGTTTTTTAAAAGGTCTTTATGTTTCAGAGTGTTTTTAGTGCTTTTCTTTGCCGCCCGGGGCTCCTACTGGGAGGAAGGGTGGGATATAAATCAAATAATAAAGAAAGAAATACAAGTAGGGCCCCACTCATATGGTGGATTACGTTCCAGACCCCCCCAAAAGCGAAAACTGCCAAAAAGTGGAACTCCTTCAATAAAATGGCACCCGACACCTGTAAGAGTGGGCCTTACCCTAATTTTAGCCGCCGTATTAGAGGGCCGCTAAAAAGTGGGTCGCCGAAAAGTGGAGCCCTACTGTACTTAAAACATAAAAAGAGCCCTGTTGGACCAGGCGAAAGGCCCATTTAGTCCAGCATCCTGTTCACACAGAGGCCCAACCGAGGCCCCAGAGGGAAGCCTGCAAGCAGGACCTGAGCACAACAGCTATTCTCCCCATTTGTGATTCCCAGCAACTGGCGTTCAGAAGAACATCCTGTCTCCAACAATGGTGGCAGAGTATAGCTGTCATGGTTAGTAGCAACTGATAGCCTTGTCCTCCATGGATTTGCCTAATCCTCTTTCAAAGCCATCCAAGTTGGCGGCAATCACTGCCTCTGGTGGGAGCAAATGCCGGAATTTAGCTATGCGCTGTGTGAAGGAGTACTTTCTGTTGTCTGTCCTGAATCCTCCAACATTCAGCTTCATTAAACGTCCATGAGTTCCAGTGTTTCCTCTATCTACTTTCTCCACCCAATGCATCTTTTTTACATATTTCTATCATGTTGCTTCTTCTCCGCCTTTCCTCTAAACTAAGAAGCCACAAATGCTGCAACCTTTCCTCGGGTCTCCTCTGCGTGCCTGGAGTGAAAGACGTTAGACTGACAGGCACGCGGGAGAGAGCCTTTTCAGCTGTGGCCCCCAAGCTTTGGAATACTCTACCCCAAGAAGCCTGCTCTGCTCCCTCCCTGCTGGTTTTCCAGAGACTTCTGAAAACGATCTTGTTCCGGAGAGCCTTTGGGAGGGACTGAAGGTAGAGCCTGACACTGGTTTTGTCTTCTATGTTAATTTTTACCTCAGTAGTCCCTTCAGTACCACTCCCTATATATGCATATATGTGTATGTGTGTGTATATGTATATATATATTATTTTATGTATTTTAATTGCATTTTATGTATTTTAATTTATTTTAATGTTTTTGTGATTTTTATTGTGTACAATTTTATTATGTACGTGCTCGATTTTATTGCAAGTATATGTATATATATATATTATTTTATGTATTTTAATGTTTTTGTGATTTTTATTGTGTACAATTTTATTATGTACGTGCTTGATTTTATTGTAAGCCGCCCTGAGTGCCCTTTTGTAGGGTAGAAGGGCGGGATAGAAATATTTTAAACAACAAATAAATAAATAAATAAATTGTAGGGGGTTGCTCCATCCTGGGACCTTCAACATGCCAAGCACACGCTTGACCCACTCAGCTTGTTGCTTTTATTCTCTTTACACCTCTGAGATATCTTTATACACTAAGTGGTACAAAAATGGTCTAAATAAAATAAAATGTAGATGCCCTATCCAAGGTGCATAAACAAAGAGTGGCCATTCCAGAGTCACCTAGTGTGGAGGCACCCGCGGATACCGGCACACAAGGTTGTGCCCTAATCACTTAATGTAGAGGTGGGCAACCTTTCTGCAGCCTGAGGGCCGCATTGCCTTCTTGACAACCTTCCAGAGGCCACGTGCTAGTGGTGGGTGGCACCAGAGGCAAAAGTGGTCAAAGCAACAAATGTCAATGTCACCTTCATACAGGAGACCACGTTCGACAAACCTACCTCTGTCCTTCACCCAGACAAGCCAGAGGAAGGGGTGAAGCCTGTGGAGTGCCAAGAATCAGGCTGAGAGGTTTGCAGGGCCACATTTTGCCCCAGGCCTGAGGTTTTGTTACAACACCATAGAGGTATACAGATTTTATTTTGTTTTTTTAAAACATTAATAAAACGGAGAGGGGAGGTCCTTGCCCCAAAGGAGCTTTACAGTAGGGGTGGGGCAACGTTTTCAGCCAGAGGGCCACATTCCCTTCTTAGGCAACCTGTTGGGGGGCCGCATGCCAGCGACGGGCAGAGCCAGAGGCAAAAGCAGGTGGAGCAATATGTGCAGATTTTACCTTTGTACAGTAGGCTGGATTCTACAGACGCTCCTCTCCCTTCTCCATCCAGACAGGCAAGAGGTACAATCAGAGTGCAAGGACACAGTCCAGCCAGGTTCAAAAAACCTGGAGGAGGGACATAGCTCAGTGGTAGGGCCTCTGCTTTGCATGCAGAAGGTCCCAGGTTCAATCCCTGGCGTCTCCAGGTAGGGCTGGGAGAGAGAATTCTGCCTGAAACCTTGGACAGCCACTGCCAGTCAGCAAGGGACAATACTGAGCTAGATGGGCCATTGGTCTGACTAGGTATAAGGCACCTTCTTATGTTCCTAGCTCTCAAGGAGGGTGTGAAGCAAGGCTGGTGAGGGGTGTGGCATGGGAAGAAGGGGTGTGTCTGAGAAGGGGGGTAACATGGGGAGAGTCCCAAGGGCCAGACAAACTTTTGGGGGACAGATTTGGCCTCCAGGCCTGAGGTTCTCCACCCCTGGATTAATGATTTAAGAGACCAAATGCCAAGGGACAACCAGGGTGGAAAAGATCTCACCTGCGGTTTTGGCCTCTCAGCCTCTCTCTGCCTCAGCAGGAAATCCTCAGCCAACATCACTGCCTGGGCGCAGGTCTCCGGGCAGCCATCTTTGACCCAGCTCTGGATCTCCAGTGGGAGGATAGCCAAGAATTGCTCCAGGATCAGCAGCTCCAGGATCTGCTCCTTGGTGTGCCTTTCTGGCTTCAGCCACCGATGGCAAAGGAACCATAGGCGGCTGCAGGCCTCGCGGGGCCCGTCGGCCTCCTTGTATTGAAACAGGCGGAAGTGCTGCCTCTGGACTTCCGTGCTGATGGCATCGACTCGCAAGATAGCCGCCTTTACCTTCCCGTAGTCCCCCACTTCCCGGTCTTCCAATCGCAGCCCTTCTTCCTTCAGGCCTGGGATGAGCTGGGACATCCACTTTCCCGGGCGAGTGTTGATTGCCCTCTCAATGGAGGTCAGAAAGATGTCATCCCAGCATGGCGGGTCTGGAAGCGGGGGGTTGACTGGCTCCGACTGAGATGCCGCCACTGTTGCTGTGACATCCCTCACACAGACATCCTCGCAGGCAGCGGACTCTTCGTTTTTCACCAGGGCAGTATGATTGCTCACTCTGACTTCCTCGGGAACGTCTCCCTGTCCTTCAGGGCCTCCCTCCGCCATATTTTCAACTGCCCACTCCGTCTGAAAAGATTTGCGGGGACCCAAGGGGGCAGCCGCCACTTCGTCCTTCTCCTTGGAAGCCATTTTCTTTCCCCCAGATTGAGGGAAACTTTAGCCCAGCTTTGTTATCTCTGCTTCTATCTTTTCCACGTCTTCTTACCAAATGTACTGGACTGGGTGTGAGAAGCAGGACTTTTATTTATTTGGAAAGATTTATGAATCACTAGATACTACAGCAGGGCCCCGCTTTACGGCGCTTCACTTTACAGCGCTTCACTAATGCGGCGGTCTCAAGTAGACGCAATTAGACTAAAGCCCCACTCATACGGCACTTGTTCCACTTTTATGGCAGTTTCTGGGCGTTTCGCGCCATTCTATTCAATGAGTTCTGCTTTTCAGTGGGGGTCCGGAACGTAACCCACCGTATGAGTGGGGCCCTACTGTACTAATAAATTATTAATAAATTATTTATAACTATCACCAATAATAATAATAATGAATTCCATCAGCACAAGGATCTCCATTTGCACAACAGAACTTTACCCCTCTCCCCCCAATCAGTTCTGGGGCTTTCCCCAACCCTTTGGAGCAGATTGGGGAGCATGGGGCACACAGGGAGGGGAGCGGGGAGTTTTGTTGCACAAGTAAAATTTCTTACGCTGAGAACGAGTTACTTGGATACCGCCCATTATTCATAATTATTCATTGATCTATGAATAGTCTCTTGCTGACACCTCAAGGTGATTTACAGACATACCACAGAAACAGTGAAAAATACTTTTAAAAACAAAATCTAAAAAACCTGAAGATAAGTTTTAAAAGAAGTCAAAACTAACACCTAAGGCAGAGACCTTTTCATCCAGCTGGATAAGCTTGTCAAAACAACGTCTTCAGTTGTTTCCAAAAAGTACAGACAGCGTCGTATCTCCACAGAAATGAAAGAACGACGTGGTGTACATAAAAAAATTATATATCGAATACAGCTAAAAATGCACTATGCTAGTAAAATATATATCTAAATATACATACCATAATTATCATTAAAACACACATAAAAAAATCAGTAAAACTTTTAAAATGAATATAGGTAACTGATTTATATGTCTGAGTAGGCTTGTTGAAAGAGTTCTCCATTTTAGCAGGGGGTTCCGTGAAGATCCCTTGCTCTTCAAAGAGCAGACCTCTTTGAAGACACGCTCTGAGGGTGACTTTAAAAACCCTCGTCCCGATGCCATTGTGATGACAAACAACTGACAGGTGGGTGTCTCTTCCCACTGCCAAATTGGGCCAAAAAGAAGTAGGGCAGATACAGATCTGGCCCACTGGGGGAAAATAAACCGTGCTCTATTCCAACCTAAGCCGTCCCCTCTTTTATTGGTTCAATTTTTATTTATTAATGAAACGACTATACTGGGCTCCCCAAATCAGACGAATATGAGCATATTACCCCAAACAGCTATTATTATTATTTAATTGATTACCTGTCCTTCACCCTGCAGTCCCACGGTGGGTTACAACAGTTTAAAATTCATACTTAAAAACAATTTACAGCCACATACAATCAGAAATAGACACCAGCAGTAAAATAACCAATACACAAAACAAGTACTAAACAGTTACATTTTGTTTATAACAAAACTAAAGTCTGCATCTGTGTTGGAAAAGCTTTTAAAGTTGTTTTTTAAAGTTGTTGTTTTTAATACGTTTTGTTTAAAATGTTTTTAAAGATTTTTGTTTTAATATGTTTTAAAGTCTTCTGTTTTTAAGATGTTTGAAAGCGCTTTTAAGTGTTTTTGCTTGCTGCCCTGGGCTCCTTCTGGGAGGAAGGGTAGGATATAAATTTAATAATTGTTGTTGTTATATGCCTTCAAGGCGATTATGACTTATGGCGACCCTATCACACTTCTAAACATTTTGCAGTGCAGTCCTCCAGCCACGTAATGTGTACCAGGGCGTGCATAAATATAGAGTATATTAATGAAATTCATACACACAAAAATGCATACTAGGCAAAACAGCACACAAAAATGTGTACATGAGAAATTCACACTACAATACTGACAAACTTTCCTGAGGGTATTTTTTTTTAAAAAAAGGTAAACTGATGCAAAAAGGTGGAGAACTGAATTTAAGATTCGAGAAATGAGAAGCTGAAATTGATAGATTCACCCATCTCTATACCACACTAAGGACACTTGCAGCATAATCCTGTGCATAATTACTCAAAAGCAAATCCCACTGTGTTTAGTTAGACTACAACCTTGGTGTGTGTGTGTTGGGGGGCAAGTATTGTAGAACTACAAATACGATGTATACCTGTGACTCAACATGCATCTGATGAAGCGGACTGTAGTCCACCAAAGCCCACAATAAAATGGTTAGTCTTCCAGGTAACACAAGACCCTTTGGAGGGGATTTGCTGCAAGACATTAACACGGCTACCTCTCTGGAAATCATTATTATGAATTGCTATTATTTGCACATCGTTCAGGCATAGATGAGTGGCTCAAGTTCTTTTTCCTTTTTTGCAATTTCTCTCTTTCATCAGTTATCATTATGAAATTATTATTAACCACAGTAATGTTCTGCACCTGCATCACCTCTCCCTGCAATTCTCCTACATCAGACACTCACCTTTTACAAAGGGAAGATCTCCCATTTCCTGCACGGATAGTGCAATGCAGACCCTTTGAGCTGGAGGCCGATTCAAAATACAAAGCTTGCCCCCCCCCTCACCTTTCTCCGCCCCCTCCAGCAACAGGAAGGAACTTGCCAGTCACCTAAGGTCCTCCCCCGGACCTCACTCTCACGTCCCTCCCTCGGTCGCTCTAGCAACCACACGCTCTGTCGCTTTAACCCTTCGTGGACCTGGCGTGAAAGCAATATGCTGGAATTTCCAAAGGGGGCAGATGGGGTAGCCCTGTGCAGCCACACGCCATACGTTTAAAGCACATGACTTCTCCCAAAGAATCCTGGGAACTGTAGTTTGTTAAGGTTGCTGGGAATTAAAGCTCCCCTGGGGGTAAACTACAGTTTCTTGGATTCTTTGGGAGAATGTATGTGCTTTAAATGTGTGGTGTGTACATAGCCTTCTAGCGCCTTGAAGACAGGCTTTTAAAACGGTACCTGTGGTTTAGAATGTTTTTAGACTATTTTGAGAATGCTTCTCTTTTTGTTGTTGTTGTTACGCTGTTTTCTTATGTTTGCCACCAAGGGCTCCTTTGGGAGTAAGGGCATGATAGACACACACACACCAGTCAGTTTTGCAGGGCCATGCAGAGGGTTTCTCTGAAGTGCTAAGCGCTCAGGAATAACATAAAGTAAAGCTTTGATTGTTACCTAGCACAAATATCATCCAAGTGGAAACTGAAAGAGAAGCATATTGGAAAGCTAATAGAAGGAAGATCATTTTTGTAGTTAGTACCCAAATACTCTGTTAAACCCCGGGAAAAAGGTTTGTTGTTGTTATGTGCCTCCAAGTTGACTACGACTTATGGCGACCCTATGAATCAGTGACCTCCAAGAGCATCTGTCGTGAACCACCCTGTTCAGATCTTGTAAGTTCAGGTCTGTGGCTTCCTTTATGGAATCAATCCACCTCTTGTTTGGCCTTCCTCTTTTTCTACTTCCTTCTGTTGATCCCAGCATTATTATCTTTTCTAATGAATCATGTCTTCTCATGATGTGTCCAAAGTATGATAACCTCAGTTTCATCATTTTAGCTTCTAGTGATAGTTCTGGTTTAATTTGTTACAGGCGCTTTTTGCCATCCTAGCTCATTGCAGATGCTACATTAAAAAAACACAGCCCCTGAGCTCAGCTTGGGGTCCCCTGCAGCTCAGCACCCTTTTCAGCTCAGCTTTGCACCCGCTTCAGTTCAGCTAGGTGCCACCCTCAGCTCGGCACCCTGAGCAACCGCCCAGCTCATCCACCCCTAAGGCTGGCCTTGCTCTCCCCCTGTCGCCACAGAAGGGGTCTGACATGAGCACCTAGCAAGAAGAGAAAGTGGGACAGCTTCCTCAAGGGTAGACTTCAAATCCTACACTGGGAGTGGGGGCGGGGGAAAAGGAGAGTTCAGTGGGCAACTTGGTAAGACATTGTGGGTGCCATCACACTCACGGGCACCATGTTGGCAAAGCCCAGGTGGAGTCAGTACTGAGCTATATGGGCCCAAAGACTGATGGGGCATAAGGCAGCCTCCTGTGTTCTCTGCGCAACGCCCTGGTTTAATCCTCAGCATTTGCAGCTGAAAGGATCTCCCACAGAAGTTTATGGGAAGACTATATAGTGTTGCCATGGGTTGTATCCAGACCCATTGAAAATAATGGGCATGACTAACCGTTGAACTAATTCAGTGAACGTCGGTAAATAGAACTAGTTCATTCCAAGTGCTGGTTCAGAGCAACTGCAGAATGCTATTTTCCTAATCGCCCAAGGAACAACAGAGAACCCCCACATTTGAGAGAGGGAAAAGGCTGGATCGTTTGTATCCCCAGCAATCCAAGCTGCATCCCAACACATGCCTCTCCAAAACAGCCTGCGAAAACCCACTGCTTAGAGATTTTTTTTTAAATTAAGCAGTATATAATTTCTATATATGTAGTAGCTTGCCTACTTTCCAAAATAAAAACACAACCAGAATCTGAGATTCTCTAATCATGTTGTTATGTGCCTTCAAGCTGATTTCGACTTATGGCGACCCCATGAATCAGTGATCTCCAATAGCATCTGTTGTAAACCACCCTGTTCAGATGTTGTAAGTTCAGGTCTGTGGCTTCCTTTATGGAATCAATCCATCTCTTCTTTGGTCTTCCTCTTTTTCTGCTCCCTTCTGTTTTCCCCAGCATTATTGTCTTTTCTAGTGAATCATATCTTCTCATTATGTGTCCAAAGTAGATAACCTCAGTTTCATCATTTGAGCTTCTAGTGACAGTTCTGGTTTAATTTGTTCTAACACCCAATTATTGATCTTTTTCGCAGTCCATGGTATGTGCAAAGCTCTCCTCCAACACCACATTTCAAATGAGTTGATTTTTCTCTTACCTGCTTTTTTCACTGTCCAACTTTCACATCCATCTCTAATCATACCAATACCAATTTCTGTGCTTGTGTAATGGTGGTCTGCCTCCTTCCCTCACCCCATTCCTGTCTAAAAAGTTTCTGGCAAGAGGAGAAAAAAGAGAAAGTATTTTTTTCTGTCAGCTGAGGAGGAATGGGCAGATGGCACAAGTTAGCATTGGGATTTGTCCCTAGAACCTTTAGCTGCCAAATCCCTTATTGTTGCCTTTGCCAGCTAGGGGCTGATGGGAGTTGTAGTCCAAAACACCTGAAAGATGCTAGGTTGGCAAAGGCTGGCCTAGAACATGAGCCAGTGTATACCAGCATGGTGTATTGGTGAGAGTGTCAGACTAGGACCAGGGAGGTCCAGCTTCAAATCCGCACTCAGCCGTAAAGCCAGGGCTCTTGGGAACTGCAGTCCAAACCTTCCGGAAGCAGCCAGGTTGGCAAAGGCAGCTCTATTGTAATGCAATGCATTATTTCACAGTCATTGCCCTAGCAATTGGAACACTACTGAAAAACAGAACGTTTCCCTGAGGTGTTACGTAAATCCCTTTTGCTTTAAAATTGCTTTAAAAGAAGGATGAGAGAAATTCATGAAATAAAATTTTGATTATGAACTGGTTTGTTTTTTTAACTGTTTTAATTGTCATGCTTTTTAACTGGTTGGTTTAGCTTAGTAGCCATTTTGAAATCTCCATTGTCAGAAGCAGAAAGTCTCTGAATACCAATTGCTGGTTGGCCACTGGGAGAACAGGAGGGGGGACTCGATGGGCCTTTGGCCTGACCCAGCAGCCAGATTCTTCTTATGCTGTTAGGTTTGGCAAAGGAAGAAACTGAGGCAGACATGAAGGTGAAACAACAAACTTCATATATTTTATTCAAAAGGAAAAAAAGAAAGGAACAAAGTGGCTTGGTAAGGCAAAAACTAAAACACTTGGTCAGATCTGGAAGCATAGGGACAGCGACGCATTGCTCAGTCACAATTTTTTCTCTTTACGGTCTGCCTTGACCTGGTGCCGAGGGGCGAGTAGGGGGCTGCCGGCGAGGTAGCTGATACCTCCTCAGGACTCTGCTTCGGCAGGGGAGGAAAAGGATCAAGGTCAGTGGGGAAACTAGCAGAGGGACAGAGGGGGGCCAGTGCCAGGTCAGGCCTCGTAGTAACATTTTGGGCTGTGGCAGGAATGTGCGCCCCGGGGTCATCCGGGATGGGAAAATGCGTTGCGCTGTTCCCAGAGGCGTTGCCCTGCCTCTCGCTGGAGTTAGGAGCAGACTGCTGAGCAGACCATGGGGGGCTGAACCCCGGGTACACGTTGCAGCCTGGAAAGGGGCCGGGAGAGGGATACCTTGGGGTGGAAAAAGCAGTCGCAATGGCCTCCATGGCGGAGGTCTGCCTTCCCATGAGATCTGCCAGGGTCTGGTGGGAGCGTTCAATGGCAGCAATCATGCGATGGGTTGTGGCCCTGTCCTCCTCCCGCTCCTTCTTCTCCTGCTGCCTCTCTTGCTTGTCCTCCGCCCGCTCCTCCTGCCTCGCACTTTCAAAGGCCCGCAAGTCCTGCTGGTGCAGCTGACGGAGCGTGTCCACAAGGTCAGCATTCATCTTGGAGGAGGAAGAGGAGGAGGACGACAAAGATAAGGGGTCCACCAGCCGCCGGGTAGACTCCAAGCGCTGCCTCCAGTTGCGCTCCCGCCTATAGCGCATGCGCTCGGTGTTGCTCACAGGCAGCCTCCTGGGCTCCTCCACAACATCTGCAGGAAAACAAAGGTAGGAGGGGGAAAGGTGCAGCGTGGAAGGGAAACAGCGCCATCAGTCGTCATTTTTGTTTATTTGTCACCTAATGAAAAGCATTCTCTAGAACCGGGGTTTCCCAAAGCTGTGGCCCGTGGACCACCACTCAGGGGTCCGCCGCAGGTCTCTGAAGAGCAGTGAGCAAGCTGTGAACAGCAGACACAGGAGCTGCTTCATCGTTCCTAGGACCCAGCGGTCTACGTGGAAGACCAGAAGTGACAGGGGAAGATGGCACTCGAAAGGAGTGTAGAGGATTAGCAGCAAAGTTAATAGGAGACTAGAATTACTAAGTGTAATCTTGACTCAACAAAAACTGTGATAATCTAACACAGTGCATTACAAAAGGCAGAAAAATGTTGAATGGTCCTCCAAGACCCTCCGGTTCAGGACCTTGGACAGTTTCCTGAAAGCCTGGACTAAAACCCAGAACAGATTCACTGCTCCACTGATATAGGAGCTGCCAGTCTCAACTGACCCAAACCCTCCGGAGCAGATTTAGGGAGGGCGCGGGGAGAGGTTGTGCAAGCGGGAATCCTTGCGCTAGTGGAAGCGCTTCATGGGATGCTGCCCACCAACATAAGCGACAATGATATCCAGCTGAAAGTTCTTTGCCTTGTGAAAAGCACCATATAGCTGCTCGTATGCACGTACGCTTGTGTTGCAGAGGAGAAGCCACAACCGCTCAGCAGCTGCTCTCTGGTGTGACTACTGCAAGCGGACAAGAAATGGTAAGTCAGAGTTTGGAGGCGGCTTCAGCAGGAGAAGGGATGAGATGTCGTCATCTACTGACACTTCTAACAATTTTACATATACTGCTTCGTGAGGATTGCCTGATAAGTGGCATAAAAATATGTAAAACGAGAGGAGGTGTAAATGAGAGGAGGTATAGATGTTCTTCGTCCCAACTGTCTTGAACTTCCCACTGAGAACCAGCATGGTTTAGCGCTGTGGTTCCCCAATCCCCCCCCCAGACCACGTAAAAATTTCGGAGGCTCTTGGGGGACCATATCATGATTTTTCTGTCGGTTGTAGCATTTAGCTGAGCTAGTGCTGTGTGATTTTTAATAGTGCTTTTATGGCCTCTTTTATTTCTTACACTGTTTTATTGCATTCCAGTTTGGATCCCATACAATTCCACAGAATTTAAATTGTAATACGATACATTAAGAACCTGGGAAATAAAAGCAGCAATGAAAATACAGTTACGGCTATGGGGCGGTATACAAGTATAATAAATAAATAAGTAAAATAAATTAAATCTTTACTGCAGACACACCGCGGGCCACCTGAAAGAAGCTTGTGGAGCACTAGTGGTCCTTGGGCCTCAGTTGGGAACCCTGGTAGCGATTAGCAGGTTGGACTGGGACCTGGAGGTCAAGTGTTCGAACCCCCACTCAGCCATGAAGCTCACTGGGGCAACGTTCAGAAAAGGGCAAGCAGAACGATCAAGAGGATGGAGTGACTCCCCAGTGCGGGAAGGTTGCAGCATTTGAGGCTTTTTAGTCTAGTCAGAAGCGACATGATAGACGTGTATGAACTTATGCATGGCATAGAGAAAGTGGATAGAGATTTTTTTTCTCCCTCTCTCATAACACTAGAACTTGTGGACATCCAATTAAGCTGAATGTTGGAAGATTCAGGACAGACCAAAGAAAGTATTTCTTCACACAGTGCCTAGTTAAACTATGGCATTCACTCCCACACGAGGCAGTGATGGCCACCAACTTGGATGGCTTTCAAAGAGGATTAGACAAATTCATGGAGGAGAAGGCTATCAATGGCTACTAGCCACAGTGATTATGTTCTTCTTCACTGTCGGAGGAAGTATGCCTCTGCATACCAGTTGCTGGGAATCATAGGTGGGGAGAATGCTGTTCGGCTCAGGTCCTGCTTGTGGGCTTTTCAAAGGCATCTAGCTGACCTCTTGTGTGCTAGTTAGACTAGATGGGCCACTAGACACACTCTCTCCCACACTCTCACTCTCTCTCACACACTCTCTCTCACTCTCACACTCTCTCTCACTCTCACACTCTCTCTCCCTCACTCTCTCTCACACTTTCTCCCTCCCTCCCCCTCCCTCCCTCTCACACTCTCACCCTCACTCTCTCACACACACTCTCCCTCACTCTCTCTCACACACGCTCTCCCTCTCTCTCCCTCACACACACTCTCTCTCTCACACACTTTCTCTCTCCCTCCCTCCCCCTCCCTCCCTCTCACTCTCACACTCTCCCTCACACTCTCTCACACTCTCTTTCACTCACACTCACTCTCTCATCTACCTCACAGAGTTGTTGTGAGGATAAAATGGGAATAGGGAAAAGCACGGATGCCACTTTGAAGGAATGGTGGGGGTATAAATGTAACGTAAAAATGAAAAAAATTTTTTATATCATTCCTTCCATTTCCAGTGCTCAGTTCGTGAATATGTAGCCAAAACTGCACCGTCCACATACAAAAGGGAGATATTCAACACCACTGTCTTCTAGCTTAGAAGCATCTTTTGGAAAGAGTGCGAGTCCCCCTCTGCACCATACATTTAAAGCAGTATTGCACCACTTTAAACCATCATGGCTTCCTCCCCAAAGAACCCTGGGAAGTGTAGTTTGTTAAGGATGCTGACAGTTGTCAGGAGATGCCCTATTCCCCTCACGGACCTACAATTCCTAGAACGGTTGAATAGCCAGTCTCTCTTCCCAGGGAACTCTGGTTAATTGTAGCTCTCTGAGGGGAACAGAGGTTAAGCAATTAAAGAATAAATAAAGACATTACCCTCAGTCACTCACTTGCAGCCTGAGGTTCAGCAGGGATCTCTTTGGAGGGCAACGGACCGTTATTGCCCTGCAGAGGGTCCGCTTTTTCCATGATTTGCACATCACCATCCCTGGACATCTTCTGGGTCTGCTGCCCTTGCTCGCAAGCCATCCCCTGGAGTTCTTTGGAAGGGGCAGCCTGCAGCAAGGTGGTGACGTACTGCTGCTCCGCCGGCTCGTTTTCGGGGGCCTTTGCGGTGGCGGCACTGGCAGCTTCCCGCGCAATCCGAGTGGCCGCCATGGGGTTTAAGGGCAGCCTCTTCCGCCTCTTGTCCAGCCGCTCCACCACGCCGGCGCCGCACACCTTGCCGCAGACAATGCCCTTGCGGAGGCACAGGAACTGCTCCAGGAGCTTGAAATACGGGGCGGTCTTGGGGGCCCGCCCAGAGTGAAGGTTCCCACACTTGATCTCTTTGTAGCCCCGCTTGAGGTCTTTTGCCCGGCTGCGGCACTGCTCGGCGTCCCGCTCAAAGCCTCGCTCCCGCAGCCGGTCGGCGATCCAGGCAAAGAGCTTCATGTTGCGGTACTGCTGCCCCAGAGCGATCTGGACATCCTCCGCTTTCCAGATGTCGATGAACGCAATGGTCTCCTTGCGGGACCAAGCGTCCCGCCTCCTCCGGGGCTCCGGAGAAGGAAGGTTTACATCCGGGGGGCTTGGGATAGACTCGGCCAGAGGAAAAGGCTCCGCAGCCAGCTGGGAGCTCTCCGGGTCGGCCTCCATTCGCGTGTGCTGAAATTTAAAGAAAGGCATGAAAATATGGGACAGTGTGGTGTAGTGGTTAGAAGCAGGGATCACCAACCTTTTTGGGCCAGTGGGCATATCTGGGATTTTTAAAAAGTGCTGTGGGCACCAGTCACAAAATGCCTGCTGTGGAGGAGACCTCTACAGCACAGAACTACAGTTCCCAGACTTCCCTAGGGAGAGGAATTGACTGGTAAACCACTCTGGGAATTGTAGCTCTATGAGAGGAATAAGGGTCTCAAAACAATTTTCAGCCTCCTTAACAAACTACACTTCCCAGGATGCCTGGGGGGGGGAAGGCTATGATTGTTTAAAGTGGCATGATACTGCTTTAAATGCAAAGTGCAGATGTGGTCTTAGATTGGTGTGATTTATGGCCTATTTTAGAACTTCATCTTTTAGTGGGAAAGGCTAGGATCTGTCCCTTTTCTTCTTCTTGTTGGATGAACGTTATGAACTGTTTTATTTTATTCTTATTCCATGAATATTGTTTTATTTTATTCTTATTCCATGAAGTTGGTTTTAAATGACATGTGAGCTGTTTTAATCTGTTTATTTTTTTCTGAGTTACAAGACATTTTTTGTAGAAATCACCAAACAAATGCAATAATTAAGAATAAATAATAATACACTCAGAGCCTCTGGCATTGGGCACGCAAACAAACCCAACCATATACTTGAAACTGTGTCTCTGTGGATAAGGCACTGGCACGTATTGCCTTGAGATAGGTAGACAGATTACATTTATATCCTGTCCTTCCTCCCAGAAAGAGCCCAGATAAATAGCTACACGCCAAGACACAACAGAGGTCATGTGCAGACCATTCTCATTCTTAAAAAAAATTGGTTGAGCCATTTCAGCCTTTGAGGATTTTTTAAAGAAACAAGCAAATAAAAAAGGGGCACCAAATAGGGAGAAACTGCTAAAGAAGTGAGGGGCTTGGTTGGTGTGCTGGCCCTGGATCTCATTTTCCCTCAAAATACTAGATTGTGTGTGTGTGTGAAACTGACTACACCAGGCCAGTCTGCGGTGAAGTTGACTAGACCCCTCCTGCCCCATTTTTATTTTCTCTTCTCTCTCCAGGGTCTTCAGGGCAGCATAGTTGATGATCTCATTATCCTCAGACCATGGTCAAAGCTGTGCTGGCTGGGGATGATGGGAATTGGAGTCCAAAACATCTGGAGGCCACAAGGCTGGTGAAGGCAGAAATGGGGCAAATAAAGTCATGACATCCAAACTTACTGAAATTGTGAGAGAAAGTCAAGTAGGTTAGGCTGAGAGAGAGAGTGACTCACCCAAGCTCACCCAGTGAGCTTCGTGGCTGGGATTTGAACCCTGGTCTCCCAGGTCCCAGTCTGACATGCTGTACACACTATGTCACACTGCCTCTCCAATAACTATATATATATATATATAAATACGCTTTTTCACTGCTGATGAAAAAGTAACATTGTTCCTTAATGAACTAGGTGTATAATTCATTAAACGTGTATAAAACAGATAACGCTAGAACTTGTGGGCATCCAACAAAGCTGAATGTTGGAAGATTCAGGACACATGAAAAGAAAGTACTTCACACAGCACATAGTTAAACTGTGGAACTCACTCCTACAAGATTTCCACGTTCCTATTTGGGAAGGGCCAAATTGGCTGGGTGTCACATTTCCAGGTTCAATCCCCGGCAATCTCCAAGTAGGGAAACTCGTCTGACATCCTGGAGAGTTGCTGAGTCAGTGTAGACCACCTTTCGTCAACTTTGGGTCCCCAGATATTGTTGGACAACAACTCCCAGCTTAGCCACCTCTCAAGGGATCATGGGAGCTGCAGTCAACAACATCTGGAGACCTAATGCTGAACAACACTGGTGTAGACAGCAGTGAGCTGGATGGACCACTGGTCTGATTTGGCATAAGGCAGTTTCCTACGTTCAATCTATGTCGGGGTGGGGAAACTTTGGCCCTCCAGATGTTGCTGAATTACAGCTGTGACCATCCCTGGCCATTGGCCATGCCGGCTGGGGCTGATGGGAGTTGTATTTCTGCAAGATCGGGAGGGCCAAAGGTTCCCTACCCCTGACCTATGCTGACACAAAAGAGAAGCTCCTGATCCCGCAGAAGGACACACACAATCACTTGTGCAGAGGGTCTACCCACCATTCGCCAAGCACGTGTGCCGTTAGCAAAAGCCGTCCCTCACCTTTTGCTCCCGCCTCTCGGCCTCTTGCTTCATCTGCAGGAAATCCTCAACCAGGCCGACTGCTTGGGCACAGGTATCCGGGCTGTTTCCCCTCACCCAGCTCTGGATCTCCAGGGGCAAGATGGTCAGGAACTGCTCCAGGATCACCTGCTCCAAGATCTGCTCCTTGGAAGATCTCTCTGGTTTCAGCCACCGGTGGCAAAGGTACCAGAGGCGGCCGCAGGCCTCACGGGGTCCCTCGGCCTCCTGGTAGCAGAACTCCCGGAAGCGCTGGCGGAGTGCATCCCTACCCAGGGCGTCCCCTCCTGGGAACTCTTCCTTTGCTGCCCCAAAGTTGCCGCTTTCAGTGTCCAGGATGAGCTGGGGGGGCCCTTCTTCACGAGGCCACCGGCCGGCCTCCACAGCACCCTTGAAAGAGGCCAGGAAGGCCTTGGTGTCATCCCAGGGGGTGGGCTCCACCAACTGAGGGTGGCCCCATCCGGACTGAGGAGACTGCCCAGGCTTGGATAATTCTTCCAACTGGGTCTCCCAGCAGGGGGACAGGCCCTCGTCTGGTTCCTGCTTGACCTGTTGCGATGGTGCCCAGCCAAGAAATGCCCTTGTGGGCCCAAGCTGAGAGCCCTTGAGCTTTCCTTCCAAACCTGTCAACGGCTTGAGGCCTTTTGAGTCCTGCCCCTCCATTTTCATTCCTGAAAGAACTTCCTGTCCTTACACGCAGCTGTCAGCCAGAGGTGCAAGGCCAAAAGCCGGCCTGTGCTCAGCGTTTTCACTCTCTCTTTTCAAAGATGGTGAGCCTTATCCAGGCTTAGCCCAAATGCTTTACCTCAGGCACTCATGTCTCAAAAAATATACAAATTCCTGGCCGTGGGTCCCTCTGTGTATGTTTGGGTATGCATCTCTCAGGAAAAATGGAGGACATTGGGATCCTTAAGCCAGGAGGAACCTACACAGCAGTAGACAATGTTCAAGGCCTAGGTGTCCAGCCTTTTCCCTGACAGGAAAAAAAAAGACAGTTGTAATTGTGGCTACAGCACACGGTCAATCAATTATTTTTATTTATTTATTATTTGATTTATATCCCACCTTCCTCCCAGCAGGAGTCCAGGGCGGCAAACAGAAGCGCTAAAAACACTTTAAAACATCATAAAAACAGACCTTAAAATACATTAAAACAAAACAACTTTAAAAACATTTAAAAAAAAGATTTTAAAACATCTTTTAAAAAGGGTTAAAAACATTATTAAAAAAACCCATATTAACAAGCAATTCTAACACAGACGCAGACTGGGATAGGTCTCAACCTAAAAGGCTTGTTGAAAGAGGAAAGTCTTCAAAAGGCGCCGAAAAGATAGCTGAGGTGGCGCCTGCCTAAGAACATAAGAAGGGCCTGCTGGATCAGGCCAGTGGCCCATCTAGTCCAGCATCCTGTTCTCACAGTGGCCAACCAGGTGCCTGGGGGAAGCCCGCAAGCAGGACCCAAGTGCAAGAACACTCTCCCCTCCTGAGGCTTCCGGCAACTGGTTTTCAGAAGCATGCTGCCTCTGACTAGGGTGGCACAGCACAGCCATCATGGCTAGTAGCCATTGATAGCCCTGTCCTCCATGAATTTGTCTAATCTTCTTTTAAAGCCATCCAAGCTGGTGGCCATTACTGTGTCTTGTGGGAGCAAACTCCATAATTTAACTATGCGCTGAGTAAAGAAGTACTTCCTTTTGTTTGTCCTGAATCTTCCAACAATATTCAAGGGGAGGGAATTCCACAGGGTAGGTGCCGCCACAGGGTAGGTGTCTGTTTCCTATATTGTGCAGAACGGACCTCCTGATAAGATGGTATCTGCAGGAGGCCCTCACCTGCAAAGCGCAGTGATTGACTGGGTATATAAGGGGTAAGATGGTCTTTCAGGTATCCTAATTAGTTAATAAAAATAAACAGCACAGCAGTTAAATCCTCTCCGGGTTTTAGTTCGAACTTGCAATGAGCTGTCCCATGTACTTCAGATTAAAACCCGGATTCCACTGCCCTGCTGACATGGAGCCACCAGTCACCACTGATAATAATAACCATAGGAAGCTGTCCATCTTCCTCAGTATCATCTACTCTGACTGGCAGCAGCTTCTCCAGGGTTTCAGGCAAGGAGTCTTTTCCCAGCTCTACCTGTAGATGCTGGGACTTGAACCTGGGAGCTTCTGTGTGCAAAGCAGTGGGCTCCTACTGGGAGGAAGGGTGGGATATAAATCAAATAATAGATGAATAAATAATAAAAAGGAGGAGCCACAGGATTTGCTCCAGGATTAAGGCGGGCAATCCTATAGTCATTCAACTCAGCAGGCAATGCTTTTGAGCAGACATGTACAGGACTGACCTGTCAGGATGTATAAGCACAGATCAAGAACCTGTGGCCCTCCAGAAGTTGCCACTCCCATTATTCCCTAACCATTGACCATGCTGGCTTGGGCCAATGGGAATTGTAGTCCAGCAGCAACATCCGGAGGGCCACTGGCTCCCAGTCTCTGGTTATAGGATCGTGGACTGAGAAATCCAGCATCAGCCCCCTCCCCCGCCCAGACCTCCTTGGGAAGGGCCGTAGCTCAGCGGTAGAGCATCTGCTTTGAATGCAGAGGCTCCCACGCTCAATCCCCAACATCTCTGTGTAAGGCCGGGCAACTCCCTGCCTGAAACCCTGGAGAGCCACTGCCCGTCAGTGTAGTCAATATTAACTACATGGTGGTCTGACTCAGTTATGTGTCCTCCTCTGTTTCTGTTTAAATCAGCCCTTTACTCAGAACCGTGAGGACTAGGATCTTACTTTATTTTTAGGGGAAGGATCATCACTCAGTGGTAGGGCACCTGCTTTGCATGCAAACAGGCCTCGGTTTGGTCCCTGGGAAAGAACTCCCTGCCTAAAACCCTGGGTAGCTGCTGCCAGTCCGTGTGCACAATTACTGGGCGAGACGGACTGACTCAGTATAAGGCAGCTGCCTAGATTCCTTTTCCTTGCGCAAACCAACCAGACCTCCGATGCCCAGTCACGACACAAAACGGGAGAAAAGAAGATGCTTTTTTAAAAAAAAACGGGGGAGGAGAAACGCCTCTCTTCATAAAGGGCACCTTTTATTTAGCCACCCCTTCCAAAAAAAAAACAACCCTCCATGCCCCCCTTTCCCCCCTCCCGCTTTTGCGCTGCCTTCATTTTGTAACCCGGGAAGGGGAGTCGTCCAACAAGTAAGGGCACCAGTTAAGGGCAAGCGGCGGCCTCACTCGCTGCTCCTGGGCATGTTCACATCTCTCACACGCTCCAATACAGAGAAGACCCCGCCGCGCAGGCTCCGGAGGCGCTAGCCAAGGGATGGGCTTTTCCAAGCCGGCAGGAAAGCGTCATGGGACAAGCTCGGAGGCGCCCCCGCAGTTTGCACCCAGCTGAGCACTCGCGCGCCTGCCTGCCCCCCCCACGCCCCGCAGATACTGCGCGGATCGGCGCGCGCCAGGCGCTGCACAGTTTTGCAGCGCAAATCTCCGAAGGGGGGGAGAGGAGATGATGACTACGATGATTGGATTTCCAGTTTGCAAACGTGCATTGAGATGGACAAGGCAGGAGTAGAGGGGAAGGAGGTGAGATGAACAAAATGAGAGGAGGGGGGCCAGGGAAGGAAGAAAGGAAAGGGGGAAGTCGTCTAGGAAGATCCCCCCTCCCTTAATCTCAGGCCCGTTCCACTCACCCATCCTTCTCCCTGCTCCAGATGCCAAACTTCACGCCTTTGGCTCCTGGGAAATCCGGACTCCAGTTTCCCACGCACGAGGGGAAGGAGGGGGGAGGGAGTAAAGCAGGAAGGGGCCGGATTAGCCCTTGGCCTCCCATTCCACCCACTGGCCTCTCTAGGAATCCGGAGTGAGCCCTCGTTTAAATGCAAAGAGATGTGGAAGGGGTTCTTTTCTCGCACCTCCTTTGTGGGGGGGCACTCCCCTCTCCGTTTCTCCTCTCTCACATGTATTCCTCCGTGACCGTTTCTTCCAGTCGCTGCCCTTCCATGCTAGGGAGGGAAGGAAGGAAGGAAGGAAGGAAGGAAGGAAGGAGAGCTGCACCGGATGGATTTCTGCCTGCCAGGCAGTTAATGAAGGGCACAGCAAAAACCCTGTCCATTTTTAAAAGGAGAGGTGGTCCTTGACATAGCGAGACTCTATCTTACATCCCACCCACAGATTTTTCTAGGAATCGAGTGGGCCCTCTTACAGTAGCCCATCAAAGTCTGATTCTGGTTCTTCGTGCCTTGTTCTTTCTTTCTCTTTCCCTGGCAGAGAGATCCCTGAGCAGTGGAAGTGTCTCCCTATCGCTATCACTTTCATGCTACCCCTGATGGGTTTCTGCCTGCTACAAGCTGTTAAGGGAGTACAGGAGCTCAGCCATTTTTGTTTCGAGTAGTAATGCTATGTCTTAGTCATCTAGGATTACTACCCATTTTTTTCTCCTGCAAAGGCCACTATACCTTTAAGAGGTGTGTGACAGGAGGAAACCCAACAGGTGAAGCTTTGCACCTACACTGATTGGCAGCAGTTCTCCGGGATTTCAGGCAGGACTCTCTTCCAGCCCTACCTGGAGATGCGATTGGGGATTGAACCTGGAACCTTCTGTGTGCAAAGCAGATGCTCTATTACTGAGCTACAACCCTTCATTGAATAAACCCAGAAAATATACACTGTCCACAGTAGATAACATAACTACTAAAAGCTAACAGCAGCAAGATTTCAAAGTTGACTTCAAAGGTTCGGCGTGACCACCACAGAAAATGCATTTTGCCCCGATTGTCGCCAGATGGATTTGTGCAGGCTGTGGGGCAGCGAGAAGGCATGCAGTGCTCACCTGGGTTTGCTTTGCTTCAGAAAGGAGGCTTACTTGTGGTGTTTTGTAATGTTTGTGTTTATTTACAAATATACAGGTTGAGCATAGATGGAGGCTCATGGATTAACGCTCGGAAGTCTGCTGCTGCTCACATCACGTCTGCCAGAGGAACGGCCTACACTTATGAGGCTTCCAAGGCAGGCCAACAAAAACTCCCTTCCCAGTCTGTTTGTTTATTAATATACGGTCACAGACCCATTCAAATAAAATAGTCAATAAAACGTCAGAATAGTTAAGATACGGAAATATCACAGTACAACATAAAAGAAATAGCAGCTAAAAGAGAAGAATCCTCTTGCGACTCCTTTGGGCAGAGAAGAGGAACTTAGCCACTGACTCTGTTGTAGACTTATTAACATCAGCTAGGAAATATTTCAAAAACCAGACCAATGGCCTGCCAGGAAAGTTCCTCATAACTGGGCCAAGTCACTGCCATTCACCACCAGTCACTGCCATTAACTATGTTGCTAAAATGATGGCAACAGGAATGCTTCTTAAAATAAATTTAAAAATAAAATAGGTCACATCATTTATTAAGAACATGTCTACGCAGCGCCTTCATCCAAATATGGAATCCTGCAAGTGTACATAAACATTCAGATATCGATACACTCTTCAAAACAATCAAAATTCAAAACAATATGAAAGCTGAGAAGCGAGAAACCAAAAACTGACATATTTCAGCGCTAATTGAAAGATAATTAAAAAAAAAACACTGGACGTCAAAGGGAACCCACCACAAGGGACATAGGAAGCTGCTTTATGCAGAGTCGGACCATTGGTCCATCTAGCTCAGTAATGTCTACACTGACTGGCAGCAGGCCTTCAGATTCTCAGCCCTACCTGGAGATGCCATTGGAGATTGAACTTGAGACCTTCTGCATACAAGGCAGATGCTCTGCCACTCAGCTGCGGCCCTTCCCCGAATGTGTGCTGAACATCAAATGGCTGCACCCACGGCAGATGACACGTAAGTGGGATGTCTTCTTGGCGACGTTGCCATTTGCCAATCGCCGTGGGACTTTTGTTATGGAAGACGCCTGTGCGTGAATTTGTTTTATGTGGGGAGATCGGTGCACCACGATCAACACACAATCTCGACAGAAAAAGGCTTTGATCCAATGGCATGGGTACCATGATGGTTGGAGGTCCTTTATCTGCTGCAGCCTTCATCCGCCTTCACAGCCGTTGTAACATACACATTGTTATCCTCCGCCTGTTCTGCCATTGAGGACTTTCTTGGATCGTTCTATGTCTGGTTCCTCTCCGTTGACCTTACCGCCGTGGGTGACCCTGCTGGGAGTACATGACTCCTGACAACGGCATCGGTCACAGGGTTCATTGGAACACGCAAGCCCACTCGCCACTACAAGGTGACGATCCAGCGAGGGGAAGTGGGATGTACAGGTAACAAAAAAGGCACTACTTCTGGCCAGGTGATGATATGTCAGTTGCAATTCCACTTTTAGCTTATCATGGAAAGTACAGCTGGTACAGCACAGTGGGAAGGACAGCCTGGCTGGGAGTCCAGAGTCTGTGAGTTCAAAGCCCTGCTCGTGTCTCCTGAGTGTAAAGGGCCAGCTAAAGATCACCCCACAGTGAGTGGCTCAGGGGTTACCTGCCCTGCCACCTGTGCAGCCGTGGGCAAGCTGCAGAGCCCCAAGGAGCCCAGTTGCCCCCCAGCTGGCAATTGCGGCAAAAGAAGGGGCTGTCTTGTGCAGCTGTGGCAAGCTGAGCAGGCCCTAGCCACCTGGGGAGGACTAGCCTCAGAGGGAGGCAATGGGAAACCCCCTCTGAACACTGCTTACCATGAACACCCTATTCATAGGGTCGCCATAAATCGGGATCGACTTGAAGGCAGTCCATTTCTACAATGATTGGATAGTGCAAGGAACCACTCACCTGGGAGCAGCTACTATTTGTTCTCTGTACAACAGAGGTGTTGAATCTCAAGTCAAGGAGGCAGAATGTGGCCCTCTGGACCTCTCTATTTGGCTCTTGGTACACTCCCCCAGATCACACCCTGCCTCTGCACCCTCCTTGAGTACTTTTGCCTGGCTGGAATTTGTTCCTGAACTGTGAGAACGCCTCTTGCTTGCCTAGACCGACAAAAGAAGGTCCTTAGTTCACGTATGGACTTTGCTCCCACAAGAGGCAGTGATGGCCACCGACTTGGACAGCTTTAAAAGAGGATTAAGCAATTATGTGGAGGACAAGGCTATCAGTGGCTGCTAGCCATGGTGGACGTGCTCTGTTTCCATCCTCAGGGGCCGTTTGCTGAATGTCATCAGAGGCTGGATGTCAGTTCCTGGGGATCACAAGTGGGGAGAGTGGCCTTGTGCTGAGGTCCTGCTTGCGGGCTTCTCATTGGGGCATCTGGCTGGCCACTGCGAGAACAGGATGCTGGACTAGATGGGCTGCCTTTGGCCTGATCCAGCAGGCTCATCTTAGGTGCTTATGGATGGAGAGATGCGAAGTGTGTGTGTGGAATAAGGACAGGTGAATCTCAGTTTCCTTGTCTCATTTTTCCAGTCTTAAGTGCAGATCTCCACATTTCTGTATCAGTTTGTCTATTCTTTTGTTGAAGGTCCTCCTGAAAGTTCATCAGCATTTTTCTTAGCCAACTAAGTTTAACTCAGAGTAGACCCATTGAAATGTACCTACATCAGTCATATCTATTAACTTAGTGAGAGCCAGTGTGGCGTAGTGATTAGAGCAGCCTTTCCCAACCAGCGTGCCTCCAGATGTTGTTGGACCACAACTCCCATCTTCCTGACCATTGGCAATGCTGGCTGAGGCTGATGGGAGTTGTGGTCGAACAACATCTGGAGGCACACTGGTTGGGAAAGGCTGGATTAGAGTGTTGGACTACGACCTGGGAGCAGGGTTTGAATCCCCACCCAGCCATGAAGCTCACTGGGTGACCTTGGGCCAGTCACTGCCTCTCAGCCTCAGAGGAAGTCAATGGTAAACCCCCTCTGAATACTGCTTACCATGAAAACCCTATTCATAGGGTCGCCATAAGTCGGAATCGACTTGAAGGCACTCCATTTCCATCCATTAACTTCGTGGGTCTGCTGGTAGGAGTAGCATTGGATACAGCCCATTTGTAATGCAATTTTTGCCTAATATACATGTTTTGCAAAGCAATTTCCCCCAATCTAATGCATTTTTGTTATGTTCACTAATTTTTATGCACTTTACCCTAGTATATTTTTGCACACTTTACTCGGCTGAAGAACCGCACTGCACAACTCACGGGTGTGAATTTCGAAGTATGGCTGCGTTCTAGTCCACATACTGTTTTGGAAAGTGTGAATTTGATAGATTTTCCTTTAAATGTGAACTGAATCAAATTTCTCTTCCATCCCTAGTGTTGAAAGCTCTTACTTTTTGCCAGGTTGGAATGCAACCTACCGTGAAAATCACATCCACTGCTCTGCTCATTTTTACATCTGGCCCCACCCATCAGTGGCACGCGGCCCCAGAAGGTTTCCCATGGAGAAATGCGACATTCTCCAAAAAATGGCTCTTTTATACCTAGCCAAGGGGGAAGGTTTAAAAATGGCTCTCGCATTCCAGAACAGTTTCTGGTCATTTCGTAGTCATTGTGGGGCCATCTAAATAGTGATCAACTACCCTCTTTTAACAAAAGAGGTATCTGTTGATAACAATCAGCGAATCTCTCAGAGAATACCCCAAGTTAGGCCTGCCCAAACTGGTCAGTGACCAAAGAATTCTGATTAAATGGGGGGGGAGATATGGAATGGTATGGAGTATCCAGGGAATGGTTATGGCTAAAGCATTGGTGGTGGGAGCACTTCATGCTGCAATATTTTGTGGCAGGTCGTGACTTCATGGTTGACTTCTGTTGATAGATCCTTAGAAAGCTACCTTATTCTGAGTCAGACCATTGGTCCATCAGCTCTCTGAGGTTTTGGGCAGGGGGCTCTTCCATTCCTTCCTGGAGATGGCAGGGATTGAACTTGGGACCTTCTGCATGCAAAGTAGATGCTCTAATCACTGAGCTATGGCCCTTCTCCTCCTGAGCTTCATCTCCTTTTAAAATCATCTAAAGCCTGTGACCACTACTACATTTTGTGGTAATGAAGTCCGTAAGCGAATTATTCATTTTGACATGCGCTATACTCAACAGGAAGCAATAAAAGGGAGAAAGCTTTCAATTAAAGCTACAGCAGCCCTGAAAAGGCCTCAGTATGCTTTGCATGCCAACATTGGACAAATATCATATTTTAATAGTTGGATTGGTTTTATGGGCTGCCCAGTGAACTTATATTATGGAGTGGCTATATAAATTTACCTGTTAATTATAATGCTACAATTGCTTTTTAATTTCTTCTTTTAATCATCACAATTTGGGTCTGGAGGAAAAAACATGGGAGGACAACACAGAAGATACTGGAATGTAGTGGGTTGGCAGTGGGACCATTTGGATGTTCTGTAAGAAATGAGAAGACAAAATATGGCAATTCCATACAGCTCTTGCTGTTTATTTCTTTAAATGGGTCTCAGACTGCTGCAATATTTGCATGCTTATTTCTAGCACTAGAAGCAACTATTCAAACAGAAACTTTACATTTCTTGTGAAATCCTAGGCATGTTCTATAGTGTTCTACATTCTAAACATTATCAATTTCTTTCTAAATGCATTCTTTGGTGAGTAACAAGGTTTGAGCTGTTAAGGAAGCTTTTCCCACAGTCCAAGCATTTGAATGGTCTCTCCCCTGTGTGGATTCTCTCATGCGCCATAAGGCAGGTACGCCCACGGAACGTTTTCGGACATACTGAGCAGTTATATGGCCGTTCTCCTGTGTGGACTCTCTGATGTGTGACAAGGTGTGCTTTATAACTGAACGCTTTCCCACATTCCAAGCATTTAAATGGCCTCTCCCCCGTGTGGACCCTCTTGTGTGTACTAAGGCGTGAGCTAACACTAAAGCTTTTTCCACACTCAAGACATTTGTATGGCTTCTCACCCGTGTGGATTCTCTCATGACTAACAACCTCGGAGCTGCGGCAGAACCTTTTACCACAGAAGGAGCATTTGTATGGCTTGTCTCCCGCATGGGCTCTCTCGTGGATGATGAGGTCTGTGCTTGAACAAAACCTTTTCCCACACTCCCAACACTGGAACGGCCTCTCCCCTGTATGGATTTTCTGATGTTTCTTAAGGCGCGAGCTCACGCTGAAGCTTTTCCCACATTCAGAGCATTTGTACTGCCTCTCCCCCAAGTGCATCTTCTGGTGGTTAACAAGGTCCCGTCTTTGGCAGAAGCTCTTGCTGCATTCGGAACACTGGTACGGTTTGTCTCCCTTATGGGTCCTATAGTGAGCAAAAAGGACTGAGGGGTCACTAAAGCTCAGCCCACAGACTGAGCACTGGCAAGGTTTTTCCCCTGTATGGATTCTCTGGTGGATCATCAAGCTGGCTTTCTGGCAGAATCTCATCCCACAGCCTAAGCATTCATATGGCTTTTCGCCTGTGTGTGTCCTGTAATGCCTCTTGAGGGCTGAGCTGACTGTGAAGCTCTTCCCACAATGTGAACATTGGTGCGGCTTCTCCCCTGTGTGGGTCCTCTTGTGAGCACTGAGGCTGGAGCTCACGCTGAAGCTCTTCCCACAGTCTGAACATTGATACGGCTTCTCCCCTGTGTGGGTTCTCTCATGTGCAATGAGGCCTGATCTCACACCAAAGCTTTTTCCGCAGGCCAAACATTTATACCGTTTCTCCACCATGTTGGTTCCCTGAGGTCTGTTAAGGCTCAGACTCATAGGGAAAGCCTGCCCATACTCAGAGCTTGTCTCACCATTCTGACCCTTTTGGATGACCCATTCAGCTGTGGACTCTCCAAGGTCACTCATATAAGGAGCAAGATCATTGGCAATTTTCTCCAGGTGAGTTTCTTGCCCCCGTAGCAGGTTCTGTTGGATCTGAGGGGCTTCTGTCTGCTCACAACACTGGGCAAGAACTTTCTCTGCAATTCCTGAGGCCGTTTCTGCATGCTGAGATCTTTCTGGCTGTAAATCTTCTACCAGTACCTTCACCGTTCGCCTTCCCTCTGCTGAAACGAATATAACCTTGTTACATCAAGCAAGTTTAGAGTTTGCACAAATGTATTTATTTATTGAAAATATTTCTATTCTCTTACTTCAGTCACAAGGTATCTCACAGCAACTTATGAGGGAGCCCAAGGCAAGCATTCTCTATGGGGAGTTTTCAGACCAGATTTTGTGTCCCGGGGGTGGGGGGAGGAGGAAAGGGGAGCAATCCGATGGCAGATCTGGGAACACTTGCTCCTAGTGCCTGCTAGCCTTTTCTCTCAAAAGCCTCTGGGAGCAATCCTCTGATGAGAGCTTCTTGGTAGGAAAAAAAAAAGCATTTCCCCCTAGAATCCTTCATCAGAGATTTTATTTATTTATTATTTGATTTATATTCCGCCCTTCCTCCCAGCAGGAGCCCAGGGTGGCACACAGAAGCGCTAAAAACACTTTAACACATCATAAAAACAGACTTTAAAATACATTAAAACAAAACAATGTTAACAACATTTTTTTAAAAAAAGCTTTAAAAACATCTTTTAAAAACGGTTAAAAACATTATTAAAAAAACATATTAACAAGCAATTCTAACACAGATGTAGACTGGGATAGGTCTCGGCTTGTTGAAAGAGGAAAGCCTTCAAAAGGCGCTGAAAAGATAGCAGAGATGGCACCTGCCTAATATTCAAAGGGAGGGAATTCCACAGGGTAGGTGCCGCCACACTAAAGGTCCACTTCCTATGTTGTGCAGAACGGACCTCCTGATAAGATGGTATCTGCAGGAGGCCCTCACCTGCAGAGCGCAGTGATCGACTGGGCATATAAGGGGTAAGACGGTCTTTCAGGTATCCTGGTCCTGAGCTGTATAGGGCTTTGTACACCAAAACTAGAACCTTGAATTTGAGATGTCATGATCCGGCAGTGATCATGACACAGAGTTGAAGGCAGCAGAGTCTCCAGGTAAAGGAGCTGGACCAGGGTCAGGGCTCTGAGCCTGTCATTTTACTGTATTACAATTTGAATTCTATGGAGTGTAAATTGTAATGCAATAAAATACAATATAAGAAATACAAGCAGCAAGAAAAATTAACTTAAAAACCATACAGCTTCGAGCACAACAAGTTACAATTGCTACAAAGGAGAAAAAAATCATTAAGCGATCCGCCAAGACCATCAGTCCTTTTCAAGTGGTCCGCAGGGGGAAAAAGTTTGGGAAGCACTGCTCTAGACGATTCAGCTGTCATCCTGGCTTCTGCCGCACAGCAGATCCACATAAAATGTTTCAGCCCATCATCCTTCCCTCTAACAGCAAACGCAGAGCTTGGAAAAGTTACTTTTTTTGAACTACAACTGTCATCAGCCCAATCCAGTGGCCATGCTGGCTGGGGCTGATGGGAGTTGTAGTTCAAAAAAGTAACTTTTCCAAGCTCTGACAAACATAGGTGGAGAGTGCCAACAAAAGATGGCGAGAAATGAGAAGGTAGCATCAGCACGCTCAGAGGAACTGCAAGGCTTGCAGAAGCACATCAAAATGCAGGAGGGGGAAAAGAGAAAACCCAGCCCTCCAAACAGCCCAATGGAGACCGAGCATGCTCAGTAGCCACAGGATGCTGAGCATCAATTGGAAGAGAAAAATGGAACAGCTCTAGCCTCCTGGCTGGCCCTGGGGCTATGGGAGGGTGTTCTGTGGACTCCTCTCAGTCAGGCTCCTTCATCCGGAGACTCTGCCGCCTCTGGAACTACGTTGTGATCACTGCTGGGTCATGAAAACTCTGATGAAGGATTCTAGGGGGAAATGCAATTTTTTCCCTACCAAGAAGCCCTCATCAGAGGTTTGCTCCCAGGGGCTTTGGGAAGCAAGAACAAGCAGGCGCTAGGAGCAGGTCCCCTGGTCATGCCCACTTGAACACTTCACTCAGCAGAACAGGCACTGTTGCAGGTGCCACATAACGCTCATTCCGCACTCGTAAGGAATCGTTCTTTCAGCACCTCCTCTTTGGAACTCCCTGCCGGCTGACATCAGGCAGGCGCCTCTGCTGTATTCCTGTCAGGGCCTGCTCAAAGCTTTTTTGTTTAGGCAAGTTTGGGAAGCCCTGATCTAAAGATTAGGGACTGGGGGGGGGGGAGAAATTCAATTTGCATTTAATGGTGAAGCTATCAAATTCACACTTTCCGACAGATACCAGATAGCCCACTTTTCTGTGTTACCACTGTTAGCTCTGGCCATGATGTGCGTATGGCAAACAAAGTGGCCAACGTTGTTAGGTGGGATAGAGTTTGCCATTGGATGTTCTGTACACGGCTGGCGTCTAAGGAGAGAGCATATGCTGGGGAGGGGGGATTGGCTTCAGTTCGCATTTAAAGGCGGGCCTCCCAAATTCATACTTTCCAAAGCAACATGTGAGCTGAAACACAGGCATCGTCCAAACTTATTTCTTCAAATTTCACAGTGCAGCTCTCCAGCCAAGTAATGTGTACACATTCACAGCAGTGCAGTATGCATAAAAATGCACGTTAGTGGAAATAACCTAAAATGCATTATATTAGGTAAACAAATACATATTAGGGAAAATATGCTTTGCAGAAACGTCATCAGTCAATATTGCTTAAAAATGTGTGTATTAGGGGCAGGATTGATAGACAAATGGTCAAGGTATACTAAATCTCTTTGAATGAGTTCAAATCTCTGATGAACTGCATCCTCTAGGACCTAAAGTATTGAAGTAACTGGCTGAAGAACTCTCGGAACCACTGTTTGTTATTTTTGTGAAGTCGTGGCGGATGGGTAAAGTGTCGGATGACTGGAGGAGGGCTAATTTTGTCCCCATCTTCAAAAAGGGCAAAAAGGAGGAACCTGGGAACTACAGACCAGTCAGCCTGACATCAGTCCCTGGGAAAATTCTGGAGCAGATTATAAAGCGATCAATCTTGAAAACAATGCAGTGATTACTAGGGACCAACATGGATTCATCAAGAACAAATCCTGCCAGACTAATCTTATCTCATTTTTTGATCAGGTAACCTCCCTTATAGACTGTGGGAATGCTGTGGACGTAATATATCTTGACTTCAGCAAAGCTTTTGACAAAGTGCCCCATGATATTCTGATTAGCAAGCTAGCTAAATGTGGGCTGGATGGAACAACTATCAGGTGGATCCACAGCTGGCTACAGAATCGTACTCAAAGAGTGCTTATCAATGGTCCCTTCTCAAACTGGGGGTAGGTAGGGAGCGGGGTACCACAGGGCTCAGTCCTGTGCTTAGTGCTCTTCAAGATTGTTATTAATGACTTGGATGAGGAGGTGCACGGAATGTTTATCAAATTTACAGGTGATACAAAAGTAGGCGGGACAGCTAATACCTTGAAAGACAGAAACAAAATTCAAAGGATCTTGAAAGGTTGGAGCATGGGTTGAAAACAACAATGAAATTTAAAGGGATAAGTGTAAAGTTCTACACCTAGGAAAAAGAAACCAAATGCACAGTTACAAGATGGGGGATACTTGGCTCAGCAATACTACATGGAAGAAGGATCTTGGGATTGTTGTTGATCACAAGCTGAATATGAGCTAACAGTGTGATATGGCTGCAAAAAAGGCAAGTGCTATTTTAGGCTGCATTAACAGAATTATAGTTTTCAAATCAGTATTGGTTTCCCTCTATTCAACACCGGTTAGGCCTCATCTTGAGTACTGTGTCCACTTCTGGACACCACACTTTAAGAAGGATGCGGACCAACTGGAACAGGTTCAGAGGAGGGCAACAAGGATGATCATGGGACTGGAAACAAATGCCTATAAGGACAGACTGAAAGAAATGGGCATGTTTAGCCTTGAGAAGTGGAGACTGAGGAGAGATATGATAGCACTCTTCAAGTACTTGAAGGGTTGCCACACAGAGGTGGGCCGGGATCTCTTCTTGATTGTCCCAGAGTGCAGGACACAGAATAATGGGCTCAAGTAACAGGAAGCCAGATTTCGACTGGACATTAGGAAAAACCTCCTAACTGTTAGAGCGGTATGACCATGGACCCAATTACTTAGGGAGGTGGTGGGCTCTCCAACACTGGGTGCCTTCAAGAGGCAGGTGGACAGCCACCTGTCAGGTATGCTTTAACTGGGATACCTGCATTGAGCAGGGGGTTGGACTCGATGGCCTCATAGGCCCCTTCCAATTCTGTGATTCTATGATATTAGGAGAAATTTGCACTAAAATGCTCATGAATTTTCATGAGGACTTTTATAAAAACAACAAACTCATGTGGAAATGTGGGGAACTGAACTGAAGATTGAAACAATGAGAAACAGAGAGGAAGCAAGAATGGACAGATGTGCCCATCCCTGCAAAAGGTTCAGATTTCACCAGCTCTTTACTCGGACACACCGCATACAGGGATTGGGGAGCCCAGTCCTTATTTGGAAAAGCCCCTTATTTGGGGAGCCTAGTCCTGATGCTTATTGAGACGGGAGACTCCATGACTCACAGAGGCACATCCAAGAACGGAGGCAAGAGCCCTCCTTACCTCCCATGCCATCATCCTCGCCAGCCTCCTGCTTGACAAAAGAGGCCTCCAGCCCCATTTCTGATGGAACCTGATCTTCCTCGGCAGGGTTCACTTCCTCCTCTGGGAACAGCTAAAAGATTATGGTGCAGGAACACGTCAGCAGTGGTCACCTTTAGGGAGCAGCACATTTGGCCCCCTTAGATTCCCTCACTGAACCCAGCACAGACTCCTTGCCTTTGCAGTTCTCTATGGTCTTGTCCCAACCCTTCACTTTCCACTCTTCTATCTCTATCAACCCCAGTCGATAGCCTTTGATCCCCCAGAGCCCTTTCCTCCTTCGTTCTCCCTTCCACGTGGAACTGCCTCCTTGAATGTGTATGTGGTGCCACCTCCCTCCCGCCCTTCAACTCTCTCCTCAAAACCCACCTGGTCTGCAGGGTCTTTGGCTTATTCTCCCCTTTGCAGCACAATCCCCAAAGCGTGCTTATTTGAAAGTAAGCCCCACTCTTGAAGCTCACTCTCACACACTCACACTCTCACACTCTCTCACACTCTCTCACAGAGAGAGAGAGAGAGAGAGAGAGAGAGAGAGAGAGAGAGAGAGAGAGAGAGAGAGAGAGACGGAATGCCTCTTCCTTTCATGAAGGAAAGAATGCCTCTTCTAACACCATCTCTCTCTCTCATGCGCATACACATACACTGCCACACATGCACAAAGAGGATGGAATGCCTCTTTCTTTCACAAAGGAGAGAATGCCTCTTCTAACACCATCTAACACATATTCTCTCTCTCTCTCTCTCTCTCTCTCTCTCTCATGCGCATACACACACATGCCCACACACACACACACACACACACACACAGAGGATGGAATGCCTCTTTCTTTCACACAGGAGAGAATGCCTCTTCTAACACCCTGTCATTGGAAGAAAATCTTACTTCTTGTCCAATGAATGGATCCCTGGCCCACCCAGGATTATCCAGATGGGACCTTCTCACCTGACCCTTCCGCCTCTTGGCCTTTTGTCGCTTCTGCAGGAAATCCTCAACCAGGGCCACCGCCTGGAAGCAGTTACCTGGGCTATATTCTCTCACCCAGCTCTGGATCTCTAGCGGCAAGATCGCCAGGTATTGCTCCAGGATCAGCAGCTCCAGGATCTGCTCTTTCGTGCGTCGCTCTGGCTTCAGCCACTGACAGCAAAGATGGCGAAGCCGCCTGCAAGCCTCTCGGGGCCCCTCAGCCTCCTGGTAAAGGAACTCCCTGAAGCGTTGACGCTGTGCTTCCCGTCTTAGGAAGCCCTTCCCTGGTGCTTCTGCCTCCATATCCCCACTGGCTTCTGCTCTGCAGATCTGTGGAGATTCCTTGCGGAGGGTTGGGGGGAACTGAATCACCCCTGCATGTTCAGGGTGCAAGCTGTTGCTAACTGCTCCCTTGAAGGAGGCCAGGGATCCAGTTTCTTCATCCCATGACTTGAGCAGATACCGGTGCGCTGGATTCCACTGCATGAGTTGCCCCTGGATCTTCTTTGGCTCTTTCTCCCACAGCCAAGGCAGCTCCTTCTCTTTCTCCTTTATGGTTCTCTGTAGAGAGTTGTGCATCGAGATTTTGCCAGGGTCTCCCAAGACATTTCTTCTTCTTCCTCGGAGGCCCTCAGGAAACTTCTGCTCCATTTTCCGTCTGGGTTGCGGCAGGGCTGGATCTAGTTTGGTCTGGAAAGGAGGAGCAAAAAATGTCTTTCCCACCGCTACCACCACTCTCGCTCTGCAGGGTTTTTAGCAGGAGGAGCCCATGGCGCTGAAGATGCTTGTTTAAAGATGGCTCAGGTCTATCAGGAAAGTGAGATAGGAGATGGAGAGAGGCCTGTTACAAAGAGCTACAGATCAACAATGAGTTTGTGATGTCATACAGAACTCTCCCTTAAGGTAGTTCTATTAAAAAGGAGGAAGGATCTACTACTATTTCTGATGTCCAAGCTGAGAGTGCCGTTGCTTACACAGCCAAAGACGGCACCATCCACACACAGGAAGGTGGTATCGGCAGGCTTGGGGGAACCCCAACGTTTGCAGATTTTTTTTTTTTTTTTAAAAACCTGATAGGGGGAGGAGAACCCACATCCCAATGAAGATTGAGCATGCTCTGTGGCCATGGGATGCTGACTGGCTATTGGGAGGGGGAATGGAAAACCGGGGAGATGGAATGGGAGTATCCTAAAAAAGGGCATAACTGGCCAGAACCCTGAGAAGGAGCCCTTGATGTTACAATATTTGGTTCCCGGTCCCAGTTGTCTAACAACACTGTTTCTGTTGCTGGAGGTTTACCTCTGAGCACCAGTTGCTGAGGAGTAACACTGGGAACATTGGAAAATGTCTTATACCAATTTGGACTATTTGGGGGAGTGGGGAGTGAATGGAATGGAGTAGCCTGGGAATGGGCATGGCTAGAGCCTGGATAGTGAGAGCAGTTCACACTGAAACATTTTGGGGCCAGGTCTTGAGTCTTGACTTATCATGGCTGATTTCTGATGATAGATCCATAGGAAGCTGCTTTATACCGAGTCAGAGCATTGGTCAACACTGACTGGCAACAGGGTTTCAGGCAGGGGACATTCCCAGCCCTACCTGGAGATTGCAAGGATTGAACCTGGGACTTTCTGCATTCAGAGCAGGCCCTCTCCCTCTGAGCTACAGCCCTTCATCAGCAGGAACAACAGTGGGAGAGGCCTCTTGCACTCATGCCCTGCTTGTGGGCTTCTCAAGCCTATTGGCTTGGGAACAGTGGGAAGCAGGAGGGTCCCTTGGCAGGCCTGGCGCCAGTGGGTGGGCAGGTTGGGCACTGGCCAAGGGCCCCTACAGCTTACAGGGGCCCCTGCGGTTGAGGCTGGGTGGTGCTAGCATTGATCTAAGCTTAATGGACAATATAAAAACTGACAAATCACCGGGCCCGGATGGCATCCACCCGAGAGTTCTCAAAGAACTCAAAGGTGAAATTGCTGATCTGCTAACTAAAATATGTAACTTGTCCCTCGGGTCCTCCTCCGTGCCTGAGGACTGGAAAGTGGCAAATGTAATGCCAATCTTCAAAAAGGGATCCAGAGGGGATCCCAGAAATTACAGGCCAGTTAGCTTAACTTCTGTCCCTGGAAAACTGGTAGAAAGTATTATTAAAGCTAGATTAACTAAGCACATAGAAGAACAAGCCTTGCTGAAGCAGAGCCAGCATGGCTTCTGCAAGGGAAAGTCCTGTCTCAGTAACCTATTAGAATTCTTTGAGAGTGTCAACAAGCATATAGATAGAGGTGATCCAGTGGACATAGTGTACTTAGACTTTCAAAAAGCGTTTGACAAGGTACCTCACCAAAGGCTTCTGAGGAAGCTTAGCAGTCATGGAATAAGAGGAGAGGTCCTCTTGTGGATAAGGAATTGGTTAAGAAGCAGAAAGCAGAGAGTAGGAATAAACGGACAGTTCTCCCAATGGAGGGCTGTAGAAAGTGGAGTCCCTCAAGGATCGGTATTGGGACCTGTACTTTTCAACTTGTTCATTAATGACCTAGAATTAGGAGTGAGCAGTGAAGTGGCCAAGTTTGCTGACGACACTAAATTGTTCAGGGTTGTTAAAACAAAAAGGGATTGCGAAGAGCTCCAAAAAGATCTCTCCAAACTGAGTGAATGGGCGGAAAAATGGCAAATGCAATTCAATATAAAGAAGTGTAAAATTATGCATATTGGAGCAAAAAATCTTAATTTCACATATACGCTCATGGGGTCTGAACTGGCGGTGACCGACCAGGAGAGAGACCTCGGGGTTGTGGTGGACAGCACGATGAAAATGTCGACCCAGTGTGCGGCAGCTGTGAAAAAGGCAAATTCCATGCTAGGGATAATTAGGAAAGGTATTGAAAATAAAACAGCCGATATCATAATGCCATTGTATAAATCTATGGTGCGGCCACATTTGGAATACTGTGTACAGTTCTGGTTGCCTCATCTCAGAAAGGATATTATAGAGTTGGAAAAGGTTCAGAAGAGGGCAACCAGAATGATCAAGGGGATGGAGCGACTCCCTTACGAGGAAAGGTTGCAGCATTTGGGGCTTTTTAGTTTAGAGAAAAGGCGGGTCAGAGGAGACATGATAGAAGTGTATAAAATTATGCATGGCATTGAGAAAGTGGATAGAGAAAAGTTCTTCTCCCTCTCTCATAATACTAGAACTCGTGGACATTCAAAGAAGCTGAATGTTGGAAGATTCAGGACAGACAAAAGGAAGTACTTCTTTACTCAGCGCATAGTTAAACTATGGAATTTGCTC
This sequence comes from Rhineura floridana, assembly GCF_030035675.1. Classification (NCBI taxonomy): domain Eukaryota; kingdom Metazoa; phylum Chordata; class Lepidosauria; order Squamata; family Rhineuridae; genus Rhineura; species Rhineura floridana. The sequence continues at coordinate 207,242,307 of NC_084482.1, forward strand.
CCACAAGATGCAGTAATGGCCACCAGCTTGGATGGCTTTAAAAGAAGATTAGACAAATTCATGGAGGACAGGGCTATCAATGGCTACTAGCCATGATGGCTGTGCTCTGCCACCCTAGTCAGAGGCAGCATGCTTCTGAAAACCAGTTGCCGGAAGCCTCAGGAGGAGAGAGTGTTCTTGCACTTGGGTCCTGCTTGCAGGCTTCCCCCGGGCACCTGGTTGGCCACTGTGAGAACAGGATGCTGGACTAGATGGGCCACTGGCCTGATCCAGCAGGCTCTTCTTATGTTCTTATGTTCTTATCTGTGCTAGCATTGGGCACCGTGAGCCAATGCTGGCATGGATCGTGGAGTGGGAGCCACCTTCCTGGGCAACCCCTACCCCCTGCTGCCGGCACAGGCTTGCCACACTGCTTCCTGCGTTGCTGCATTTCCACATCAGAGTGTGTATGCTTGCTAGCACCCAGAATGGCAGCAGGGGCATAAACACCCCCCCACCACCATCTTGAGTGATGGCAGGAGTGCACACACATTGTGCTAACATGCTGACATGGTTGAGGCTATTTAAGCCCGTGGTGGTGGTGGTAGTTCCACTGCATCGCTGCCACCTTTGGGGTCTGCTGCAGTCTGGCGCTGGTCCCTTGTCAGGGCTTGTCCCTTGGCAGGCCTCTCATTTAGTTCTTAGGCCTTATAAGTGAATGGAGCAAGATGTCCATTTAAAAAATGCTATGTGGGAGGTGGCAAGCCATCTTCCTGACATGTTTTATTTCTGTTTGTGGATTTTTATTCTTCCAGGGTCTTTCTTTCTTTCAATGAGGGAAAGAACCACAATGTGGGGAAAATGGAGACTAAAAGGCCTCTGGGCTGTAGTTGGGGACTGACATAGTTGGGTGTCCGATTTCCTGCCTCTTGAGAAAAACTGTGGGATGGTTGCTAGGCAGCAGGATTAAGTTAATGGCATTTCAGTTCAGATGGGCCCACTCAGGGGTTAGCATTGCCAGCTGAGCAAGAGATAGACACCCCACTAATGCTAAAATGAATATTTGGGGGGGAGAGGTTAAAAAGGCAGCACAGAAACAGTTTAAATAAAGTTTGCACTTATTTCCCCCGTTTTCTGAAAAAGGAGCTCAAGATGACATACTTAATTCTCCCTTTCCCCATTTTATCCTCATAACAGCCCTGCAAGGTAGACCAGGCTGAGAGCCAGTGAATGGCCCAAGCTCACCCAGGGAGCTTCATGTCTGGGTGGGGTCTTAGTCCAACACTCTAACCACTACACCACACAATTTGGCTTCTAGCAACTCTTTTAAATCTAATTTAAGAACTTTTATGTCATGAGCAGCTTACAAAAGACAATGAAACTGTAAAGCAAATGTTTAAAATAACAAATTAAACAATCCAATTACAACAATGCACCTTAAAATGTAGCCTCAGGATTCATCTTTGCAAGATTTTACCTGCCAAGCTTACTTGTGTGTACGGCCAATTCAGGTTGCTCAACTATAGTTGATTGGGAGGTCTTGCGGAACAAACTCGCTTTCCCCCAAAGCCTGGACTTTTTGAGAACTTTTTGGGAAAATGCATTGGTTAAGTGTGGCATGACACTTGCTTTGACACAGGGCTGTCTAACCTCCCTGCAAACACATCAGGATGAATGCTCATTAATTAGTCAATGTTATCTAATCTCCCTGCAAACACATCAGAATGAATGCTCAATAAACAGGCTGTCTGGAAGTGACCCTGTAGACTTTATTGAGCATTCATTCTGCTTTGTGTGGAGGGAGGTTATACAACAATGAGCAGTCATCCTGCATTCATCCTGATTTGCTGGTAGGATGTTTACCCTTCTTCCCATTAATCATTTGTTCATCTCACTTTTCAGTGTATTACCTTGTCATATTCCTAGCGACAAGAAGTCTGCTTTTTTAAAAAGCGGATTTATTGTGCTTGGGTGACAGAGCGCTTCGACTCGCTTTAATCACACAAATGTAAATTTCCCAGTGTGTGCTCAGATCCCTCCTGCAAAACACTGAGTCTGGAGGTGATGCCACCGGGCCGCAAGCAAATAGCAGCAGGTGTGCCTGCTGAAGAACACCTTCATCTCCAGAGATGTTTTGCAGCAAACCCACTTGGATTTGGTTTGGCTTGCGCACACTATTTCAGAGAGAGAAAAGATGCACCCACATACCCCCCCCCAAGATTATGGAACCCTACAGGGAAGATGCCAGGATTTGGGACAACGCTGCAAATAAGCCCATCTTGCCTGCTGTTAAGACCAGCTGCATAAGCAACCCCCTCATCCCAATTCCTTTGCATTTAGAGCTGCAAGACAGAGGGGAGGGGTGGGTCTTACCTCCCCTCCTGTTTCCTCCGAAATCCTCCTCAGTTCTTAGCCTCTCCTGCTTTGCAAGTTCATCTACCTTCTTCCTGGAGCAGCATCGCTCCTCTCATCTGTGCAAGGCTCCCTCACCTTTCAGGCGTCCAACTCCAAATGTTCCTCTATGGCTGATCATGCAAGGAGATTCAAGTGTAATTCAATCTCCCTCTCCTCCCTCCCTCCTTCCTTAAACACTACAGCTCTTCACACTCCTGTTCACATTTTCCTTGGCTTCTCTAGGAATCAGAGCTTTGTCCATTTAACCCTGAGAAGCTCACTGTGGAAAAGCAAGGGGGGGGGGGAAGGGCTCCATTACACTCTCTCCCCCAGGAACATTTCTTTATACTCTTTCTATAAGACATTTCTATACCGCTGAATCATTTGCATTCCAATGCAGCGTTCGTCCATACATTTTAATTGCTTTAATGCCTGATCCCCGCCCTTTTTCTTTAACATGGGGTGAGGAACCTTTTTCACCAAGGGCCGCATTCCCATCTGGGGTCCCTTCCGGGGGCCAGAGGCAACAGTGGATGGAGCACTGAATGTTATTCTTTTTTAAAACTTTTGTATAGTAGACTAGTTTACTCCCTCCCTCCCTCCCTATCTAAGGGGCAGAGCAGCTGCTTTGCACGCAGAAGGTCCTGGGTTCAATTCCCAATGGCATCTCCAGGTAGGGCTGGGCATGTCCTCTGCCTGAAACCTTGGAGAGCTGCTGCCAGTCAGTGTTGACCAATAGCGAACTAGTTGGACCAATGGTCTGGCTGTCTGGAGAAGGCAGCTTCCTCTGTCCCTATAGAAGGGCCCAGTCTAGCCAGGCAAGGAAGGTGCAAAGCAGGGCTGCTGCAGAGTGAAGATGATTTAGCTGAGAAGGTACAACCTGGCCTATCCGGTTGCTATTACCTAGGAATCTCAGCAGCGGTGGCTGGTGGCTCTTTGTCCGCTGGGCAGCGGAATCCGCTCCGGGTTTTAGTCTGAACTTTCAAGGAGCAAGCACTACGGACAGCTCCTTGGAAGTTCAGGGCTAAAACGCAGAGCCAATTCCACTGACATGGAGCCACCAGCCGCCACTGACTCTCAGCATTTCACCATTTGCAGAGCAATCTGAACCACAGCCAGGCCGTAATGAGGCAAGGCGTGACGGCGTTGAAGCCACAACCTGGTTAGTCATGCTGTTCCGGGTGGCCGGGGGCATCCTCAACACCCTGCTCACTGCACTGTGTCAGTCGGGAGGTGCCACAGTAGTGATCAGGCCCAGGTCAAGCCCAGCTGTCAGACCCCTACTCTGGGTCTGGTCTCGTAACGGATCTCTCACCCTGGCCCCAGCACAGGTCTCTCACGATCCCACTACTAGGCACCACCACCTGACACTCTGTAATGCAATACTGCCCTGAGACTGTGCCTTAGTCTCCTCCACAGATTGCTACGTAGTGTCTGGGTGCACTTACAGGCCACAACCCCCCTGTATCTTTCTGCCTTTAAAGATTACAGCCCTGGGTTGCTTTGGATACCTGCTGCTGTTACATTATCCCTTCACCGCTGCCACCATTGATACCGTTCCCAGCTTTGGTATTTGGTCTGCCCACCCTTCTGGTCTGTAATATCCCAGCCAAGGATCAGGCGTTAAACCAAAACTATTTATTTAATAACACAAGGAATAAACAAGATTACTTTAAGTTCAGTCAACATGTATGTGGTTACATATAATAGTTTTTCTCTTTATACATCTTAGTCCTAAAACCTGCCTCACTACCCGCCTAAACACAAATCCACCCCTCCAAAACCCAGAACCAACAACCAACCAACAACTCTCCAACTGTCATCTTCTCATTTATACCTTCAACCACCCAGACACTCAGCCAATCACAGCTCAGCATTCTTCAACATTCCAACCCATGTACTCCCTCCTCTCACGCACTCTACTTACCACATTTACCCTACAAAACCGACACTTACCATAATTACTGTACAACATTTATGGGGCATCACACCAACATCTTCTTGAGATGATAGTGGGGCCAGATTGGGATCCAATGGATTACGGACTGGCTCAACCCCTCCTATTTTGGGGCTTTTAGCAAGCTCTTTCTCCTCATCCACACTTTTGATGGAGGCCAGCAGAGGATAGAGCTATCAATGGCTATTAGCCACAGCAGCTATGCTCTCCCTCCACTGTCGGAAGCAGTATGTCTCTGAATACCAGTTGCTGGAAATCACAGTTGGGGAGAACGCTGTTCCACTTGGGTCCTGCTTGGGGGCTTTCCAAAAGCATCTAGTTGGCCACTATGTGCTAGTTAGACAAGATGGGCAACTGGCCTGATTCCAGCAGGCATTTCTTAAATTCTTATGATTATTGTTGTTATATGCCTTCAAGTCGATTACGACTTATGGCAACCCTATGAATCTTTTTTTTAAATATATATATTCCTAGGGTTTTCATCTTAAGAGGTATTCAGAGGTGGTTTCTATTGCCTTTCTCTAGGCTTATGGCACCCGGTATTCCCTGGTGGTCTCCCATCCAAGTACTAACCAGGCCTGACCCTGCTTAGCTTCCAAGATCAGACGTGTTCAGGGTAGTGTGGCTGTAGGCCTTATGATTACAGCAGGTTTCAAATGCCTTTTGGAAAGCTCACAAGCAAAACATTCCCCTGTCAGTGGCTCCATGTCAGTGGGGCAGTGGAATCTGCTCCAGGTTTTACTCTAAACTAAAGCTGTACTTGAAAGAGCAGTCCTTGAAAGTTCGGACTAAAACTCAGAGGGAATTCTACTGCCGAACTGACTCGCAGCCACCAGTCCTTGCCTGTTGCGCTGCCCTAGACAGGGATTCAGAGGCATGGCACCACTGATCCTGGAGGCAGATAGCCATTAATAGCCTTGCCCTCCTCCTCCGTAAATTTGCCTAATCCTCGTTTAAAGCCATCCAAAATGGCGGCCATCATTACATCTTGGTTGCTTGCACCTGATAGTTTAGGGTGGATTCATGCATGCAGGTTTTTCACAGTGCCCCCCCCATCTGCACTAAAGCAGTATCATGCCACTTTCAACAGTTCTGGCTTCCCTCCAAGGATCCTGTAGTTTGTGAAGGATACTAAGAGGAGACCCTTATTCCCTCACTACAGTTATCAGAGTTCCCTGGGAAGAGGGATTGATTGTTAGAGAGAGCCAGTGGGGTGTAGTGGTTAGAGTGTTGGACTAGGACCTGGGAGACCAAGGCTTGAATCCCCACTCAGCCATAAAGCTTCCTGAATGATCTTGGGCCACTCACTGCCTCTCAGCCTAACCTACCTCACAGGGATATTGTGGGGGTTAAACGAGGAGGGGGAGAACCATGTATGCCTCCTTGAGCTGCTTGGACGAAAGGTGGGCTATAAATGCAATAAATAAACAAACCACTCTGGAAATTGTAGCTCTGTGAAGGGAATAGGAGATCTCCTAACAACTCTCATCACCCTTAACACACTACACTTTTCATGGAGAAAAAGGCTGTCAGCGGCTACTAGCCATGATGGCTATGCTGTGCCTCCGCAGATGGAGGCAGCATGCTTTCAAATACCAGTTGCTGAAAACTGCAGGAGGGGATAGTCTTTTCACTCAGGTCTTGCTTGTGGGCTTCCAACGGCCATCTGGTTGGCCACTATGAGAATAGGATGCTGGACTAGATGGGCCATTGGCCTCATCTAGCAGGGCTCCTCTTATGTTCTTAAGCTATGACTGTTTAAAGTGGTATGATACTGCCTTAGATGTGTGGCGCTGGTGGGACCAGTGCCCACAAATGTCATCCTTATCAAAATGCCATCCCATCTTCCCCCCCTCCATTTAATCTCTGGGTTTTTCTTCTTTTTATCAGATTTTCTGCAGAAATGGTGAATCCGGATTAAAGGTGAAAATAATATGGGGCAGATTTTTTATGAGAAGGATGTTACGTGGGTGCTGCTATAAGACTTGCATGCAGACGCAGCCCCGAGTCCACAACAATCTGCCTTGCAGAAGCAGCAGATACTTCGCCAGGTTCACACCATCCATCCATCCAATGCGCCTTTGAAACCCGTGACTTCCCTCAATGGATCATGGGAACTGTATTGTTCTTGGAAACTGTAGTTTGCTGGGAATTTGTAACACGGCAAGGGGAAAACCACACTTCCCAGGATTCTTTGGGGGAAGTCATGTGCTTCAAATGTGTGTTAGATGTGCTTTAAGTTCAATACCCAAAACAAATAAAAGAGTGTTTTATTGGGGAAGGGCTGTAGCTCAGTGGTACAGCAGAAGGTCCCAGGTTCAAACCCCAGCATCTCCAGGTAGGGCTGGGATTGACTCCTTGCTTCAAGCCCTGGACAGCTGCTGCCAGTCAGTGTCGATAGTACTGAGCTAGATGGACCACTGGTCTGAATCAGTATAAGGCAGCTTTCTATGTTCCTGTTAATCAACAACTACTATAAAAACTAATATTTTTTGTTGGGGCTGGACTCCAGTGCCCTCATACTGTTCTCCATGGGATCATCTCTAAATCTCAGTGTTTCTCTAAATCATCATCACCACCATCATTTATATCCCACCTTTCTCCCAGAACTGGGACTCGAGGCAACTTACACAAATGAAAACAAATACAGTTAAAAACATGTAAATAAAACATACAGAACTTATAGTTCAAATGCAATCAAACTAAGCTTAAAACTAAAACCATTTAAAACATAGCGATTAAAACACACACACACACACAAAATACAAACCAGTAAAAACAGCCCCGTTAAATAGTTCTTGCAGTCCGTTCACAAAAGCCTGTCGGAACAGGAAAGTCCGCCGACTGAAGGCCAGCAGGGAGGGAGCCAGTCTAACCTCCCCAAGAAGGCAGTTCCAGAGCCGGGGGGCAACCACCGAGAAGGCTTTTCCCCCGTGTTTCCACCAGACGTGCCTGTGAGGGTGTCAGGACCCATAGAAGGGTCTCTCTCATTGATCTCCGTATTAAAACAAAACTACGGTTCCCAGAAGCCCTTGCGAGCCCAAGCGCTGTTACCAAACCCGCTTTTCTTCGTGCAAAAACCAGCAAAGTTTTTGGCGGCGTGGACTTTTGCAAGGCACAAGCAGGACGGACCCCCCCTCCCCGCCCCCCAATAAGGATCGCAGTTGCAAATCAGACAGAAAGAAGACTCCATCCCTGCCTCCGTTATTTCCTTGCACCAGAGGAGGGCACCGAGAGCAGACGCCTAGAAAGGAGCCCCAGGAGTTAGGCTAGCCTCTTCCTGCTCTGTCTCCTCCCCTGGAAACTGAGTCTTATGAAGGGACTTTTTTCCGCCCTTCTCCTCCTCCACCTTCTCCTCTTTTCAGCTCCGGGAGCGGCTGCAGATTTGGGGTGTCTGTGGAGGGGGAAAAAATCCGATCCCCTTTGGAAAGGAATCTGGGTAAGTGGGATCTATAGAGGAGTAGGAGGAAGAGGGGACACGATTCTTACCGAGGGGAGAAAGCAAGAGATCTACATGCGATGAGAGAAAGAGAGAGACTGCCACTCTTAGCTCTGGAGGTGAGAGAGTTTTCTCCCTTCTTTCTCTATCCAAAGTCATGAGGAAGGGGAGGATCCTGGCTGCATAGTCTCCAAAGCAGAGACCGCTGTGTTTTCCCCTCTCTCCGAGGTGGGCGGAAAATTGGATCGGTTTGTTCAGTACAGTTAGACTGCGGTCCTCGCCCCCGTCCCTGGGAAGAAGACCCATTGATTTCAGTAGGACTTACTCCTGGGTAGAGTTATGGTACGTACCATAACTTTAAAGCACATTCCCTCCCCAAAGAATCCTGGGAAGTATAGTTTACCCCACATGGAGCTACAGTTCCCAGCAGCCTTAACAAACTACAGGTCCGAGGATTCTTTGGGAGGGAGTAATTACTCTGCTGTTCCATGATTCTATAGTTGAATTCCTGTATTGAGCAGGGGGTTGGACTTGATGGCCTTACAGGACCCTTCCAACTCTACTATTCTATTTTATTCTATGTACTTTGAATGTACAGGGCGTATCCAGCCATGGTTAAGGTTGCAGCTTCTTATCGTACTTTTCCTCGAAGGAGCTCAAAGGTGGTGTATGTAGTTCTTCCCCTCCTCCCCCGCCCGTTTATTCCCACCACAATCTTGTGAGGTTGGACATGGTAGGAGAGAAGTGATCTGACTAGGCTCACTTAGTGAGTTTCATGGCTGTATTGGGAGGGGGGATTTGAACCCCATTCACTCCCCTTCATTAGTCTGGCACTACACTGCACTGGCTTGCTTCCTTACAAAAAAAGTCTAAGAGTAATATCTAAAAGAAAATATATACAGAAATGTGTCTGAGGTGACCTTGCATTTGGGCTCCCAAGTAAGCCTGCAGCCTTTAACCTTTTTCAAGGACTCAGCCTCATTTGTTGATGATCGAGTTTACTTATGTTAAAAATAATTAACCTTGTTTTCCCTTAAAAAGTTAATGATTTTTTAAAATATAAGTACTTATAAAAGGTTCTTTTAAGGTTCTTTGTAAAAAGGCAAGGTATAATTATAATTGATTACTGGTCCCCAACATACCCCAGGGCACCAACAGTGCCCTCAGACATTGTCTTTGGCTCCCGCCGAGGCTCCTTCACCCTCCCAATTTGTTTAAATCGAGTTTTTTGGGACAGGGTGTTACCTCCTTCTTTTCTCAAAGTTTTATTTGTTTTGGGGTGTGTTGTATGTGTTTTGCCTGTTGGTTATTTTTTTTGGGGGGGGTTTTCTGAGCATTGCCAGTTTTTCCATCTGTGAAATGGGTATTTCTTAGTGCCCATGATAGCTTCTAGAGGAAGGCAATGGTAGACCATCTCTGAATACCTCTTACCATGAAAACTCTATTCATAGGGTCGCCATAAGTCGGAATTGACTTGAATGTAGTACGTGATAGCTTCTTCATGTGCCACCATGACCAGAAAAGTTTGAGGACCCCTGAATTACTGCTACTATTATTACAAGGTTGCGGACTCATAAATTACTACTATTAAAAGGTTGAGGGCTCCTGAGTTACTACCACTGGTAGTATTACTGCTGTTGTTACTACTAGTAGTATTGTTGTTAATAATAGTCAGATACTGCCTGATGTGAGATGTACACAAGACAACATAAACATACACACACCTTCTCAAAACAAGGAAAGTATGTTCCTTCCCCCCTTTAGAAAACACCCACAGTTACTTGGGCAGAAGGCAGATCAGGATCTCTTCTACTGACAGATCTCGGGGTGATTTGTAGTAGATCAGCAAGGCTTTCTGACACCCAATTCTTTTAAGTTCAGTTCTGGTCCTTGAAACAAATGCCTAGGCTCAGACTATGCTCAGAGAAACCTTGCTCTTTCATTCTAACAGTACACCTCTCTCTCTTTTTAAACATTTATTACCCACTCTTCACTCAAAGATCCCAGGTTACAACAATTTTAAAAGACAGCAGTAAAAACAACATAAACTCCTCCAATAGGGTGGGTTCTAAAAATAAATGGCTCAGGTGTCAAAGGCCAGGGTAAAGAGGTGTGTCAGCATTTGCCTAAAACTGGACAGGGAAGTTGCCAGATGCACCTCATTGGGGAGGGAGTTCCTCAACTTAGGGGCTGCCGCAGAGAATGCCCTCTCCTGGACCACCCACCCACCCTGAGCTTTCGAGGGTGGCGGAAATATCAAAAGGACTCCCTCTGTTGATCTCAACACCTGAGAGGGTGTGTAGGGAAGGAGGTGGTCTTTCAGATATTTGGGACCTAAGTCGTTTAGGGCTTTAAACGCTAATGTGACCACCTTAAATTGAGGCCAGACACAAGCTGGCTACCGCTTGGCTCTGGCTGGGGGACCTGAGAGACGTCAAGTCTGCCCCACTCTTGGCTTCAGTTCAGATGAGGAACCTCAGGCCTCTTTAGCCTGGACGGAGGATAGAGAGGGATATGTATGTAAATTAACATTTCTTGCTCCACCCAGTTTTGTTCCTGGCCCTGCCTACCACTGACATGTGGCCCTCAGAAGGTTGCCTAGAAAGAAATCCAGCCCTCGAGTTGAAAAAGGTTCCCCACCCCTCTCCTGTGCAAACATGTACAGATTTAATTAATTAATTCAGGTTGCAATCCTATGCACTGAGGGCTACATTCTTCCTTGGCCAAGCCTTTGGGAGCCCAGTGGGTGTGGCTACTTACTCACTCTACTCTCTCTCACACTCACACATACAGCATCAGCTGATCTGTGCAGATTAGCTGAGGACAGGGGGCGCGTTATCTCCCACTCTTTGTCATCAATTTATTGACCGGGGAGAGGGCAATTTGCTTCCCCATCAGGGCACTGGGGCTGGGTGGAGAAATGGAAACTGCACCACTCACCCCAGTGCTGCTGCTGACAAAATTGGTGGGTGGAGAAATGGAAACTGCACCACTCACCCCAGTGCCGCTATGGACAAAATTGGTGGGGTCTTAAAGGGGCAGTTCAGGCATCAGACCCGGGAATTACCTGGGAGTAAGGTCCTCTGGAAGCAAAGGTATCAGGCGGTGATCTTAACCCTGACAGGGTTGCGACGAGGCTTAAGTGAGTGGTAGAGCTGCATCTGCCAGCCCGCTTCTTGAAACGGCCATGGTAAAGGCCATAGTTCAGTGATAGGGCATCTGCTTTGCATGCAGGAGGTCCCAGGTTCAGTCCCTGGCATCTCCAGGTAGGGTTGGGAGAGACCCCTTGTCTGAAATCCTGGAGAGCTGTTGCTGGCCAGTGTAAACAATAATGAGCTCAATGGACCTCTGGTATGACTCAGTGTAAGGGGGAGTATCTTAAGCAAGTACCTTGTACTCTGCCTCGAACTTCTTATGATTTGATTTATATCCCGCCCTTCCTCCCAGCAGGAGCCGAGGGCGGCAAACAAAAGCAGTAAAAACACTTTAAAACATCATAAAAACAAACTTTAAAATACGTTAGAACAAACCTTCTTTAAAAACATTTTTTTAAAAAGCTTTCGAGACATCTTAAAAAAAGGTTAAAAAACATTTTTTAAAAAAAGTTTAAAAACATATTAAAAAGCAATTCCAACACAGACGCAGACTGGGATAAGGTCTCAATTTAAAAGGCTTGTTGAAAGAGGAAGGTCTTCAGTAGGCGCCGAAAAGATAACAGAGATGGCGCCTGCCTAATGTTTAAGGGGAGGGAATTCCACAGGGTAGGTGCCACCACACTAAAGGCCGATTTCCTATGTTGTGTGGAACAGACCTCCTGATAAGATGGTATCTGCAGGAGGTCCTCACCTGCAGAGCGCAGTGATCAACTGGGTATATAAGGGGTAAGACGATCTTTCAGGTATCCTGGTCCCAAGCTGTATAGGGCTTTGTACACCAAAACTAGAACCTTGAACTTGGCCTGGTAGCAAATGGGCAAATGTATATAGGATAAATGACTCTTCCTTGTATGTTCCCCTCCACCTCCCAAGCATAAAGCTATGCTAAAATGCTTATGTGGCATGTGCAAGCGAGCCTCACAGTGAAGGCTTTTGTGGGGGTGGTAGGGTAAGATTTGTGTGTCTGTGTGCAGAGCTAATAGGGAAATGGGCATCTGGAGAAAGGGCAAGAGGGGCTTCTCCTTTGAAGAGAGAGAGGCAACCTCGAGCCTAACTGCTCCTGGAACCTCTGAAGGGTGAAAAAGCAATGGGACGTGTTTTTTTCTTTGTCTTTAAGTGCAAGGGGATGCGGTCTGAGCTCACATCTGCTGCTGTGTTTTCTGAGGGATTTCTTTTCCGGAGAGATAACGTGTGGTCTCTCCAAACCACTTCCTCTGCTTTTAAAGCATTCCGTCTGTTGCCGCCCTTAATTTTTTCCCTTCCCCTCGTGTGCTGACGTGGCTGAAGAGCTGGGGCTCCCTAGTCCAAATTTGGAGGGCCTTTGAAAATGTATTCCCCCCGGCCCCTGCTGTGCTTTACCCATGTCTGTGTACGCTAAGGGAGCTGCTTGCATCTATCTAGGGTATGGAGATGCTCTTGGTAACAGTGTCTGAGCTGGTGCTCCCGAGTCCCTCTTATCACCGGGATGGGGAATTTCGGGGCCAGAGGGGTGCGTGTGTATGTGTGGGGGGGGAGGAGAGAGGGAGTTAGATGGTGTTAGAAGAGGCATTCTTTCCTTCGTGAAAGGAAGAGGCATTCCATCCTGTGTGTGTATATATGTGTGGGTTCTTCGGCCCACTTTGGCGTCTCGCCCTGCCCACCACTAACGTGTGGCCCCTGGAAGGTTGCTTAGAAGGGAATATGTCCCTTGGGCTCAGAAAGGGCTCCCCTGTACCCACTCTGCCATTTGAAGGCCCCTGGAGCCTGAAACATGATCCCTCCCCGCCCCCAACTCCTCCAGAAATCTACTCCAGGAGTCCACAGGGTTTGGCCAATCAGAGTACCAATCTGAAAACGTATTTATTTATTTATGGTTGCATTTTTACCTCACCTTTCCTCCAAGGAGCTCAAGCTGGCATATGTGTTTCCCCCCCCCCTCTGTTTTATCCTCTCAACAACCCTGTGAGGTAGGTTAGGCTAAGAGACCAGTGAGTGGCCCAAGATCACCCTGTGAGCTTCATGGCCGAGTGGGGATTAGAACCCTGGTCTCCCAGGTCCTAGTCCAGCACTCTAACCACTGTGTCATGCTGGCTGTCAGTGCTCACCACAGACTTTGTGCTGAAGGGATGGGCTGCAGAGGGACCTGCCTTGTACTAGCTCCAGACATTTTCCCTGTCGTGCCCCAAAGTGTCTTCTCTGGATGTCGGTGGCTTTCTGGAGTCTCAGAGAGGGTGCTTTGCTTCTGAGCTATAGTCATTCCCCATGCTGTGAAGTTGGCTCATGAGGTTGCCTTGTTTCAACAAACCATAGTTGAGATTAGTCGCCATTTTAGGCTTCTGCCAACACTCTGAGCCAGCCTTCCGGAACCTGCTGTCCTCCCAATAGTTGTTGGACTCCAATGTCCATCATCCCTGACCGTTGGCCACGTTGGCTGGGATGGATGTTGGAGCCCAATAACATCTGGGGGGGGCAGCTGTCCAGGCACAGGCCGGACACTTTAGGGCGGCCTCTGTGGACGCTACCTCCCTTTCTCAAAATCTGCTTTCTTCCTCAGGGAAAGCTCCACGTTTTTGTGGAAGACCGTCTCTCCTTTTTCTTTTTAACGTGGAACATCTGAGTTGTTGGACTCCAATGTCCATCATCCCTGACCGTTGGCCACGTTGGCTGGGATGGATGTTGGAGCCCAATAACATCTGGGGGGGGGGCAGCTGTCCAGGCACAGGCCGGACACTTTAGGGCGGCCTCTGTGGACGCTACCTCCCTTTCTCAAAATCTGCTTTCTTCCTCAGGGAAAGCTCCACGTTTTTGTGGAAGACCGTCTCTCCTTTTTCTTTTTAACGTGGAACATCTGAGACAGTGCGTTCACCGTGGTATGAGCTGGTTGCAGTGACCTGGGCAGGTAAAGGAATCCCAAGATCCAGACGAATCCAGAGCCCTTTGGCTTGCTGGTCACATTCAGGAGATTTCATCCCTTGCGTTGGGAGGAGGGTGTCCTTTGGAAGAGAGAGGAAAATGTCCGCCGAGCAGGCCCCGCAGATCCTCCAGGAGAAGAGTATCCGGGAATTCCTGCAAAGGAAGCCGGGGGAAGAGATTAAACAGGAGCCATGTGACCGGCTGCTTCAACAGTGGGAAGTCCAGTGGCAGGAGTTCCTGAAGACGGTCGAGACCTCTCAGCCAGGGCTGGGTCCTCAGCAGTTGCCAGAGGAGCCCACACCGTGGGACGACGCCAAGGCCTTCCTGGCCTCCTTCGAGCAAGTGGCTGAAGCCTGCCGGTGGCCCCGGGAAGAGTGGGTGACCCGGCTCCTGCCGGCCCTCAGCGGGGAAGCCAAGCAGGCCTTCAGCAGGCTGGAGGGCCGAGACAGGAAGGATTATGGGAAAGTGAAGGCGGCCATCTTGCAAGGGGATGCCATCAGCCGGGAGAGGCAGCGCCAGCACTTCCGGCACTTCCGCTACCAGGAGGCCGAGGGCCCCCGTGGAGTGTACAACCGGCTCCAGGAGCTTTGCCGGCAGTGGCTGAAGGTGGAGAGGCACTCCAAGGAGCAGATCCTGGAGCTGCTGATCCTGGAGCAGTTCTTGACCGTCCTGCCGCCAGAGATCCAGAGCTGGGTGAGGGAACGTGGCCCGGGGTCCTGTGCCCAGGCGGTGGCTTTAGCCGAGGATTTCCTGTGGATGCAACGAGAGTCTTTGAGGTGGGAACAACAGGTGAGGCCCTCCTTTCCCTCCCTTCTGCTTTTGGGTGTATGACAGTCTGTGGGGAGAGAGGTTGATATGGAGGGATTCGCCCCTCTCGAGGCCCTGTGTGGGCACGCAGCAGAATGAGGTGGGGAAGTCCCAAGTCAAGTATTTCTAACCGGGATGGGGAATCTCAGGCCTAGGGGCCACATGTGGCCCTCCAGGCCTCTCTATCTGGCCCCTGCAATTCTCTTGGAACAGACCCTCACTGGCTCTGTTTGCCATCCTGAGTGTTTTTGCCTGGCTGGTGGTATGTGTCCTTGAACTCTGATGATGCCTCTTCCTTGTGTGGAGGGAGGATAAAGTTGAGTGTGTAGAAACTAGCTTACTGTACAAAGATGATGATGATGATGATTATCATCATTGTTTTCATTTTCATTTATATTCTGCCGTTTCCCCAGAACTGGGAGTCAAGGTGACGTTCCAAAATTAAAATATATACAGTTAAAAACATATCAATAAAACATACAGAATTAAATGTAATTAAATTCATTCATATACATTCAACTATAAAATTAGAACCAATTAAAATATAGCAGTATAATCCCCCCACAAAATACAAATCAGTGAATACAGCACCCTAAAAACCGCACCCAAAAACCAGCACCCTCAAAAGCCTGTCAGAACAGGAAAATCTTCACCTGCCGACGGAAGAACAGCAGGGAAGGAGCCAAATGTAATGGAGGTTACATCCGTGGCTCCACCTACTTTTGTTTCTGGCCCCGCCCACCTTGTGGGTGTGGCTCTCAGAAGGTTGCCCAGGCAGGAA
Organism: Rhineura floridana; assembly: GCF_030035675.1. Classification (NCBI taxonomy): domain Eukaryota; kingdom Metazoa; phylum Chordata; class Lepidosauria; order Squamata; family Rhineuridae; genus Rhineura; species Rhineura floridana. Next base: position 207,257,711 of record NC_084482.1, read on the forward strand.
TGCGGCCTTCAGGCTGAGAAAGGTTCCCCAACCCTGATATATGGGTCACCTTTCAGGCCAAAACCCTCTCAAGGTCACAATTAGCGGTGAAAACGCAATAAACCACAGTTGAAAACGTTTACAGCGTTGAAAACAGTGTCCGTTCAACAAAACAGAGCACCACAGACTTAAAAGCAGCTTGAAATAAATGTGCAGGAAACTGGTGCCTCTCCAACTCCCATCATCCCTTGCTACTGGCTGTGGTGTCTGGGACCGAGGGGTGTTGGGAGTCCAACAAGACCTGGAGGGCCACAGATATTCTCCATCTCTCGTTTATAGGCTATAAAGGAGGAGGTTGTATGTATCTTCCCAGGGAGGAACTTGCAAAAAAAATGGAGCCACGACCAAAAAAGGTCCTGTCTCTTATGCTTGCCAACCTAGTGGATCTTGATGGCTCACAGACAGGGCTTTGTGGGGGGATGGCATTTTTCATAGTATTGGAAGGGACAGCGGAGGTCATTGTTGTGCCCTCACCTTGCTAACAGATCTCTTTTAGCAGAGGGTGATGTGTTTCCTGTTTTTATACACCAAAATATAGCAATGCCGGGTTAGGGAGTCCTTTCTATATTCCCTCAGCCCTGTTGCTATAACGGTATCCAGGTCAGCCTCAATTCCCCTGTGGCACTTTGTCTCCTTAAAGCCCACAGTTCCGAGCTGAGCTCCTGTGAGCTGATACTGTGTCACCCCTTCGGGTACTTGCTGCCGCTGCAGATCAATGTATCTGATTCACCCTTAGCATCGCCGGGGACAAGGCACGTGTGCTTGTGAAAACAAAACAATATGTATTATTGTACAGATGTGCTTAAAAAGAACAAGTTCACTTTGTGTTTGTGAGCATGTGGTTTTGATACATTCCTCTTGGTCTTTCACTTAAGTTAGTCATTCTTTAAACTCTGAAAAGCCTGCCTATTCTACCCACTCTACAGTATTCCTAATGTGTCTCCACCTCTCCTCAATCTAAATAAACCCCAAACAAGCATTGATCCTATCTTGACTATCTACCAACCTCTGCTCAACACTATCCAAACATTAGTTGTTGTTATGTGCCTTCAAGTTGCTTACGACTTATGGAAACCCTATGAATCAGCAACATCAAATAGCATCTGTCATGAACCACCCTGTTCAGATCTTGTAAGTTCAGGTCTGTGGCTTCCTTTATGGAATCAATCCATCTCTTGCTTGGCCTTCCTCTCTTTCTACTCCCTTCTGTTTTTCCCAGCATTATTTTTTCCAGTGAAATGTCTTCTCATTATGTGTCCAAAGTATGATAACCTCAGTTTCATCATTTTAGCTTCTAGTGACAGTTCTGGTTTAATTTGTTCTAACGCTATCCAACTGCCAAATTGTTGTGCACTCAAATGTCAACAGTCAACTCTCAGTCACTCAGCCAATCACCAACCAGCACACTCTAGCATTCTACTCACTCATTCCCCCGCCTTCCAACACTCACCGCTTACCTTAAATATTCTAATATCAACTCTTACCGCAAATGCCAGAATACATAAGCAATTAAATAATATAATATAAAGGTATGGAGCATCACAGCCATCTCCCCGCATAAGAAACTGCTTGCAAGGAGAACTCTAGGACAGGGCTGGGGAACTTGGTGTGGCCCTCCAGATGTGGTTGGACTCCAACTCCTATCATCCCCTGCTACGCACGCACGCTTGCTCGCTCACTCACCCCCCCCACACTCTCTCCCACAGACACACACTCACATACACACTCACATACACACTCACATACACACTCACATACACACTCACATACACACTCACATACACACTCACATACACACTCACATACACACTCTCTTTCACTCTCTTTCACTCTCTTTCACTCTCTTTCACTCTCTCTCTCCCACACTCACACTCTCTCCCACACTCACACTCTCTCCCACACTCACACTCTCTCCCACACTCTCTCTCCCACACTCTCTCTCCCACACTCTCTCTCCCACACTCTCTCTCCCACACTCTCTCCCACACTCTCTCTCCCACACTCTCTCTCCCACACTCTCTCTCCCACACTCTCTCTCCCACACTCTCTCCCACACTCTCTCTCCCACACTCTCTCTCCCACACTCTCTCTCCCACACTCACTCTCCCACACTCACTCTCTCCCACTCACTCTCTCCCACTCTCCCACTCTCCCCCACACTCACACACACACACTGTCACTTTCTCTCTCTCTCTCATACACACACGCACACACACACACACACACACAGAGTGTGCATGTCTCAGCACCAAACCACCTCCTTCTGCTCAGGTCCTCCAGATGTTGCTGAACTGCAACTCCCATCAGCCTCAGCCGGCATGGTCTGATGGTCAAGGGACGATGGGAGCTGTAGCCCAGCAACGTCTGGAAGGCATCAGGTTCCTCATCTCTGAGATATGCCCTCAGCTGACCTCCTTGCTTATGAGAAGGGCATTGCCTAGTACAGAGATGGGGAACCTGTGGCCCTATGGTTGGTGCTGGACTACAGCTCCCATCGTTCCTGATCATTGACCACCCTAGCTGGGGCTGTTGAGAGTTGGAGTCTAAAATACCTGTAGGGCCTCTGGTTTCCCCATTCATGGTGAAGGTGGAACATCAGTCAGAGCTGGTCTGGCTCGTTCGGCAAGATAGAATCTAGTAAATCTGGTGAGTATCTTCTAATTTATTTACTGTTTGTATCCCCCCTTTCCTCTAAGGAGCTCAAAGTGGGGTATGTGGCTCCCCTTCATCTCCCAATTCTATCCTCACAACAACCCTGGGAGGTTGGTTAGTCTGAGAGGCAGTGACTGCTTCTAGGTTTACCCAGCTGATCTTCATGGCTGACGCAGATATTTGAACCCTGGTCTCCCAGCTCCTAGTCCAGCACTCTAACCACTACCCCATGCTGGCACACACCACATGCATATGTGCTTGGTGGCCGAGTGGGAGACTGCTGTGGTCCTGCCGGTCCTCTTCCTTGGTGCTGTTTCAGGTTCTGATCCTCCCTGCTGTTTCAGGTGGTGACAGCAGGGCCACCCTTGGCAGCAATGGCCATCTCGTTGGCTGAGGCAGAGCCGGCGCCGTCTGATGCTGGGAGGAGGCAGCTGTGCATGGTGGTGAAGCAGGAGGTAGACACCGTAAACGTGAGCTCTCATGGTGAGTACAAAATACCAGGCAACGCTAAATAAGGATTTCTGCTGCTTTCATTCTGTGGTTGCTGTGTGATTTATTTATTTAAATTAGTATTTCCAGTCACACCATAATGACATCACAACAGTCCACATTCATATATTTTTTTTAAAAAAAGATTTCCCTACTGGAATTCCGTCTCAGTGGCTGGATTCACACGTAACAAGGAACCGTGGTTTGTGCCAACCACGGTTATAAATTCTCACCCCATGGTTTGAGCTTCCAGACCTACGAAATCATGGACATTCAGTGAAGCTGAATGTTGGAAGATTCAGGACAGACAAAAGAAAGGACTTTTTCACACTAAACTATGGAATTTGCTTCCCCAAGAGGCAGTGATGGCCACCAACTTGGATGGCTTTAAAAGAGGATTAGATAAATTCACGGAGGATAAAGCTATTGAGGGCCGCTAGCCATGATGGCTGTGCTCTTCCGCCATTGTCAGAGGCAGTATATTTCCGAACACCAGTTGCTGGAAACCGCAGGAGGGGAGAGAGCTCTTGCGCTCAGGTCCTGCTTGCAGGCATCTGGTTGGCCACTGTGAGAAAAGGCTGCTGGACCAGGTGGGCCATTGGCCTGATCCAGCAGGATCTTCTCCAGTTCTTATGTGATTATTTCTTGTGCTCCCCAACCCCCCCCCCGTTGCAATTCCTTAGTTGTCAGGGGAAATGATGTATCAGAGTGCCATCATGGACCAAGAAGGTGACTGCAGTCAGACTAGGGATAGGAGAGAAATTCAAATTGGTTCACATTTAAAGGCAAATGTATCTGAATTGCCTCTTTTATATACCCAGTCAATCGCTGTGCTCCACAGGCGAGGGCCTCCTGCAGATACCATCTTATCAGGAGGTCCTTTCTATACAGTGTAGGAATCAGGGATGTGAGAGAAACTAGTTTGCATTTAAAGGCAAAAGCATCAAATTTGCACTGTCTGAAACGATACGCAAACCAAAACACAAGCATCCTTTGACATCTGCTGTTCTCCAAATGCTGCGGTGCAGCTTCCCCAGCCAATATGTATGAAAATGCCTAGTGTAGGGTGGTTGTTGTTGTTGTATGCCTTCAAGTTGATTATGACGTATGGTGACCCTATGAATCTTTTTTGGATATATTCATAGGGCTTTCATGGTAAGAGGTATTCAGAGGTGGTTTACCATTGCCTTCCTCTAAGCCTACGGCACCCAGTAGTCCCAGGCAGTCTCCCATCCAAGTACTAACCAGGCCTGACCCTGCTTAGCTTCCGAGATCAGACGAGATCGGGCATGTTCAGGATGGCTGTAGGCATTGTAGGGTTAGATGGGCATAAAAAGAGCATGACAATAGCATTTAAAAATGCATTATATTAGGGAAATTGCCTTGCAAAAAATGGTACACTAGGCCATATTGCTTACAAACATGTGCACGTTAGGAGACATTCACACTAAAACACTGGCCAATTTTCATGAGGACTGAGAACTTGGACATCCTCCAAACCAAAGCTTGGCGAACCTTCAGCCCTGTTGTTGGACTATAGCTCTCATCTTCCCCGACTGCTGGCTGTGCTGGCTGGGGCTGGTGGGGACTGGAGTCCAGCAACAAAATCGGGCCACAGATTCTCCATCCCTGCCCTGAACCGTGGGAAAAACCCCCGAGTCTCCTCTTCGAACCGTCCCTCCTCCCCTTGCGTGCTTGGCTTAACAGAAGTCTTCCTCTTTCCGGCCAAACTGGCAGTTTGACGCTGCGGCCAAGCTGTGGTTGAGTGAGCCCTCCAGACCAGGATGCACACGCTTGGAGACAGATAGGAAGAGAGCAACAAATAACTGAAAAGCAACAGTGAGCAACTTGAAGGAGAGGAGAGGGCTGTAGTGCAGTGGTAGAGGATCCGTTTTGCTTGCAGAAGGTCCCAGGTTCAATCCCTGGCATCTCCAGGAAAGGCAGAGTGAGAGCCCCATCTGAAGTCATGGAGATCCCCTGCCAGTCAGTGCATACAACACTGAGCTGGATGGACAAGTGGTCTCACTTATTATAAGGTAGCTTCCTATGTTCCTAGTCCTTTGGGGAGGGGGGGCTTAGATTGGCGGTAGAGCATCTGCCTTGTGTGCAGAAGGTCCCAGGTTCAATCCTCTGCATTTTCAGGTAGGCTTTGGAAAGACTCGCTGCCTGGAACCTTGCCTCTGCCAGTCAGTGCAGACAATACTCGACAATACTCAGACTAGATAGACCAATAGTTTGACTCAGTTTAAGGCTGTTTCCAATGTAGCTCAGTGGCAGAGCATCTGCCTTGAGTACAGAAGGTCCCAGGTTCAATCCTCGGCATTTTCAGGTAGGGCTGGGAAAAGACTCCCTGCCTGAAACCCTGGAGATCCTCTGCCAGTCAGTGTTGACAGTACTGATCTAAAAGACTGATGGAGTGTCTGTATAAAGTATGCAGATACATAAAATATCTTTGGGGGAGGGCGCTCCCCCCCCAAACAGCCTTACTGTGGCTTTTAACAACATTAAGTAAGATTTCTATAAATGCAAACCATTCATTTTACCAGTTGCTCTTACACTCAGGTCCTGCTTGTGGACCCCTGATCATGAGCCCCTGGTCCAACTTTTGCAGGGGAGATATATCTTTCACTAGCCTGCTAAAGGGCTCGTAGCCTGCATTTCCACCCTGGCTGCAGTGTGGAGATGGCGGCTATAGTGTGAGAAGCTATTAATCTCTTGAAAGGTTAGCAAAAATAATAATAATCATTTAAAAAAATTACAGGTTAATAATGCTCATTTATTGACTGAGTTTATTTAACTGAGTTTATTTAACAAAGACTGGGTTTGTTTAACAAAATCTATGTACCACTTGATCGTAACAAACCCTCCAAGTGGTTTACAAGAAATATTAAAATTATCAATAAAACAGTTAAGATTTTAGACCTTTAAAATCAGCCGTGAACTAAAATCAACTCCCAAGTGTCTGGATAGGCTTGCCTAAACAAAAATGTTTTAAGCAGGTGCCGAAAAGAATACAGTGAAGGCGCCTGCCTGATGTCAACAGGCAGGGAGTTCCAAAGTTTAGGTGCTGCTGTGTGTTACGACACATGTCTATGGGGCCTGAGTGTGTGTGAATCTACCACCCACGTGTCCCATTAAGCACACCTCCTTGAGAGGAAGGGGATCTTTTGCTAGGGATAAAACAAGGGCGTTGCCCTGAAGTGTGCCTAAATAGTGTGTGTATAACTCCCCCACAATGCAGGTCCAAACCAGACTGAAGCAAAACTTTCTATTATTGAGAGTAAAGAGGATAGCATTACAAAATTACTAGGTGTGTGGCAGGATTAATCCTTAATACTCTAACTCATTCATAACCATAAACGAAAGAAATAAAAAGTCTCTATTGCTATAAGGAATGACAGGTAGGAGAGATTACCTATCCTAGGCCCAGGAGTAGGCAGTGGACTACAGCTGAAGTGATGTGAAGGAGCTCTGGCCAAAAAGCAAGAAGGAATCTCTTTGTCTGAAGGTTTGCGCAGAGACACAGACTCCCTTCCTGGTTGTGGCCCGCAGTCCTGTGCCGCGTTCCTTGAGAGCGTAGTTACACATGCTGGAGCTCAGATCGCCATCCCTACCGCCCTCGGTTTCTAGTCCCACTCTTAAGTACTGTACACTTTCCCTCTTACAAATCAATGTGAAAAGGAGGGGTCTGGGTATGAGATGATCTCATGTTGTGTGTGTGTGTCTTGCTGACACTCAAAAAAACTCAGGCTACTTTCTAATGCTTTCTTTGAACAATGGGATCGTTCTGCTGACCTTGAGGGAAGCCTGCCAAGGAAGAAGATAACGTTTATTTCCGTTTCTTTTGGTTATTTTAGTTGCCCACAGAATGGCCTTGCTTCTATCCTCATTTCACAGTACTGCAGGAATGCATAACGATCCTGAAAACAGGGGGTGTGGGGTGGGAATTATAGTCCAGAATGCTCCAGGGTCTTGCCACCACTTCAATTCCAAATGAACCAAAGTGGGGGTTAGCCGAGCACTCGTAACATGTGCTAAAAAGAATGATTTCATACAAGCGCAGAACAAGTACTATGTGGCGTCTGTAACAATGCCAGTTCCGCAGATCAAAGTGTTCAAGCGGGCTCATTGGAGGTAAGACGATCCCGCAAGTAAACTGCTCCCAAACTGCTAAGGGCTTTTTGTACCAACAGTATCACCTTGGGCCTGGCCTAGTAACAAATCGGCAGCCAATGCAAATCTCTGAGCAGGGGCATTACCTGCTGACAGGGTCTCACTCCTGTCAGCAACCGTGCTGCAGCATTCTGCCCTAGCTGCAGTTTCCGGGTCAAGCGTGAGGGAAGCCCCAGGTAGAGTGCATTGCAGTAATCCAGTCTTGACGTCACCAAGTGGAATCATTCTTCTCTTTGGCTTTTCTGCTGGGAAGCCATGGCCCTGTCTGCCACTGGCACGTAGCTCTCCAAAGCTTGCGTCCCTTGGGCTGTAAACCCCTGCTCTAACCTCGCTCCTCTGCAGTTAGGCTTGAAAAAAAGCCTTCTATTGCCTCCAGTAGGAGGCTTTTTCCAGTAGAAGGCTTTTTCTAGCCTACCTGTTGCTCTGGGGCTGGGAGGGGCTGCAGACCACAAGGGGAAGGCCCCCATGCCAGCAGTTCTTCACCCGTCAAGAGATTGTCAAATACAGGAATACCCCGCATTAACGTACGCAATGGGTCCAGAGCGAGTATGTAAACCGAAAATGTACTTAAAGTGAAGCACTACCTTTTTTCACTTATCGATGCATATACTGCACTGCAGTCATCATATACGGGCATAACTGATGTAAATAACACATTTATAACTAAAATACAGTAGGCCTTATTTTAAGAAAAAGTTTGTAGTTGGAAACTGATCGGGCGGTGGCGTCATGCCGTTAAGTGTCCGTTCTTGCAAAGCGAGCGTACGTAAACAGGGAATGGTGCCACTGTAAATATGTCTGTACTCGTGAGTGTCCGTAAAGTGAAGGTCCGTATAGCGGGGTATTCCTGTACGTATGAGCCTTTGGAAAGAAGTGTGGCATCAGAACTATTCCCCCCACCCCCAAGGCAGCACTCCAGTTCAGTTCCTGGTTTAAAGGCTGTTTCTCTCCCTTCCATCCTCATCAGGCCTCTCTCTGTTCCAGCAGGTGTTGCCCGACAGAGTGAGAATAGCGGGGAACTTCTTGGGGTCCAGTCACAAAGGGTCGAGCAGCAAAAGCTGGAAGAAAACTTTGGGAATCAAGGTGGACCAAGGAGGAGAACGAGAAACCACCAAGCTGAGAAGTGGAAGAAACCCCCCATTGCTTGTCAGGGAGGTGGGTTCCATAACGCTTCCATCCCCGAAGAGAAACCAGTTGAAAAGCGAAAGTACAAGTGCAACGTCTGTGGGAAATTCTTCAGTTATAAGTCGAGCCTTAAAATACACCTGAGGATCCATACGGGAGAGAAACCGTATAAATGTCAAGAGTGTGGGAAGAGCTTTATTCGGAGTGATCTCCTTGCCTCTCACCAAAGAATCCACACGGGGGAGAAACCGTACAGCTGCTCATATTGTGGAAAGAGCTTCTGTGATCTATCCACCCTTATTAAACATCGGAGAATTCACACTGGGGAGAAACCATATGTGTGCTTGGAGTGTGGCAAGAGCTTCAGTCAAAAGGCAATCCTGAATTCACACCAACGAATTCACACAGGAGAGAAGCCACATAAATGCATGGAGTGTGGAAACAGCTTCAGTCGGAGCACCTACCTTACTTCCCATCAAAGAATCCACATGGGGGAGAGAACATATAAAAACATAGACTGTACCAGGAGCTTTTCTGAGCAATCTGGTCTTATTCACACTCCGAGAATTCATGTAGAGGAGAAACCTTATAAGTGCCCTGAGTACAGCCAAAACTTCAGTCAGCAATCGTCATGCCTGGCACATCAGAAAATGTACACATTGAGCGACACTATCAATGTTTTTGAATGTGGAGAGAAACTTCAGCTAGAGGCAACATCTTATGAGACTTCCGAGCATCCTAGTACTTAGCCTCTCATCTGGTCGCCTGTGGTGATTTGAGTTTGCCTCCTGGTGACCATGTGTTTCCACTCCAACAGGGATTAAACCCACATGCTTTAAAGAGCAACATTATAAATGGTTGAGCTATTTCCATCCTTCAGTGGAGATGCAAACTGAGGGTTGTTGTATATGCTGCTTCTATTTTGCAACTAGTTATATATAAAGTTTGAGAGAAGAGGTAGGAATGCAGAGTTCTCTCTCTCTCTCTCTCTCTCTCTCTCTCTTTTTTTTTTTACAATAGCATTTCAATTTCTCCCACTCTGCCATTCCTGCTTCTCAAGCAGAGAAACCAGACCTTCACTCTTGTTTAGGGTTGGGCGTTTGATCGGTCAAGATCAATTTGGTCAATAGACCTGTCAGACGTATTCTTAAACAATGATCAAGTATTTAAAAATAGTACTGTTTCATTAGAAAATGGCTAATTAGAAAATGGCTTTCCCTGACTCTCCAGAATTGAAAGCAGGGCAGGGGAATCTTGTTTTCTGTTGAGGGCTGCATTCCCTTGCAGATTATCTTTTTTTTAGGGGGGGGTGCTGGCATTGGATGGGGGCAAAGAGCCAAAAGTGGGCAGAGTTTGCAGGATTGCATAGTTGTCTCTCTCCATCCCCCTCCGCCCTCCTTCCCTATCTCTGTCTGTCTCTGTCTGTCTCTTTCACCCCATTTCTCTCTCTCTCTCTCTCTCTCTCTCTCTCTCACTCACTCACTCACTCACACACACACACACACACACACACACACTCACACACACACACACACACACACACACACACACACGTTTCCTTCTGTCTCTCTCTCACCCCATCTTTCTCTCACACAGAAAATGTGGAAAAGGAAGCCGTTCCCAGAGGGTTAGAACTGGATAGCAAGAGTGGGCCCACAACACCCAGAGGACGATGTGAAACCAGGCTGGGGGACACAGGCTTGCCACCATAGATTTAAAGCCTCGCTTGCAGCAGTATCTAATATGTATTACTTCAACCCATACCTTCAAGTTCTTCTGAACCACAGCTGTTTTTCCGGAGACCCTGTCTGTCACAGGAGCTTTACAGAGCTGCCAGCCAGATCTCCTTGGGGTGGGGGCACTTCCTGGTTCCTGCAGCAAGAAAAGTGGGAATCCGGGGTGGTCCTAGGCAGTGATGTTTGGCCCCTGATGGCTGCCTGAGTTCCTCTTCCTCTTGGGCAATGCCCACAGTTCTAGCAGGTGGCCTGTAAGAGGAGCTTTACATTGTTGTGATGCCCCTCCAAAATGCTATGGGGGGGGACAGCCTGTCCTTGCTAACAAGTTGCATCACAATGGCATTCTTGGAATACTTGACCATATTTGATTATCGACAATATGAATAAAAATGACTGCAAAATTGACAATATGAAGACCATCTAGCTGACCATCTATCCCCTCCTCCATCTAGCTGTTCATCTGTCCCCTCCTCCCCTTCTACCTGCTACAGGGGCCATGTACCCGATCATGAAAGGGGAAGTGAAGAATCAGAGGAGGGGGAGAGCTGCTAAGAAGGTCAAGAAGACTCTCCCCCTTCACTGAAAAATCTGGGTTCTTGCTTGGTGGGTGTCAATTCTGCTGATTTCTTCCTATCCCATTGCCCTCCCACCGCCCCTTCGCTTACACTCCGGATGGGGAGAATGAACGGCTGGTGTTCCCCTTCCTCTTTTGTGTTGCTGTTGATGGTAGCTGAGCTGGCTGGATTTGGGAGCATTGGTGGGCCAGTTTTTGCCCCACACTGCAAGGGCAGCGCTTTTCCTTCCCACTCTGTGGGAATGCATAAGAGCCACACTCTTATTTAAGGGAGAAAGTGAAAAGGGGCACATTCAGGAAGAAGAATGGGCTGGGTCTAAACTTCTTTGGTGCTCCAGTGCCCGCCCCTCCTCAGCCATTAGTAACTGAGCCCCTTAATCATTTGAATTGCTCCGTCCTGGTCCTTGGTCGCACCAGAGTGTAACAGAATGGTACGAGAGTGCCGTGGTTTTTTGGTTTGTTTAAAAAATATAGGCAGTTACATGGTTGGTGGCTTTGCCTTTGCTTGTTAAGATGCTCTTCTCATGCCTTCTTTGTAGTCAGTCGCAGTTGGTTAAAGAGGGCATTGGTGGCTGGTGCCCATCAGGACTAGGAGGGCGGAAGCCGAGGAGCCCACAGTACGTAGAGGCAGATCCAATGATAGGCAGATCCAAGGAACTCTCCGTTTTCTCCCCATTCTTCTCCCTGCTGAGTTCCACAAGGGGCCAAACTGAGGCTGAAGAGAAGGAATCAGACAACCCTGGCTACCCTCTGGACTGGTTGTGAGTAAGAAGCAGAGCTTGGAAAAGTTACTTTTTTGAACTACAACTCCCATCAGCCCAATCCAGTGGCCATGCTGGCTGGGGCTGATGGGAGTTGTAGTTCAAAAAAGTAACTTTTCCAAGGTCTGGAGAAGGCAAGTGGGCTTGGAGGAATCGAGACTGAGGTTGGTGGGGCAGGGTCTCGGTTGCCCCAATAGGCCAGCCTGCACTGAAAGAGGGAGTAGGGTGTTCTTAACATGGCACAGCAAGCCTACTAAGCTGGTTTGCTAATTTGCCTTCCCGAGAGCGTGAACTTGCTCTCTTAATCCCCCCTTTTTGGTTCTTGGGACTTCTCCAGTGGTGCCTCCCATCAAGCTTTTCACGAACCATAGGCTCCCTCCTCCATAAAGCCGTCACTCCCATTTCCCCTAACCCCTAGCACAGTAACGGGGAACGCGCAGGGCCTGGGAACCTTTTATTAAGCCTGAGGGCTGCATTACTTTCTGGGCAGCCTCCCAGGGGCCAGGGGCAAACGTGATGGAGCAACACATGTAAATTTTACCTTTTCCCTGGGGCTGCAAACTTTTTGGGGAACCGTGAAGCAAACTCCAAGGCTGACTATTTGCATTTAAAATGGCAGCGGTTGCTTTTGTGTTTTGTTTTCAATCGCTTTGCTATCTTCAAATGTACTGATTTGTGTTTTTCAAATAGTTTTTAAAAATGTGCTTTTCCCCCTAAAAATACAAACTGTTTTTTAAAAGGTTTTGTTAAGTTTGTAACCTAAACTGACTTTCAGCCCTGCCGTTTGGGATGTGTAAGATATTTTAGTAAGCTAAATAAATAAACTGGGCCTTGAGAGAGCATCATGATTGTCGTCGTCATGATTATTGCTAAAAAAATAATGCTGAGTTCTTTTTCAGCTCGACGTAGTATGAAATAGTATGGGGAAGGGCTGTGGCTGAGGTAGTGCAGCTGCCTTGCATGCAGGAGGTCCCAAGTTGAATCCTTGGCATCTCTGGGTAGTGTTAGGAAAGACTCCCTGCCTGATACCCTGGAGAACTACTGCCTGTCAGTGGTGACTGTACTGACCTATACGGACCGATGGTCTGAGAAGTGAAGCAGCCCATACATCAAATGTGAATTTTTGAGGCTGTATTGACAGAGCTAGTTTCTGCACAAGCAAGCAAGAGGCATTATTAGAATTCAAGGACAGATTCCAGCCAGGTGTCATGCCTTGTTGTGACCCAGACTGAGCTCTCAGAGGATGAACAAGATACCCCACAGGTCAGGGATCTTGAGGAGAAGGCAGAACCCCCTGAATCCAATGCCGAGGATCCCGTTGAGGGCTCTCACCTGAAGAAGAACCTCTGGAGATGTCAGAGGAGGCGGTGGAGCCAGCCCCCAGTCCTCGAGAGCACCGGCGCCGGAAGCTTCAGGTCCAGGCCGAAAAGTGATGGCACAGTGCACATCTATGGAACCACAGTTGGTGGTCTACTTGTAAGTAAGGGGTTTACTTGTGAGTAAGTGATCCCTGATACTCCTCCTTCACCAACAGCTGTGGTCAGGATGCTGTTTAGGAGGCGAGAGTATAACAGGCCTCCTTCTGGAACCTTCCAGTGGCTGGAAACGACGCAGGTCTCTAGCTCATTCTGGACTGTAGTGATGGCTCCTTCCTGTGTTGCCCCTTGTGGAATATCCTATGATCCTGACCTTGCTTCTGGATCAGGTTTTGATCTCTACTGGGGCTCCCAAACTGTTGTCTGTAAGCTTCATTCAGGGGCGTGCCTGCGGATTTGTGACCAAAAACGGGAGACGGCACAGCCATCCTGTCAAATATTCAGATTCATTTCTAATTCTATTTTTATTCCTTCTTTTATCGTATTTGATCTGACTACAATTTGAATAGAGTGGAATTCACACTGTAATACAACCAAATGCAATAGATAAGAAATAAGAGAAGCCGTAAAAATGACACACTGCATCGAGCACAGCGCATGACAATTGGCTGCAGCAGGCAGAAAAATCATTAAGTGGTCCGCCGAGACCCTCAGCAATGTTCAAGTGGTCTTTATGTGTATGTTTATGTCTGTGTGTGGGCCTATATGGACTCCCTGCGTTTGACCTTGGTTTGTTAGGACTGCACTGGACCTTAGCCTCAGAGACAGCCCCTGAGGGCAGCCCCTAGAGTAGCCTTTCCCAACTAGTGGGCCACCAGATGTTGTTGGACCACAATTCCCATCTTTCCTGACCGTTGGCAATGCTGGCTGAGGCTGATGGGAGTTGTGGTCCAACAACATCTGGTGGCCCACTAGTTGGGAAAGGCTAGAGCGTGGCACCAGGCACCAACACTCAAAGAGGCTGCAAAGCAGGGCCTGGCGAGGGGGTCATGGCCTGGGGAAAGTCTGAGGGCCCACACAGAGGCCTGGAGGGCCTCTTAATTTAGCCCATGGGCTTGAGGTCTGCCACCTCTTGTTTAAGGAAAACAGCCTCGCGGGCCAAACTGAGAGCCGGGTGGGGAACCCAGGCTGGAGGTTCCCCACCCTTGACATAAACAGATGGTTTTGTTTTGGCGACGTGAGGACTGGTGCTCAGAGAAGTGAGATTACTCATACACCGAATGGCATAGTGGTTAGAGTTCTGGACTGGGACCTGAGAGACCCAGGGTCCAAATCCCCACTCAGCCATGAAGCTCGCTGGGTGACCCTGGGCTAGTTACTGTCCCTTGGCCTAACCTATCTCCTTGTTGTGAGGATAAAAACAGGGGAGGAGGGGAACAAGATGCACCACCTTAAGCCGCTTGGAGGAAAAGAAGGATAGAAATGTCATCATAAAATAAATGAAATGGGTAGGATGACTGCCTTAGGATTCTGCAGCCGAAAGCCTTACCGAGTAACTCAGCATTGGTGCTCATCTCTCCATCGTCGCTCTCTTGCTTGGCCTCCCCGTGCACCGGGTTCTCACCGCCGTCAGGTGGAGCCAGCTCTGCCTTGCAAGTGGATCCCCCAGCTGGTGTCAGCACCTGGGAGCAGGAGGGTCAGCTTTCAACATGTGGGTGGGAGGCGCAAGGCTGGAAAGGCCATAGCTACATGCTATACCTCCCCCCCCAATACATTTGGCTTAACTTCAGAGGTCCTGCTCTGCGCCCACCCATCACAGCAATAACATAGCAATCTGCCACTTTTCCAAGTGCCACATAATGTTCTTTCTGCGCTCGCGAGGAATCGTCCTTCACCTACACTTCAAAACTTCCCATTGACATTAGGTGGGCACCTTTGCTATACTGTTTTTGGCGCCTGCTAAACAATTTTCTTTTGTTTAAGGAAGCCTACTCAGACACGGAAATTTAACATACAAATTTGTCATTTTATTATATAACTTTTTTTTCTAAGCCCTGACTTGGGAGTAAAGTTGTCAACTTTTAAAACCAGCTAATGCTCCTGTAGCTTTAACAGCGTGTTACCCCTGCAGAGGTATGCACGATCTCCATGTTTATCTCCACATCAAGAGAAGCCTCACCTGCTCATTTCTGCGGGCCAGGCTGTTGTTCAAGGCAAAGGTGCGTGCCATCCTGTTTTCTTTTCCCGGTCGGTTGGCAACCCTACTCGGGACACTCACAGCAAACAAAGCAACTCCCTCGTACCTGTCGTTCCAGTCTCTTGTCAGCCTCACGCTGCAGCTGCAGGAATTCCTCCGCCAGGGCCACTGCCTGGGAGCAGGTCTCCGGGCCGTGCTCCCTCACCCAGCTCTGTGTCTTTGGGGGCAGGACAGTCAAGAACTGTTCCAGGATCAGCAACTCCAGGATCTGCTCCTTGGAGTGCCTCTCCACCTTCAGCCACTGATGGCAGAGCTCCTGGAGTTGGCTGTAAACCCCTCTGGGCCCCTTGGCCTCCTGGTAACGGAAGTGCCGGAAGTGTTGGCGCCACCTCTCCCTGGCCAGGGCATCCCATCGTAGGATGATGGCCTTCACTCTACCATTCCAAAGGCCCACTCGGCCTCTCCGCTCAAAGCCGGCAGGAGTCGGGCAGCCCACTCTTCGGTGGGCCATCGGCAGGCTTCGGCCACTTGCTCGAAGGAGGCCAGGAAGGCCCGGGCATCTTCCCATGGAGTGGGCTGTGCCGGCAACCCTGTGACCCTCCAGCCCGAGCGAGGGGACTCCACTGTTTTCAGGAACTCCTGCCACTGGGCTTCCCAGCACTGAAGCGGCCCTTCGCCCAGTTCCTTTCTAACCTGTTCTCCTGGTGGCCTTTGCAGGAATTCCCTGAGGCACTTCCTGTCACCCAGGGTGGGAGAGTGTCCTGCTCCCCTCTCTGAACCGAGGCATGCTGCGTCTTGAGTCTCCTCTTTGAACCCTCTCAGATTCAGCTGCTCTGGTGGCACTGACAACTGGAGGCCAAATCCTGACTTTGTCTCCTGGTCCAAGGCCATCCTGGAAGACTTGCAAAGGAATCCCCTTTCCCTGGACTGGGCTTTTCCCTGGATGGAGAAGAGGGGGGGGGGGAGCATGCCTCATGCGGTCCATCTAGCTTAGTACTGCTTACACGATTGGCAGCTGCTCTGCAGCCTTAGCTGGAGAGGCCATTGGGGACTGAACCTGAGGCCTTATTTATTTATTACTGATTATTATTTATTATTTGATGTGTATCCCACCCTTCCTCCCTGCAGGAGCCCAGCAGGAACCTTCTGCATGCAAAGCAGATGCTCTGCCTACTGAGCTACTGCCCCTTCCCTGAATATTTTCTTTTCCAGCCGCGTATTGTCAGAGCAGACAAATTAAAAATTTTGTGCTAGTGGAAACGGCCCTTGTTTTGATCCAGTTTGCATACATTTCGGTGTGAACTGAAGGGTTACGGGCTACACGGGAAGCTGCCTTTTACCAACAAGTCAGATCGTTGGTCCATCAAGCTCAGTAGCGTCTGCACTAACTGGCAGTGTCTCTCCAGGGTTTCAGAGAGAGGGAACATTCCCATCCCTACCCAGAGATGCTGGGAATTGAACCTGGGACAAGAGAAGGCATGCCAAAGGTCCCAATTTCAGTCCCTGGCATTTCCAGGTAGGGTTGGGAATGTCCCCACCAGAAACCCTGGAGGACCTCTGCTGCCAGTCCGTGTGGACAATATTGAGGTAGATGGACCAATGGCTTCACTCGGTATAAGGCAGTTCCCCCTTTGCGCGAGCAAACGTCCCCCGCCTGAAACCTGGACAGCTGCTGCCACACAGAGTAGACAACACTGAGCTAGGTGGACTGGTGGTCACATTCAGGACAGGGCAGTTTCCTGCGCACCTTCTGCACGCAAAGAAGATATCGGACGGCTGAGAAATTGTTGGAAGTGGGGCAAGAGCAACTCCTGTTTTGTTCTTTGTTTATGTTCCAGAAGGGAGATAGAGTTAGGGTCCTCCAGATGGCTAGGCTTGACTACCTTTACCTGTGATGCTCTGACTGACTTCCTTCCATAGTTAGACTGATATGCTTAGGGAAGCTTATCTGCCCGTCCTCCTTCCACCCTTTCCTCTCTTCTCTTCTTCGACTGTCCGAGACAGAGGAGACACCTTTCTCTCTGCTCTCTCTATCCTAGCCATTATGGCAGCTCCCAAGCCTGGGCGTTGGCCTCCAACTTAGTTAGTTAGAACTAGGTGTGCCTTTCCTATCTACTATGTATTTCTATAAATAAAGTAGCTGTTCTTATTTCACTAAGTCTTAAGTCTCAGTGATCTCAATGCAGGGTAAAAGCCCACTACTTAGGTAAACACACACACTGGCACACACGCATTTCAGACCGTTGACAATCTCTGCTAATATCTCATAGAATCATAGAATCGTAGAGTTGGAAGGGGCCTAGAAGGCCATCAAGTCAACCCCCTGCGCAATCTATACAAATTTACACAACAGAAATGACCCTTCTGCCTCCTGACAAAGCGAAGTCTGCTTTGGTAGAGCTTTAGAACCCCAACCACCACTCTCTGTTTTGGGCTCCCGCCTGTAGATCCCCCAGAAACCCTGTCTCAGAACGTGGGAAGCTGCCTGATAACCGAGTCGGACCATTCATCTATCTAGCTCAATACGGTCTGCACTGACTGGCGGCGGCTCGCCAGGATTTCAGGCGGAAGACACTCCCACCTGGAGATGCCACCGGGGATGGAAGCTGGGACCTTCCGCATGCACTGCTGCTGCTCTGCCCCTGAGTTGTGCCCCTTCCCGCGGTTATTTATTTCAGCAAGGACCTGCTGCCCAAGCCTTTGAATGCAGAAGGCAACTAGCTCCCCACCCCCTTCCGGCTTTGCCCTGCCATGGAGGGAGGGTTAGTGTTAGCTCTCTCTTTCTGCCTGCCTGGCTATGTTCCACCCTCCCAGGCAGGGATCTCTCCCTTTCTCCATCTCCTTTCTCCGGAGGTACAAAATCTCCTTTTAACTCACCCAGATTCAGACGTGCAGCGCCATACAGAGCCCGGGGAGCTTCACCAAGCAGCCACCCCCCCAGCACGGGAGGGGAGGGATGTTCACAAGAGCAGCTAGTGAGTTAATTACCGAAGCGGAGCAGGGGGAGGGGGGAATAGAGCAGCACGGGGGGGGGCTTACTCAAATTCGAAGCATAGACTTGCCAAAGGGTAGACTGGTGCGCGGAGAGGCATACTCTGCTTTCAATGGAACGTTTTCTTTCTTTTCCCATACACGCCAGTGAACGCTGAGGGCCACTTAATGATTTTTTCTGCCGGTGGTAGCCATTGCAATTCCGTAGGGTGATAGACAACGCTCGTCCTACACAGAATTAACATAATGAAGTTAGGAGACAGGACTAAGTTAGGTTCATTCATTTTAATAGGTCTCATCTGAGTAGGTCTCAGTTGGTAACCCCTGGAACTCATTGTTGTTTTTACATGCCTTCAAATCGATTTCGACCTATGGTGACCCTATGAATAATTTTAGCTTCTAGTGACAGTTCTGGTTTAATTTGTTCTAACACCCAGTTATTTTTCTTTTTCGTGGTCCATGGTATGCGCAAAGCTCTCCTCCAACACCACATTTCAAATGAGCTGATTTTTCTCTTATCCGCCTTTTTCACTGTCCAACTTTCACATCCATACATAGAGATTGGGAATACCATGGTCTGAATGATCCTGACTTTAGTGTTCAGTGACACATCTTTGCATTTGAGGACCTTTTCATAAAACGTAAGAAATAAAAGAAGCAATAAAGATACAATTAAAAATCAATGTGGATATTCCATGCAATGGTTGCTCCCTCTCCCAACCACAAATCCAAAGCCCATGGACCACATTTTAGGAGCCCCTGCCCAGGGGTGTAGTCATCCAGGGTCTCGGGGGGGGACTTAGACCCTTTATTTTTGGGGGAGCAGGTCCCAGCAGGGTCCCTACGCCTCCAGCTTCCTGTGAGGCAATCAGCATGGAAGGGGAGTGTGTTAGCTGCTGAGAAGAATGTTCTAACACACTTCCTTGACCTTTCCTGCTGATTGGAGCCAGAGTGAAAGGAAGTGAGTCAGCCACTGAGAAGAGTCTTCTCAATAGCTGACGCTCTCCCTTTTCATGCTTATTGGCTATTATGTCTATTATGGGAGAAGGCGTTAAAAAGGATTTCATTCTCAACTTCGGAGCAAAAAAGGGGGGGAGGCATGGCTATGACTAACATGAAGGGGCATTACACTTCTGAATTTGCCACTATACTACTGCACCTGCCTGCCATATCTGACTGAATCCTTCCTGCAAAATACAGTCAGCTTGGACGTGTGGTGCAAGTCTTGTTGTTATGTGCCTTCAAGTCGATTACAACTTAATGGCAATCCTATGAACCAGCGACCTCCAACAGCATCTGTCATGAACCATCCTGTTCAGATCTTGTAAGTTCAGGTCTGTGGGTTCCTTTATGGAATCAATCCATCTCTTGTTTGGCCTTCCTCTTTTTCTACTCCCTTCTGTTTTTCACAACATTATGGTCTTTTCTAGTGAATCCTGTCTTCTCGTGATGTGTCCAAAGTATGACAGCCTCAGTTTCATCATGTTAGCTTCTAGTGATAGTTCTGGTTTAATTTGTTCTAACACCCAATATTTGTCTTTTTCACAGTCCATGGTATGTGCAAAGCTCTCCTCCAACACCACATTTGAGATGAGTTGATTTTTCTCTTATCCGCTTTTTTCACTGTCCAAGTCTACCCTTCATTTATCTCTGCAATTTGGAGTTCCTCTCTAGGAAGCCGGGGGGGGTGCGTTCTTCTCTTCTCTCCCGGCTGAGCCAACTTCCTCTTCCTCCTTCCTTTTGCACCACAGTTGTAAAAACTCTATAGAGTGACAATCTCTTTGTCTGCATTTCAGATGTGCTGACTATTTTTTTGTTCTGTTTGACTCTCCGATCAGATGGGGCGGGGCGCAAGGGAGGAGATTTTAAACAGAGCTGTGATTCCACACACACACACCCCAAGAATAGCAAGGGAGAAATCCAGGACTGGCTGTGATTATTGTTATTTATTAATTATATTTTAAGCAGTTGTGTCTCCTCTACCCCCCGCCCCGCCCCAGAAAGAGACCAGTAAAGCAAATGTATTCTCTTTCTAACTCAGGTGTTGATGCATGAGGAAAGTATGGATTTTTGGAGGGTGTTAAAAATTAAAAATGTATAAACCTTCACCCCAATATTAAACACAGGATTTTAAACAAACAAACAAACATATAACATGCCCAATAGTGTAGCCTCCATATTTCAGATGGAATAATTAAGCTGATCCTACAGCTGAAGGGGAATGTTCCTGGTGACCCAAAGGTCACTGCTGAAAGGTTTTCACTGGTGTGTTTTAAAAAGTTTTTAACTGTGACTGTGTTTTAGATTGTTTTTAACTGTTAGAATGCTTTTCTTTTTCTTGTTCAGTTGTTTTTGTTGGTATGTTTGCCACCCTGGGCTTCTTCGGGAAGAAGGGTGGGATAGAAATTCAATAAACAATATACTATGCCGTGTGGGACTGATAAGTTTTTAGTTACGGATTATTGTTACATTGTTGTTATATTTTTATTTATATTGATAGGCCACCCTGTGCAACTGTTGGGTGATGGGTGGGATTCAAGAATGATGCGTACATATAGATGAATAGGGATAATTAGGAAATGATTAGAAATAAAGCTGCCAATCTCATGATGCCATTCTACAAATCTATGGTGCAACCTCAACTCATTTGAAATGTGGTGTTGGAGGAGAGCTTTACGGATACCATGGACTGCGAAAAAGTCAAATAATTGGGTGTTAGAACAAATTAAGAGAGCGAGTGTGATGTAATGGTTAAGGTGTGGGCTATGACCTGGGAGACCGGGGTTCTAATCCCCACACAGCCATGAAGCTCACTGGGCGACCTTGGGCCAGTCACTGCCTCTCAGCCTCAGAGGAAGGCAATGCTAACCCCCCTCTGAATACTGCTTACCTGAAAACCCTATTCATAGGGTTGCCAAAAGTCGGAATCGACTTAAAGGCAGGCCATTTCGTTTTCCAGAACAAATTAAACCAGAACTATCACTGGAAGCTAAAATGATGAAACTGAGGTTATCATACTTTGGACACATCATGAGAAGACATGATTCACTAGAAAACACAATTATTGCTGGGAAAAACAGAAGGGAGAAGAAAAAGAGGCAGACCAAACGAGATGGATTGATTCCATGAAGGAAGCCACAGACCTGAACTTCCAAGATCTGAACAGGGTGGTTCATGACAGATGCTATTGGAGGTCTCCGATTCATAGGGTCGCCTTAAGTTGTAATCGATTTGAAGGCATATAACAATATGGTGCGACCACATTTGGAATACTGTGTACAGTTCTGCTTGCCTCACCTCAAAAAGAATATTGTGTGGAGTTGGAAAAAGTTTGGAAGAGGGCAACAAATGTTCAGGAGGATAGAGCAACGAGGAGCATTGGGGGCTTTTTCGTTTAAAGGAAAGGTAATAGGAGATGTACATAGTGTGCAGAAAGTGAATAGAGAAAGGTTTTTCTCCCCTCGTAAAACTAAAACATGAGGACATCCAATGAAGCTGAATGTTGAACGACTCAGGACAGACAAAACAAAGCAAGGGCATTTTCCCATAGCGCAGAGTTAAACTATGAAATTTTCTCCCACAAGATGTTATGATGGGCACCAACTTGGATGGCTTTAAAAGAAGATTAGACAAATTCCTGAAGGCTATCGATGGTTACTAGTCAAGAAGGCTATGTTCTACCTCCACGGTTGGAGGCAGTATATCCCTCTGAATGCCAGTTGCTGGAAATCTGTTGTCGCCTGATATTTGATGATCAAATGTCTCCTTTTGTTCAAGCCCAATTCAAAACGCAGCTACTTATCATCAAAGGCCTAATTCCAGGGGGTGGGAACCACAAGCCTGAGGCCTGGATTGCGGCCCTCTTGACCTCTCTATCCAGCAATCTCCCTAGGCCACACCCCTCATCGCCCTTGCCCTGCCCGTGCCTCAAGTGTTTTTGCCTGAGGGCTCATCCAGACGACCATATAATGTGTGACATGATCGTTTTGTGTATTCATTATTTTTCGGTCGTCCATATGACGTCGTGCGCTTTTGCGCATTTTCGTGCGGTTTATTTTATTTTATTTATTTATTATTTCAATTTATATACCGCCCTTAGCAGAATAGCTCTCAGGGCGGTGAACAAACAAGATAAAATACAATATATCATAGTAAAAAATCACAAAAACATGTACAAACAAACAACAGAAAGCACAACAAAAACGAAATACAACACAAATTAAGAAGGATACATGTTAAAAGTAGAAAGATTAAGAAAATTAAAAGATTAAAATGCCTGGGAGCATAAAAAGGTCTTTACCTGGCGCCGGAAAGATAGAAGTGTAGGCGCCAGGCGTACCTCTTCGGGGAGGCTGTTCCACAACTCAGGGGCCACCACAGAAAAGGCCCTAGATCTAGTAACCACCCTCCGGGCTTCCCGATGAGCTGGTACCCGGAGGAGGGCCTTAGATTCTGAACGAAGTGAACGGGTAGGTTCATAGCGAGAGAGGCGTTCCACAAGGTATTGAGGTCCCACGCCGTGTAAGGCTTTATAGGTCAAAACCAGCACCTTGAATCTCGCCCGGAAGCAAATAGGGAGCCAGTGCAGACGCGCCAGAATAGGTGTTATATGCGAAGACCGACTGGTCCTCGTCAATAGTCTGACAGCCGCGTTCTGCACCACAAAAAATGCGATTTGCTTTTTTAAATTGGGAATCATCCGCTGTACCATAAGGCGCTCGGATGCAATACCGCGGACTTTAGAGCTGTGGGCGGTCCATGGGTGTTTCCCCATACCCCTTCCCTCGTTCCCAGCCAATCATGTATTTCCACTTTTTTGCATGTGCGCGAATGTCCGGGGAGAGCCCGGGAAACCAATCAGAGCAATGGTGTTGTGTTGTGGGGGCTCTGCAATTATACTGCGCAGCTACAGCCGTTTATTTTTAGCCAGCCTGTGAACTGGGTGGCCGCTCCGGGTGAGATCTGCAATTGTGGCTGTTTGTAAAGCCCCCCCTTTCCTGGCTGGTCTCGCTCAAGTGCGACTGTTTGGTGTAGGAAGCTCGCTTTGCTGGCGCTTTGCAAACGGCCACGGGAAGGAAAGGGAGAAGGGGGGGTGAAGGCAACTGAGCATCAAGTTTTGCCCCAAAGTGGTTGGGAAGCTGCTGGGAAGCCTCTCTCGGTGGCTCTTCCCTGATGCTGCCACCACCACCGCCTACGCGGAGAGCGAGAGGCAGGCAGAGCCAGAGCGAGAGAGAGAATGGGGAGGAGCTGGGAGCCGCCACCGAGCGCTGCACTCTAGAAAAGCTTGGGGGTCAGGAACCTTGCAGTGGAGCCAGAGGTCCCAGCTCGCATTATTGCGTAGTATTCGATTTATGAGACATTTTGGGGGAAGGGAATGAAAGGTACAAGGACAACTTGAATCCAGAACGCACCTGGGCAGGTGTGCGCAAATACGCAGCGTCACAAAACTGCTGCGCCACCCCAGGAAAAGTCGGTTCTGTAAGAAGGGGGGTGCTCCCCATTAAACTCTCAGCTTTCCTGCCATTCTTTACAAAAGAAGCAAGCAGTAGCAGCTCAATACCCCCCTTTCCGTTCTGTAGAAATAAGTGGAATTGCCAGCCGTGTGTATCTCCAGAAACTGCAATATGCATAAAGGCAGAAAAGCATACAGTCGTTTTTGCGAAATATCGCAAACACAAGGAAACAAAAACACAGGAATTATTGGCATATACGTGGTATGGTAGAGCATGAAAGAAAAGGCCAAAATGTACAGTGATGGAAGGCAGGGGGCAGGGGGAGCTGTAGCAAAGGAATCAGTTCAGACCTGGAGTGTGTGTGTGACAGAGAAGTGGAGAGAAAAAGAAGGGGGTGTCAGAAAGAGAAGGGGCATTGGAAAGATAAGGGGTGTCACAAACAGTGGGTGTGAAGGGGGTGTCAAGAAAAGAGGGTGACAGAAGTGAGAGGAGTGTCAAAGAGTGAGATAAGGGGTGTCAGAAAAAGGGGTGAGTGTAGGGGTGTTGAGAAAAGAGGGTGACATAAAAGAAAGGGATGTCAGAGAGTGAGATAAGGGGTGTCAGAAAGAGAAGGGGGAATGTAAGGGGTGTTGAGAAGAGAGAGAGAGAGAGAGAGAGAGATGAGAGAGAGAGAAGGGGATATTACAAAAAGAGAGAAAAAAGGAAGTCGCAGAAAGCCAGAAAATGAATAGCATTTCCCCTGGTTGGTTCTGGCCTGCCCACTGCCAGCATGTGGTCCTGTCCCCAACAGGTTACTCCCAAGGGAATGTGGCCCACAACTAAAAAGTGTCCCCACCTCAGCTTAAGGTCTCCAGGTCACAATGCTGCAGTGCCAATAGTGTCTGCAACCGGAAGAATTCTGCTGAGATGCAATTCTGTCCAGGCCTTGACTCTACTGAACATACTGGCTGTTTCTACCTTTCTTATCAATAGGGTACAGCCCATCCTTTGACCTCTGGGCCACATCTGTAGTTTTGGAGCATAGGAAGCTGCCTCAGACCACCGGCCTTTTTAGCTCAGACTTTATTGCCTGCACCAGCTGATGGGGAACATCTGTGGCCCACCAGATGTTGCTGGACTCCAACTCCCATCAGCCCCAGCCAGCATGGCCAATGCTCAGGGATAGCGAGAGTTGGAATCCAGCAACATCTACAGAGCAGTAGGTTCCCCAACCCTGGTCTAGACTTACGGGCAACAGTTCTCCAGGGCTTCAGACAGAGATGCTTCGAAGCCTTGTCAGGAGACGTGGGGATCGAACCTGGGGCCTTCTGCATGCAAAGCAGGTGCTCTGCATCACTGAGCTATAGTCCTTAGTTCTCCTTTCTACAATTCCCTTAGATCCGTTGTGGTTTTTTTGGCCACTGCTTACTTCCTTTGGCCACCCTGGCTTCTTGACCAGCTTTAGAGTTCCTATCTCCTTCTTCCCACCACCATATGGAGACCCTTATAACCTAAAGACCTTTGTGGCATCTTCAGCTCCTCCTCTCTAATAGGTCCTTTCTGACCTGTTTTGTGCTCCTCTGTCCTTTTCCTCACACTTCCTTCTCTTGCCAAGCCTCTGCTTCCTGATCCTCAACCCATTTCCTAATCTGGATCTTTCCTTCTGCTACACGGCCTCTGTGCTCCCTGCTCCTTACATGTTTTACATGGTGGGATGTAAAAAAAGGAGCACATTTATGCTTGTGCCAAAAAGTTACTCCTGCCTCAGTGCTTGGGTGAGATTTTTTTACCCCAACCAAACTGACTGCTTTCGCTTCCCTCATAGAGGTTGGATAGACAGCAAATCCTCTGACAACAGTTGGAATGTGTGTGAACCAGTTCGGTCAGTGTCGGAGATCTTTCTCTGTATTGTCAGAGCATATTTTCCTAACAATCGGGCATGAACAACTTGGCCCACATCCACACCATACATTTAAAGCACTGTTACACCACTTTAAACAGTCATGCCCCCCCAGTCCTGGGAACTGTAGTTTGCTAAAGGTGCTGAGCTTTGTTAGCAGACCCCTATTCCCATCACAGAACCACAGTTCTCAAGAGTTCCTGGGATGAGGGATTGATTGTTAAACCACTTCAGAAACTGTAGCTCTGGGAGGGGAATAGATGTTTCCTAACAATTCTCAGTACCCTTAACAAATTATAGCTCCCAGGATTCTTTGGGGGAAGCCATGACTGTTTAAAGTGTCTAAGATGGTGATTCATAGCTAAGTGAGAATGGAAGTAACTACCTAAGAGCCTGTCTGCTGGATCAGGCCACTGGCCCACCTACAGTGGCTAACCAGATTCCCCCATGGGAAGCTCACAAACAGAAATCTAGATGATCTTGAGAGACCCACCATTGGTTGGATGATCTGAATACCATGGGATTGGAAAAACAAAGACAGCTGTCAAGTTCATCAATTCTGCTTTCCTTTTGAGAGTGGCACTCCTTTGTCTACAGTTGTAATTTAATTTCTAAGCCAAGTCTGTTCTCGTTTACAGCTGGAAACAGAATAAAAAATATAACAGGAACAGAAGCACACCTAACCTATTTGAAAGGACTAGCACACTATGCTGACGACAAAATCACACAGTCCCATCCTCTTCCTATGCATAGCCCAGTCTCGTGTGTGTTTACTCAGAAGGAAGTCTCACTGTGTCCAATGGGGCTTTAGGAGGAGAGATGAATTTGACCCACATTTTTAAGTGAACCAATCTAATTTGCTGGTCCTGGGCTTACATGCAGACCAGAATGTGGCAATCAAGCAGATGATGGACTTCTCCAAATTTTGCTATGCAGTTTTTTTTAAAAGTATACCAAATGTATACTTTGTGTACAAAGTACATTAAAGAGGGAATGCACTGGAAATCATAGAAAAATGTGGGTTTTAGAGGAAGTGTGTGTATAACATATGTTCAATTTAAATGTGAATTTTTGTGCTTTTTTTAAAACACACACACACACACAAGAAAAAGATGACTGAGTGCATTCAATGGGGCCCATAAGCCCTTTGAAATCCATTGGCTTAGATCAGGTGTGGGGAACCTTTGACCCTCCAGATGTTGCTGAACTACAACTCCCATCAGCCCCAGCAGGCATGGCCAATAGCTAGGGATGATAGGAGCTATATAGTTCAGCAGCAAAGGTTCCGCACGTATCTGGCTTAGACACAGAAAAATCCTGCATAGGACAGGGAAATTAAAACTATCATCAAATAAAAGTGTGGATCTCAAAAACAGCCGCAGTGACTGTCACAGTTTAATTTCAACTGAATGACTGAAAAACAATAGGACCCTTCTAAATAGTTTCCACCCTTCTCAGTCTCCCTTGCTTGTCAGTCCAAGTTTCCACCATGGTCATGTATGGTTTCCCCACTGTGTAATCCTGCCTGTTGATCCCCAAAGCTTCAGTCAGAGCAATTAAGATGGCTTCCCTGTTGTTGTGACAATGCCCATAGATCTAGTAAGACAGCAGCCGTGATAGTGCTGTCAGTGAGGTTGGGGGAAAGCTTCATTTAACTTTGTTTCCTAAGAAGGTTCTTTCATGTGAATTTAAACGAGAGCTCCAACTGAAATACTTCTCACACTCAAACAACTCCAAGTCCACTTTCCAACCAGAAGGATTCCCTAGGCCAGGGGTTGGCAACCTGTTTGGGCCAGTGGGCGTATTTGGAATTTTGAGAAAGTTTTGTGGGTGTTAGTCACAAAATGGCTGCCATGGGGGTTGTGGTGTAACACAAAATGACAGCAGGGGGGGGATCAGAAAAGGAGACAGGATCACAAAAGGGTGCAGGCATGCCCCTGTGTCAATGAAAAAAAAAAGGCACCCACATCAACCATCTGTGTTTGCTCATAGACGGAAGCTCTTTGCACCTCTGTTCAGAATGGAAAGGGAGGGTAGGCATCCAATCCCAGCATCAAATGGAATGTGGGTAAGTTTAAGGAGGTGTGTTCAGTGTAGGAGAGGCTGAGGTAGTGCAAACAGGAACTGAGCAGGAACAGGAAACAGTTTATCTTGTGCACTCTGGATTTTTGAAGGGATATTTGCTGAAACCTTTCATGGGCACAACAGAAGGTACTAGTGAGCACACTGACACTTGTGGGGTACTCTGTTGAAAACCCCTGCCCTAGGCAGCTGACATATACACAATTAAATTATTCACATCATTACAACTAATTAATTAAACCATGCAATTAAAACCATTCAACTGCACAGTTAAAACTAAATGAGCCACAAGCATTACACAGGGAGTTTCGCGGAGAAGCAACTGAGGAAAAGACCCAGCTACATGTAATTAGCTCCTAGGCCTTGGAAACCAAAGACATTTGGAACAGGACCTCATCCACTCCCCTAAGAGAATGGGGAAGTTAATAAGGGTGCTTTGCCCCCTGTGTGAATTCTCTGATGTCTAATAAGATTTGTGCTCTGACTGAAGCTCTTCCCACATGCCAAGCACTTATATGGTTTCTGCCCTGTGTGAATCCTTTGATGTTTAACAAGTCCTGACTGATCACAAAAGGTCTTGTTACAGTCCGAGCATTTATATGGTCTCTCCCCTGTGTGGATTCTTTGATGTGAAGTAAGATGTGTGCTCTGACTGAAACTTTTTCCACACTCCAAGCATTTATATGGCCTCTCCCCTGTGTGAATTGTCTTATGGTTAATAAGGCCAGACTGATTACAAAAACCCTTCCCACAATCAGAACACTTATATGGTTTCTCCCCAGTATGGATTCTCTGATGTGATGTAAGACTTGTACTATGACGGAAACTCTTTCCACACTCTGTGCATTTGTACGGTTTCTCGCCTGTGTGAATTCTTTGATGTTGAATAAGGCTAGTGCTCTGATTGAAGCTCTTGCTACAATTTGGGCAACTATATGGTCTCTCCCCTGTGTGGATTCTTTGATGTGAAGTAAGATGTGTGCTCTGACTGAAACTCTTTCCACATTCCAAGCACTTATATGGTTTCACTCTTGAGTGGAGCACTTGATATTCAGTAACATTTCTGCACTGGCTAAAACACTTCCCAAACTTTAAACTTTTGTTGGGTTTCTCCCCTGTGTGGATTCTCCAATGCGCACTCAGGCACTTGTTCCTTCTTGTTTCCATTTGTTGTTCTTCTTGAACTATGATTTCATGGAAGTCCCCATCCTGACAAGGCATGGCTTTATCCTGCCCCTTCTCCAAGTGGATTGCCTCCTGCCTCTTTGACCCATCTTGATTCCAGTAGTTCTCTTTCAGTGCCTCATACTTGCCTGTTTCTGATGACATTCCAGGTATTTCCCCCTCGTCTTCACTCTCCCACACATCACCTGCTGGAATAAAGAGAGAACCCTGATAAAAGCCACAGGGGGTGAGGAACAAAGCCTGAGATGAATCAATCCATCCAACATATTGTTTTCATTTCTTATGTCTGCTCTGGCTTTTTCACCATAGTGGGTGGCTAGTCATTCCTTTTCACTGGATATAGTGTGATACAGCACATACTTAGAATGTAGATTTTCCCAGGTTCAACTGCAATCACCTCTACTTAACAGGATGAAATATCTAGTCATGGAAAAGGTCTTTGCCTGAGATTCTGCCTAGAGAGCCAAACCCAGTTTGGCCAGGAAATATTGAAGCAGACAGACAAATAATCTAATAATAATAATAATAATAATTTAATTTCTGTGTCGCCTATCTGGCCAATGGCCACTCTAGACGACGTACATCTTTGTTTCAATAAAATACATCATAATAAAACAATACAACGATAAAACGATAAAACTATAAACAATGACAGTTCAGAGTACTAGGCAATTTATCACAGTGATTAACCCTCCCCGGAAGTCCCAAAGGCCTGTCTGAAAAGCCAGGTCTTCAAGGCTTTGCGGAATACATTCAGGGAAGGGGCATGCCGAAGATCATACGGGAGGGAGTTCCAGAGAGTGGGGGCCGCCACTGAGAATGCCCTCTCTCTCGTCCCCACCAACCTAGCTGTTTTAGTTGGCGGGACTGAGAGAAGGCCCTGTGTGGCTGATCTTGTGGGGCGGCATAATTGGTGGCGTTGGAGGCGCTCCATCAGATAAACTGGGCCGAGACTGTATAGGGATATAAAGGTTAATACCAACACCTTGAATTGGGCCCGGAAAACAACTGGGAGCCAGTGCAGATCGAACAGCACTGGAGTAATATGCTCCCGGCGGCGACAGTTTGTAAGTAGTCGAGCCGCCGCATTTTGTATAAGTTGTAATTTCCGGACCGTTTTCAAGGGTAGCCCCACGTAGAGCGCATTACAGTAATCCAAACGAGAGGTGACCAGGGCATGAACCACCAATGGGAGCTGGTGAACAGGAAGGTATGGTTGCAGTCTACGTATGAGGTGTAATTGATACCAAGCTGCCCGACTCACTGCCGAGATCTGAGCCTCCATGGACAGCTTGGAATCAAGAACAACCCCAAGGCTGCGGACCTGGTCCTTTAGGGGCAATCTCACCCCGTCGAACATCAAGTCAGTATCTCCCAACCTTCCTCTGTCTCCCACGAGTAGCACCTCGGTCTTATCGGGATTCAGCTTCAGCCTGTTCCTTCCCATCCATCCACTCACGGATTCCAGGCACTTGGACAAGGTCTCCACAGCCAACTCTGGTGAGGATTTAAACGAGAGATAGAGCTGAGTGTCATCCGCATATTGGTGACACTGCAGCCCAAATCTCCTAATGATTGTCCCCAGTGGCTTCATATAGATATTAAATAGCATGGGAGAGAGGATAGAGCCCTGTGGCACACCACAATTGAGAGGCCAAGGGTCTGCAACCTCTTCCCCCAATGCTACCTGTTGATGCCTATCGGAGAGGAAGGAACGGAACCACTGCAATACAGTGCCCCCTATTCCCAACCCCTCCAGGCGATGTAAAAGGATACTGTGGTCAACAGTATCAAAAGCCGCTGAGAGATCGAGGAGGACAAGAAAGGTGAATTCTCCCCTATCTAATGCCCTCCTCATATCATCCACCAGAGCGACCAAGGCTGTTTCAGTACCATGTCCAGTCCTGAAACCCGATTGGTATGGATCCAATTAATCCGTTTCATCCAAGTGTGTCGGCAGCTGATTAGCCACCACTCGCTCAATGACCTTGCCCAAGAATGGTAAATTTGAGATTGGGCGAAAGTTGTTCAGAACTTGGGGATCCAAGGAGGGCTTCTTTAAGATGGGCTTTACAATTGCCTCCTTGAGGGCTAATGGCATTACACCCTCCTCCAGGGATGCATTAACCACCGCCTTAATCCCCTCGCCCAATTTCTCTTTGCAGCTCATAAGGAGCCACGACGGGCAAGCTAGTATAAGGCAGTTGCCTATGTTCATATAGGGGAAGGGGCCATAGCTCAGTGGCAGAGGATCTGTTTTGCGTGTAGAAGATCTCAGGTTCAATCCCTGGCATCTCGTTAAAAGGATCAAGGAACACATGATGGAAAGGTCTCTGTGCCTGAGACTCTTGACAGCCACTGCCAGTCAGTGTAGACAATACTGGGCTAGATGGGCCAATGGTTTTGCTTAGTATAAGGCAGCTTCCTATGTTCCTATCTGGAGGGATGGCCCTCCAGATGTTGCTGAACTACAACTCTCATCAACCCCAGAATGCATGGCCAATAGTCAGGGACGATGGGAGTTGCAGTTCAGCAACAACTGGAGGGCCAAAGGTTCCGCACCCCTGGGGAAAGGTGTACTTCAGCGGTAGAGCACTTTGGTAGAACCCCGGCAGTTTGGAATTCCCTCCCCTTAAATATTAGAGAGGCACCATCTTCGTTATCTTTTCGGCACCCACTGAAGACCTTCCTCTTTCAATAAGCCTTTTAAGTAGAGACCTTATCCAAGTCTGTGTCGGAGTTGCTTTTTGAGATGTTTTTAAAATGGTTTCTTTAAAAGATGTTTGTTTTTAATATGTTTTAGAGTGCTTTTAGTGTTTTTGTTTTCCGCCCTGGGCTTCTTCTTAGTAAATAAAGAAAACTTTTTAATAAATAAATAAAACGTCTTAATAAATAAACCTCTAAATAAATAAACCTCTAAATAAAATCTCCAGATAGGGCTGGGAGAGGCCCCCTGCCTGAAATCCTGGAGAATCACTGCTATTCAGAGTAGACAATATTGGGTAGATGGGCCAATGGCCAATGGCCTGACTCAGCATAAGGCAGACTCCTCTTAGGTCAGCTCCAGCAAGTCAGTATACAAGCACATGCTAGAGGTTTAGTGTTGTGCAATTAGTGGGTTAAAGCTCTCTGTTGGAAGAAATCTACTTTTAAAAAATGAGAAAGGACTTTTTTGCAGTTAGGAAAGTGACTGGGTAGATAGATATTGGGTAGATGGGCCAATGGCCAATGGCCTGACTCAGCATAAGGCAGACTCCTCTTAGGTCAGCTCCAGCAAGTCAGTATACAAGCACATGCTAGAGGTTTAGTGTTGTGCAATTAGTGGGTTAAAGCTCTCTGTTGGAAGAAATCCACTTTTAAAAAATGAGAAAGGACTTTTTTTGCAGTTAGGAAAGTGACTGGGAAAAGCACTGAAAAGTGTGGGGTGAATGACTTATTAATGGGATGGCATATAGGCATCACTCAAGGAAATCAGGACCTATGCTCATTGTTGTATGAACTGCCTTGCAAATAAATCAGAATGAATGCTCAATAAAGACTGGATATAGTCTCTCAGGAGGAGCCCTTAGGGAACAAGTGTAAGAACCTAAGAAGAGCCTGGATGCTGGATCAGGCCAAAAGCCCATCTAGACCAGCATCCTGTTCTCACAGTGGCCAGTCAGATACCTCTGGGAAGCCTGAAAGCAGGACCTGAGCACAATGCTCTCAGGGCATTCGGGAGACGGCCGTAGCTCAGTAGCAGAGCATCTGCCTTACATGCAGAACGTCACAAGATCAATCCCTAGCCTCTCCAGACAGGGCTGGGAGAGAACCCTGCCTGAAAGGCTGGAGAGCCACTGCCAGTCAGTGTAGACAATATTGAGCAAGATAGACCAATGGTCTGACTCAGTATACCGCAGTTTCCTATGTTCCTAATAGCTCTCTCTCCACTTGTGGTTCCCAGCAACTGGCATTCAGAGACATCCTGCCTCTGACAGCGGAAGGAGAACGTAGCCATCAGGGCTAGTGGCTTATCCTCCATAAAGTCATCTCACCCTCTTTTAAAGCCATCCAAGTTGGTGGCCATCACTGCCTCCTGTGGCAGCGAGCACCATAGTTTAACTCTGAGTTGTGTGAAGGAGGACTTTCCTTTGTCTGTCTGGAGTCTTCCAGCACTCAGCTTCCATACTTTCTTTGTATGACATCTCTTTTTCTCTGCCTAATCTCCCTTCCCCACTCCTTTCTCCTTAGAACAGCCTTCCCCATCCTGAGGCCCTCCAGATGAAGTTGCCTTCAGCTCCCAACAGCCCCAGCCAGCAGGGCCAATGCTTAGCGATTTGTGGTCCAGCAGCATTTGGAGATTACTGTGTTGGAGAAGCCCGGCTTAGAAAATCAGAGGCTCTGGAGACAAAAAAGTTGAGGTAGCCTCCAAGCTCTTTGAAGGAGCTGCACTAGAGGTCAGCTCAGCAAGGAACTTGAATGTATTCACGAACTTAGGTGCAAAACGTCCTTCTCTCCTTACCTAACAGGCTGGCCGCCTCCTCCTCACCTTCATGCTTGGCATTGGAGTACTGCTGTCTCTGCTTGATCCCAGGTGGAGCCTGGCCTGCCATGGTGGAACCCGCAGCCTCCTTCACGAAGGCAACCTGCAATAGGCAGAGAGGGGAATTCCTTTCAGGGTGAAGGGTCAGGGCCCAGAGTGAGAGCATGAGATGCCCCCCCCATGCGTACAGGGGAGAAAGCAGGACCAAGTTTGTTTAAGAAACATACAAGTGGAACCCTGCAACAAAACGTTGCAGTGTGGAGTGCTCCTGTTCAGGATGCCAGCCAGCCTGCCATGCCCTTTTCCAGCTACTCCATTCCATTATCTTGGTTTTCTGCACTGTAGCGTGCTCCTGTTCAGGATGCCAGCCAGCCTGCCATGCCCATTTCCAGGCACTCCACTCCCCTGGTTTTCCACCACCCCCATCAGTCAGTCAGCATTTTGTGCCCATTGAGCATGCTCAGTCTCGATTGGACTTTTGTTTTTTGAGGGGGGGTACTTTTGTGTTTCTGTAAACCTTGAGGTTCCCCTGAGCCTGCTGATCCCTCCCCCTTGTGCATGAATGGTGCCATTTTGGATACATAAGGAGCCACCCTTGGAGAATGAGCTGGCTGCAAGCGTAGAGGATTTGAGAAGATTCCTTTTGCAGCCAGATGCCTCCGAGACAGCAGAGAGCCTGAACCAAAACTAAAATCAGGACAGCACAGTGGGACAGGGGAGGTTGGTCTATTGGGGCAAATGGGGCTCTGCCCCACTGACTTCAGTCTGCACTCAGCTAGCCCCCATCGACCTGCCTTCTGACTTCCATCCTGCGCAGGGGCTGTCACTTGTTGTCACCTTACTCCTTATTCTCAGTGTTGCCCCTTGTAAAACTCAGTAGGGAGGGAGAGGGGAGGAGAACTAGAATGAGTTGGCTCTCCGGTCATTGGCTCTGGCTCCACCTGCTGTTGGGCTCCCTGCTTTCCACCCTGCCAGTCCCAATGGGCACCAGTCACCCCTGGGATTGGACATCTGGCTTTCCATCCGAGTCTGGCTTTGGAGAAGGAAGCATGAAGCTACCATATTCTGGCTCAAGGCCCTTGCTGAGGCTCCAGAAAAGGGGTGGGGTAGCTACTATAACACTTGCCTCCTGGCTGTTCCTCATGCAATGCCACTGCCCACCAGGTCCTTGCTCTTCAATCCCGACTCCTGGGCTGGACAGCTCCTCAGCTGGACAGCTCCGCAGCCTTGCCGCTGTCAGAAACCCCAGCCATGCAACTCAGAACTGAACACGAGAGCCAGTGTGGTGTAGTGGTTAAGGTGTTGGACTAGACCAGGGTTCAAATCCCCACATAGCCAAGAAGCTCACTGGGAGAACTTGGGCCAGTCACTGCCTTTCAGTTTCATGAAAACCCTATTCATAGGGTCGCCATAAGTCAGAATCGACTTGAAGGCAGTACATTTACATGTTTTAATCGCCATGAAATGATCTCACCTGGCTTTTGAGATTGTTGTTGGCCTCTTGCTGCCTTTGCAGGAAATCCTCAGCCAGGGCCACTGCATGGTAACAGGTCTCTGGGCCATGCTCCCTCACCCAGCTCTGGATCTCCAGTGGAAGGATGGCCAGGAATTGCTCCAGGATCAGCAGCTCTAGGATCTGCTCCTTAGAGTGCCTTTCCACCTTCAGCCAACCCTGGCAAAGCTCCTGGAGCTGGCTGTAAGCTCCGCTGGGCCCTTTGGCCTCCTGGTAGCAAAAATGCCTGAAATGTTGACGCAGCTTCTCCCTCCTCATGGCGTCCCCTCGCAAGATGGCCACCTTCACTTTCCCATAATCCACCCTGTCTCTGGCCTCAATTCTTTCAAAGGTTTGCTCAGCTTCTCCCCTGAGGGCTGGCAGGAGTCGGGCCACCCACTCCTCCCGGGGCCACCGGCAGGCTTCAGCCACTTGCTCGAAGGAGGCTAGGAAGGCCTTTGCATCATCCCATGGAGTGGGGTCCTCTGGGAACTGCGGGGTTCCCCATTCTGAATAAGGGGACTCCACTGCCTTCAGAAACTGCTGCCACTGGGCTTCCCAGCAACGGGCCAAGCCCTCTTCAGATTCCTCCTTCACCTGATGTGGATTTGTCCTTTTGAGGTTTTCCTCAGAACTCCCAGAATGCATTGCTTTATGGAGTTCACTCCCTCCCTCCAAATCCATCCTGAGTTTGCGGCCTGCAGCGTTTAAGAGGACACAAGGGTCTTTCCCTGTCCCCTCTGATGCCCCTCCTTGTCTCCAGGCTGCAGGATATCGCTCTTCCATTTTCATCCTCGGGCAAATTCACACAGTGGAAAATTCTAGAAGAAACCAGAGTGAACTAGGCAGGTGTGCTGCACTTTCACCTGAAAAACAGAGAGAGAAATAGAG
Source organism: Rhineura floridana (assembly GCF_030035675.1). NCBI lineage: Eukaryota > Metazoa > Chordata > Lepidosauria > Squamata > Rhineuridae > Rhineura > Rhineura floridana. Next base: position 207,293,268 of record NC_084482.1, read on the forward strand.
AGAAACAGTCATCCTCTGGTAGGGCTGAAACCAATCCCTTTTTTGGAGAAATGTGACCATATGGGAATAGTGTGGCCAGGTATAAAGGAGAATGGGGCTCATGTGCCTTTAGCTGTGTAGAATCCTGCTCGTCTATACAATTACTAAAGATGCATGAGCCCTGTCCCTTTTGCATCTGGCCATCCTATATATGGTAAGTATGCACAGATTCAAACTAGCAGTTTTAAAAAATCTTTTTCTTTTGTAAATGCATACTTTTCTAAGGGCTCCTCCACTGTTTTTTTGGTGTGTGTCTTCTGCAACATAGAAGCATAGAATAGTAGAGTTGGAAGGGGCCTACAAGGCCATCAAGTCCAACCCCCTGCTCAATGCAGGAATCCAATTCAAAGCATTTCCGACAGATGGCTCTCCAGCTGCCTCTTGAATGCCTCCAGTGTCGGAGAGCCCACTACCTCTCTAGGTCATTGGTTCCATTGTCGTGTGGCTCTAACAGTTAGGAAGTTTTTTCTGATGTTCAGTCGAAATCTGACTTCCTGCAACTTGAGTCCATTATTCCGTGTCATGCACTCTGGGAGGATCGAGAAGAGATCCTGGCCCTCCTCTGTGTGACAACCTTCATGTACTTGAAGAGTGCTATCATATCTCCCCTCAGTCTTCTCTTCTCCAAGCTAAACATTCCCAGTTCTTTCAGTCTGTCCTCATAGGGCTTTGTTTCCAGTCCCCTGATCATCCTTGTTGCCCTCCTCTGAACCTGTTCCAGTTTGTCTGCATCCTTCTTGAAGTGCGGAGACCAGAACTGGATGCAGTACTCAAGATGAGGCCTAACCAGTGCTGAACAGAGGGGAACTAATACTTCATGTGATTTGGAAACTATACTTCTGTTAATGCAGCTTAATATAGCTAATTTGCCTTTTTTGCAGCCACATCGCACTGTTGGCTCATATTCAGTTTGTGATCAATGACAACTCCAAGATCCTTCTCACATGTTGTATTGCTGAGCCAAGTATCCCCCATCTTATAACAGTGCATTTGCTTTCTTTTTCCTAAGTGTAGAACTTTGCATTTATCCCTGTTGAATTTCATTTTATTGTTTTCAGCCCAATGCTCCAGCCTATCAAGGTCCCTTTGAATTTTCTTTCTGTCTTCCATGGTATTAGCTGTGCCCCGCAATTTTGTATCATCTGCAAATTTGATAAGCATGCTTTGTACCTCCTCATCCAAGTCATTAATAAAAATGTTAAAGAGCACTGGGCCCAGGACCGAGCCCTGTGGTACCCCACTCGTTACTTCTGCCCAGTCTGAGAAGTAACCATTGATAAGTACTCTTTGAGTACGATTCTGGAGCCAACTGTGGATCCACCTGATAGTTGTTCCATCCAGCCCACATTCAACTAGCTTGCTAATCAGAATATCATGGGACACTTTGTCAAAAGCTTTGCTGAAGTCGAGATATATTACATCCACAGCATTCCCAAAGTCTACAAGGGAGGTTACCCAATCAAAAAACGAGATAAGATTAGTTTGGCAGGATTTGTTCTTCATAAATCCATGTTGGCTCCTAGTAATCACTGCATTGTTTTCAAGATGCTTACAGACTGACTGCTTTATAATCTGCTCCAGAATTTTTCCAGGGATTGATGTTAGGCTGACTGGTCTGTAGTTCCCTGGTTCCTCCTTTTTGCCCTTTTTGAAGATAGGGATAACATTAGCTCTCTTCCATTGCATGTCATTGATGCGATTATCATGCCTTCAGAGGTCACCATCCACATGCATTCTGCTCTGTTAGTTGTTCTGTGATGCTTCCCCGATGCTACTGCAGCATTGCCATCTAGAAGGCACAGAGCAGGGCCAACTGGTGCCCATTTGGGACTGGTGGGGCGGAAGGCAGGAGCCCAACAATAGGTGGAGCCAGAGCCAATGACAAGCAGACCTAATTCCACTCCCCTCCCAATCTTCCTCTTTCTGAGTTGTAAAAAACAACAACACTGAGACTAAGGAAAACTCAGTCAGGGCCACCCCATTGACTGGGTATAAGTAAGAAGGCAGGCAGGTGGGGGTAGGCTGAGGGCAGAACTGAGGTTGGTGGAGCAGTGCCCCACTAGCCCAGCCTCTACTGGATATAGCCTGGGTGTGTGCCTTGGAAGAATCCCGAGGCCAAATAGAGAGGCCTAGTATATATTAACTGCAACTTCAGTTCTTGGACTGCTGGTCTTTATGGAGCCAAAATGGTACCACTCACATACACGAGGCACGTTTGGATGGATTTATTGTATAATCCATTGTTTTCAGAACTACAAAAAATTGTTTTTAAGGGGCAACCCCAATCTTTGGAAGGGGGGACCCTCCCCAACAACAGCCCAATGACATCTAAGCATCCACCCTAGTAGGGACTGCATGCATATCCCTTGGAACAGAGGAGTGCAAAGCCAGTGATGGCCGATGCCCACTGGGACTGGTAGGGCGGACGGCAGGGGAGCCCATCAGTAGGCGGAACCAGAAGCACTGACAGGCAGAGCCAGAGCCAATGACAGACACCAGAGCCAACTATATTCTAGTTTTCTTCCCATCTTTCTCTCTGCTGAGTTCTGCAAGAGGCAGCCTAAGGAGGAGGAAACTGGTTGTCAGTGCCCCCTCCCTGGACTGGTTATTAAGAAGGCAGGCAGGCAGGCAGGCGTGTGTGTGGGGGTGTTTGTGCGTGGGGGGGGCTGGCTGTGGGCAGACTGAGGTTGGTGGGGCAGTCCTCCATTTGCCCAAATGGACTAGCCTTCGTTGTGCAAAGCTATCCCCTCATCTGGAAGGAGCTGAGTGGGAAGGACCCTGCTGGGGAAGGGGTTTCTTAAGGAATGGGAAGGGGAGGCTGTCTTCCCTCCCCCCTCATTTTCTGCCCCTCCCCCATCCCTTTGAAATGCCCCCCTTCATGCCTAGGTTGCCCCTCCCTTCCTCTGCATTCACCTCCTCAGCTGGGCTTTTCTTCTTTATCCTCCACTCTCTGCAGCTGCAAAGAAATTCAAAGCCAGCCCACCCACTTCCCCGCTTTCCACTCCAGGGGGGGGAAGGGCATCTGCTAATTCTTGATCATCTCTCTCTCTCTCTCCTGCCCACTCTAGGAAGCAAAACTCGGTTGGCTTAACCCTTTTGGAGCACTGCAGGCAAAGGGAGGCAAATAAGCAAACGTGTTCGATAAGAACATAAGAAGAGCCTAGGGTTGCCAGGTCGGAACCATCCAAAAACCTGAGAAAATGTGGGCGGGCCCTAGTGACATCATGGGGCGGGCCCTAGTGACATCATGGGGCGGGCCCTAGTGACGTCATTAAACATGATACATTGTATCAACCACAGTTGCTTGGAGCATACCATTCAAAAAAAAATTCTCTGGAGATTAAAATAGAAATCTTACCTAAAATAGGGTGTTCCTAGGTCCATCTGAAGTGACAAGGTCATTCTTTCTCACAAGCTTAGGGTGATGCAAAATGGAAATGGACTGCCTTCAAGTTGATCCCAGATAGGGTCTTCATGGTAAGCAGTATTCAGACAGAGGTGGTTTACTATTGCCTTCCTCTGAGTCTGAGAGGCAGTGACTGGCCCATCCTCGGTGGCATCTCCAGGTGGGAGTGTCTTCCGCCTGAAATCCTGGCGAGCCGCCGCCAGTCAGTGCAGACCGTATTGAGCTAGATAGATGAATGGTCCGACTCAGTTATCAGGCAGCTTCCCACGTTCTGAGACAGGGTTTCTGGGGGATCTACAGCCGGGAGCCCAAAACAGAGAGGGGTGGTTGGGGTTCTAAAGGGCTGCCAAAGCAGACTTCGCTTTGTCAGGAGGCAGAAGGGTCATTTCTGTTGTGTAAATTTGTATAGATTGCGCAGGGGGTTGGACTTGATGGCCTTCTAGGCCCCTTCCAACTCTACTATTCTATGAATCTATGAGATATTAGCAGAGGTTGTCAACGGTCTGAAATGCGTGTGTGCCAGTGTGTGTGTTTACCTAAGTAGTGGGCTTTTACCCTGCATTGAGATCACTGAGACTTAAGACTTAGTGAAATAAGAACAGCTACTTTATTTATAGAAATACATAGTAGATAGAAAGGCATACCTAGTTCTAACTAAGTTGGAGGCCAACGCCCAGGCTTGGGAGTTGCCCTCATGGCTCAGGAGGAGGAGAGCAGAGAGAAAGGTGTCTCCTCTGTCTCGGACAGTCGAAGAAGAGAAGAAGGGAAAGGGTGGAAGGAGGAGGGGCAGATAAGCTTCCCTAAGCATATCAGTCTAACTATGGAAGGAAGTCAGTCAGAGCATCACAGGTAAAGGTAGTCAAGCCTAGCCATCTGGAGGACCCTAACTCTATCTCCCTTCTGGAACATAAACAAAGGAACAAAAGAGGAGTTGCTCTTGCCCCACTTCCAACAAAGCCACCCCTTTTTTTGCTGCCCATGGCAGCCATTTTGTGCTGGCACCCACGGCACTTTTATCAAGGTATAAGTACTGGTACCTCATTTTTACCCTCCCCCCCAAAGCACCGCTTATAATAATGGGCATATCTTACAGGACAAGTAATCAACTGAAGTCCCAGGCCAAACCTGGCCTCCTGAATCCAAATCTTAGTCGGCATTCCAGAGGCAAGAGAAAGCAAGAGGGATTGATGATGGACTAGCCGTGCAACTTACAATGTGGCGGTACAGGTGCAAGTAGGGGAATGGACATAGCTCAGTGGTAGAGCATTTGCTTTGCATATAGAGGGTTCCTGCTCAGTTCCCCTGTAATCAGGGCACTAGTGATGGGGATATTCCCAAATAGGCTTTTTCTTTGCAGATCAAAGGTGTGGACACCTTTGCTAGTCTGTGGGCATCTAGAGCACAGATGGGGAGCCTTTCCCAGTTTGAGGGCTGTGGTCTTTTGGCAACCTTGCAGGGGCTGCATGCCGGTGGTTGCGGGGCCACAGGCAAAAGTGGGCAAAACAATGAATACGATTCTTACCTTTGTACAGTAGGCTATGTTCCAGCCAGGCAAAATTCAGAGGTTCCCAAACAAATCACTTATCCTCCATCCAGGCAAGAGGCGTTATCATAAGAACACAAGAACAGCCCAGCTGCTGGATCAAGCCAGAGGGGGCCCATCTAGTCCAGCAACATGTTATCACATTGACCAACCAGATGCCCCAATGGGAAGCCCCTGAGCAGGACTTGAGCGCAAGAGCACTCTCCCCTCCTGCGGTTTCCAGCAACTGGTATTCAGAATTCTGCCTCCGCCTATGGAGGTAGAAGGTAGCCATCCTGGCTAGTAGCCACTGATAGTCTTCTCCTCTATGAATTTGTCTAATCCTCTTTTAAAGCCCATCCAAGCTGATGGCCACCACTGCCACTTCTGGGAGCGAGTTTCATAGTTTAACTATGCACTTTGTGAAGGACTTTCATTTGTGCTGAATCTCCCAACATTCAGCTTTGAGGACACATTGCAGCGAGGCAAACACTCAAGGGCCAGTGAGGGGTATGGCCTGAGAATGAGTGTGTGAGAGTCCTGAGGGCCAGACAGAGAGCGTGCCAGACATTGAGACAGGATAAGGAACATAGCCCTGCTCCCCCATCCTTGCAAGATGCCAGTACAGGGAAGGGCCACGGCTCAGCAGCAGAGCATCTGTTTTGCATGCAGAAGGTCCCCGGTTCAATCCTCAACATCTCCAGCTAGAATGGGAATGTTCCCTGCCTGAAACCCTGCAGAGGCTCTGCTGCCATTTAGTGTAGAAAACACTTAGTGTTATGGGCTGACCCATGTTTAATGTATTAACATTTCTGCTCTGAGAGTTTTCAAATGTACGTGTTAATCTTTAGGTATGCAGATCTCCTCATACAGTATACAGTCAAGCGTCTGGTTTAAAGAAGCTCTTTCCTGTTTGCTTCCCCTCCCCATTTTGATGTTCTGGGAAGACAGCCAGCTTTCTCGCTGTTCTGTAAATAAGAGATAACACGGTTCAGGCAGCAGACAGTGAGAATTACCTTATTTGGATAGTCCGGAAATGCACCTGCCTATAACTAACTATTTCACCAACTAGTTGGGACATGACTAGCTTATCAGCTGCCGTCTGAGATGGAGCTCAAGAGATGCAGCTCAAAAGATGGTCATACAGCTGTTAAGCAAGGTCACAGCCTTGAACATTCCTATGAAAGGAGGAAATTTTATACAACAAGCTAATGCTGATTGTCCTAATGCTCAACCTATACTCTGGACAAGAGGCTACTGTAAGGACAGAATATGGAAAAACTGATTGATTCCCTTCCTATCTGTTAGAACCATACGACATTGGAATCAATTACTTAGAGAGGTAGTGGGCTCTCTGACACTGGAGGCATTCAAGAGGCAGCTGGACAGCCATCTGTCGGGAATGCTTTGATTTGGATTCCAGCATTGAGCTGGGGGTTGGACTTGATGGCCTTATAGGACCCTTCCAACTCTACTATTCTATGATTCTACCAGTCTTCTGAGACTTGGTCCAACGTATTGCTATGCTTGCTGCTGTGGACAGCCACAGGTCTGCCTCCCACAAGGGTGAAATTTCATTTCTTTCTGGATAAGAGGTAGAAATGTACTGATATGGAAATGTAACTTGTTTGATGCTGATTCCTTGCAGTGTAACTTGTATAGTTCTAATGTCTAAGTCTAAACTAATAGAACATTATACTTTTAAGATATTTTAACTGTATACTGCAATATATTGACAGCCAGTGTGGTATAGTGGTTAAGGTGCTGGACTACAACCTGGGAGACCTGGGTTCAAATCCCCACACAGCCATGAAGCTCACTGGGTGATCTTGGGCCAGTCACTACCTCTCAGCCTCAGAGGAAGGCAATGGTAAACCCCCTCTGAATACCGCTCACCACGAAAACCCTATTCATAGGGTCGCCATAAGTCAGGATTGACTTGAAGGCAATCCATCCCACTGCAATGCATACTGATGGTGATATGTAATTCTGAGCAATAAGCCTGATATTTGAGTTCTAATCATAATTGATTCCACCTATTTGACTGAGGCATATACTGAAGATGTACCCATACGGACGTTATATACATACACACTGTAATGTACTTTGAACTGATTCTGATTCAATGGCTAACACTGTATGCAGTACTAGTAAGGATGTGTAATGTTTAAAGAATAAATCTTATAAGATTTTATAAGACAACCTGCTGTTCATTATTTTCCTGAAATCTCCCAAGCCCCAAGAAGTCTTGCGTGGGGCTGCCAACCTTAGCTTGCCTGTTCAGACAACTGCTGTCAGAAACTCTGTAAGCTTAGCTGAACACAACGTCCGACATACAAGGACTCTTGAGAAGCCAAAGGGCAATGGGGAGAACGTGAGAACCCTCGATCCTATGCATTTGTTAAGAAAGGGACCATCATGCCAGTTTCATAAACTAGATGGACCAATAATCTGAGTCAGTATAAGGCTGCTTCTATGTTACTCCTTCACATGAGTAGCTGGTGAACAGGACTGAAGTCTCCCCGCTTCTTTCCTCAACTCAGATATCATTCTAATTTCAACAAACACACAAAACACAGGCGTATTCAAAACCAAAATTTTTTAATCCCCCCCCCCACTGCTAATGTATTTGAGCCTTTGTAGAAGTGCGGAAAAACAGGGTTGGTGATTGGAATGTGCCATTCAGGGAGAAAAAAACACACACACCACAACAGCTTGGGGTGGGAGAGATCTTCCTTAGCGATGGCCTCTGCCAGGGATGGAGATGGACTATAGGCTATTCCATTAAAGGGAGAGGGGGGGCTTTTGTTAGTCCCCACCTTTCAGGAGACGAAGTCACCTGCTTCTTGAGTCCCCTAAAATCAGGACCACCAACATGTGAACTGTTGAGGCAAAGGAGGAAAAATGAGATGACAGGAAAGAACAGGGTTAAAATAAAATCCATTGTGATAACTTTGGAACTTACTATAACGTAAACGTTTGTAATAATATACGTGAAAGGCCGAAGCAGATGTGCAAGTAGTAGGATTTTTTTTTTAAAAAAAAATTACACCTTAAAAGGAAATAGGACTGCAACCAGAGTGGGCAGGGTGTGTGTGTTAACCCTCCCTGCCCTTGCAATCCTGGCAAAAATAGCCTCTGCTACTATAAGCCCTGCGGGAGAAGCTTCCGTTGGCGATTTTCAGGGAATGGGTTGCAGTAAGCAGATTATTCCATCAGAGCAAGGATTTTTGCTTGCACTATGGAACAATCTCCCCCATTCTCTCTCCCCGAACCCCTCAATCTGTTCTGGGAGTTCCTCTAACCCTCCAGAAGAGATTTGGGGGTGGTACAGAGGGGGGAGGAGGGGAAATCCCCTTGCACTAGTGCAAATCCTTGCACTAGTGCAAAAATGTGGTTGAATGCCACCCAATATTTATAAATAAATAAATACCTAAAGATCCAACAGCTGAAAAGATAAGTACTGTAGTTTTAAGAACAGCTGCTTTTTAAATGGTGGAATGATTTGTTAGTGATGTTTTAATGATGCTGAACAGAGCCCTGGGTGTCCATTTGGAACAACGGGCAGCATAAAAATCAATGAACCAATCAATCTGAGCAACAAACAAATAAATAAAATTAGAAAAGCAGGGTAAAAAACCAAAAATCTCTCTATACAAAAATTAAACAACCAATTTTCGATCTCAAACTGCCTTGACTGCATTAGCAGAAAAGCAGCAGCAAAATAAACTAAAATAAAAGCAACAATGCTTACTGGCCTACCTCTCAGGGCTGTTGTCAGGCTGACCTGACAAGTCACACTAAGTGCATTAACAGCAAACAAAAAAAGCGCGCTATTGTTATGACTATCGTTCTGTTATCCTTACGCTGGCCATTTGTGCTTCCAATGGGCCCCCCTGGTTCTGGCTCTTTGCTACTGGTGTACAGGACCACACAGAAGGAGACGCAGGTTTCTTTTCCCTCACTTCTGGACGCCCCCCTCAGCCGTCAGCAGGAAGGGCCTTGCACTTCCACATCATAGTCGTCATCTTCCTCGCACCTCTCCAGTTCACGCCTCTGGGCCCGGTAAGAAGCTGAAAGATGACAGAAAATGGTTTCATTGTGGATGCTTAAGGAAATGACCTGTTGTTACCCTGGTGGGATGGCCCAGGACTGATGGAATAATCTCCTCCTCTCCGCCCCCCACGTACCCCCTAAATCTGTTCTGGGTTTCCCCCCAACCCTCCAGAGCAGATTTGGGGATGGTGCGTGGCAAGTGTGTGAGGGCAAAATCCCTCTGTGCTAGTGCATCTTTTTCACAGAATGTTTCCCATAACCCTCACCGCTATGCCCATTATGAAGGGCCAAGTGAGGACCCGTGAGAAAATGCTGCCAGGGTATTATTACTTCCTAATTGGGTTGCTCCTGCTTAGGGACTCAGACAGCCACAGGCAAGAGTCCATTCCACCTGGCCACCTTCTCCCATTTTTCTTTTCCAACCGATACCCAACATTCTGTGGCTACTAGGCATGCTCAGTCCCCACACTGTTAACATTCAAGAGGAATGGAAGCACATTCCTGTTCACCCAGTCGTTTGACGGCTGAAAGAGACTCCTGCTGGCAACCTCAAAATGATTAGCTGTGAGCCTATGCGACTGTTTTTAAAGGTTTTTGGAATGGCGTTAATGTTTTAAAATGTTTTATTTTTAATAATGTTGTTTTGCTACTTTCTTGTCTCTCTGGGCCCCTTTGGAAGGAAGGGCAAGATCGAAATTTAATAGATCCTCCTCCTCCTCTTCTTTGCCCCCTGAGTTTTTTTTTTTAATTGCAAACCCTCGAGATTCTCCAGAGCTTGTTGATACGTCACTCATTTCTCAGTGGCCCTAGTTCATCTACAATCCCCACCTCCCAAGTTTGCTATTAACAGGAATAGTATTACAGCAGGAAAGGGCCGTCTTTGGTACTAGGAAAACAAAGCCGGGGACACCTTAAGCGATGAAGCTGCATAGCATTCAGCCCAAAACCAGGCAAAAGAAAAGTCAACTGGGAGCGCATTCAATCTATATCCTGCACCTTGTAGCTGCCTCACTCCCATGGTTGGCAAGCCAAGATGAAGACAGACGGATGCTCGAAAAAAGCATGGTGGAAGTATTTTGAATACATTCCAAGGGGAGAGTGGTGTGAGCTCAGGTCCTGCTTGCGGGCTTCCCACTGGGGCATCTTGTTGGCCACTGTGGGAACAGGATGCTGGTCTAGATAGGCCGTTAGCCTGATCCAACAGGGCTCTTCTTACGACCTAATGATTATTTTCCCTGCCCCCCCCCAAGGAAATTCATCAAAATTGCCTGTATACTTGTAAACTTAGCTATGCACTTCAGTTTCCATGCTGGTTATGGCGGAAGAGACACTCTTTTCCCCACTGCTACCATGGAAGCAAGCAGGCTGGGAGAGGAGGGAGGGAGCAACCTGTCCCTCCTATGCCAGCTCTCTCACCTTCAAGGAATTTCTGGTCGCCTACAGTGATGGGGCGAGTTGTTAAATAAATCCATGGAGAGCAGATGCCCACCATCATCATCAATAAGCAAAGGTTCCAATTACCCGGCAGGTGACGATCTTTGAAGGGGGGTCGGCCTGCTGCATCCCACACGCCCCGCATCCGGTTGAAGTAAGGGGGGATGACAGCAGGCTTCTCCTTTCCTTCTGCGGCAGGCCGGCCAGCTGCAAAAAAGTCCGTCTTCAACTGTTTCCACTTGGATCGCAGCTGGTCGATGTTCCTAATGTAGCCCTGAGCTTGGAGCTGGTCCTTAATTTTTTCCCAGTGTTGATGTCCTCTCTGGGAACTGCTGCTCATCAGAAGGGCCAGAGCGGGGCTCGCTTTGATGCCGTTCAGCAAGGCCACTACTTCTTTTCCTTCCCACCGCTGGCCGCGAATGCGAGGAACCATTTTGTGGAGGATGGTGCCACTCGCGTTGGGCGGGCCCAAGTGCTGAGTGCTACAGAAATAGAAACGTTTGTAGGGCCTCTCCCCGACATGGGTTCGTTGATGTACAAGGAGCTTTGCGCTACACAGGAAGTATTTCCCACAGACTTGGCATTTGACTGGCTTTATCCCCGTGCGAGTTCTCGTAGGGAGGGCGGAGCTCCTGCCATAAGAACCATAGGCGGTTCGTTTCTGACCGACATTGATCCCCGTCAGGGCTGTGCTAGGGGTTTCAACGGGGGTTCGGAAACCTCCCCCAGAACAATCCGATCCGTTTTCTTCCTCTACCAGGTACGTTTCCCGATGACACTCTGCTCTTTCCCGATTTGCCGAGGTGGTTTCCTCCACACAATCCTGGGGAAAAGTCTCCTCTGTCTTCCACACTGATGTCCTATGTGGGGATCCCATTTTGGAATCTTCCAGCATGTTTTCCTCCCCTTCGTGGATGGTCATCCACCCTTTGGCTGCTGGAGAGATAATGAGAGAACTCTAAACCAACTTAGGCCCCAAATATCTAAATGACTACCACTTTCCCTGTAGACCCTCTAGGGTGTTAAGATTAGCTGAGGGGGCCCTCTTGATAACTCGCAGCCCTCAAAAGTTTGGGGTGGTGGCGGCCCAGGGGAGGGCATTATCTGTAGCAGCCCCTAAATTGTGAAATCCCCTCCCCACAGAAGGGCATGTGGCATCTTCACTGTACTGCTTTCACCGTATGCTGAAGATACACCTCTTCACCCTGGCCTCTGGCAACTGATGTGTGTGTGTATGTGTGTGTTTTAGGACTCTCTCTAGTTGTGATTGTAATTTGTTTTAAGATTGTATTTTATATTGTTATGACCCACCCTGGGACCTTCTGGCAAAGGGTGGTTGATGATACTACTTACTACTACTACTACTCAGGGCCAGCTCTAAAGGGTGGCAAGGTTGGGCCCTGGCTGAGGGCCCCATGGCCCAGAGGGGCCCCTTTTTAGGGTGGGGGAGTAGTGCTCCCCTTCCGCTATCCGCAGCAGAATTGCAGCTGCAGATAGCACCACCCGCCCGTTCCCTCACTCCGCCTACCTTTCCTGTGTTTTGTGGCTGCACGTGCAGCACTGCCCTTAACTAAGATGGCGCCCAAGGTTTCCCTAAGAGGCTGAAGCGTCCGCCGGCATCTTGGCTGATGGCAGCCCTGTGTGTGCGTAGCACGCATGCGTGCCACCAACCAAAATGGAGGTGGAGGCTTCAGCCCTGTAGGGAAACCTCAGCTGCCATCTTGGTTAAGGGCAAAACACAGGACAGGAAGATAGGCGGAGCGAGGGAATAGGCGGGCAGTGTGATCCATGGCAGCGTGTGCTGGGGCACGGGGCAGGTTGGAGCCCAAGGGCCCCGGCATGCCTGGAGCTGGCCCTGATCATCATCATCATCATCATCTCTGGAGACTTGAGAGAAATGCAATTTGGAAACAGAGGGAAAACATTATCATTTGATAGAAAAGAATACATGTCCTTAAAAATCTTGTGAGAATGGAGTTCAGGAAGAGGAGAGTATAAAGAATACTGGCTTACCGCTAGGCATCACTGGGCACTAAATTATTCATTTTATTACCCTCCATTTAAAAAAATTAAATGTAAAAGACTTACAGTAAGTTGTAATATAAACTTACAATTGTCTGTGCGATCCCAGTGGGGCTAGCTGTCAGTGTTGATCAGCTGCTGGGCACTGACAGCAAGCCCTACTTGCAAAGGAAGAATGGGTAGCTCACTTTAATCTCCCGATTGTTCCTGTGGGGAAAATGGCCTCACTGACCAAATTGGGACCCACGCTGGAGCTAATTAAGGCCTGTGGGCTGGAGGTTCCCCACTCCTGTAATGGTGCCCCACAGTTAAATTAACAGGGGAGAGTATTCCAGTGTGCGTGTGTTTCTGTGGATTCCTGAAAAAGCTTGCTTTGAGCAAAACAGAAAAACACAGGTATTTTACACTGTTTCTCTTACCTTACACAAGGTCAAAATATTATGATATATTACAGGTGGACAACCTTTTTGGCTCCTGAGAATCACATGCAGCCAGGGTTGAGTGGCTGGGGCCTGCATGTCAGTGGAAAGGGTCCAGAACTGGTAGTGGGTACAGCAGTTGACATATAACCAGGAGGCCCTGTTCATGGTGCTGCCATTGGGTGGTGGCCCAGTTGGTGGTGGCCCCTGAGAGGGCCTTCTTGGTGAGGCTCCTCGTTTGTGGAATGCCCTCCCTGGTGACGTGCGTCTGTCTCCCTTTTTGTCAACATTCAGTATGATTTTAAAAACATTCTTGTTCACCCAGGTATTTGATGGCTGACAGAGGTTGTTCCCGACAACCTTGAAATTATTATTAGCTGTGAAGCTATGTGATTGTTTTCAGATGTTTTCAGATGTTCTTAGTTTTTTTTTAACTGCATTGTTTTGTTACTTTGTCGTTTGCTACCCTGGGCTCCTTTGGGATGAAGGGGCGGGATAGAAATTTAATAAATTATGCTGACGCTCATAATAATAATAATAATAAAAATGGAAAATGGACTGCCTTCAAGTTGATTCTCACTTATGGTGAGAATTAGGGTTTTCGTGGTTCATTCATTCGTTAAGAGGTATTCAGAGGGGGTTGACCATTGCCTTCCTCTGAGGCTGAGAGGCAGTGACTGGCCCAAGGTCACCCAGGGAGCTTCATGGCTGTGTGGGGATTCGAACCCTGGTCTCCCAGGTCGTAGGACAACACTCTAACCACTACACCACACTGGCTGTCAACAACAACAACAACAATAATACCACCACCCAAGGCCAATCAGGCTATTTTGGGACCTGATGCAGAACTTCCCTCAGCGCCTCTCCCATTCCCTGGTAGTGTACATGCACACACACATGCACACACACACTTAAAATATCCCTGATTTCTACACCATACATTGGACGCATGTAGCTTCCTCCAGAGACACCTGGGAGCTATAGTTTGATAAGGTGGTAGCTCTGCGAAGGGAAACTACAGTTCCCAGGATTCTTTGCAGGAAGCCCTGGGCTTTAAGTGTGCTGGTGTGGATGTGAACAAACACTTGTCTGCAGTGTTAGTCCTACTCCAAGTAGACATGCTGAAGTTAAGAAACATCAGTAGCTTAGGTTCATTAATTTCACCACTCTGAGTAAAACTTCGTTGAACACAACCAGTTACAAGTAGCTGGCGTGGGAGGGACAAAAGAAAATTCTTCACACAGGGTCTGACTCCAAGATGTTGCATAAGTTTCCAGAAATTCTCACAATAAAAATAAGGCCCAAAAAAGGCATTAAGGGTAATTGTTTTACCTGTACCAAAATGACAAGGGTAATTATTTTACCCTATGAGAAAAGTTGGTAGGAAACCCCTTACTTTTACTCCACTGTCAAACAGTTCTTACCATTAAGCAGTTTCAATATTTATTATTACTATTATTATTATTATTTGATTTATATCCCGCCCTTCCTCCCAACAGGAGGATTTTTATTTTTAGTACATTTATATCCCACGTTTCCTCCAAGGAGCTCAAGGTGGCACACACATGATTCTCCCTCTTTATCCTCACAACAACCCTGTGAGGTAGGTTAGGCTGAGAGATTGTGACTTGTCCACGGTCACCCAGCGAGCTTCATGGCAGAATGGGGATTTGAACCCAAGTCCCAATCTAGGTCCCAGGTCCTAGTCTAACACTGTCTAACTACCACACTATGCTGAATGATGACAATAATAATCATAATAATGATATAAGTAGGCCCAAAACAGCACATGATTCCCCCCACCCCCGTCGCTTACCCAACAGGCCAGCATTTCCATCATCCTTTTCCGGCTTGGTGTCCACGCACAGCTGCCTCTGCTTGCCCACAGACGGAGGCCGGCCTCCCTCGGATGAACTCCCAGCCACCTCCTCAAATGGCCCCTGAAACAGCAGAGAGGAACCCGGTTAGGGTAGAGTGACAGGGCCAAGATGGCCAGTGACAAGCTGAAAGGCTTGATCCTCTGCGTCAGTGTTCTTCAGCCTCGAGTCCCCTTGGACTCCAGCTCCCATCATCCCGTCATCTCAGTCAACGGTCAGGGGTTATGAGAGTTGCTGTCCAGCAACAGCTGGAGACCCAAGTCTGAAGAACACTGCTCTACACAACATAAGAAGAGCCCGGCTGCTGGATCAGAACACTTTCCTCTTTCCTCCTGCCTGCCTCTGTTTCTCTCACACTCCTGGGGCACACGCACACATGCCTGTCAGCCGCAGGCCTTGCACATTCGATCACCTGATGCATGACCTCGGGTTTGTAGTGGACAGCACGATGAAAATGTCGACCCAGTGTGCGGCAGCTGTGAAAAAGGCAAATTCCATGCTAGCGATAATTAGGAAAGGTATTGAAAATAAAACAGCCGATATCATAATGCCGTTGTATAAATCTATGGTGCGGCCGCATTTGGAATAATGTGTACAGTTCTGGTCGCCTCATCTCAAAAAGGATATTATAGAGTTGGAAAAGGTTCAGAAGAGGGCAACCAGAATGATCAAGGGGATGGAGCGACTCCCTTACGAGGAAAGGTTGCAGCATTTGGGGCTTTTTAGTTTAGAGAAAAGGCGGGTCAGAGGAGACATGATAGAAGTGTATAAAATTATGCATGGCATTGAGAAAGTGGATAGAGAAAAGTTCTTCTCCCTCTCTCATAATACTAGAACTCGTGGACATTCAAAGAAGCTGAATGTTGGAAGATTCAGGACAGACAAAAGGAAGTACTTCTTTACTGAGCGCATAGTTAAACTATGGAATTTGCTCCCACAAGATGCAGTAATGGCCACCAGCTTGGACGGCTTTAAAAGAAGATTAGACAAATTCATGGAGGACAGGGCTATCAATGGCTACTAGCCGTGATGGCTGTGCTGTGCCACCCTAGCCAGAGGCAGCATGCTTCTGAAAACCAGTTGCTGGAAGCCTCAGGAGGGGAGAGTGTTCTTGCACTCGGGTCCTGCTTGCGGGCTTCCCCCAGTCCCCTGGTTGGCCACTGTGAGAACAGGATGCTGGACTAGATGGGCCACTGGCCTGATCCAGCAGGCTCTTCTTATGTTCTTAAGGAGCTCAAGGTGGTGTACATGGCTCTCCCTGCACCTCCATTTTATCCTCAGAACAACCCTGTGAGGTAGGTGAGGCTGAGAGGCAGTTGACACCCAGCGAGCTTTTGTGGCTGAGTAGGGACTTGAACCCTGGTCTCTTCCAGATCATAGTCTGACACTCTAACCACTGCACCACACTGGCTCTCTTCCCTCAGAGAGGTCTGGAATAATGACATGGCAGAAACTAGACGTTGTGAGCAAAGGCCTCTCGTAACCAAGCCTTGTTCCAGCAATTGTAAGGTGGGGCGGGTTGGGATGCCACAAAAAATGATGGGGAATATTCGGAGAAATATCTGACAACAAGGCCTTCTTTTTTCTACAGTGGCAAGACAAAACAAATTATCCCGGATCTCCTTCAGAGAGTCAGAGACAGCTTCTCCAACCTGGAGCCCTCCAGATGTTGCTGGACTACAACTCCCATCATCCCTGCCCATTGGCCATGCTGGCTGGGGGCTGATGGGAGTTGTAGTCCAACATTTGGAGGGTCACAAGTCCGTCGCCCTAATTCCCGGAACGGAGATAATGAAAACATCTCCTGAAAATATCAGGAAAATATACCAGCCACATCAGATGCAGTAGAATACGAGAAGATAAATCTCACTGTCCACAAAAACAGATGAAAAATGTAACTCCTTGGAGTGTTGAAGATGGTTTACTCATAGCAAGTCCCTCAGTTCTCATCAGCAAATTCGTATCGGAGATAAATCATATAACTTGAGGATGGAGGACCTGCGGCCTTCCAGATGTTGCCTGATTCCAACTCTCATCATTCAAAGCCAGCCTTTCCCAATCTTTGGGTTCCCAAAAGTTGCTGGACTACAATTCCCATCATTCCTGATCACTGAGCACATTGGCTGGGGTTGATGGGAGTTGTAGTTCAGCAACACCTGGGGACCCAAAAGTTGGGAAAGGCTGTTCTAGGCCATTGGCCATGCTGGCTAGGGCTGATGGGAGTTGGAATCCAACAATATCTGGAGCGCCACAGCGCCACATTGGTTCCCCATCCCTGGACTACAACTCCCATCATCCCTGAGCATTAGCCATGCTCGCTGAGGTTGATGGGTGTTGAGGTGGAAGAAGGCTGGGCAAAGACCCCAAACATTAAGGCCACCACAGGGAACAAGATGGTGAAATGCATTTCCTACCTGGCTTTCCTGGCTTTGGGCCACTTCCTGCCTCTTCAGGAAATCCTCAGCCAGGGCCACCGCTTGGGAGCAGGTCTCTGGCCCGCGTTCTCTGACCCAGCTCTGGATGTGGGACGGCAAGATAGTCAGCAGCTGCTCCAGGATCAGCAGCTCCAGGATCTGCTCCTTGGACTGCCGTTCAAATTTCAACCACTTGCAGCAAAGTTCCTGAAGTCGGATGTAAGCCACTCTGGGCCCTTCGGCCTCCAGGTAGGAGAAACGCCTGAAGTGCTGGCGGATCCTCTCCCGGCTCATGGCGTCCCCTCGCAAGATGGCCGCCTTCACCATCCCATAATCCTCCGTCTCTGGCCTGGAGCCTGCGAAAGTTCCGCTCGGCTTCTCCGCTGAGAGCCGGCACGAGTCGGGCCACCCACTCTTCCCGGGGCCACTGGCAGGCTTCGGCCACTTGCTCGAAGGAGGCCAGGAAGCCCTTGGCATCATCCCACGGAGAGGACTTCTCTGGAAATGCCCAGTCTGGGCAAGGAGACTCCACCGTCTTCAGGAACTCCTGCCATTGGACTTCCCAGAGCTCCAGTGAACTCTCATTAGGTTCTTGCTTGATTTGCTCCCCTGGCATTCGTTTAAGAAATTCCTGGATATTCCCAGCCTGGAGGACATGAGGGATTTTTTCTGTTCCTGGGGACAACACCTCTCCCGATCTGGGGCCTGTGGGGTTCTGATCCCCCCTTTTCATCTTTGAGGGGCTTCACCAAAAACAACAACCCACAAGTAGAAACTTGAGAATAAGAATAAATTTCAGCAATCTAAGGAGGCGTGTCAAGCTTCCACCTGGGAAGAGACTGAAAAAGGACACAAAAGAAGAATGACCACAAATAAAAAGTTGAATGTGTAAAGCTATTAGATACACCAGAACGGCACTAAAAACACTTTAAAACATCATAAAAACAGACTTTAAATATATTAAAACAAAACATCCTTAAAAACACATTAAAACAAAATATATTTAAAAACATTTTAAAAAAACTTTTAAAAACTTCTTTAAAAAAAGCTTTAAAAAGCAATTGCTTAAAAAGCAATTCCAGCACAGATGCAGATTGGGATAAGGTCTACTTAAAAGTCTTGTTGAAGGAGGAAGGTCTTCAGTAGGCACCAAAAAGATAACAGAGATGGCGTCTGCCTAATATTTAAGGGGAGGGAATTCCACAGGGTAGGTGCCACCACACTAAAGGTCCACTTCCTATGTTGTGCAGAACAGACCTCCTGATAAGATGGGATCTGCAGGAGGCCCTCACCTGCAGAGCGCAGTGATCGACTGGGCATATAAGGGGTAAGACGGTCTTTCAGGTATCCTGGTCCTGAGCTGTATAGGGCTTTGTACACCAACACTAGAAACTTGAACTTGGCCCGGTAGCAAAAGGGCATCCAGTGCATCCAGCCCATCGCTGAGTCCAGGCAGTGGCCCAAGACTTGCACAGCCTCTCCCGATTCAGATGTTACAGAGAAATGGAGCTGAGTATTGTCAGCATCCTGCTTTATTCCCCATGGACCACGTGAAAATCACTGATGGTCTTGGCGGACCACTAAATTATTTTTTTGCCTGTTGCATTGCTAGATGTGATATTATTTTTAATTTTTTATTCTGTTATTTCTTACATTGCATTTCATTGTATTACACTGACATTCCGCAGAATTCATCCTGTAACACAACAAAATACAATCGAAGAGATAAAACAAGCAATTAAAAATGCAAACTGAAAAATAATCTGAAAATTTAACGCAATGGATGTGCCATCTCCCCTCATCAATGAAAAATCCACACACAAGTCACGAAGCTCGTGAACAACTGGTAGTCCGAAGATGACAGTTTGGGAACCCCTGACCCAGAGACTACCAACTCCCATTGTCCCCGACTGGGACTGACCGAGACATTTTGCTGCCTGAGCCAAAGGCCAGATAGCCTCCGCTGATCAGACTGGCAGCTGGATCTTATTTCAGCCCTGGCAATGGGACAAATAACCCTGTGGAATTCCCTGAGTGTTGGACTACAGCCTGGGAGACCAGGGTTTGAATCCCCACACCGCCATTAAGCTCATTAGATGACCTTGGGCCAGTCACTGCCTCTCGGACTCAGAGGAAGGCAATGGTAAACCCCCTCTGAATACTGCTCACCATGAAATCAGTCGGGATCGACTTGAAGACAGGCCATTTCCATTTCAAATATTAGACAGGCGCCATCTCTGTTATCTTTTTGGCGCCTATTGAAGACCTTCCTCTTTCAACAAGCCTTTTAAGTTGAGACCTTGTCCCAGTCTGTGTCTGTGTTGGAATTGCTTTTTAAGATGTTTTTAAACCTTTTTTTAAAAAAAAAAATGTGTTTTTTGCCTTTTTTTAAAAAAAAGTTGTTTTGAAGCCTTTTAAAAAATGTTTTTAAATATGCTTTGTTTTAATGTATTTTAAAGTCTGCTTTTCTGATGTTTTAAAGTGTTTTTAGTGCTTTTGTTTGCTGCCCTGGGCTCCTGCCGGGAAGATGGGCGGGATATAAATCAAATAATTAACAGACAAACAAACAAATATCCATCCTCTCGAGGGCAACAGCCTAGCTTAGTAAGTGCAAGGCAGGGAATGTGGCCCACACAGTGCTGTCCTCCCAAAACCTCGACGCCACTCCCCAGCATCTGCCATCTGAGGCAGCCGCCCCACTCTGCCCAATGGTAGGACCGTCCCCGTCCCTGACCATCAGCAGTGCTAGTTTGGGCTGATTGAAGTTGGGAGTCCACGAACATATGAAGGGCATCAGGTGGGAGGAAGCGTAAAGATGCCAGGTGATCTCAGAGATGACTCGATCTTCCAAGGCATGGTTTGGCACAGAGCTGGGGAACCTGAGCCCTCCATAATGCTCATCGTTAGGGATGGAAGGATTTTGGTTCTCTCTGTTTTTCATTTTTTCCAATTCAGTCGTGCAGCAGTTTGCAATTTATTCTTTCAAAAATCCGCATGGAAATTCTTCAGCATTCTAGTGCAACTTTTCCCTAACCAATACATTTCTGGATGCAGTTTGGACTAATGTATACATTTCCCCAAGCAATTTCTCCTGATGCAGCGGTTCCCAAACTGGTCAGCGGGCATCCAGTGGCCCATGAACTTCATCCATGTGGTCTACAGCATGGCTGCATTGAATTATTTGTGAGGAAGGCGATTTCTGATTCTTGGCTTTCGGTGTCATTTCTTGCTTTATAATCAATGTAATATTGCTAGCTTAAAATAAATTAGTTATATGAGGTTTGAAAGTAGAAAATATATTAAGGAACTATGTTTGACTAGAAACGAAAGTAACAACTGCTGACAGTTTGCGATTAAGCTTGATCAGCAGTTGCAAATATTGCAATGTAGCAGAAAGAAATGAGAAGTATATGAGGCTATTGGACTGTCTAAGTATCTTGTGTTATTTTCCATGTAAACATGATGAGACAAAGGGGCAAGGCCCAGATGCATCTAAAGGGGCTAGGCCAAAATACATGTTGGTACATGGTAAAAGGGAAGGAGGCTGGATATGGACAAATCTAGAAGGGAAATGGGTTGGATATAGATGAATCTAGCTATGTAAGATTGATTATAAAAAGCTGTGCTGTGCTGTGATTTGGGAGCGTGGCTTTTTGCCTTGTGCCTGCTCTTGCAATAGCGCTATTGGTCTATGTATTTTGGGCAATAAATTCTGTTCCTTGATGCACCTCCATTTGTCTGGAAAGTTTTTCCCTCCACATTTGCATTGAGTTTTTATTCTTTCTTTTATTTCTTATTCTGCCTTTTATTATATTGCAGTTTGAATACAATAAAATACAATGTAGAAGAAATAAAAACAACAAAAATACATTTAAAAGTCATACAGCACCTTCTGCATTACAACAGCTATAACAGGCAGACAAATCAGAGTTGGACTACAACTCCCATCATCCCCAGATAGCATGGCCAATAGCCTGGGATGATGGGAGTTGTAGTCTAACAGCATCCAAGACCATCAGCAATTTTCAAGTGGTTCATGGGGGAAGGGTTTGGGAACTACGGTCCTAATGCATTTTTGTATGTAATTTTTGCTAATATACTCCTTTTTATGCACACTTCCCCTAAGAAATGTATTTTGTAAACATTGGTTGGTTGCATCTCAAAATCTAGATAAATGCGAATTTCAAAGGAAGGCTGTTTCGGTTCTCATATTGTTTTGGAAAGTGCAAATTTGACAAATTCAGTTTTAAATGTGAACCGAATCAAATATCTCCCCCACTACTACTCATAACAGAATCATAGAATAGTAGAGTTAGAGGGGGCCTCTAAGCCATCAAGTCCAACCCCCTGCTCAATGCAGGAACCCAACTTAAAGCATACCTGACAGGTGGCTGTCCAGCTGCCTCCAGTGTTGGAGAGCCCACCACCTCCCTAGGTCGTTGGTTCCAATGTTGTACTGCTCTAACAGGAAGTTTTCCTTAATGTTCAGTTGAAATCTGGCTTCCTGCAACTTGAGCCCATTATTCCGTGTCCTGCACTCTGGGACGATCGAGAAGAGATCCTGGTCCTCCTCTGTGTGGCAACCTTTCAAGTATTTGAGGAGTGCTATCATATCTCCCCTCAGTGTTCTCCAGGCTAAATATGCCCAGACGAAGAGATGTTGAGTGTGGAGATGTGTCAACAGGAAACAGGGCTATTCAGTTCCCAATTACAGTTATGATATCTGTATATATTGATTAGGAATTTGTGTTGATGGCTTTACTGGAGTTTTTGGTAATACTTGTGTTTTTTTAACTTGTTGTACCCCGCTTTTATATATTAAGCAGCACAGAAATGATCATAAATAAAAACAAAAAAATACATCTAGGAATAAAATGAAGTTTTGCTTTTATTTTAAAGAAAGCATATACGAATGTGCCTCTGAGCTGAATGCATTTCCCCCTCCCCACTAAGTAAGGACAATAGTTCAGTGACAATGCACTTGCTTTGCACACAGAAGGCTCCAGGTTCAATCCCTGATCTCTCTAGGTAGGGTTGGGAATGTCCCCAAGTCTGAAACTCTGGAGAGCTGGTGCCAGTCAGTGCAGGCCAGTGTTCTTCAACCTCTGGTCCTCAGATGTTGCTGGACTACAACTCCCATAATCCCCAGCCAGTTGGGGTGGGTCTGTCTCAGTATAAGGCAGCTTCCCATCTTTCTCTTTAAACAGAGGGCCATAGCACAGTGGTAGAGCAGAGGCTTTGCATGTGGGAGGTCCCAGGTTCAATCTCTGGAACCTCCAGGTAAGGCTGGGAAACTGTGGACAATACTGAGCTAGACGGACCAAGGATCTGACTCTGTATAAGCAGCTTCCTATATAGAAAGACCCCCCCACACACAGAGTGGTGTAGCAGCAAATTCAGAAGTGCAGGGTCCCTTCACGATAGTTATAGCCACGTCCCCTCCCCTAGGAGCCAATAAACATGCAAGGGAAGTGTTAGCTACTGAAAAGAGTCTTCTCAGTGGCTCTCTCACCTCCTTTCACTCTGATTGGTTCCAATAATCAGGAAAGGTCAAAGAAGCATGTTAGAATACCCTTCTCAGTGGCTAACACATCCCCTTGTCATGTTGATTGACTCATAGGATGCTGGAGACACAGGGGCCCTGCTGGAACCCGGCTCCCAAAAAAGTAAGGCGTCTAAGACCCCCCCCCCCGGACAACTACACTCCTCTCTCTCTCTCTCTCTCTCTCTCTCTCGCACACACACACAGACACAATCTGAAAGAGGCATATCCGGACAGACTCATTTCCTAGTGTGCATTACCCAAGAGACAAGGGAACAAAAACACTTGCAAAGATCTTCCCACCGAGAAAGAGCAGCGTGAGAGGGGAAGGTCACCAGGCACCCTTTGCAACTGGCCAAAGCGGAGAGCGGAAGGGAGGGGGGAGAATAATATGCAATCTCCTCTTGTCCCTCCCTCTTGCAAATGCATCCACCCCACCCCCCATACACACCTTTCCAGGCTGGGTCTTCCTCCCCTCTCTTGTTTTCTGCTGCAAAGAAATTCAAACCCCTTTGCAAGACCATCCCAGGGAGCTAGGAGGACCCGTCTTCCTCGTCGCCTCTCTAGGAATGCAAACTCTCTCCGTGTAACCCCTTAGAGGATGATTCTCCCCCCTCCCCCAAAGCCAAGGGAAAAGGAGAAGGAGGGCAGATCCCCCCCTTTTGCTTGCAAACCCTCTCTCTCTCTCTCTCACTTGTTGGACTACAACTCCTATCATCCCCAGAAAGCACGACCAGTGGCCTGGGATGCTGGGAGTTGTAGTCTTAACAACATCTGGGGACCCCCCCCCCCCAAGGCTGAAGAGCTGTGCTCTAGATTAATTCTTCTGTGCCAGATGCCATCAGTTTTACATCCTTTGTTGCTACTGGGGGTCTTTTTATAGGTGAATGACCAGCGGAGATTCAACTGGTGAAGCTTTCCCATATCCGTGGGTGTATTATCCTCCTGACACGCGATTGTTAAAGGCAGAGGAGCCCTCCTGCAAGGGGGGTAGGGTGGGGAAGCGGTGACTGACTGCTGTGTTGTTTTAATGGGATTGTTTGAATTATGGATGTTCGTATTTTAATGTTTTAATAGGATTGCTTTATTGTGTATTTTAATTATGGATGTTTATATGTTAATGTTTTAATAATAGGATTGTTTTATTGTGTATTTTAACGATGGATATTTATATTTTAATGATTTAGTGGGATTATTTTATTGTGTATTTTAATTATAGATGTTTATGGCATTAAGCAGGATATAAATAAATTTATGGGGTTTTTTTTAACTGATGTTTTTATTGCTCTGATTGGAATTTTATATAGTATGTACTGCCTTGCTGTATCTTTAGGAAAGTGTGGCCTTTACAAATATTTAAATAAATAAATAAACCATAGTATAAAAAAAGCCCTTCGTGGATTAGATTAAGAGGCCCATCTATTCTGACCTAAACAAGAGCCAGTGTGGTGTAGCGGTTAGAGTGTCAGACTAGGACCTGGGAGAGACCAGGGTTCAAATCCCCATTCTGCCACAAAAGCACAGTGGGTGACCTTGGGCCAGTCACCATCTCTCAGCCTAGCCTACCTCACAGGGTTTTTGTGAGGATAAAATGGGGAGTGAGAGAAGCACATACAACCCCTCGAGTCCCTTGGAAAAAAGACATCATGTTAATATAATGATAAAGAAATAAAAACACACAAAATACCACCAGAGGCGCCACCTTTATACTCCTGTAGCCAATTCAACTCGACAAGTTTCTCCCATCACTGTCTGCTAAGGAGGGGTGAGGAGGTGGTGACTACTAGCTTCTGATGTGTATTATAGACCGGGGTGGCAGGGCAGCGGAGGGACGAGTGGCAATTACTGTGATAAGGACCTAAGAAGAGCCTGCTGGATCAGGCCAACAATCCATGTAGTGTAGTCCAGCATTCTGTGCTCACAGTGGCCAACCAGCTGACCATGGGAAAAGCCCTCACTTTGGATGGCTTAAAAAGAGCATGAGACAAATGCGCAAGGCTATCAGTGGCTACTAGCCATGATGGCTATGGTCTACCTCCACTATCAGAGGCACTACAGACTCTGGGGATCACAGGTGGGGACAGCAGAGCTGCTGCCCTCGGGTCCTGCTTGTGGGCTTCCCAGTAGGGGCATCTGGTTAGCCATTGTGAGAACAGGATGCTGGACTGGATGGCCTGATCCAGGGCCATTGCTAGGCATGACTGGGCCCTTGGGCACCAGCCTGCCCCAGTATTGCGGCACTGTAGCCCACCCCCCCCCTACAGGCAGCGTGGGGCTAACCTTGCTGTGGATTGTGGAGAGGGAGATCCCAACCACCCCTGTGTTCCTGCTAGGAGGAAGGGCGGGATACAAATTAAATAAATAAATAAATACAGAGAGTGTAGGCTTCAGTAAGCCCACCCGCCCACCATACCTACTTCTCATGTCTGTGAATGACGTGTGCACATAGCGCACATGCCTGCCATCAACTGAGATGGCAGCAGGGACGACAGCTCCTTAGAGAAGCCCCCGCCACCATCTTGGGTTATGGCAGGCATGTGCGCACAGCTCGCAGGGCATTCACACTGATGGGAGAGATAGATGGGGTGGGCAGGTGGGCTTATTGAAGCCCACACTGTCTATATTGGGTGTGTGCATGCCTGGGAGACCCCTCTCTGCGATCCACGACAGGGTTGAGTTGCAGGACTCAATGCTGCCACAGATCACGGAATGGGAGCGCCGCCCCCCCCACCTTAAGGAGGGGCCCCAGGGCCCAACCTGGCTGCCCTCTGGTGCCAGCCCTGGCCTGATTGAGGAGCCTCTTCTTATGTTCTTCACTACTGGCCCTGATGTGTGGTAACAGGGGAGGGGAGGTGGCAACTCTTAGCCTCTCACGTGTGTTTCAACACCACCACACTGTTTTAGGAACTTTTAATTTGCATTAGTTGCCATTTCATATTCTGTCACATGCACAGAGGGGGGTTATTAGGGAGAAAGAAAGGGGGAATCCTCTGCCCCCTTTTTTCCAATGGGGAAGGAATTACAGTCCATTGATACCAGGAGCAAGCCTGGACTCATCACGGAGACAAACAACAGATTCATAGCTTAAGGTTTTTTGACAGCGATTCTTTCAACTCATCCTAAGCGGTTTTTCTAACCTCATTTCTTAGACTGGAGCGCCCTCTGGAGTTTTAAATATTTCCTGCAGTCGACGGATTTTCTTTTTCCCTTCACTGGGTCCTTCCTGGTTCTAGATTGTTGTTGTTCTATGCCTTCAAATCGATTACGACCTATGGTGACCCTATGAATCTTTTTTGGATATAGTCATAGGGCTTTCATGGTAAGAGGTATTCAGAGGTGGTTTCCCATTGCCTGTCTCTAAGCATACGGCGCCCAGTAGTCCCAGGAGGTCTCCCATCCAAGTACTAACCAGGCCTGACCCTGCTTAGCTTCCGAGATCAGACGAGATCGGGCATGTTCAGGGTAGTATGGCCATTGGTGGTTCTAGATTAGGGATGGAAAATTCTGTCAGTTTCAGTTCTCTCAGTTTCTCATTTTTCCAGTTTTAAATTCATTTCCCCACATTTCTGCAGCAATTTAATTTTTTTAAAAAAAATCCTCATGAAAACTCTCCAGCATTTAGTGCTAATTTCTCCTAATGAACACATTTTTGTAGGCAGTTCTGACTAGTGTGCACATTGCTGCAAGCAATTTCTCATCGCAGCATGCATTTTCGTGTGTCGTTTCCACGCATGTATTCATTTTTATGAGCACTTGCCTCTAACATAAGCATTCTGTAAACATTGGTTGGCAAACTGCATTGCAAATTTCAAACAAGTGTGACTTGCAAAGGATGGTTGTGTTTTGGAAAGTACATTCAGCTACAGTTTCCTCACCCATCAATTTCAATTTCCTCACCCATCCCTATTCTAGATAGCCTCTCATTGCAAGCATGCAAGGATATCAGCTGCTTTGGAGCAGACAAATAGTGTTTGAATAATAACTAATTTATTTGAATCATGCCTGCAAGATCCTCCCTGATTGCTCCAGTCTTACCTGGACTGCTGGAGATTTTCATCTGGCTTTCCTGTAGCTCAATGCTTTGAGAACACCAGAGGACCCCTGCTACATCAGACCATCTTCTCCAGGATCTCACACCGGCCAACCAATTGCCAAAGGAAAGCCTGGAAACAGAGCCTGGGTGCAACAGCAACTCTCCCCCAGGTACTTAACTGGTCTTAAAATGAATTATGAATTTCCTCAACACTGTAAGTTCCTTGTCTGTTTATAATGACGACTCCCCTGCTTGTGTTCCTCAGCAACTGATATTCAGGCTCTGTACATGCCATACATTTAATGCACATTTCCACCTCCTCCACAGAATCCTGGGAACTGTAGTTTCTTAAGGGTGTTGGGAATTGTAGCCCTCTGAAGGGTAAACTACAGTTCCAAGGACTCTTTGGGGGAAGCCATGTGCTCTAAAGGGACAGAGCCTCTGCCCTCCATCCAAGGTGGCCATGGCTCAACCCTGTCCCTGTTCCCTCTTCCTCATCTGTCTGAGAGTGCCACTGCAGGCCTGTCCATATTGAAAACTGCAGGACTCATGACAGCAGGTGGCTTACCAGTAGTGTAGTGCCAAATTTAGAAGTGCAGGATCCCTTCATTATAGTCACAGCCATGCATGTTTGGCCTTCCTCTTTTTCTACTCCCTTCTGTTTTCCCCAGCACTATTGCCTTTTCTAGTGAATCATGTCTTCTCATGATGTGTCCAAAGTATAACCTAAGTTTCATCATTTTAGCTTCTAGTGACAGTTCTGGTTTAATTTGTTCTAACACCCATTTTTTTGTCTTTTTCACAGTCCATGGTATGCGCAAAGCTCTGCTCCAGGACCACATTTCAAATGAGTTGATTTTTCTCTTACCCACTTTTTTCACTGTCCAACTTTCACATCCATACATAGAGATCAGGAATACCATGGTCTGAATGATCCTGAGTTTAATATTCAGTGATACATCTTTGCATTTGAGGACCTTTTCTAGTTCTCTCACAGCTGCCCTCCCCAGTCCTAGCATTCTTCTGATTTTTTGACTGTTGTCTCCATTTTGGTTAATGACTGTGCCAAGGTATTGATAATCCTTGACAAGACCAATGTCCTCCTTGCCAGCTTTAAAGTTACATAAAATGCCAGATGTGTCTCTGAGGAGAGGGAATTCTACAACTTATGGGCTGCCACAGCGAATGCCCTCTCCCAGGCCACAGTCCTGAACTTTCAAAAGTGGTGGAACTACCAAGAGGGCTCCTGCCAATCTCAACACCTAAGAGGGTTTGTAGGGAAGTATATTTGGGGCCCAAGTTATTTCGGGCTTTAAACGCAAGCATGAGCAACTTGACTTGGGCCTGGAAACAAAATGGCAACCAATGATTATGAGATCTAAATGGTTATATGAGATCTGAATGGAACCCCAGCCAATAAGCTGGCTGCTGCATTTTGGACCAGTTGAATTTTCCGAGTCATCTTTAAGGACAGCCCCACGTGGAGTGCATTCCAATAATTCATTCTGGAAGTTACCAGAGCATGGAGTACAGTGGCCAAGGCATCTCTGTCCAAAAGGGGCCAAAGCTGGCGAACCAGCCAGAGGTGGGAAAAGGCATTCCTAGCCACTGAGGCTACCTGAGCCTCTAGTGACAAGGCTGAATTCCGGAGCACCCCCAGGTGACAGACCTGATCCTTCTGGGGGAGTGGATCCTCATCCAGGACAGGCTGTCTCTCCACCTTCCAAACTCAAGACACATAACACCTCTGTCTTTTCAGGATTCAGCCTCAATTTATTGGTCCACATCCAGCCTCAGTTTATTGGCCCACTGCATCCAAGCACTGGTCTAACACTTCAACCAGCTCTACCAATTCAGATGGAATAGAGAGAGCTGGGTTTCATCTGCATATTGGTGATACTTCACTCTGAAACTCCTGATGACAGCTCCCAGTGGCTTCATATAGATGTTAAAAAGCATGGAGGACAAGATGGAACCCGGAGGGACACCACAGGACAACTTCCATAGTGCCAAACAGTAGCCTCCCCAGAACTACTTACTGAAAATGACCCTGGAGGTAGGAGTGGAACCACTGAAGCAGAGTTCCTTCAAGCCCAACCTCCCTGAGATGCTACAGAAGGCTACAATGGTCATCAGTGTCAAAATCTGCCAAGAGATCAAGGAGAATGAGCAGGGTCACACTCCCCCCATCTCCCTCCTGACAAATGTCATCAACCAGGTTGATCAAGGTAGTTTCAGTGCCACGACTGGGCCTGAAGCCAGACTGGAATGGATCCAAGTATTCCGTTTCCTCCAAGCATGCCTGAAGCTGGACTGTCACCATCTTCTCAAGCACTTTGCCCCAAAGTGATATTTGCCACCATGTGATGGTTCAACATTTCTGGGTCCAGGGGCACTCAGGGGCGGTTGTGTCAATGGCTCTGCACATATCACCATTCCAGAGTGAGACAAGAGCCCTGATAGGAGTGCCAGCCATGCCATTTGGAAACCCCCCCAGAGCATTCAGGTATCCATCAGATTCCATAAGTCTCCAAGGACAGACCACCTCAATGGGTCCCCCACCCCTGCAGAGTGGAGCAGCCACGTTCAGTTCAATACTCACCAGGGAATGATCCGTCCATGACAGCAGACTCACAGCGAGCCCCCCAACCAACAGAGTATTACCGGACTATTATCTGGGCGATAGATATATTGAGAGAACCCCATGCTTGTCGTGGAGGCTATGAAGTTCTGAGCCAGCTCATTTGAGGCAGCCTCACGTGGATACCGAAGTCCCCCAACACCACTGTGAAAGGGTTCTCCAACACCACATCGGAGATTACCTCCACCAGTTCAATTAGGGAGGTTGTAATACAGCGGGGTGGATGGAACACTAACAACAACCCCGTTCTATCTTTCTGGCCCAGCACCTTAAACAAACCCAGACACAGTGCGGATCGTTCTCCTGGTGAGCTAAGGGCTGTAACTCCGTGGTAGAGCATCTGCCTTGTATGTAAAAGGTCCCGACTTCAATCTCCGGTAACTTCAGGTAGCGCTGGGAGAGAACCCTGCCTGAAATTCTGGAGAGCCAATGGCAGTCAGCATAGATAGTACTGAGCTAGATAGACCAATGGTCTGACTCAGTATAAGGGCGCTTCCTCTATGGGAGATGGAATTTTTATGAACAATTGCTGCCCCTCCCACTTGACCTGGAATGATGCTGCACCAGGTACCCAGGTGGACACAGCTGGGTTAGCATAGTGCCACCAAAATCATCCACCCATGTCTCAGTTATGCAAGTCGTTTGATTGGTGCTTCCCGAAGCTGGAATGTGCGTGCTAAGTGGGGGTTAAAAGCCTGCATGTAACAGCCTTTCTTTGGGAAAGGAAGAGAAGGGCAATACAACACATTAGAGAAGACACACAATGGAAACAAAAAATACCTCCCCCCTTGCTGCATTCTCCCCTTGACGTGGAGCTTGTTGGAATAGGCAAATGTTGCATGGTCACTTTAAAGGATATTTGGGGACTATCCCATGTACCTGTTTACCATGATGTAACTTCCTAATGGGTGGGGTTTAGTTACCTGACTTCCTCCTCCTTTGTCCTGGGGGATTTTTGAATATTCTCCTTTTGCTGATCTTCCTACTTTAGAGAGAGGCCGCATGGTATGATGCTCTCTCTAAGAGCATCATTACAAACACCAAGATGGACTGAGACTTCGATCTTTTTTCTTTCTTCTAAGCTAGAGCCTATCTTCTTCTGAACATGTGAAGAGGTTGTGAGTAAACATCCTTTTTCTTTCACCTAAAGGATTGTGTCTGTTGTTATTTATATAGAGCAGTGGTTTTCAAACTTTTTTGGTTCATGGTGCACATATAAAAATTTTCTGGCGCACTTTGTGTACAAAATTAAAAATATATTAATATATTTTAAACTATGAATACAAATAACTTAATAATAATATACTTTCATAATATTCGCGGCACACCTAGCCACCTCTTGCGGCGCACCAGTGTGCCCCGGCGCACCATTTGAGAATCACTGATATAGAGAAAGGTGGGGCTGGTTTATGTTCTCATTCTGCTGCTTGTATTTTTACAACTCAGCTAAGAAATAGGACCAACCAAACTAGCTCCTATTTCTGTGTGTATTTTTATAATACCGAACAGCGCTAAACTCGCCACATCAGTCCTGAAGCCCTGCAGCAACTTCTAATCCCCTCCCCCCCCCCAGGGGTCTGCTTTGTTGCTTTACTTTCAGCAAACCACGGATCACAATTATCCAACTTGCCATCCTCCTTTGAGGAACATTTGTGTTTAAGCCACATCACTCTCGGCATTGTTTTTGTTGTTTGTTTTCCGGGAAGGGTGACTTAGCCTGTGCCTGCTTTTGAGACGGGCTCCTGCCTCAAAAGAAGCTTATTCAGATATATCAGTCAGATTTTTTTTTTTTTGACTGATTAAACTTCTCCCGGGTAGGGAGAAACGAAGAGATTAACCTCAAAGCCTATTTTTGTTGGGACGACCAGATCTCATTAATTTATGGGACGAGGTCCAGCCGACGAAGGTGGGACGGATTTTCAACAACAAGCTCTATCTGATAAAGCGAACGTTCATCTTATCTTCTAAGAGAGAACGCACTAACAGGCAAGCACCCTTCTTTCTATATTTTTCTTTTATTTGACTTAAATTGTTGCTGTTTAAAAGAGATTTGCCAGATTGATCGGTTTTTGACATCTCACTGGGGAGCCATAACTTCTCTCTGCTACTCACTAATTAATAGCTTATCTCTGTTTTTGTTGCAAAAAGCTGTCCTGGATTTGCATTCTAAAGATATACACAGAAGAGGGATTTCTATTCCAGATTTTTATTTTGAAGAATATTATATTGTCTGAGACTACTCTCTTTTTGGTCTATTTTATTTTGACGAATCTGTTTCCTGACGACCGCCATTAATTGTTTCGATCCTGGGAACTGCATTTTGTTTACTTAAGCATGGAGAGATAAGGCTGTCTGCTCTGTTTATACTGTGATGTCACCAAGTTTGGAGTATTAACCCAATTGTTGCTGAAATAAGAAGTGGTTTTCCTATATTTTTCTTTTAAAATGGCAATTAAGAAAGTGGCTGAGAATCTGGAAATAACTATGTTTCAGAAAATAATGGATGAGATTGAGATAACGAAACAAAACCTGCGACAGGGTTGTAAGGAGCTGAAAATTGAATTGAGTAAAATGAAGCAGGAGATTAAAGATATAGGGGTCCCTGTGAGAGAGGTGACCCTGGAGATTGGAACAAACGTGGAACAGGAAAAAGATTTGGAGTCTATGGACTTTAGAAACAAAATCTATTGTTTGGAGACACAGGAGATTAAAGACATAGGGGTCCTTGTGAGAGAGGAGACCCTGGAGACTGGAACAGGGGTCCCTGTGAGAGAGGAGACCCTGGAGACTGGAACAGGGGTCCCTGTGAGAGAGGAGATCCCGGAGATTGGAACAAACGTGGAACAGGAACAAGATTTGGAGTCTATGGACTTTAGAAATAAAATCTATTGTTTGGAACTCAATGTTATCTCTGAAGAAATTAATGAAGATTCTAGAGATAAAGTTATCAATGGCATGGATAATCTTCTGGACTGGAATGATGTGATGGAGCCCAATATAGAGAAAATCTATGGAATTAACTGCAGCCATGTGACAATGGAAAAACTTTCAAGAGATGACCCAGTGTATTTTGAAAAAAAGAACAGAGATATGATTTTACAGCAGTATTTCAGCAACCTATTCAGAATGGATGGCAAGAAAATATTTGGGATAGAGGTAATTCCCATCAGACTCTTACTATATGACTATGGCTTTGACAGCAAGATTATTATGGAATACTGATAATGGAAGATTGGATACTGAAATTACTGGACTTAACAAGACTACTGAAGATGGAAGATGGAAAATGGAACTAATAGGGATAATAGAACAATGGCTACTGAAATTACTGAACCTAACAGATTCTGATGTGATGGATTAATTGAAATGTTTATTTTGACTATGGTTATGACAATAAGATTATCATAATTAGTAATGAGATGGATTAATCGATATGCTTATCTGGAAAAAAAAATTGATAGATATATTTCTTAAAGAATTGAAACCTCTCTTTGACTTTTTGTGGAAAGAATAAAGTAATGTTTATGAGATTTGATGATTAAGTAAGATAACTACTGGAGGAAAGTGATTTTATAATATGACTTAAGAGACAGGATTGTTATATATTATAGACTTATAACTGATTTGATCTTTGACAAATGGGAAGTCAATATTTTACTCTTTATTTTTTATTTTTGTTTTTTTTTTCTTTTTTTTCTTTTTGTTTAACTATTTTTGATTTTGTTTTTTGTCTTTGAATGTTTTATGATTTCGTCTTGTATGTTTTATGAAAATTTGAATAAAAATTATTGAAAAAAAAAAAAAAAAAAGGAAATTAATAAATAAAAGAAATGCTATTGTTTTTAACAAGATGTGCTCCCAGATGTTTCAGAGCATATAGATATGTATTATAATAGACAAAGGCACAGCAAAGGCACACAACCAGAAGTTTGACAGGTGGGGAAGGAAAGTGGTTCAAAGCGCGACATTAGTGACGCAGCAGAGGTACACGTGCAGATAACATTTTTAATTATTGTTATTAATTAAATTTATATCCCACCCTTCCTGCCGAAGAAACCCAGGGCAGCGAACACATCAACAAAACCATTTTTTAAAAAAGCATTCTAAAAACAACTAAAAATATTCTAAAAAGAGTTCCATCCAGTGATCTACAGGATGTGCCACCAAATGCCTGGGTGAACAAGAATGATGGAGACAGAGCTTGGAAAAGTTACTTTTTTTAAACTACAAATCCCATCAGCCCAATCCAGTGGCCATGCTGGCTGGGGCTGATGGGAGTTGTAGTTCAAAAAAAGTAACTTTTCCAAGCTCTGCAACAGACACACCTCACTGGCCTCTCTGTTCTGTAAAAGATTGAAAGGGGGAAGGGGATCACATTTCCACAGAAAGTGAAACCCTTCTGAGAGTAACAGGCTTATTGTGGGCCAAAGCCATTTCTGCAGGGCAAAAGCAGGGCCCCTTAAAAGGCAAGGGAAAAGGTTTGACCGCCAACAGTGTGAGTAGAGGATGGAGTTTGACTGGTTCTTTGAAAACTATGTGTGGATTTACAACCATGCTTCAAATTGAACATTATTTGCTAGACTATAAGACAGCAAAACCATACAGGGGGACTCCAGATGAGCATTAGCTGCATAAAGACCAGTGTGGTCGATCAGGTATCTAGTGGGATCAACCTGTGACAAAATGATTCATGTTATACAGGCATACCCCGCTTAACGTCGCTTCACTTAACGTCGCCTCGCTATAACGTACATGCTCCATATGTCCCCATACCCCGCGTAACGTTTGCGCGCTTTGCAATAACGTATACTTTATTGGCATGACGCCGCTGTCATCTAGTGGTGACTGCGTGCACTACAAGTGAAGACAATTACTTCACTTAAAGTAGATTTTCACTTAAAGTAGATTTTCACTTAAAGTATACTCTCCAGTCCCATTGCGAACGTTAAAGCGGGGTATGCCTGTAAACTAACCAGAGCTTGGAAAAGTTACTTTTTTGAACTACAACTCCCGTCAGCCCCAGCCAGCATGGCCACTGGATTGGGCTGATGGGAGTTGTAGTTCAAAAAAGTAACTTTTCCAAGCTCTGATACTAACCCAAAAGGGCTAGTAGCCATTGCGGAGTCATTATGCATTCACTTTAATGATTCATGATTTATGTGAAAGGAAGAGAGATTTACATCTAAGGCGCTACATTTGCATGACAAGTATGTAGGCTTCTTTACTACAATGGTGGGCATCAACTGTCAAAATTGAAAAGAATATTTAATGAATCAGATGACATCTTTAGTTTTTGTCATAAGGTGCTCATTTGTATTCAGATCAGGCCTGAGGACAATAATGTAGCACTTGGGAATGAAGATGCAGCCCAGAAGCCCAGCATTGGAGGCCAAGATAGAGAAGACTTGCACGGCTACCATGTATTTCCCCTTCGTGCTCAGATAGGTGGGCACAAAGGACACCCAAACACTGCAGAAGACCAGCATGCTGAAGGTGATCAGCTTGGCTTCATTGAAGGCCCCGGGAAGCTTCCTAGCTAGGAAAGCCACCGTGAAGCAGATGGCAGCCACGAAGCCCATGTAGCTGAAAGCAGTGTAAAACATAGCGACAGAGCCTTCATTGCATTGCAGAATAATCTCTCTGGGCTGGGAATGTATATCAGAGTCTGGAAAGGGTGGAGAGATCACCAGCCAGATGGTGCAAATGACAACTTGGACACTGGAACAAGAAATGACAATGGAATTGGCCATACTCTTTCCCAGCCAAATCCTCACATTGTTCCCTGGCTTTGTGGCCAGGAAAGCCAGCACCACAGTGATGGTTTTTGCCAACACAGAAGCGATGGCAACTGAGAAGATGATGCTGAAGGCTGTTTGTCGGAGAAGGCAGGTTGCTTTCCTTGGCCGGCCGATGAACAGGAGGGAGGACAGAATGGAAAGCAGGAGAGAGATGAGGAGGATGTAGGAGATGTTTCGGTTGTTGGCTTTGACTATTGGAGTTTCCTTGTATTTAATGAAGATTCCTAAAACAATGCCTATGGTTAAGGGTAAGAACAGAGCAACGGAAGCCAAGAGGATCCCCAAGTAGTCTTTGTAAGATAGGATGGTGATAATCCTGGGGACGCATTGATCTCGCTCCTTGTTTGGATACTGATCTTCCGGACATTTCCGGATAATGCTCTGCATCTGAGGAGGAGGAAAAGAGTGGCTTCAGCATCACTTACATCCATATCTCTCTTTGTTCTATTACATTTGCGAAAAAGATACTGATATGTGTGGGAGGTCAGGAAATAAGAACATGTGATAGGGAAGGAGAGCCAAAAATTGGTTTGTTTGTTTATTTATTTCATGATTACCCTTGTATCCTAACTTTCTTCCAAGGAGATAGAGGTGGTGCACAAGGTCTTTTCACTTTTTATCGCCAAAACAATCTTGCGATGAAGGCAAATCTGAGAGGCAGTGAACTCCTATCAGAGGTTAGTCTGGTATCTTCACTGAAAAGTTTTTGCCGACAGACCTCTTTACCTAGACATTTGAAATATCATATTAAAATATATTTATCCTCCACCTCAAATAAATTTTCAGGTAGCAGAACTGGAGGAAGGTTTTTAGAAAGATAATTTCTTATATTTCACATTTTATGTATGATTTCTTGTTATACCTTAAGTAATTGATGAAGATGGTTTTATATTTCTTCCATGTAATGTTTGTACCAGCGCCATTGTAGTACTTCATCAACATTGTATTTATTGTTAATTCTGTATCATGATTCTGGTTCTTTGATCACTGCAGGCACAGTTTAAAACAGGAAGAGAAATGCTTTGTACCCCAGAGACGGCTTCATCATGGTCATTTCTTTCAACTCACTTCGTGGAATTAGTGAAGGTTAAATATTAAATATTACAGAAGCCAAGAAAGTATCCACATCCAAAAATGCCTTTAGAATGTTCACAGAAAGTGTCTCTGAGTGAATCTTCACCCTACTTCCTGGCATATTTGTGTTTTAATCTGTTAGTAGCAATAATGATTTATTATGTTATTACCAGTGTGGTGTAGTGGACTATGACCTGGGAGACCAGGGTTCAAATCCCCACACAGCCATGAAGCTCACTGGGTCACCTTGGGCCAGTCACTGCCTCTCAGCCTCAGAGGGAGGCAATGGTAACTCCCCCCCTGAATACAGCTTACTATGAAAACCCTATTCATAGCGTCACCATAAGTTGGGATCAACATGAAGGCAGTCCAATTCTATTTTTCAACATTTAAGATTTAAAAAAAATATGTTTTGTTTTGTCTTAAATGTGTAATTTGCTTTTTATGATATTTATTGTTAATGTTAAGATGTTAATGTTCAAGATGGTTTCTTTTAAATGTTTGGTATTGTTCTAAATGTGTAATTTTCTTTGATTTTTAAAAACCGCATAGAGGCTTCTTTTTAAGTATGAAGCAGTATACAAACCTAATAAATAAGTAATAAAAATAATATTTATATTCTGTGAATGAATACTCTCTCCTTTAGAGTCACCCACCTTCCTGAGTGGAGATTGTCCCTTCCGCACACGGAGCACAATGATAGCAGCAAACTGGCTCTCCTTCTTGAACCACTTTCATGTATCCAGGGCGACAGCTTTCAGTACACCTGGAGCGAGGCACGGCCTAACCATGAAGAGAGGAAGGTGCATCAAGGGGAAAGTGTTAGGTGTATGGCACTAGGAGCTTATCAGACATCCAGATCACATCAAAAACATAACAAAGGACATTTCAGCTATTTGGCAAAAAATGATTGTAAAGTCACTCATACAGGTTATTTTGCTGTACAGAAATTATTATTATTATTGTTGTTGTTGTTGTTTTTGTTGTTGTTATTATTATTAAATTTATTAGTCGCCCATCTGGCTGGTTGTCCAGCCACTCTGGGCGACATACAAAATAAAACGTACAAATACATTAAATATTAAAAATCTGAAGCAATAATAGTAAAACCTAGCCCACCCCAAAAGCCTGCCTGAAGAGCCCGGTCTTCAAGGCCCGGCAGAAGCTCATCATAGAAGGGGCATGGCGGAGATCATTTGGGAGGGAGTTCCACAGGGTGGGGGCCACAACTGAAAAAGCCCTCTCCCTAGTCCTCACCAGTCTGGCTGTTTTAACTGGTGGGATGGAGAGAAGGTCTTTTGAGGCTGATCTTGTTGGGCGCCATCGCTGATGATGCTGGAGGCGCTCCTTCAGATAGACTGGGCCGAAACTGTGTAGGGATTTAAAGGTCAAAACCACCTTGAATTGGGCCCAGTAAACAACTATTAACCAGTGCAACTCTTTTAGCACTGATATGATCTTGTCGTCAGCTGCCTTTAATCAGGTGCGCTGCCGCATTCTGTACCAGTTGCAACTTCCGGACTGTTTTCAAGGGTAGCCCCATGTAGAGCGCATTACAGTAGTCTAGGCGAGAGGAGACCAGGGCATGTACCACCGATGGGAGCAGATGATTGGGAAGGTAGGGTAGGGGTGCAGATGGAGGTGATACAGCGCTGCTCGGCTTACAGCAAATATCTTGTTTGTGTTGACCTGTATCAGGCAAGCGTACAAAAGGTTGTCGTTGAAGTCCCATTTGAATTTTTCAGCAAATTATTAGAGCTTGACAGATGTCATGTGGAATAAAATGCCCCTACCTTGTTAAACCCCTTGGGCCAGACTATGGCTTCCGGGTTAATGGTGAACTTGATGTCAGTGGACGCCTCTCTCTCTATACTCCCAATTTTCACTCTAACATGAGATTCATTGGGAAATATCATCCAATTCTCAATATCAAAGTTGGCTGGTAGCTCCCC
The DNA here is from genome assembly GCF_030035675.1 of Rhineura floridana. NCBI lineage: Eukaryota > Metazoa > Chordata > Lepidosauria > Squamata > Rhineuridae > Rhineura > Rhineura floridana. Next base: position 207,331,497 of record NC_084482.1, read on the forward strand.
ATTTTCATTCAAATGTAGTCCACCCATGGAAACATTTGAAAACTGGATTTCTCTTAGGAAAGGGTGAAGCTAGAATGACAGGGAAAAACACCAGCATTAAGAATCCATGAAACCATGTTGGGTATCTCAGCCAACTCTTTGTGCTCTTATGAATTGGGCCCAGGGCACACCTCATCTACACTATAAGCCCAATTCAGGCATTTTTTTAAAAAAAGGATTTAAAGAGGACTTTCATATAAAATAACAAGACGGTTTACAGAATAAAATCAAATTTAAAGAAAACAAAATACTTTTAAAGAGCCCTAAATACCACATCATACCCAACATTTCAAATAGAGATGGTACTAAAAAATCTGTGCTTAGGGATGCTCTTGTGAATAAGCATGTCATAACTAGCTGGGGAAGCACCATTACCCCAGCTGCCTGCTGTATCTCTAGCGAAGGTGATTCCACTGTGTGGGGGCCACTGCAGAGAATGTCAGCACAGGTCTACTTACAGTCAAGATTAGCATATGAATGGAACGTTGGGCTGTGTTGAATAGCCCCCCTGTGCCTCGTGCAAAGATCTGGAGGAGGAAGATTGTTAATACGTACAGATTTTCACATGATCTAGTATCCCACTCCAGGGATGTGCTAGAATTCGGCCCAATTCAGATTTGGTACTGAATTTTCCATTAATTCACTTATTCTCTATTGGATTTTTATGAAGTGATGTTCTGCCTCTAAAATATTGATATTAAGGATGATCATTTTATCAATATTTCCTTCCTTCACAGACTGTGGACTTCCAGCCAGGCTCTCCTCCCCACTGTGCTATACCAGCTGTGTTGCTATACCAGCTGTGTTGCTATACCAGCTGTGTAATTTTCTTTAAGATAATGCATTTTTGTGCTATATGCTATTGTGTGTTATTTTTACAAATATATGCATTTTATATCCACTGTCCCCTAATATGTGCATTTTTGTACACATTTTATGAACAATTTATAAGTAAAAAATAGATGGGAAAATATTATTATTTAGATTTGTTAGTGCTTCTTATTTGAAGGCCTGCAAGCAATGCACAACACTGTTAAAAACACAAATATATTATTCCATAAAAACAACAACCCCCCTAACAGCCACAGGAAGCTTTGGTAGCAGACTAGTAACAAATTATTATTATTATTATTATTATTATTATTAGTTTAATTTGTTTGTGCTTCTTATCTGAAGACCTCCAAGTGACTCAAAACACTGTTAAAAACACAAATAAATACATTATTCCATTAAAAAAAAATCCCCTTAACACCCACAGAAAGCTTTGGTAGCAGACTAGTAACAAACAAATTTCTCACTAGGGTTCATTTTGTACTCAGGCACACAAAATAGCACATGCAGAATATTATATCTGAAGGTCATCTAAATGTCAAAATAGCTGCAATTTCCTTGACAAGAAACTAGGGATGGAATCATTTTCTTTTTTATATTTCATTTTTAAGTGTGGCCCTCTAGTGGTCGTTAACAATCCAATTAATTTTTCCTCTGATATCTTCATTTTTCTGATCTCTGATATTTTTTATTTTTTTGCTTTGCAGAGAATGATCAATATTATAATAGCTATTTGTTCACGAGTCTCCACTGGTATCTATCTTTATTCTGAACTCTGTAATGATTGCCTGTTTAGATTCCTTTTCAAATGCACTGCAGACAGATTAAGGCAGATAATCAAGTCAGTGTCTCTCCCTTTGCTGCTTACAATCAACACCTTATTTCCCCCTGCTGCTTTCTGTCTGTTACAATCAACACCTCACTGACATCAGTGAAAGAGGATACACATGAAGGAAAGTAGATCGATAAAATTTTCACTCACGCTATCAATGATTTCAAAGCAAATAATTTTAAAAAAAGAATTTGAAAAGAAGAAGAATGAATCGGAAACCAGGCATGGAGAGTTGCTACTTCAAAATTCTCTCTGCAAAGATAAGCGTATAGGAAATAATAATTAATCCTATGGCAAATCCGATTACTGCACATGGATCCCATTGCTACAAGAAACACAGCGAGGGTTATGGGAAGTTCCACTGCAAATTGTTAAAAAGTCTTCCCAACCTGGGGTAAAAGTTAATATAGCCCAAGATTTGTCCTTTTCATCACCTGTCATGAGGACCTACATTGAAAGCATTAAGCATGGGCCTGAATGTTAACTGTATCTCACTTTGCTGAGACTTGGAGTTTATCCTGCCTGTGAAATAATACACATACATGACATCATAATGATGACATCATAATGATGTGCTTGCACCCAGTCTAGGTCAACTCCATACACCAGTGGCCAGTAAACCTCTGCAACTAGGTGACCATCAGCCTGACTCTCCAGCAAGTTTGATGCTTTAGTTTCTAACCTAAGCTTGAAGAAAAATTAGTCTAATCCTGCCGGGAAGGTAGGTGGGGCATGCATACGTGTGCCAGGGCCCCAGCACGCCTGGGGCTGACCCTGACACTGGGTTTGACTTAGTATATGGTAGCTACCTATGTACATAACTCCAGGCTCCAATTAGACAGCAACTTCCACTGACGTTCAGATCAGGTTGGAGCTCAACATTGTTGAGCGCCACCTCAATCTCCAAGCGGTGTGAGATTTCCGGGGGTTCCTGCACTTCCCCAGGTTTGGTTTCCTTGGAGAGAAGGTCAGTGAAGACAGTGGTGTCTTTATGATATAAGGTTTATTTACACGCATTAACATAAGATGGCATTGGACTGCGAAAAAGACAAATAATTTGGGTGTTAGAACAAATTAAACCAGAACTATCACTAGAAGGTAAATGATGCAACCGAGGTTATCATACTTTGGACACATAATGAGAAGACATGACTCACTAGAAATGACAATAACGCTGGGAAAAACAGAAGGGAGTAGAAAAAGAGGAAAGCCAAACAAGAGATGGATTGATTCCATTAAGGAAGCCACAGACCTGAACTTACAAGATCTGAACAGGGTGGTTCATGACAGATGCTATTGGAGGTTGCTGATTCATAGGGTCGCCATAAGTCGTAATTGACTTGAAGGCACATAACAACAAATCATAAGATGGAGGGGTTCTCTGCATTAATGGTCCATCAGATCTTGCTCCCCACCGCCCACAGCTTTTGGGGTTCCTTCAGACAGAGAGAGCAAGAGCCTCTCTGTCTCTTTTCAGCTCCCAGCCTTTCCTCAGACTAACCCTAACAAAGAAACACAAACTACTTTCTTATTGGGGGGTAGGCCTCTCTCCTGAAAGAGTTCTTAATGGGCCACATTGCTTCCTTTGCAGATTCCCACACTTGTTAATGCACCTAACAGACCAATTAGCTCACAAACTAACGAAGGAAACTAGGTGCACTATTAGAGTAGGTTTCTTCCTTTGCAGATCCCAAATCAGAGGCCGGAAAGGGGATTCATAGAGATAGTCCATCTCACCCTCCAAGTACCATTAACAGTATGATATCTCACCAAAGAAAGGAGGACTGCACATCTAATGTAAGTCTTTAGCTTCAGGGCTGTCTAGATAGAGAAAGTCAGATGAGTTCAAACCTGTTTGGACGGATCCCCTTTCTGCTCATGGTCCAAGACCCAGGGAAGCTTGGGGTGCCGTGACAGGCCCACTGGAAGGGGTGAAGGAAAAGAGTGTCCAGGACAGAGTGCAGAGCTCCAGGCAACCAATGTCGTAGAAGTGGAGGTGGGCAGTTAAACTGAGGAGGAAGAGGAGAGAGGGGGTGAAGCTGGCGAAGGGAAAGGGTAAAAGTGGGTTGTTGTGTGGTGTAGTGGTTAAGGTGTTGCACTATGACCCGGGAGACCAGGGTTCGAATCCCCACACAGCCACAGAGCTCACTGGGTGACCTTGAGCCAGTCACTGCCTCTCAGCCTCAGAGGAATGCAATGGTAAACCCCCTCTGAACACCGCTTACCATGAAAACCCTATTCATAGGGTCACCCATAAGTCGGGATTGACTTGACGGCAGGCCATTTCCATTTCTCCATTCTTTTTTAATTGGCTGCCAAGAAAACGTGACAGGTGAATGCCAAGCTCTAAGTTTACACTCTGGGAAGAGAGTTTGGAAGCTGACGTGGGATGGAAAGATCTGTCCTCTTCTGTTCTCTCAGCTTCTCGCTTTTCCAATGTTAAATTCAGTTCTCTACATTTCTGCAGTGATCTGCAATTTTTTTTTAAAAAAAATCCTAATGAAAATTATCCACCATTTTAGTGAGAATTTCTCCAAATAAACACATGCTTGTAGGCAGTTTTGACAAAGGTACACTTTTTTTGCAAGCCCTTTCTCATCATTCCATGCCTTTTTGCATCCTATTTTCATCATATATTCATTTTTATGCACACATTCCCCTAATATATACATTTTTGTAAATGTTTAGTTGGCGAACTGCATCCCAAAATTCTAATAAATGTGAATTTCGAAGGACGGCTGTGTTTCGGTTCTCAGATTGTTTTGGAAATTGCGCATTTGTTAAATTCTGCTTGAAATGCGAATTGAATCGAAATTCTCACCCATCCCTAAAGCTGACACAAACTGTGTAAAATAACTTAAATTATGAATGAGGGAAGAAGTAACTCTTCTCCAGCATATGCATTTGTTGCATTTATATACAGCTGTTCTGCCAAAATACTAAATCAAACAAATGGCGTGAGGTGAAATCATGGCCCTGAGAGGCGAGGGGATCATCTGACTGGAACAGCCTCTGATGTTGTTTTTGCCTCCCTCCCTCTCTTCTTCCTTCCCCCAGGGCAGGTGGTCTCCTTGGAAGTCACAATGTTGTAGTAGTGGCTAATGATCGAGTTAAACATTTTCTCCAGTTGTTATTGGCTGGGGCGAAGACTCCACCATTTATTTATTTATTACATTTGTATACCACCCCTTGGCCGAAGCTCTCTGGGCAGTTTACAACAATTAAAACATTAAAAGCAAATATACAAATTTAAAACACATTTTTAAAAAAAATATTTAAAAACACATGCTAAAATGCTAAAATGCCTGGGAGAAGAGGAAAGTCTTAACCTGGCGCCAAAAAGATAGCTGTATTGGTGCCAGGCGCACCTCGTCAGACAGATCATTCCATAATTTGGGGGCCACCACTGAGAAGGCCCTCTCCCTTGTTGCCATCCTCCGAGCTTCCCTCGGAGCAGGAACCCGGAGGAGGGCCTTTGACGTTGAGCATAATGTATGGCTTGTTCCTGTTGTTTACTTTCAGTTTCCTCTGCAGTTGTATGCTAACACGTTCTTCAATACACAGCCTCTTGTTCTGGGCCTACAAAGTGAGGAACCCCGCCCTATATTAAATAGGAACTTAACACCTAAGTATAGGGTTGCCATATTCCAGTTCCACAAATCCGGGCAGGTTAATTTGCATATTATGCAAATTATTTGCATATTATTCACATATTATGCAAATATTTGCATATTAATACTTGGATTGTCCAGTTGTTTTGTTTTTGTGCCTAGGAATTACCACCAAAAACTGGGGAAAGATGTGAGAAATCTTTTTTTTAAAAGCAACATTTTCAGCCTTAAATGCCTAGACTCTAGTTTCCAACACTATGGAGTATTGATTGATTGATTAAGAGAATTTATATCCTGCCCTTTTGCTGTTAAAAACAGAGCTCAGCACAGCTTACAAATATAGTAAAAAACAATAAAAATACACAATCAATATAAAAACATAATAAAAACACAAAATAGCAACAAACATAAAGTAAGTCAGGGCAGCAGCACGGTTAACCATAACATATACAATATATTTCAGAGATGTGGTGGGTGGAGAAAAACAAGCCAAAATGTTAGGAAAAGGAGACTTTCACACCACATGCTCAGTTCTAAATACTGTTGCAGCAAGTTTTACAAGTTCCTCCAGTATTCCACTGGTGCAGGCACTCAGACATTCAAAGTATCTGTATGTTTCTTAGGTTTTATAAAAGCAGAGCTTTGCTTAACTCAAAATTTCTCAACCACATCTACACAGGTTCCACCTCCATACTCAAAATGAAACTGGGCCTGGAAGTGTGCAACAACGCCACACATACCTTGCTAATTAGATTACCAATGCCAGGATGCTACTCTCCTGCTCCCTGGGCATCATGAAAGACCCAGTCCTGGGCTCAGAAAGAAAATAAATATTTTTTATTTTATTTATTTAATTTAATTTATATACCGCCCTAAGCCCGAAGGCTCTCTGGGCGGTGTACATAAAAGATAAAACAAGCACAGTGTATAATAAATACAATAAATCAAGAACCAAAAACAAACAATAAAAGAACCAAACAACGTCCAAAATACAAGATAATAGTGAAATACTGTTAAAATACACTTTAAAATGCCTGGGAGTATAAAAAGGTTTTCACCTGGCGCCGAAAAGATAGTAGCATCGGCGCCAGGCGCACCTCATCGGGAAGACTGTTCCACAGTTCGGGGGCCACCACTGAAAAGGCCCTAGCTCTAATCACCACCCTCCGAGCTTCTCGATGGGATGGCACTCGGAGGAGGGCCTTAGATGTTGAGCGCAGTGTACGGGTAGGTTCATATTGGGAGAGGCATTCCACCAGGTATTGCGGTCCCATGCCGTGTAGGGCTTTACAGGTCAAAACCAGCACTTTGAATCTAGCCCGGAAACAAATAGGAAGCCAGTGCAAACGGGCCAGAACAGGTGTTATATGAGCGGACCTTCTGGTCCGCGTCAGCAATCTGGCCGCTGCATTCTGGACTAGCTGTAGTTTCCGAACAGTCTTCAAGGGCAGCCCAACGTAGAGCGCATTGCAGTAGTCCAATCTAGAAGTTACCAGAGCATGAACAACTGAGGCGAGGTCATCACTGTCCAGATAGGGACGTAGCTGGGCTACCAATCGAAGATGGTAAAAAGCATTCCGTGCCACCAAGGCCACCTGGGCCTCAAGAGACAAGGAAGGATCGAAAAAAACTCCCAAGCTACGAACCTGTTCCTTCAAGGGGAGTGTAACCCCATCAAGAACAGGATGAACATCCACCATCTGGGCAGAGAAGGCCCTCACCAACAGCGTCTCAGTCTTGTCTGGATTGAGCTTCAGTCTGTTAGCTCCCATCCAGTCCATTATCGCGGCCAGGCAAAGGTTTAGCACGTTAACAGCCTCACCTGAAGAAGATGAAAAGGAGAAATAGAGCTGCGTGTCATCAGCGTACTGATGACAACGCACCCCAAAACTCCTGATGACCGCACCCAGCGGCTTCATGTAGATGTTAAAAAGCATGGGGGACAGTACCGATCCCTGTGGAACTCCACAATGGAGGGTCCAGGGTATCGAGCAATGTTCCCCAAGCACTACCTTCTGGTGGCGACCCACCAAGTAGGAGCGGAGCCACTGCCAAGCAGTACCCCCAACTCCCAACTCCGTGAGTCTTCCCAGAAGGATACCATGGTCGATGGTATCAAAAGCAGCTGAGAGATCAAGGAGAATCAACAGAGTCACACTCCCCCTGTCCCTCTCCCGACAAAGGTCATCATACAGGGCGACCAAGGCTGTTTCAGTGCCAAAACCGGGCCTAAAACCGGATTGAAATGGATCAAGATAATCAGTGTCATCCAAGAGCCCCTGGAGCTGGCCGGCAACCACCCGTTCCAGCACCTTGCCCAAGAACGGAACATTCACCACAGGTCTATAGTTGTTCAGGTTATCTGGGTCCAAAGAGGGTTTCTTCAGGAGCGGTCTCACTACCGCCTCTTTTAGGCAGTCAGGGACCACTCCCTCTCTCAAAGAGGCATTTATTATCTCCTTGGCCCAGCCGGCGGTTCCGGTCCTGCCAGCTTTCACCAGCCAAGAGGGGCAAGGGTCCAGCACAGATGTGGTTGCCCGCACCAGTCCAAGGATCTTGTCAACATCCTCAAGCTGCACAGACTGAAACTCATCCAATAAATAAGGACAAGACCGTGTTCTGGATGCTTCATTAGATCCCACTGCCATAATATTGGAGTCTAAGTCTGGTCCTCTTCAAAGTATTGAGAAGCCTCTTGTTTTAATTGAAATAATAATTATAAATTCTTGTTCTTATCACTAATGGGAGTTAATTATCTTGCATATGCTGCTGTTGCTTCTATGGCTGTAACGGAGTGAGGTTAAAGATAAGTGAAATGCAAATAGGAAAAAAAAACACAGAAGGCAGTAACACTTTCCTAAATGTAATACCATACCAACCACAACAAGATTCCTATGAGTAAGGCAAAAAACTAAGCATCTCACAACCAGTCAGGATTCCTAACCAAAAACCAAAAATATGATAAATGAAGAAATATATATATAAGCATGACTATCAAATATATTTATTATTTACACAAACTGTAAAGATATTTATAGTGCAATCCTAAGTTTATTTATTCAGAAGCAAGTCCCAGCGTATTCAGTGGGGCTTACTCAAACAGGGACAGAACTGCAACCTCAAGTGATAAGCAACTTCATTCACACAACCCAAAATTCTGAATCATGCCACTTTACGCTGTTTTGCAACTGTTTATACTTGTTTTATGGTCATTGGATTTTAAATGGCTTTATTTCTTGTTGTGAGCTGCATTGGTTTCCAACCCTACCTCACAGGGGTGTTGGAAAGACTCCATACACGCACACGCACACACAGCAGATGTATAAATACATACAGCCCATATAATAGTTTATTGTCAAACCAGTTGGTCATTGCAGAAAAATCAGTATTAGTTTTTAAAAAATCAGTATTACTTTCCTACAGAATAAAAACTTTAATACCGAAGTAAGCCTTGCCTACTTGCTTTAAAATTGGACTGGAGACAGAAAGAGTTAGAACACAAACATAATTTTTTTTTACATTCACTCCAAAGTCCCATTGATTTTCAGCACATTCATAACCATGTCTACTCAAAGTAAGTCCTATTGAATTAAATGGGATTTACTTTGGGCATATGGGATTAGCATTGCTTTTACAAAAAGCAAATATTGGGAAGGTTTTCAAAACACTGCCCAAGCTCTGACTCCTGCACACAAGAGGAAAAAAAACTGAAATGTATATACTTACCCAATTTATGAGATTTTCAGATAAACAGGGGGGGGGGGTTGAAACCACCATTTTGTTTTCTAGACACTGCCTGAGGTCAATGAAACTGAAACACAATCCCTGATTGGCTGCAATGCTGAACGGGCGGGGTTAAAGCTACAAAGTGCTATAGTACAGTACTGTTTAAAGAAAGATTTAACAGTCGAGGGGGGTGGCTGACGTTTTCATGTATATCTCGAGAACCAGACCACCTAGAAACTTAATTTTTTTAAAAATTAAAGCTGAGAATCTGGGCCACGTAAGGGGCTAGCCGGGCACCGGGTGGCATGCATAGAATCCGGGTAAAACCCGGCTATCCGGGCAATATGGCAACTCTACCTAAGTATCATATTTAATTTCAAACACAAACATGAAAAAAACCATCTCATCAAGGCTACTTGCCTGGACAAAATGAGGAATAAGTAAATATCAGTTGTTAAGAGTGAGGCAGTCTTGACTACTCTTGTTAAGGGGATGTAGGGGGGGCTCCCCCGAGGGGAGGGGAAAGAAGGAAGTGGAGGGGCCAGTGAGGAAGAAGAGTGGGAGATGCTCTCTTGGGTACAGATGAAGCTATTTAGGGCAAGTTGGAACAAACATAGTATGGGCAAAGCCACGACTCCTACGGTGCGGGGCCTGGAAGTAGGGATTTGTTGGAAAGAACTGGGCAGATGCGCAAAACCAGAATAAAGATATTGCCTGGTTAAAAAAAAACACACTTCTTGGGCTCATGGGGAATTAGCAGAGTCTATCAAACAAAAGAAAAGAGATCTGATAAAACAGCAGCCAAAGCTGGTGTTGAAGAAAGGAAAGTTGCTCAGAGGGACTGTATACTGAAAAACAGTTGAAAAGGTGGACCAAAGAGTGGTCCCTTCAGAGGTCACTATGATTGGTCAGTGCATTGAGAAATGGAAAAGAGAGGCTGTCAGTAGCCCAGGGAATGTTTTATGCATCAAAACCTTCTGGCAGAGTACAAGAAATTACTTCACCTTGCTCTTGATGCTGATGTTTAGGCACTTGGTCTCACAGCCAGGTCTCACAGCCAATCTTTGGGCAAATCCCTGGAGCTTTGGCAAAGATAAGAATAATTATAAGGGGGGAAAGCATCACCTGGAGTCTCTGTGTGGCTTGAGGTGCAGGTGCAGAGTTGGAGGAAAACATGTTTATGAGACTCACTGAAGTGCTCCCTGGTCTAGACATGAGTCAATATAGTGGGAAAGGTGAGCTTGGCCTTTAACTGACAAAGCATCGTCACAGGGTCAGGAAAACATTATAGGTGAACATGCACACTCTATAAGAAGTTATTTCTGAACATTATGGGCTCATGAAACTTTACTGCAGGGGTGTGGAGGCTTTTTCAGACCCAGGGCCGCATGCTCTTCTGTGGAGCCTTCAGGGGCCACATGCCAGTGGTGGGTGGTGCCAGAGGGAAAAGTGGGCAGAGCAACAAACGTGCATTTTGACTTTGTAAGTAGGCTAGTTTCTACACACATCCGCACACACCCCTCTCTCCTCCACCCAGGCTAGCAAGACATATGATCAGAGTTCAAGGACACATTTCCATTCAGGCAAACAGACATGAAAGAGACACGAGGTAGGGCCAGTAGGAGGGTGTGGATGGAGAGGGGTCGGGCCAAAGGAGAGTATCGAAAGCAGAGCATGGAAAAGTTACGTGTTAAATCTACAACTCCCATCAGCCCCAGCCAGCATGGCCCCTGGATTGGGCTGATGGGAGTTGTAGTTCAAAAAAGTAACTTTTCCAAGCTCTGACCAAAAGCCACACAGATGCACTTGGAGGACCGCATTCGGCCCCCAGGGCTCAGGTTCCTCAACTTTGAGTCAGAGAACACAGAGCCAATCCCCCTTTAAAGCCTTCCAAGTTGGTGGCCATTCTTTCGATCCTCTTTCTCCGCACCATGCAGAATCTTGTCCAACTCTATCATGTCACCCCTTAGCTGCGTTTTCTCTAATGAGGGCCGGCACCAGGCATGCTGGGGCCCTTGGGCCCCAGCCTGCCCCAGACCCAGGCCCTCCCCTTCTGTGATTCATGGCAGGATTGGTACCACAGATTGCAGGGCAGGAGATCCCAAGCCGCCCGACATTCTCCCGCTTTATTTACCTTTCTCTCTGCTGTTTTTTGCGGCACGCAGGTTTGCCATCAATCAAGATGGCAGCCAAGGTTTCCCTAAGGGACTGAAGCCTCTGCTGCCATCTTGGTTGATGGCATGTAAGATGGCGACAGAGGCTTCAGCCCCTTAGGGAAACTTCGGCCGCCATCATGATTGATGGGAAACCAGCATGCACAGCAGCAAAAAACAGCAGAAAGAAAGGTAGGTGAAGCGGGGGAACGGCGGGCGGCTCTGAAGCTTCTGCCATGCTATCCGTGGCAGGAATCCTGCTGCGGATTGTGGAAGGGGAGTGCAGGGGCCCCTGTAGCCCCAGGGGCCTTCGGCCAGTGCCCCACCTGGCCGCCCTTTAGAACCGACCCTGTCTCTAACCTAAAAAGGCTGAAACATTGTAATGATTCCCCAATAAGGAAGTTGTTCCGGTTGCCCATTTCTGAAGGTTTTCTAGCTCTACAATATCCTTTTCGAGATGAGACAACCAGAACGGTACACAGTATTCCAGGTGCGTTCAATAAAAGCTTTATTATACCGGCAGTTTTATTTTAAAACCCTTTCCTAATGATCCCCAACATGGATTTTGCCTCTTTCACAGCTTTTGCACACTGGGTTGATATCATCACTAGGGTTGCCAGGTCTCCGGTTTTCTGCCGGAGTCTCCAGCAAAAGGGGGCCGTCTCCGGCCTCCGGCAATATTTTGTTTAAACTGGAGGATCTCCGGCTTTTCATTGGCCCCCTCAGCCACGCATGCGTGATTGACACACGCATACTGTTGGGCTGTAGCTGGCCGCCTACCCGCTCTTTCTCAGTCAGGCAGCAGGGACTGCAGTGCAGACAGACAGGAGGACTTGAGCAGCCGCCGCCCCTGCAGAGACCCCCCCAGCAGTAAAAAGTAAAATCGCTCACTCTCCCTACCCCCACCCCCATTCCCTACCCCCGCCTGCCCTCCTAAATGGTTTAAAAGTAAGATCGCTCACTCTCCCTGCCCCCACCCCCATTCTCTCCCCCCGCCTGCCCTCCTAAATGGTTTAAAAGTAAGAGATCAGATCGCTCACTCTCCCTGCCCCCACCCCCATTCTCTCCCCCTGCCTGCCATCCTAAATGGTTTAAAAGTAAGAGATCAGATCGCTCACTCTCCCTGCCCCCACCCCCATTCTCTCCCCCTGCCTGCCATCCTAAATGGTTTAAAAGTAAGAGATCAGATCGCTCACTCTCCCTGCCCCCACCCCCATTCTCTCCCCCCGCCTGCCATCCTAAATGGTTTAAAAGTAAGAGATCAGATCGCTCACTCTCCCTGCCCCCACCCCCATTCTCTCCCCCTGCCTGCCATCCTAAATGGTTTAAAAGTAAGAGATCAGATCGCTCACTCTCCCTGCCCCCACCCCCATTCTCTCCCCCCGCCTGCCATCCTAAATGGTTTAAAAGTAAAATAGCTCACTTTTACATGTTTAACGTTTTGCTTTTTTTAAAAAAAGAAATGAAATCCTGCCTAGCGTAAACGAAGTTATTTATTTTAAAAACGATATCAAACGTTATTTTATTTTGGTGATTTTTCCCGTCAGTGAGAAGGCACTTCCGGTGCTCTTCCGGATCACACGACGCCTCAGCTGAGGCTTCCCAGCAGGCGGGTAGGAGACTCAGCGCACTCTTTCCTCCCTACCTGGGAGAAATGGGAACGGGGGCGATTTGGGGGAGCAGTGAGTAACCTAGCAAGAAAAGCCGGCGGAAGAAAATAATCATTACACGTTCCTGTTTTGCGTAGATGGAGCCTGTACTAATGGACAGGTTGCCTGCCCGTTTATTATTATTGAGACGGGAGTTAGAGCAAAGCCACACACCTTTTCCTCAGTCCAAACCAGCAGTACTGGTTTTTTTAAAAAGGCAAGCAGTAAAGAAAATGCATGTACCAAAATATAGAAAATAGAGTGGGAAGGAACAAGACCTTTTAAAAAGGGGGATTGACTGGAGAGACTATGGAGGTTAGAGGAAATGAAAGGCAGGTGGAGGATCTGTAGGGTAGAACCAGGACAATAAATAGCCACTGTACTTGTATCAGCTAGAAAGTATTTGGACAGTAACCAGGATGATTTTTGTTCAAAGCTTCACACTGCTATAAAAGTTTCTTAGTGATCTTGTGCTAGTCACTGTCTCTCTCTCAATTTAATGCACTGATGTTTAGTCGAAATCTGGCTTCCAGCATTATTGAGCCCATTATACCATGTCCTGCACTCTGAGACGATCAAGAAGAGACCCCGGCCCTACTCTGTGTGACAACCTTTCATGTATTTGAAGAGTGCTATCATATCTCCCCTTAGTCTGCTCTTCTCCAGGCTAAACATGCCCAGTTCTTTCAGTCTCTCCTCATAGGACTTTGTTTCCTGTCTCCTGATTATCCTCGTTACCCTCCTCTGAACCCATTCTAGTTTGCTGTATCTTTCTTAAAGTATGGTGTCAAGAACTGGACGCAGTACTCAAGATGAAGCCTAACCAGTGCTGAATAAAGGAGAACTAGTACTTCACTCACTTTGTTAATGCAGCCTAAAATAGCATTTGCTTTTTTTGCAGCCACATCACACTGTTGGCTCATATTCAGTTTGTGATCAACAACAATCCCAAGATCCTTCTTGCATGTAGTATTGCTGAGCCAAGTATCCCCCATCTTAATAACTGCATTTGGTTTCTTTTTCCTAGGTGTAGAACTTTGCACTTATCCCTGTTAAATTTCATTCTGCTGTTTTTAGCCCAATGCTCCAGCCTATTAAGATCCCTTTGAATTTTGTTTCTGTCTTCCAGGGAATTAGGTATTCCTCCCAATTTTGCATCATCTACACGTTTGATAAGCATTCCCTGCCCCTCCTCATCCAAGTCATTAATAAAAATGTTGAAGAGCACTGGGTCCAAGACCAAGCCCTATAGTAGCCAGCTAGTTACCCCCCCCAGGTTGAGAAGAAACCATTGATTAGCACTCTGAATATGATTGTGTAGCCAACTGTGGATCCACCCAATAGCTGTTCCATCCAGTCCACATTCAGCTAGCTTGCTAATCAGAATATCATGTGGCATTTTGTTAACAGCTTTGCTAAAGTTGAAATATATTGTGTCCACAGCATTCCCACAGTCTATCAGGGAGGTTTGTTGTTGTTGTTATGTGCCTTCAAGTCGATTATAACTTATGGTGACCCTATGAATCAGTGACCTCCAAGAGCATCTGTCATGAACCACCCTGTCCAGATCCTGTAAGTTCAGGTCTGTGGCTTCCTTTATGGAATCAATCCATCCCTTGTTTGGCCTTCCTCTTTTTCTACTCCCTTCTGTTTTTCCAAGCATTATTATCTTTTCTAATGACTCATGTCTTCTCATTATGTGTCCAAAGTATGATAACCTCAGTTTCATCATTTTAGCTTCTAGTGATAGTTCTGGTTTAATTTGTTCTGACACCCAATTATTTGTCTGTTTTGCCTAGAAGGCCCTCCCTTGTCCTTAACATGGCTGCAAATGGAATCTACATTCAGAGGCTGTATACTTCTGGTTGGCACATCCTGATTTGCTTATGGGCATTTGAAGTAATTTGTTTGGCTGCTGTTGAAGACAGAGTAGTTATGTTCAGATGTAATGCTAAACCATGGTGGCATATTGTGTGAATGAACAGCTATAGGTCACATACTCTCTTGTCCCATGCAATCAGAAGCAAGGGACACATTTGGGAGCTATTTGGGAGCTATTTGTTGTTGTTATGTGTCTCCAAGTTGACTACGACTTATGGCGACCCTACGAATCAGTGACCTCCAAGAGCATCTGTCATGAACCACCCTGTTCAGATCTTGTAAGTTCAGGTCTGTGGCTTCCTTTATGGAATCAATCCATCTCTTGTTTGGCCTTCCTCTTTTTCTACTTCCTTCTGTTTTTCCCAGCATTATTATATTTTCTAGTGAATCCTGTCTTCGCATTATGTGTCCAAAGTATGATAACCTCAGTTTCATCATTTTAGCTTCTAGTGATAGTTCTGGTTTAATTTGTTCTGACACCCAATTATTTGTCTGTTTTGCAGACCATGGTATCCGCAAAGCTCTCCTCCAACACCACATTTCAAATGAGTTGATTTTTCTCAGGGGGGGGAGGGCAGAGAGGTGCTGGGGCTGAAGCGGCCCAGAGATCACCAAGGTTGCCTGGCCCAGAAGGTGCTGGTGTCGAGGCTGGGTGGGGCGGCTTCGGGGGGAAACGGAGGCAGGCGCTCTGCACAGTGCACATGCTTATTGCTTAGGAGGAGGTGCTCTCTTCCTTTATTTTTATTTTTGTTCTTTTTCTAGTCCTCCCCTCTCTCCTGCTGCCTGTCGGTCCTATATAAGGCCTCGTAAATTAGAAAGGCAATTGCTGCCTACACTCACCCTGCATGTATGGCCATAAATATTAGGGGACACCCACTGCAGTAGCCAGCCAACACATAAAGTTGCAGTGCCTTATGGATAACTTTGTGGATGATCCCCAGTCAAGTCTTAGCAACAGCACAATGCTGACAGGCAGTTGCCAATTGTTTGCCTAGAATGCCCTCCCTTGTCCTTAACATGGCTGCAACCATATCTACTCAGAAGTAAGTCCTATTGAGTTCTATGGGGCTTAGTTCCTTAATAAGCATGTTTACAGTTGCTGCCTTCAGGGGCATCTATCTGTGCTCCCATCTAACATCTCTGCAACACTGAGCTTCTTTCTTCCAGTAATGGCCTGGCCTGAGGGCATGTAAACCCTTCTTGCCAGAAGCAAGTAAGCTAGATTAAATGTTCCCTAAAGGTGTTGAACTGTGACCTGGCAGACCAGGGTTTGAATCCCCACACAGCCATGAAGCTCACTGGGTGACCTTGGGCCAGTCACTGCCTCTCAGACTCAGAGGAAGGCAACAGTAAACCACCTCTGTCTGAATACTGCTTACCATGAAGACCCTATCTGGGATCAACTTGAAGGCAGTCCATTTCCATTTTGCATCACCCTAAGCTTATGAGAAAGAATGACTTTGTCACTTCAGATGGACCTAGGAACACCCTATTTTAGGTAAGATTTCTATTTTAATCTCCAGAGAATTTTTTTTGAATGGTATGCTCCAAGCAACTGTGGTTGATACAATGTATCATGTTCAATGACGTCACTAGGGCCCGCCCCATGACGTCACTAGGGCCCGCCCCATGACATCACTAGGGCCCGCCCACATTTTCTCAGGTTTTTGAATGGTTCCGACCTGGCAACCCTAATCATCACTAGGGTCCCAAGGTCTCATTAGAGCGGTACGACAATGGAGCCAATGACCTTGGGAGGTGGTGGGCTCTCCACTAAGGGCATTCAAGAGGCAGCTGGACAGCCACCTGTCAGGGATGCTCTAATTTGGATTCCTGCATTGAGCAGGGGGTTGGACTCAATGGCCTTATGGACCCCTTCCAACTCTATGATTCTATGATATCTAGTCAGTCATTACTTGTTCAGACCCCATTTAGAGTATATGTGAAATTAGATGTACATCACTTTAAACTTTCTGACACTGAACCAAATTTGCCATTTTAATGCCCATTTTCCCACCTTGGTTGTTGTTGTTATGTGCCTCCATGTCGACTACGACTTATGGCGACCCTATGAATCAGTGACCTCCAAGAGCATCTGTCATGAACCACCCTGTTCAGCTCTTGTAAGTTCAGGTCTGTGGCTTCCTTTATGGAATCATTCCATCTCTTGTTTGGCCTTCCTCTTTTTCTACTTCCTTCTGTTTTTCCAAGCATTATTATCTTTTCTAATGAATCATGTCTTCTCATTATCAATTACATCTGATACAGAGGCTGCGACCCTACCTTCCTGTGCATCTGCTCCCACGAGTGATACATGCCCTGGTCTCCTCTTGCTTAGACTACTGTAATGCGCTCTACGTGGGGTTACCCTTGAAAATGGTCTGGAAATTGCAGCTGGTACAGAATGCGGCGGCACGCTTGATCAAGCATAGCCGTCGCCGGGATCATATCACTCCGGTGTTAGTAGACCTACACTGGTTACCAGTTGTTTACCGGGCCCAATTCAAGGTGTTGGTGTTGACCTTTAAAACCCTATACGGTTTCGGCCCAGTTTATCTGAAGGAACGGCTCCAGTATCACCAATTATGCCGCCAGACAAGATCAGCCACACAAGACCTTCTCTCGGTCCCACCAGTCAAAACAGCTAGGCTGGTGCGGACCACAGAGAGGACATTTTTGATTGTGGCCCCTACCCTCTGGAATTCCCTTCCTTTTGACCTTCGACATGCCTCCTCCCTGATGGGTTTTCGCCGAGCCTTAAAGACCTGGCTATTCAGGCAGGCCTACAGGATTTCTGGGGTGGATTAGTTTTTCTGATGTATTAATTGAAGGCTGGTTTTAGATCAACTGATGATTGTGGCTTTTTGATTTGTGTATTGTATTTTACTATACTATTGTACGTCGCCTAGAGTGTCCGTTAATTCGGACAGATAGGCGACTCACAAATAAATTATGATGATGATGATGATGATGTGTCCAAAGTATGATAACCTCAGTTTCATCATTTTAGCTTCTAGTGACAGTTCTGGTTTAATTTGTTCTAACACCCAATTATTTGTCTTTTTGCAGTCCATGGTATCTGTAAAGCTCTTCTCCAACACCAGATTTCAAATGAGTTGATTTTTCTCTTGTCCGCTTTTTTCACTGTCCAACTTTCACATCCATACATAGAGATTGGAAATACCATGGTCTGAATGATCCTGACTTTAGTGTTCAGTGATACATCTTTACATTTGAGGACCTTTTCTAGTTCTCTCACAGCTGCCCTACCCAGTCCTAGCCTTCTTCTGATTTCTTGACTATTGTCTCCATTTTGGTTAATGATTGTGCCAAGGTATTGATAATCCTTGACAAGTTCAATGTCCTCATTGTCAACTGTAAAGTTGCATAAATCTTCTGTTGTCATTACTTTAGTCTTTTTGACGTTCAGCTGTAGTCCTGCTTTTGTGCTTTCCTCTTTAACTTTCATCAGCATTCGTTTCAAATCATTACTGTTTTCTGCTAGTAGTATGTTATCGTCTGCATATCTTAAATTATTGATATTTCTCCCTCCAATTTTCACACCTCCTTCATCTTGGTCCAATCCTGCTTTCCATATGATATGTTCTGTGTACAGATTAAATAAATAGGGTGATAAAATACACCCCTGTCTCACACCCTTTCCGATGGGGAATCAATCGGTTTCTCCATATTCTATCTTAACAGTAGCCTCTTGTGCAGAGTATAGGTTGCGCATCAGGACAATCAGATGCTGTGGCACGCCCATTTCTTTTAAAGCATTCCATAGTTTTTCATGATCTACACAGTCAAAGACTTTGCTGTAATCTATAAAGCACAGGGTGATTTTCTTCTGAAATTTCTTTGTCCGTTCCATTATCCAACGTATGTTTGCGATATGATCTCTGGTGCCTCTTCCCTTTCTAAATCCAGCTTGGACGTCTGGCATTTCTCGCTCCATATATGGCAAGAGCCTTTGTTGTAGAATCTTGAGCATTACTTTACTTGCATAGGATATTAAGGCAATAGTTCGATAATTACTGCATTCCCTGGGATCCCCTTTCTTTGGAATTGGGATGTATATGGAACGCTTCCAGTCTGTGGGCCATTGTTTAGTTTTCCATATTTCTTGACAGATTTTAGTCAAAATTTGGACTGATTCAGTCTCAGTAGCTTGTAGCAACTCTATTGGTATGCCATCTATTCCTGGTGATTTGTTTCTTTCAAGTATTTTAAGAGCAGCTTTCACCTCGCATTCTAAAATTTCTGGTTCTTCATCATATGGTTCCTCCGTGAATGAATCTGTCATCCTGGCATCTCTTTTATAGAGTTCTTCAGTGTATTCCTTCCATCTTCCTTTTATTTTATCTCGGTCAGTCAGTGTGTTCTCCTGTTGATTATTCAACACCCCTACTCTTGGTTTAAATTTCCCTTTCATTTCTCTAATCTTTTGGAATAGGGCTCTTGTTCTACCCTTTTTGTTGTCTTCTATTTCTATACAGTAACTATTGTAATAGTTCTCTTTGTCCCTACGTACTAGTCGCTGTATTGTTGCATTTAGGGTTCTGACCGTGTTTCTATCTCCTTTTGCTTTTGCTTTCCTTCTCTCTTTAACCATTTGAGGAGTTTCTTCAGTCATCCATTGGGGTCTTTCTCTCTTTTTAACTAGAGGTATTGTCTTTTTGCATTCTTCTCTGATAACGTCTCTGACTTTTTTCCATAGTTCTTCTGGTTCTGTGACAACTAAGTTTAAAGCCTCAAACCTGTTCCTTATTTGATCTTTAAATGCTTCTGGGATGTTATTTAAATTGTATTTTGGCATTATGATTGCTTTGTTGTTCTTGTTTAACTTTACTCTGATTTTCGATATGACCAGTTCATGATCTGTACTGCAGTCTGCTCCTGGTCTTGTTTTTGCAGAAAGTATGGAGCTTCTCTATCTTCTGCTACCGATTATATAATCAATTTGATTCCTATATTGACCATGGTGATGTCCACGTGTACAGTTGTCTTTTCGGTTGTTCAAAGAATGTGTTTGCAAGAAACAAATTATTGGCTTCACAGAATTCAATAAGTCTTTCTCCTGCTTCGTTTCTGTCACCTAAGCCCCATTTCCCCACAATTCCTAGTTCTTCTCTGTTCCCTACTTTTGCATTCCAGTCCCCCATGATTATCAGCAAATCTTGTTTTGGTGTGTGATCAATTTCTTCCTGTACTTCTGCATAAAATCTCTCCAATTCCTCTTCTTCTGCATTTGCTGTTGGAGCATAGACTTGGGTGATGGTTATGTTGATAGGTTTCCCATTTAATCTCATTGATATCACTCGCTCAGACCTTGCGTTGTAGCTTTAATAGTGAGAAGTGACGTAGCAAGAGCAATTAGGAGCTTTAACCCTGACAAGGGATGGAAAGATCTGTCTGTTTCTGTTCTCTCAGTTCATTTTTCCAATGTTAAATTCAGTTCTCTACATTTTCAATCAGGCAACTACAAAATAGTTTATGCAGGAAATGAGAAATTAAGAAGTTATAAGAGACAGCCAGGTTTGATGAATCATTATGGTTAAGATAAAGCCAGCTTTGTGATGCTTTAATCATTATAAAGCCAGCTATATGCTTGTTAGCATTGTATGTCCTGGCTATGGTCAGCAATATGGCTGTTTAACTATTGTGCTGTTCACTTACTGGCTAAGGCCAGAATCTATGTACAATAATGCATTTACAATTTCTGCACTGGCTGAGACCAGCTATTTGTATTTCTCATCTGCACCAGCCCCTAATAAAGAAATATATTTGTATTTTCCGCTATGGAACTCTACTATTATATTTCATGCTACATGCTCAGCTCCAAGAAGTGTCTTGGGCAGGATTTCTTTTTCTAGGTTTACCTAGCCAGTCGTCTGCTGTTGATAACAGGACTCAGTTAATGAGGGCAAAGTTTGACATACAAGACTCTGTTAATCTAGAAAGAACGTGTGGAACCCTCATCCCTGTGAATCCACGAGACAAGGGTCCGGCCCCATATAGGATGTAGTGATGGCCAGCAACTTAAAAAAAAAGGATTGCACAACTGCCAAAATCAAAAACTGCATGTCTCTCAAGGCCAATTGCTAAGGAACAGCACCAGGAAAAGCCATTTCCCTCGTGCCCTGCTTATGAGCTTCCTATTGGCTACAGTAGGGAACAAGATGCTGAATTAGATGGGGCTTTGACCTGATCCTGCAGCAGGGCCCTTCTAACTGTCAGCAAAGTTCAGGCCAAACTTCTCCCTCCCCTCCATGACCCACATCAAAGTTTGCAGCCACATCTATGGCTTTATAGGAAGGGATATAGCTAAGTAGGAGAGCATCTACTCTGCATGCATAAGGTCCTAAGTTTGATCCCTGGTATCTCCAGGTAGGATTAGGAAAGACTCCTCTCTGAAACCCTCAAGAGCTGCTGCCAGTCAGCGTAGACAATACTGAGCTAGATATACTGAATCAGACGATTGGTCTATGTTCCTATGATTTCTCACAAACATGTTTATCTTCACATTTGCATCTGCTCCTTCAGCCACGATGAAGAGATTCCAGCATGCTGCAGGGATCAACTGTCTTCCCCCTCTAATTATCACAATTACAGTAATCTATTCTTGCCAAAGCTCAAAGGATATTTCTGGAGATTGCCTAAACATCACGATCAAGGTCAGCATACAAGGTTACTCATTGTACTGTGCCTGGGAGGAAAACGTTGATGCGCACTATATCTCCTGTGTCAAAGACAGACTGAGTCAAGATTTAGAGCAGGAGACACGGGAGGATATGCCTGCACGAGATGTAATGGCTCTGATACCATAGCTGAACACCACCCATATTGGTGAAGCCACCGCAGCTTTGATCTTGCAAGAGTTTTCGGCTTCTTCTGCTTAGCTGGCTCTGGAGGAGAGAGGAGGACCCACAAGAAAGGTGTGGGAGGCAGAGCCAAAGTGATATATCCCTGCTACTTCTGCTGCTAAAGCCCTGTAAGACTGTGGGGACATGAAGACAAAATGCCCCTTGAATCTGGTCAGGGAAGAAAATGAAGCAATCAATTTCTACCGGCCTGGAGACTTCCTCATTAGTGGGATCATCTCTCCAAGCTATTTTTTTAGACAATATCCTTATGTCTTTGTCAAGCCCCCGTTAACCAAGATGAAAGGGTAAGTTATTATGTGTAGATGGATGTTATGTTTCTCCACCTCCACTTCAACAGTTCAGGGCTATTTCAGGGCTGAGGAGCCTGTGGTCCTCCAGATGACCACTGGCCATGCTGTCTGGGACTGACAGGAGTTGGAGATCAGCAACAGTTGATGGGCCACAGGTCCCTATACCTGGCCTATTTTCTGGTGACCTTAGTTGCCTTAGTCATCAGCAATAAAATAGTCTACCTCCTATGCAGTTGTGCTGCCTTTTCAAGAACATAATACAAGAATAAAAATGAATCTGATCTGGGATCAATAGGATGCATTGAATTATCCACCTGGAGGCACAGGGCAAGAATAGGCTTCCCTCACACAAGTAGTTACCAGGATTTGCATTG
Source organism: Rhineura floridana (assembly GCF_030035675.1). Lineage (NCBI taxonomy): Eukaryota > Metazoa > Chordata > Lepidosauria > Squamata > Rhineuridae > Rhineura > Rhineura floridana. The sequence goes on from NC_084482.1 coordinate 207,353,770, forward strand.
AGGATAGTGGTGGACAGGCTTCCTCCTTAGTCCAGACGCTAATGTGAAAATCCCTCTTAGCTAAATTAAAGTCTTCCTCCTCCCTTCCAATCCCCCTTTCCTTCTGTGTCATCTTTTTGAATTAGAAGCTTCAGCCTGGACTGGGACTTGTCTTAACAATGACATTTGTAAGGTGCTCTGGGAGACCTTTTTGGCTGAAGAGCAGAATAAAAAAGTTCTTGAAAGAAAGGAAATAAATGGTTAGCACTGGAATGTTGGCAGAAGCCAAACTATAACAGGATCCCTGTTGACGGAGCACACTTTACCCTAGATACAATCACAATGAGACTCTGGCTTTAATAAAACAATAAGCTGGCATTTTTTACAGGAAATGCATGTTTGATAGGAAAGATCCCTACTTCTGGCTAACTAAGATGGAGATGCAACAAGACATGCTTGTTCCGGCATCTCAAGAGAGGAGAGATCCAAAGGAGTGGAAGAAGAGAGAGAGAGAGGGAGCAGGAAGTGAAATCAGCGACCCTAAGAGTATCAGTCTAGCATTGGTACATCAACACAGGTTAGAAGGGAAAGGACAGTCTAGGAAGCATGGAGGCTCCTTTCTCTGTCTCCTCTTTCCCCTTGCAGACACACCAGATTGTTACAAACAAAACGCCTTAGCCCCTTTTAGGGGTCCTAATGGCTTGAGTTTGCTCCCAATACTCACCCCAATAGAGTTCAGAAACGAACAAAACAAGATGAAGTAGGAGTGTATTTATTTCTAACACGTGCACGTGGAGAAGTAGCCAAGCCAGTTCTGGCAAAATTCAGCATTGCCAGCCTTTTTATCAGTTTTGTTATGCTAATTACATTAGCATCATTATCATCATAACTACATCACTTTCATTTTCCTTACATCACTAATCCATGCCCATCTTCTTCCTAGCTCCATATTTGGAGTTGTTATTCACACTTGTTTTTCCCATTTTCACCTTGAACGTTGGAACAAAGTTTGATACTTTCTTCTTCAGCACAGCTGGACATTGCAACAAGACCTAATTTTCCCAGTCATTTTGCAAATGCAGCTTTATACAAACAATACCAGTCAGCAAATTAGCATTTCTTTTTACACACACACAAGTAAATTAACTTTAAATTTACTATACTACAATTCCCAAAATGAGCAATATTCATATTTAACTAAATAAGTAAACTTCAGTGTCACAAGACTTCAGTGCAAACTGAGTTGCACCCCAGCACTTCTAACATAAATAAAATACAGGCCAGGGGACTTCCTTATTAGCCGAGTCAGATCAACAAAATTTTATGGAGAACTTTTTCACACCCTCCCCTCCCCCTTCAACCTAACAGGCTTCATTTGTAAGTAAAGAAGTACTGATGTGTTTGGTGCTTCCTTGCCTGCACTCAAATTGTTCCTTATTACTAGGGAATCCCCTATTTTCTGGTCCATACTGGTTGTCGCCCCTAGCGAAACACTCCATCTACGTGACCCCTCTGATGCCCTTTGAAGAAAAGGTGAGGACTTCATGTTTTCTTCTTTGAAGGCTGTATGCTCCTCCTCTTTTGCAATGGAGTATACATCTCCCCATTTTTTTTTATCCTGGAGTGGCAAATAGATTTTTACCTTGCAACAAAAAGGATATGCCTCTTCTTACACCTCCAACATACAGACCATAATCTGGGAATCAGCTATTGTGAGACTTATATTACCTGGAAAGGCGCTTAGATTTATGAAAGAAAATGTGTTCATTGGATGGGCCTTGATGTGACATTTTGTTTTCATTAAATGGTGAATAGCTGTTTCAAACTTTGATTATTTTTTTTTTGGCAGTTTAACACCTAGGTCTTACTGGCACATCTTGTCCTTCTTGTTCACCATCCAGGAGATCAACCAGGATCCCAGGCTCATACCCAACATCACCCTGGGCTACAACCTCTATGAGAACTATTTCAATGCAAGGATGACTTCTGACAGCATGTTAGAACTTCTTGCAGGCGGGGAAAGCAATATTCCAAACTATACCTGTGGAAAACAGAATAACTTGCTGGCTGTTCTTGAAGGGGCCAATTCTGTCATCTCAAAAGAGATTTCAGCCATGTCAGGCATCTACAAAATCCCACAGGTAGGAAGGGGGGGGCATGGAGGGACATAGGAGACGTTCACCTGCATAAAATTCCCATTTGTCTCCAGGGTGAGAAAAATCCTTAGTTAATGGATCCAGGGCTCTTTCAACCTGACACCTCCAGATGTTTTGTAGTAAAACTCCCATCAGTCCCAGCCAGTACAAGTGTTGTTAGATATCAATCATTTCAGATTAATAATTATCTATTCCTTATTCTGAAAGCAGAAGAAAACATTAATCTTCCTTTCCTCACTAGATCAGTTATGGCTTTATTGGTCAGGCTCTTGATGATAAAACGCAGTTCCCTTTTGTCTACCGGATGGTCCCCAAAGAAGAAACTCAGTACCCGGGGATTGTCAAGTTGCTCCTGCATTTCAGATGGACGTGGATCAGCCTCTTTGCTGCAGACAATGACAATGGCGAAAAGTTCATGAGTGCCTTGACACCTCTGCTGATCAGCAGTGGAATCTGTGTTGCCTTATTGAAAAGAATACCAGAAAAGAATCCACATCAAGTCTTGAGCCCAAGGGAACCATTTGTCCTATGGAGACAAGTCAGTGTAATTGTTTGCTATGAAAATTCTCACAGGGGATGGATGCTAATCATGGCACTACAAGGAGCAGTTGAGAAAATAATTGGGGCAAAGGTCTGGATCACAACAGGCTTTCAGGATATCAACTTGAACTTTTCTTTTGGCCCTAATTTATTCCAGTATATCCATGGTTCTTTGTCCTTTGTGATGAAGACCAAAAAGAGGACCAAACATGACTACTACGAACCATATTCCTATCTTCTTCATCAGTTTTGGAAGAAGGCATTTCTTTGTTTATATTCAAAGCATATGTTCTCCCCGAGAGGTCGGACAAGATGCATAGAAGAGGAGAAACTGGAGATGCTGCCCCAAGAGGAGCTTGAGAGAGCCCTGACTCAAGACAGCTACAGCACTTACTTCAATGCTCATGCTGTTGCTCAGGCCTTAAATGCTGCATATGCACCCAGATCAAAGCAGATGCTGATTATGGATGGAAGGATGGAACCATGGCAGGTATTTCCTTTCCTTTTGCAAACTACAACCCATTCTCCCAACGTTGGGATAATAATAATAATAATAATAATAAAATTTAATTTATGTGTCGCCTATCTGGCCATTGGCCACTCTAGGCGACGTACATGTAAACAATTAAAACACAATACAATAAAATACAATAATACAATGTAAAAACAATATAGCAGCGAGAACAATACTAGTACAGGGTTAGAGGCAATTCAGTCATAACAATTAACCCTCCCCGGAAATCCCAAAGGCCTGTTGAAAGAGCCAGGTCTTTAAGGCTTTACGGAATACATTTAGGGAAGAGGCGTGCCATAGATCTTGTGGGAGGGAGTTCCATAAGGTGGGGGCCGCCACTGAGAACGCCCTCTCTCTAGTTCCCGCCAATCTAGCTGTTTTTGTCGGCGGGATTGAGAGAAGGCCCTGTGTGGCTGATCGTGTCGGGCGGCATAATTGGTGGTGATCATTATCCTACATCCAACCTCTATTATGGTCATGAGGGATTTTTTTTGTCCATTTCTGAGGCAAATCCAGCTAGTGAGGCAAATCCAGCTAGTGAGGCTCCTGGTGGAGGTCAACCTTTTTAACCTCTATGGTTACATCGGAAGACACTCCCCTATCCAATGGTTCTTTCCTGTTGTCCTTAGAGAGATCCAGCCTTTTAGCTGAAGCTGGATTCTCCTCATTCCCTCCCCGCCGGTCTTTGCTGGATCTTGAAGTTGGCCATCAACAGACCTGGAACACACAGGTCTCCTGGCCACAGTCTTCTCCGCTATCATAAGATGAATTATATTTATATTTAAACATTTTTATACCATCCTTTCCCAAAAGAGCAAAACATGGTTCACAATATAGCAAAACAACAAGATAATATGAACAGTTGAAGTCAGTTTTTAAAAACAATAAATGATTGTCTTTTGTCATTATTTTTGCAAGAATGGGGATGCATACATAGTTTAATAAGCAAAGTAGAATTCCTGTATAAGGCTTATGAGTCCAAATGACATTTGCACAGGCCCCAGTTGGTAGGAGATAAGGGCTGAAAGTGAGCAGTGCTGAGATAGCCCATATGGCTTCTAAATGCTGGTGTTTTCCTTGTCATTCCAGCTTCACCCTTTCTTAAAAGAAATCCAGTTTTCAAATACTTCCATAGGTGGACTGTATTTGGATGGGAACGGGGAGCTGCCAGCCAGCTACGATATTGAGAATTGGGTGATGTTTCCCAATCAATCTTGTGTTAGAGTGAAAATTGGGAGTATAGAGAAAGAGGCGTCCACTGACCTAAAGCTCACCGTTAACCCAGAAGTCATTGAGTGGCCCAAGGGGTTTAACAAGGTAGGGGACATTTTATTCAATGTGACATCTGTGAAGCTCCAATAATATCTTGAATAATTGATATGGGACTTCAAAAGCAATCCTGCTGGATATAGGGCAGGGTTAGGAACTGTTAGCAAAATGGGTCAGCATTGCGACTGTGTTAACTGGGGAAGCGCTTATATCCACGGAGGCTCCCTGTTGACCCATAGGCATGACTGGCACTAGCGTTTCCATCAAGCCTGAAAGCAAGGAAGAGCAAAGCAGGGGTTAAGCTGCTTGCAGAGCCTTGCAGAGCCTTGGCACGGCCTGTCAAGGCCAACACCTGGTGCTGTCAAGGCAACCGACAGAGATATAGGCTGGGCAGCCTTGCCAGCCTTTTGCGGGGGAAAGGAGTTCTGTGGGGGAAGCTGTTTCTGTGAGTGTTTGTGTTCTGTGGAGAAAGCAGCTCTGTGTAGGGAAAGTGAAACCGCTCGTATGCTTGTATGCCTGAATGTCCGAAGTAAAGGACTCTTAAACCAAGTTCTTTGTCTGTGGATCTCTGCACGACTTGCTCTTCAATTGTAAAGTCCTGGACACGCAAAAATTACAGCACACACCAACACTCCCAACATATTTTATTTATTTATTTATTGTACTTATATACCGCCCCATAGCTGAAGCTCTCTGGGCGGTTTACAGTAACTAAGAACATTAAAACAAATATACAAATTAAAAAACACATCTTTTAAAAACAATTTAAAACACAATTAAAAAATTTGAAATGATTTAAAACACATGCTAGAATGCCTGGGAGAAGAGGAAAGTCTTGACCTGGCGCTGAAAAGATAACAGTGTGGGCCCCAGGCGCACCTCGTCAGGGAGATCATTCCATAATTTGGGGGCCACCACTGAGAAGGCCCTCTCCCTTGTTGCCATTCTCTGAGCTTCCCTCGGAGTAGGCACCAGGAGGAGGGCCTTTAATGTTGAGCACAGTGTACGGGTGGGTTTGTATCGGGAGAGGTGTTCCATCAGGTATTGTGGTCCCAAGCCGTGTAAGGCTTTATAGGTCAAAACCAGCACCTTGAAACGAGCTCGGAAACATACATGTTTTATGGCTGCTGTTTTCTTATTTCTCTTATTCGGAGAGTGTTATTTTGTTTTTGTATCTTTTCTCTGCCCTGAACATATGTATAGATAGGTGGGATACAAATGTTGAAACAAACACGGAAATGCACCAAAGAGGTTTCCCTGCATTGCCATTCTGCATCAAAAGTGCTCCCTGAAAAAAGTGTATGGGGTCAGTGGGACTAGAGATTGTGTTGGGATCGTTTGCAAACTCTGTGAACCATTTCCATAGACGCAGATACACCTAATACTTTTTGGTGCACTTTTTTCTCTTTATGGTTAGACGGTGCCTCAGTCCATGTGTACTGCAAGATGCCACCCTGGATCAAGGAAAGTGGTTCAAGAAGGAGAGCCGGTTTGCTGCTATGCTTGTGCTCCGTGTGCGGAAGGGACAATCTCCACTCGGGAAGGTGGGTGGCTCCAAAGTAGGGATGGAAAGATCTGCCAGTTTCAGTTCTCTCAGTTTCTCACTTTTCTAATGTTAAATTCAGTTCTCTACATTTCTGCAGCAAACAGTGATTTTTTTTTTAAAAAATCCTCATGAAAATTCTCCACCATTTTAGTGAAAATTTCTCCAAATAAACACATTTTTGTAGGCAGTTTTGACAAGTACACATTTTTGCAAACCATTTCTCATCGTTTCATGCCTTTTTGCATGTTATTTTCACTCATGAATTTATTTTTATGCATGCTTTCCTGTAAAATATGCGTTTTTGTAAATGTTGTTTAGTTGGCGAACTGCATCCCAAAATCCTAATAAATGTGAATTTCGAAGGACGGCTGTTTTTCGGTTCTCATATCGTTTTGGAAAGCGAATTTGATAAATTCTGCTTGGAATGAGAACCAAATCGAAATTCTCACCCATCCCTACTCCAAAGAAGAGGGCATTCCTTGGGAGAAGATAAATGGGGTAACGATTCACACACAGACACTTTTTGTGAAGATTCTAAAGATGTTTTTGAATGTGGATCCTTTCTCGCTTCTGTAGTTTTGATCGCCTTCATTAACTCCAGGAAGTGAGTTGAAATTCAGGACCTTCCGGAAGCAATCTTTGGGCTGCAAAGCGGGGAGCAGGGAGAGGGCTCACCATGTGCTGCCCACAATGTGCTTCTTTTTCTATTTTAAACTGTGCCTCCAGTGATCAAACTAGCAGAACCACACACACAAAAATGACTTTTAAAATTGATTAGAAACAACTGACAAATGGTGAGAAATGGTAAATGTTTAGTTAAAATAGTGAAATCACAATACAAAATAAATAACAAATGAAAGGAAAATGATTACAATACGAGAGTTGAAAAATTACAATGTGGCTACTATACACATTACATTTACATTACATTTTTGTCTCTCATTTCCTATTACAAAGTCATATTTCCTGGTATCCCCCACATAACAGTACATCATTTTTGCAAATGTAATAGAACGCAGAAGCTTATAGAAGCAAGAGATGCTGAAGCCACTTTTTTCTCCTCCTCAGATGCAGAGCATTGCACCAAATGTCTAGAAGATCAACATCCAAACAAGAACCGAGATCAGTGTATCCCCAAGATTATCACCTTTCTGGCTTATGAAGAATCTCTGGGGATCCTTCTAGCTTCTATTTCACTATTCTTATCCTTAACCACAGGTTTTGTGTTAGGAATCTTCATTAAATTCTTAGAAACTCCGATAGTCAGAGCCAACAATCGGGATCTCTCATACATCCTCCTCATCTCCCTCCTGTTTTCTGTTTTGTCTTCCTTCCTTTTTATCGGCCGGCCAAGAAAAGTGACTTGCCTTCTCCGACAAATGGCCTTCAGCATCATCTTCTCAGTTGCCGTCTCTTCTGTCTTGGCAAAAACCATCACTGTGGTGCTGGCCTTCCTGGCTACAAAGCCAGGGAACAAGATGAGGAGATGGCTGGGGAAGAGTTTGGCCAACTCCATTGTCATTTCCTGTTCCAGTGTCCAAATTGTCATCTGCACCATTTGGTTGGAGATGTCTCCCCCATTCCCAGATTTTGATATGCACTCCCAGCCTGGAGAGATCATCCTGCAATGCAATGAAGGGTCTGTTGCCATGTTTTACACTGGGCTAGGCTACATGGGCTTCCTGGCTGCCATCTGCTTCACAGTGGCTTTCCTAGCCAGGAAGCTGCCTGGGGCCTTCAATGAAGCCAAGCTGATCACCTTCAGCATGCTGGTCTTCTGCAGTGTTTGGGTGTCCTTTGTGCCCACCTACCTGAGCACGAAGGGGAAATACATGGTAGCTGTGCAGGTCTTCTCTATCTTGGCCTCCAGCGTGGGGCTTCTAGGATGCATCTTTGTTCCCAAGTGCTACATTATTATATTCAGGCCTGATCTGAATACAAAGGAGCACGTGACAACAAAAACTAAAGGTGGCTTCTGATTATTAGAATATTCAGTTTTGATAATTGTTGTCCAGCACAGCAGTAATGAAATCCATATACTTGTCTTCAGAATATAGCTCTGTGATCGTATATCTTTTTGTTTTGCATAAATTGCGAGTTATGAAAATGAATGCATAATGACTCTGTAATTGCCACAGGCTCTTTGGGCTTAATGTTTAACATGTATTGCTTTATCACAGTCCCGTTCTCACGAGATACCTGATCAGCCACACTGGTCTCGATGCTGCTAATGTTCATCTGGGGTTTTCCACAGTCTTATTTACTATGAGATATTGTGCCCTTGTGGCATGTTAGACAGAAAAAGAAGAAAATAATGTTATTTGTATTGTGCTTCCCCCCCAAATTGTGCCCAAAGTCAATCACACAATTTCAAAAGGAAAAATAAGATTAAGCAATCAAAAACTGTATTAGAAACAATTAGAAATAATCATAACATATGTAAATACAAAGAAAAATCCATTCAACATTGTATAAAACGACAAAAGCAAGTTAACCAAATTTAACAGCAGAAACTAAAAAAAACCCACTGTATAAAACCATATAAATAATCTAACCTAACTTTAATAGCATAAACTAAACAAAAGCATAATACCAACATAAAAATAGAAAGAAAATGGACTGTCTTCAAGTCGTTTCCGACTTTTGGCGACCCTATGAATAGGGTTTTCATGGTAAGCGGTATTTAGAGGGGGTTTCCCATTGCCTCCCTCTGAGGCTGAGAGTCAGTGAACTTCATGGCTGTGTGGGGATTCGAACCCTGGTCTCACAAAGAATGCATGATTTGAGAGTGGATCAGGAGGTGCTGCAAGGCGTCAGGGCTCACACTTTATTTCTTGTGTGTAGCTCTAAATGTTACAAGCAGAGGGGAAGGATGCAATCTTCAGGAGTAGTTTTGTGTCTCCTGTAATGTGTAGTTGCCCTCCTAAAGAACAAATGGAAAACCAAGTTTCTGCATGGTGCGTAAGGAGGGAGAGATCTAGGTAGCCAGCCTAAAAGTTCAGGGGGGAAACCAAAAAAGTAGGGAGTAGGAAAAAAACATAATAAATTTAATTATTTATTTTTGTAAAACATTTTTTGGGGGTAGAAATTTTTTTTAGGGGTGCAAGCTCTCCTTAGTTTGCTCCTGGCTTTAGGTCTGGAGAGATCTCCATGGAAAACCCAGTTTCTGACCACAGATTGCTCCTTGCTCAATGCTAGACATTGATAGGCTACTTTTAGTCTATGCTGCTGATTATGTCATCTTTTCCTCATTTTTAACTCTTGCAATCCTTTTTTTTTGGGGGGGAGAGGAGAGCCTTGATTATGAGTGCTTCAATAAATTCAACAGACACAGGCCCCAGTGGTGACAGCTTTGAATTTTGTCATGGGAAATGATGTTTCTGAATAACGTGCTAATGAGTGTGAGACTGAGTTGGTGTTCCAAGGATTCATGGGGGAAGGGGTAGGGGCTCAAAAACCGAGATAGGAATAATTGATCCTCCATTGGAAAGAGCCATTTTAAGGTTATTGGAGCTTGAGATCTACATTGTCCTTGATCGTACGTTAATGTGTTGACAGCTGGCTGCATGCATGTCTGTGTGTTTCTTAATAAAAATCATCTTAAAGATACTGAGATGTCTGATTTCTGCTTCTGTGAACTTGACTTGGCCCTGAGGCTAAAAACAGATGACACTTCTTGTTTCACCAAAGGAAATGCTGGATCATATCCAGGCGGGGAGGACTTGAAACTTTTAGAGATAATGCTGCTGCACATGCAGTCTGCACAATCATGCTGAGTGCAACCTCTTCTTTCAGACATGACAATCCCACCAGATCCAGTCCTGGCTGATTTTTAATTAATTTAAGAAATTTAGTATTGAACTCAGTGATATGGCCAGGCATGCTCAGTAAGAACCAACTGTCAGCGTTCTAAAAGCCAAATTCACAGCTGCTGGACTTGCCTAATCAGGGGGCCACACCTGCACCAGACCTTTATTTCACTTGAGATAGTCATGGCTTCCCCAAAGAATCCTGGGAAGTGTAGTTTGTGAAGGGTGCTGAGGGAAGACTCCTATTCCCCTGACAGAGGTCCAGTGGCCAGAGTGGTTTAACAGTCAGCTGCTCTGATTGAAGCTCTGTGAGGGGAACAGGGCATCTCCTAGCAGCTCTCAGTACCCTTCACTAACTACATTTCCCAGGATTCTTTGAGAGAAGCCATGACTATCTAAAGTGAAATAAAGGCCTGGTGTGGATGTGGCCAGGGACAGCTTTGGTTTAAATTTGGGTGGGAGGCTACATGTGCTTGCTGTAGAATTAAAAGGTGGAGGAAACCCTGAAAAGCAATGATATTCTTCACAATGTTTTCTTTTTGGAAAGGAAAGGGGCTTCACCTGTGCCCAGTGCCAACTCACCCAATCTCCTCCCCTCCCCTCCCCTTCCTGTCCTCCTCCTCCCCTCCCTGCCCCTCCCCCAAGTCAGTTTCACCTATCCTAAGTATGATTGCAGAGAAGTAAATCCCACTGAACTCAAAAAGCATGCAAATGATCAAACCTGCCCTCCCCTCCTTTTGCCTCCTATCCCCTCCTTCTTGCCCCTTCCCTCACCCTTCCTTGGCCCCTCCCTCCTGCTCTTCCCCCTCCCCCTCCTCATCCAATCCCCTCCTTCCCCAACCTCCTCCCCCTCCCCTCTCCCTCCTCCCCCCCATGGTCAGTTTTACCTATTTCAAACATGATTGCATGGGAGCAAATCCCACTGAACTCAATAAGCATGCAAATGATCAATCCATTCTCAGCAAACTTGCACAGGATCCCATTTCTTCGCTCCCAGATTAAAAAGCAGAGAAATTCTTCACCTCCCTTTTGACCCCTCCCCTGCCTTCAGCCCTTCCCTTCCCTTCTAATCCCCTCCTTCCCCCTCCCCTCCCTGTGCTCCCCTCCCCCTCCCTTCCTCCTTCCCTCTCCTCTCACCTCCTCCTCCCCCATGGTCAGTTTTACCTATTCTAGCCATGATTGCATGAGAGTAAATCCCATTGAACTCAATAAGCATGCAAATGATCAAACCTGCTCTCCCCTCCTCCTCCCCTCCCTTTTGACCCTCCCCTTCCCCTTATTTCAGCCCTTCCCCTCCCCTTCAAATCCCCTTCTTCCTCCTCCCCTCCTTCCACTCCCCTTTCCCCTCCCTTTCTCCTTCCACTCTCCCTTCCTCCTCCCTTATTCCTCCCCTCCCGTCTTCCTTCTTCCTCCTCTGCTGCCCAGTCCAGTCGTCCCTCCCCCCCCTACTCCTGTCCCCTCATGGTCAGTTTTACCTATCCTAAGCATGGTTGCATGGGAGTAAATCCCGCTGAATTAAAAAAACATGAGGTACATGTTACCAAATTCTTCCAAGCTACACAGGAAGTGGATTGGACTGTGAAAGACCAACCAAATTCTGTTTGCATTTTGACAAATTTGTAGGACAGTCCAATATCTCAGAGAGGAGGTCAGGTCTCCTGCTCCCCTGGTGCTCCATCGATCTTGCAGCTGTAATCAAGAAAAATATCAGAGTTAAACCAAAAATAAACTAAACGGCAAACACTTATTTAAAGCACAGACATCATGAAAACTCAGCAATAATTAAAATATAAGAATAAAAATAATGTTTGAATGAAATTTGAGAGAGCCATTGATTAATTGAAAGTAAAATTAGATGGGCAAAAAAATTTTTTTACCAAACACCTACAGATAAAATATGTATATTAAGAAAAATGTATATTAAGAAGCCCTATATTGCATCTTCCTAAAAGTTTAACCAGTACTAACTAGTTAAAAGCTTACTAAATCCCCAGCCTTATAGACATTTAACCTAAAGATTAAGTGGGGTGGATGGATGTGATCACAAGCTTTTCAAGCAGAGACCTTATCCAAGTTTGTGTTGGTTTTGGAATTGCTTTTAAAGATGTTTTTAAAGCTTTTTTAAAAAAGATTTTTTTTATCTTAAAGATGTTTTTAAGATCATAGAATCATAGAATTGTAGAGCTGGAAGGGGCCTATAAGGCCATTGAGTCCAACCCCCTGCTCAATGCAGGAATCCAAATTAAAGCATATCTTGTTTATGAGATATTTTAAGATTTTTTAGTGTTTTGTCCTTTGTTGCCCTGGGTGCCTTCTGGGAGGAAGGGCAGGATAGAAAATTAATTAATGACAATAACAATAAAGATTAAAGAGGGGGATGACAGAGACCAATCCAAGGAGAGGTCCAAGGAACTGCCTTCTGTGAATTCAGGTGGAAAGCTGAGGAAGATGAATCCAGGATCCAGAATGGTCCAAATGGGAAATACGTTCAGGTAAAAATAGAGGGGAAATGTTTTACATGGGTCCACGATCCACATTATAAATGCTGCTTTTTCAAGCGGGATTGATTTGGACGGTTCATATACATCCGTCCTTGCTACGGATAAACTTGCTCTTTTCATTTTTAGTGTTCACATGCGCTCACGTTAATTGCTTTTGGGTTTTTTCTTGCCACGCCCCCATATTAAAATGTTAACTGCTGAGGCATGGAAGGGGTGGTGTTTCCCTGTCTACTGCAGGTAAAGTCTGTGGACACTGGGGGGTGCTATTCTCTTTTCTGCTCTTAGTTTCATCCAGGCAAAAAACCCGTCCCTGTGTTGCAGGCTTTCTCCCTCCACCCTCATTCCGTGGTTGCTCGGGTGTCATACTTTGACTTCGCGGGTCCATTTCCAGTGCCACTGAACATTACTTGAACAAAATATAGTTCTCTGTCTTTTTTTAGGATGTGCCATAATTTTAGAACTTGCTGCCTATGTTGTTTTTCAGGAGTTGGGAAAGGTGGAAAAGGGGATTGGCGAGACAAAACCTAAACAGCAACCAAGAAAGAGTAGCCCTTCGCTGCACCCCTCTGTGCTGGTTGCCTGGGCATGCTTGGGGGTCCCTCTGTGACTTTTGGGGGGTGGGGGTTTGCAGCGCCATTTTTTCTACTTGATGTGTTTTTTCTGTGACATCATGTTTTGTCTTCCGCGGCACTGCAAACCCCCTCCCCAAAGTGGCTGAGGGACCCCCAAGCATGTCCGGGGGATCAGCACGGAGGGGTGCAGCGAAAGGCTACTCTTTCATGGTTGCTGCTGGGTTTGACAGCAGGCACCGCTGGGACAGGTGGCGGCTTTCAGCAATTTCACCGCTTGGAAGGGCTCGCCAGCCGTGAGAATACACGCCATCAGCATGGTGGGGTGCTGTGAAAGCCTAATCCTTCAAGGAATGCTTGTGTTTGTGAGGGAATAAATGCCATGATGATTGGGAAACAGTTTGCAATGAACAAGAGAAGAGAATAGCCACTGGACATAACTGGAGCTATAGCCTGACAGGGAAAACCTTACACGGGATGGCAAACAGCAAGGAACAAGGTTGCCCCCTGGTGCTCTGTGCTGGAATAGATTGTGGGAGAAGCGGGAGAAAAGAACAGGAAGTTTTTTGGTCAGTGACAGGAAACAAAATGACGGCCACAGACAGGATAAGAGGGCGGAGTAGGGGAGGATCTAAAAAAACAGCAAAGAACGATTACAAGCTACATTGGCACTGAAGTGGGTGTGGTTTTTCAAAGTAAGTTTGGATTTTTATCGCATTGATTAAATCCGGAGTTAAACGCAAAAGCGGTACAATGCACCCACTTTGACTAAAACGTCAAGTAAACGGTCCAAATTAAAAGGATCTGCATTTTGCAACAGATGCACATTTTCCTGACGTGTAAACAAGCCTGTTTAAAGTTGGAACCATGAAGTCTAAGCCTCACAAGGAAATAAACAGAAGGCAAACTCAAAATGAAAAGGATTTTAGGGGAAATAAAAACCTGTAAAACCTTCATCTAAACTGTTCATGAACCAAATATCTAGACCCAAAAAGATTGGCTCAGAGAAAATGGCCAAGAGTGGCTTTGAAAACTAAAGGAGGGACATTCTCAAACTGAGAAATCCCTTCTTCTCTGAAAGAGAAGGCCAAAACACAAGCTGGGTTCCAAAGGCCTCAGAACAAGCACAAATCTATCAGAGAAACCTGGAGCTAAGCGAAAATACAGTAGGGCCCCGCTTTATGGCGCTTCGCTTTACGGCGCTTCAGTAATGCGGTGGTCTCAATTAGACGCAATTAGACTAAAGCCCCACTCATATGGTGCTTGTTCTGCTTTTACGCGGTTTTCGGGCGTTGCGCGCCATTCTATTCAATGAGTTCCGCTTTACTGCGGTTTTCACTTTTCGGCTGGGGTCTGGAACGTAACCCGCTGTATGAGTGGGGCGCTACTGTAAAACCAAGTCAAGGAAAGCAGGAAGTGCACTCTAGCCCTGAGGTGCAGCCTCTTTCTGATCCCTTGATGCCTCCAAATGTCTCTGTCAATTCTCTCACCCCACTTTTCTCAGTCAGCTCTGTATTTTCAGTTCTACATTAGTAAATGACAAATCAGGGGTAAAACACCTGTAAAATAGGTGTTTTCTTCTTAATTAATTATTTTTGGGGAGATGACGTATTGGAATCCAAAGTAAGTGAACTTTCTAAGGGCCACCCACCTCTGAGGTTTTGTTCTGTACTCAGGAACAGCTTTCCAACTGCAAAAACAAACAACAAAACAAAACAACTAAGCAGAACTTGCGATATGAAGGGCACCTAAATGTAAAAATGGCCGCAGTTTCCTGGCTTGGACAAGATACACAGGAGTTTACATTCAAGCAGTATATAAATTTTCTTAGATAAATAAATAAGGAGCATATGACACTGCTGTAATGGTAATTACAGGTAATTCCCTGTAATTACCATTAACTATGGTATTATTATATCTGAAAGTTCGTCTTTGTTGTTGTTATGTGCCTTCAAGTCAATTATGACTTATGGCGACCCTCTGAATTAATGACTTCCAATAGCATCTGTTACAAACCACCCTGTTTATTTATTTTATTTATTTATTTATTTCATTTTTAAACCGCCCATAGCGAATAGCTCTCTGGGCGGTGAACAAAACAAGATTAAAATACAATATTACAATAAAATTACAATAAAATCAGCAACAAGTTAAAAAAAAAATTAAATGAAACACATTGAACATTAAAATGCCTGGGAGTATAGCCAGGTCTTAACCTGGCGCCTAAAAGAAAGTACCGAAGGCGCCAGGCGTATCTCCACAGGTAGGCTGTTCCACAGTTCGGGGGCCACCACAGAAAAGGCCCTAGATCTAATAACAATCCTCCGGGCATCCTGATGAGTTGGTACCCGGAGGAGGGCCTTGGATATTGAACGAAGTGAATGGGTAGGTTCATAGCGGGAGAGGCGTTCCACAAGGTATTGTGGTCCCACACCGTGTAAGGCTTTATAGGTCAAAACCAGCACCTTGAATCTGGCTCGGAAACAAATAGGCAGCCAGTGCAGGCGGGCCAGGACAGGTGTTATATGCGCAGACCAGCGGGTCCTCGTTAACAACCTGGCTGCCGCATTTTGCACTAGCTGAAGTTTCCGAACGGTCTTCAAGGGCAGCCCTACGTAGAGCGCATTACAGTAGTCCAGTCTAGAGGTTACAAGAGCGTGAACAACTGAGGCGAGATCGTCACTGTCCAGATAGGGGCGTAGTTGGGCTACTAAGCGAAGATGGTAAAACGCATTCCGTGCCACCGAGGCCACTTGAGCCTCAAGCGACAAGGAAGGGTCAAAAAGGACCCCCAAGCTACGAACCTGTTCCTTCAAGGGGAGTGTAAACCCATGTAGAACAGGATGAACATCCACCATCTGGGCAGGGAAAGAGCTCACCAACAGTGTCTCAGTCTTGTCTGGATTGAGTTTCAGTTTATTAGCTCTCATCCAGTCCATTATCGCGGTCAGGCAACGGTTCAGCACATCAACAGCCTCACCTGAAGAAGATGAAAAGGAGAAGTAGAGTTGCGTGTCATCAGCGTACTGATGGCAACGCACTCCAAAACTCCTGATGACCGCACCCAGAGGCTGCATGTAGATGTTAAAGAGCATGGGGGACAAGACCGACCCCTGAGGGACTCCACAATGGAGAGTCCAGGGTGTCGAGCAATGTTCCCCAAGCACTACCTTCTGGCGACGATCCGCTAAGTAGGAGCAGAGCCACTGCCAAGCAGTGCCCCCAACTCCCAACTCCGCGAGCCTCCCCAGAAGGATACCATGGTCGATGGTATCAAACGCCGCTGAGAGATCAAGGGGAATCAACAGGGTCACACTCCCCCTGTCCCTCTCCCGACAAAGGTCATCATACAGGGCGACCAAGGCTGTTTCAGTGCCAAAACCAGGCCTAAAACCGGATTGAAACGGATCCAGATAATTGGTTTCATCCAAGAGCGCCTGGAGCTGGCCGGCGATCACCCGCTCCAGGACCTTGCCCAAAAAAGGGACATTCGCCACCGGTCTATAGTTGTTCAAAATATCTGGGTCCAAAGAAGGTTTCTTTAGAAGAGGTCTCACTACTGCCTCCTTGAGACTACCAGGGACTACTCCCTCTCTCAAGGAGGCGTTTATCACCTCTTTGGCCCAGCTGGTTGTTACAGCCCTGCTGGCCTTCACCAGCCAAGATGGGCAAGGATCAAGGGCAGACGTGGTCGCCCGCACCATTCCAAGCACCTTGTCCACTTCCTCGAGCTGCACCAACTGAAACTCATCCAACAATGAAGGACAAGACCGCGCTCTGGACACTTCAATGGAGTCATCTGTCATAACATCAGAGTCTAAGTCCCGACGGATGCAAGCAATCTTATCCTGGAAGTGCTCCGCAAATTCGTTGCAGCGAGCTTCCGATGTTTCCTTAGTATCAGGAGGGCCAGAATGTAAAAGCCCTCGTACCACCTTAAAAAGCTCCGCTGGGCGGCAAAGAGATGATCTAATGGTGGCAGCAAAATATGACTTTTTTGCTGCCCTAACCGCTTTTACATACAACTTAGTGGAAGCACTCACCAAAGAATGACTACATCCGTCAGGAGTTCGCCTCCACCTGCACTCTAGCCTCCTTCTCTCTTGCTTCATCACTCTCAGCTCCGGGGTATACCACGGTGCTGTTTGAGTTCTGCACCGAAGGGGGCGCGCGGGAGCGATCATGTCAATGGCCCGGGTCATCTCCGCATTCCACAGATCGACCATGGCCTCGACAGGAGCGCCAGTGCTATCAGCCGGAAAAACTCCCAGAGCGCTCTGGAAAGCAACAGGATCCATAAGCCTCCGGGAGCGGACCAACTTAATAGGTCCCCCACCTCTGCAGAGGGAAAGGGTTGCCGTGAGTCTAAAGCTCAGCAAGCGGTGATCTGTCCATGACAATGGAGTAGATGAAAAATACCCCACCCTCAGATCACCATCTCCATGACCAGTGGCGAAGATCAAATCAACAGTATGTCCTGATACATGCGTCGGGCCAGTAGCAACTTGAGACAGCCCCATGGTTGTCATGGAGGCCATGAAGTCCTGAGCTGCCCCGAACAAGACAGCCTCGGCATGAATGTTGACATCCCCCAGTACCACAAGTCTGGGGGATCTCAACAATACCTCCGAGACTATCTCCGTCAGCTCAGCTAGGGAAGCCATTGGGCAGCAAGGTGGGCGGTACACCAATAGTATTCCCAATCTGTCTCCTTGGCCCAGCACAAGATGAAGACACTCCAAACCAGTCGCCGTCTGGACAGGGTACTTAGTGAGAGAGAAAGAACTCCGATAGACCACAGCAACCCCGCCTCCCCAGCCCTCAGATCTACCACAGTGCTGCACCGAATACCCAGGTGGGCAAAGCTGGGAAAGAGCAACTCCTCCCTGCTCACCCACCCAGGTTTCGGTAATAAACACAATACACACAAGGTCTGTTAAGATCTTGTAAGATCTTGTAAGTTCAGGTCTGTGGCTTCCTTTATGGAATCAATCCACCTCTTGTTTGGCCTTCCTCTTTTTCTACTCCCTTCTGTTTTTCCCAGCATTATTGTCTTTTCTAGTGAATCATGTCTTCTCATGATGTGTCCAAAGTATGATAACCTCAGTTTCATCATTTTAGCTTCTAGTGATAGTTCTGGTTTAAGTTGTTTAACACCCAATTATTTGTTTTCTTCATAGTCCATTGTATGCGCAAAGCTCTCCTCCAACACTACATTTCAAATGAGTTGATTTTTCTCTTATCCGCTTTTTTCCTTGTCCAACTTTCACATCCATACATAGAGATTGGGAATACCATGGTCTGAATGATCCTGACTTTGGTGCTCAGTGATATATCTGTGCATTTGAGGACCTTTTCTAGTTCTCTCATAGCTGCCCTCCCCAGTCCTTCTAATGACATAAGAACATAAGAACATAAGAAGAGCCTGCTGGATCAGGCCAGTGGCCCATCTAGTCCAGCATCCTGTTCTCACAGTGGCCAACCAGGTGCCTGGGGGAAGCCCGCAAGCAGGACCCGAGTGCAAGAACACTCTCCCCTCCTGAGGCTTCCGGCAACTGGTTTTCAGAAGCATGCTGCCTCTGACTAGGGTGGCAGAGCACAGCCATCATGGCTAGTAGCCATTGATAGCCCTGTCCTCCATGAATTTGTCTAATCTTCTTTTAAAGCCGTCCAAGCTGGTGGCCATTACTGCATCTTGTGGGAGCAAATTCCATAGTTTAACTATGCGCTGAGTAAAGAAGTACTTCCTTTTGTCTGTCCTGAATCTTCCAACATTCAGCTTCTTTGAATGTCCACGAGTTCTAGTATTATGAGAGAGGGAGAAGAACTTTTCTCTATCCACTTTCTCAATGCCATGCATAATTTTATACACTTCTATCATGTCTCCTCTGACCCGCCTTTTCTCTAAACTAAAAAGCCCCAAATGCTGCAACCTTTCCTCGTAAGGGAGTCGCTCCATCCCCTTGATCATTCTGGTTGCCCTCTTCTGAACCTTTTCCAACTCTATAATATCCTTTTTGAGATGAGGCGACCAGAACTGTACACAGTATTCCAAATGCGGCCGCACCATAGATTTATACAACAGCATTATGATATCGGCTGTTTTATTTTCAATACCTTTCCTAATTATTGCTAGCATGGAATTTGCCTTTTTCACAGCTGCCGCACACTGGGTCGACATTTTCATTGACATTGACTGTTGTCTCCATTTTGGTTAATGATTGTGCCAAGGTATTGATAATCCGGTTCAATGTCCTCATTGTCAATTTTAAAGTTGCATAAATCTTCTGTTGTCATTACTTTAGTCTTCTTGACATTCAGCTGTAGTCCTGCTTTAACTTTCATCAGCATTCGTTCAAATCATTACTGGTTTCTGCTAGAAGTATGGTATCGTCTGCATATCTTCAATTATTGATATTTCTCCCTCCAGTTTTTACACCTACTTCATCTTGGTCCAATCCCGCTTTCTGTATGATATGTTCTGCGTACAGATTAAACAAATAGGGTGATAAAATACTCCCCTGTCTCATACCCTTTCCCATTGGGAAACAGGCGGTTTCTCCATATTCTGTCCATACAGTAGCCTCTTGTCCAGAGTATAGGTTGCACATCAGGACAATCAGATGCTGCGGCACCCCCATTTTTTAAAAAGCATTCCATAGTATTTATTTATTTATTTTATTATCTTATTTATATCCTGCCTTTCCTCCCAGCAGGAGCCTAGAGCGGCAAAAAAAAAGCACTAAAAACACTTTAAATCATCATAAAAACAGACTTTAAAATACATTAAAACAAAACATCTTTAAAAACATTTTTTTAAAAAGCTTTCAAACATCTTTTTATCAAAGGTTAGTTTTTCATGATCTACACAGTCAAAGGCTTTGCTGTAATCTATAAAGCATAGGGTGATTTTCTTCTGAAATTCCTTGGTCCGTTCCAGTATTCAACGTATGTTTGCAATATGATCTCTGGTACCTCTTCCCTTTCCAAATTCAGCTTGGACGTCTGGCATTTCTCACTCCATATATGGTAAGAGCCTTTGTTGTAGAATTTTGAGCATTACTTTACTTGCATGGGATATTAAGGCACTAGTTTGATCATTACTGCAATCACTGGGATCCCCTTTCTTTGGAATTGGGATGTATATTGAATGCTTCCAATCTGTGGGCCATTGTTTTATTTTCCATATTTCTTGACAAATGTTTGTCAACATTTGGACAGATTCAGTCTCAGTAGCTTGTTTTATAGAAAGAGTGGGCGGCAGACGCCGGAGTGGTACTGAGGGCAGACCATGCCAGATTCGGGGAACGCGGGATAGATGCTTAGTACCCATCCCATGTTCCGGGTCTGCCCAAAACCAGACGATAACTGGGGGATGCAGGTTTCCTACCAACCTTCGACTGTTGTTGTGTAATGCCAGGTCTGTAGTACAAAAAACATCACACATCCATGATACAATCTTGGATGGACAGGCAGACCTGGCATGTATTACGGAGACCTGGTTGGATGAGGCCGCAGCTCCCATTCTTGAGGCCATGTGTCCACCGGGTTTCTGTTATGCACAGCAGCCGAGGGTGGGAAGGCGGGGAGGGGGTGTGGCAGTCATCTACCGGGAGTCTTTAGTTCTTACCAGACCTCCTCTACATAGGACTAAGTTTGTTGATTGCATGTACTGGAGGTTGGGCCCGAAGGGCAGTTTGGGGATCCTGCTGGTATACCGCCCACCCCGCTGCACAGCAGACTCCCTGGCTGAGGTGCTTGAGGTGGTCTCGGCTGTATGGGCGTTGTCCCCAGAATTATTGGTGCTGGGTGACTTCAACGTGCATGCCGAGACCACTCTCACTGGGGCCCCTCGGGATTTCCTGGAAACCATGGCTTCCTGGGAACTGCACCTTACTAATACTGGGTCCACCCATGTAGCTGGTCATGCTCTCGACCTTATGTTTGTCCTGAGAGGGGAGGGAAGTGCTCTGAAGTTGGGGGTTGCTTCTTCCACCCCTGTGTCATGGTCAGATCACTACCTGGTAAATATAGACTTCTCGATGCCTCACACCCTCCGCAGGGGAAAAGGACCTATTAGAATGGTCCGCCCCAGACACCTGATGGATCCAGAAGGATTCCTGACTGCACTTGGGGAATTGGAACCTGCTGAAGGCCGCTCGGTTGACTCCCTGGTGTTAGAGTGGAATGAAGGGATCACCAGGGCTCTGGACCGGGTGGCACCAAAACGTCCTCTCCCCCAGAACAGAACTCAGTTAGCACCATGGTACACACCACGGTTGCGTAATCTGAGACAGGAGGTGAGACGACTAGAGCACCGGTGGTGGAAATCCCGTTCCGAAGATGTCCGGACACAGGTTAGAGCAGCAGTAACTGCCTACCAAGTGGCAATAAAGGCAGAAAAGAAGAAGTTCTTTGCTGCCTCTATTGCGTCAGCAGAGTGCTGTCCCAGGAGGTTGTTCCAGGTGGTCCGAAGCCTGGTCGGTCCAGTTGCTCAGGAACCCTTGGAGCAGTCCAAGACCTCCTGTGACAAGTTAGCAAAGCACTTTGCTGACAAAATCAAACATTTACAGAGCTCGATCCTGTACGCCGTGGATGCAGTGAGTGAATCAGAGTAGGCCAGTTGCAAGCCAGTCAAGTGGGATCGGTTTCAGCCTCTCCCTTCTGAGGATGTGGACAAGGTGCTCTCGACTGTGAAGCCTACCACCTGTCTAAATGATCCTTGTCCATCGTGGCTCCTGGTGAGCTGCAAAGAGAAACTGGGCGAGAGGATCAAGGCGGTGGTCAATGCATCCTTGAAGGAGGGTGTGATGCCATTAGCCCTCAAGGAGGCAATTGTAAAGCCCATCTTAAAGAAGCCCTCTTTGGATCCCCAGGTTTTGAATAACTTTCGCCCAATTTCGAATTTACCATTCTTGGGCAAGGTCATTGAGCGAGTGGTGGCTAATCAGTTGTCGACACACTTGGATGAAACGGATTATTTGGATCCATACCAATCGGGTTTCAGGACTGGACATGGAACTGAAACAGCCTTGGTCGCTCTGGTTGATGATATGAGAAGGGCATTAGATAGGGGAGAATTCACCTTTCTTGTCCTCCTCGATCTTTCAGTGGCTTCTGATACTGTTGACCACAGTATCCTTTTACATCGCCTGGAGGGATTGGGAATAGGAGGCACTGTATTACGGTGGTTCCATTCCTTTCTTTCCGATAGGCATCAACAGGTAGCATTGGGGGAGGAGGTTTCAGACCCTTGGCCTCTCAATTGTGGTGTGCCACAGGGCTCTATCCTCTCTCCCATGCTATTTAATATCTATATGAAGCCGCTGGGGACAATCATTAGAAGATTTGGGCTGCAGTGTCACCAATATGCGGATGACACTGAGCTCTATCTCTCGTTTAAATCTTCGCCAGAGTTGGCTGTGGAGACCATGTCCAAGTGCCTGGAATCCGTGAGTGGATGGATGGGAAGGAACAGGTTGAAGTTGAATCCCGATAAGACTGAGGTGCTGCTTGTGGGAGACAAGGGAAGGTTGGGAGATGTTGACCTGATGTTCAGTGGGGTAAAATTGCCCCTAAAGGACCAGGTCCGCAGCTTTGGGGTTGTTCTAGATTCCAGGCTGTCCATGGAGGCTCAGATTTCGGCAGTGAGCCGGGCAGCCTGGTATCAATTACACCTCATTCGTAGGCTGCAACCCTACCTCCCTGTTCATCAGCTCCCACTGGTAGTACATGCCCTGGTCACCTCTCGTTTAGACTATTGCAATGCGCTCTACGTGGGGTTACCCTTGAAAACGGTCCGGAAATTACAACTTATACAAAATGCTGCTGCTCGACTACTTACAAATTGTCGCCGCCGGGAACACATCACTCCAGTGTTATTCGATCTACACTGGCTTCCAGTTATTTTCCGGGCTCAATTCAAGGTGTTGGTACTAACCTTTAAATCCCTACACGGTTTCGGACCAGTTTACCTGATGGAGCGCCTCCAGCGTCACCAATTATGCCGCCCTGGTGTCCCTGGTGGTGCCTAGTGAAAGGCAGTAGCCACAAGCAGGTGGGAACCTGACAGGGAGAACCAGGGAAGGACATCACAAAGACATCTTGTCTGAGATGGGACGTCTGAGAGGCATGACTTTGCAGTTTCACAGTTGAAGCTTGTCAATTAGGACCAAGCAAGAACACCTGCTTATCAGTGGAGACTGGTAGTTAAGGCTGCCTGGCCTGGGAAGGTTGGGGAGTGTGTGACAGTTAGGTGCAAAAACTCCAAAAATATTTCATCATCTGAAAGCCCCCTGATTGGCTAATTAATTCCTGACTGTTGCTGGGCATTTTCCAATAAGAATAGTATTCAGACCTTAGGTCTTTGTTCCGCAATGTACCGTATGGTTGCTGATGCTACTTGGGTGGGGGTTCCATCATCCATCTGCTATTCAGACTATACATCTCTGGGGAGATGTGGAACCGTGAAGCTATTTTGCTGTTTACCTCTTTGTAAGTATAGACTAGGCTAGACAGTTTTGTTATTTTGTTTTGTGACTGTAACTCTCTGTGTTTTACCTAGCCCTCAGGGGTGTGGGTTTTAAGGAACCATTTTGCTGCTGTAATGGTGCACTTATATTTTATTTAATAAAGCTACTTCTTATTTACCAGTGTGTGTTCATTGCAGAAGGGGATTTGGCTCTGAACCCAGTACTTTGGCTAATTGACCATGGACTACCGTATATTTAGATATTTTTCCTAAGGCTCCAAGACAAGGAGTGTAGTTTGGCTCTTGTCTGTTGGAATCCTTGGCAAGTCTATTTCTGGCACTCTGGGTTTCCCCTTGGCCCAGAGTGGGTGACTAGATTAAGGTAGCAGTCTACCTACCTTACAGGGTTGTTGTTGGCTACTTAGTCCTAGTAAGAGGAGGCATGGGTTTGTGCCTTGCCAGGATCAATTGCTCTGGGTTTGGGAATTGAGTCCTGGGACTGAACCAAGAGTGCTTCATGACACCATCTATCATTGCTCTGCATTTTGCCACTACCACCTCTGAAAGGAGAGGAGAGCCATCAGCACATCCCTGGAGGGAGACCTGTTCCCCTACTGATCTGCAGCAGCTGGCTTTGAGGCCAAGACTCCAGGGTAGGGAGGGATGGAAAATTCCCAGAATAACACATCGTACCTTGGGCTGGGAGGGGTAGTCTAACATTCCAACCACTACACCACATTGCTACCTGTGGGTAGCAAGCAACTAATAAATCAAATAAGTAATAAAAGAGATTTCAACCATGTCAGGCATCCACAAAATCCCAAAGGTGAGGGGGGCACAGAAGTTCAGCTTCATAACAATTCACTTTCTTCTCTAAGAAGACAGCCAGTGTGGTGTAGTGGTTAAGGAGTTCGATTACGACCTGGGAGACCAGGGTTGGAATCCCCACACAGCCATGAAGCTCATTGGGTGGCCTTGGGCCAGTCACTGCCTCTCAGCCTCAGAGGAAGGCAATGGTAAACCCCCTCTGAATACCGCTTACCATGAAAACCCTATTCATAGGGTCACCATAAGTCGGGATTGACTTGAAGGCAGCATTTCCATTTTTCTCTCTAAGAAGGGCATCACAGAATCCTGATGTATGGATCCAGGGCTCTTTCTTCAAAACCCAGCCTTTGCCAACCTGGCACCCTCTGATGTTTCAGACTAAAACTTTCATCAGCCCCAGCCGGCACAAATTTTGACAGATATCAATCATTTCAGGTTAATAAATATCCGTTCCTTATCCTGAAAGCAAACAAAACACTAGTCTCTTCCTTTCCTCACTAGATCAGTTATGGCTTAATTGCTCAGGTTCCTGATGATAAAACCCAGTTCCCTTTTCTCTACCGGGTGGTCCCCAAAGAAGAAACTCAGTACCCAGGGATTGTGAAGCTGCTCCTTCATTTTGGATGGACGTGGATTGGTCTTATTGCACCAGACAATGATAACGGAGAAAGGTTTGTAAGGGCCTTGACATCTCTGATGATCAGAAGTGGAATTTGCATTGCTTTATCAAAAAGACTAGCAGAAAAGAATCCATTTGGAAGTTTCTTTCCCAGTGAACCATTAGTCCTATGGAAACAAATCAGAGTATTTGTTTATTATGAAAACACTCATAACGGATGGATTCCAATCATGGTACTACAAGATACATTTGAGAAACTAATTGGGGCAAAAGTCTGGATCTCGGTGGGTCTTCAAGACATTAATATGAATTTTTCTCATGATCCTCGTGACTTCCAGCACATCCATGGTTCTTTGTCCTTTATAATGAAGACCCCCAAAAGGACTAAACATGACTACTATGAGCCATATTCCTACCTTCTCCGACAGTTTTGGAAGAAAACATTTTCTTGTTCATATTTGAAGCATGTGTTAGCTGTGAAAGGCTGGAAGCGATGCACAGAGCAGGAGCACCTGGGGACTCTGCCCCAAGAGGAGCTTGAGAGAGCCTTGTCTCAGGACAGCTACAGCACTTACTTCAGCATCCAAGTCGTGGCGCATGCCTTAAATGCTGCATATTCACCTAGATCAAAGTGGATGCTGCGGGTGGGTGGAGGAGGCAGGTTGGAACGTCAAAGGCTACAGCCATGGCAGGTATTTTTTTATCTTTTTGTAGGCTACAATCCATTGTCCCAACTGTGGAATGAAATGTAGGAGAGAGAGACAAAAACGGGGGCAATTTCTGAAAGAAAACCAATGTGTGAGGCTCCTAGTGGAGGTTAATCTTTTTGCCCGCTGTGGTTATGTCGTAAGACTCCCCCATCTAGCAGTTCCTCCTTGGTGCCCTGAGAGAGATACAGCTTTCTTAGCTGAAGTTGGGCTCTCCTCGGCCTTGAACTTGCCTAGCACCTGGCACACAGACTGAGCAGGCACACAGATCTCCTGATCACAGTCTTCCTCATAAAGATGAGACGCACTGAGTTTTAAGTCAGTTATTTTTATTTAAACATTTATATACACCCCTTTGTCAAAAGGAAGTAGGGCAGTTTACAATATAACTGTGATTGGTATAAAGCTATTGCCGCTCCTATTGGGAGAAAGGGCAGGATATAAATAAATAAATAACACAAATTTTAAAAAAAGTTTAGGGCAGAGACCTTTTCATTTAGATGCAAACATATGCCAAAACAAAAATTTCTTCAACTGTTTCCAGAAAAAAATGGAAATGGACTGCCTTCAAGTCGATCCCGACTTATGGCGACCCTATGAATAGGATTTTCACGGTAAGCAGTATTCAGAGGTGGTTTACCATTGCCTTCCAGAAAACACATATATTTTTATTTAAATTATAGTGATTTTATGTTGGCTAGTAATCACTGCATTGTTTCCAGGGTGCTTACAGATTGACCGCTTTATAATCTGCTCCAGAATTTTCCCAGGGATCGATGTCAGGCTGACTGGCCTGTAGTTCCCTGGTTTCTCCATTTTGCCTTTTTTGAAGATAGGGACAACATCAGCCCTCATCCAATCATCCGGCACTTCACCCATCCTCCACGATTTCACAAAGATAATAGACAGCGGTTCAGAGAGTTCTTCAGCCAGTTCCTTCAGTTCTCTAGTATGCAGTTCATCAGGCCCTGGAGACTTGAACTCATTCAAAGTGATTAGGTATTCCTTGACCATTTGTCTATCAGCCTCAAGCTGCAATCCTGCCCCTTCAACTTCATGGTTCTCAAGAGGTTCATAGACCCTCTTTTGGGAGAAGACTGAGCCAAAGTAGTAACTGAGCACTTCTGCCTTTTCTTTGTCATCTGTTATCATTTTGCCACCCTCATTGAGTAGCTGTGCCACTGTTTTCCCCCCTCTGTCTTTTGCTATGGATGTAACTGAAGAAAGCTTTTTTGTTGCTTTTGGCATCTCTCGCTAACCTCAGCTCATTCTCAGCTTTGGCCTTCCTGACGCAATTCCTGCAATTCCATGCTACCTGTCTGTACTCTTCCTTTGTGGTTTGGCCTTCTTTCCACTCCCTATGTGTCCTTTTTTGTTTTCAGGTCATCTCTAAGCTTTTTATAAAATGCCCACTGCATTGCATATATCTGGTCTAGATACCTTTACAAGGAATTGCAGTTTCCCTATAACATGTCTGTAAAAATCTGGCTTTTCATATGCTTTGTTGCATTCTTCTTGCTGGAATGAAACTGTCATTGGTGTACTCACAGGATTGCATTCACTCATGCCACAAGTCTCTAGCAGACTATCTATCTTCCCTGTCTGCAATAGGGCAAAACCACCATCAGTAGTGCGTATTATTTCTGTTCCTAGATATTGTGCAACTGGCCCTAGGCGCTTTGTATCCACTTGCTGTTGTAAGCTATCAAAGAACTGTCTTTCTTCTGCTTCTCCCGGGCAAAAAAACAGAATGTCATCAACATAAATAGCACAATACGTTTTCTTGCCATTTATGCTTTTCACATACACGCACGTATCAGCAACACATCTGGAAAAACCCATATCTTTTAACACTTCATCCAATCGCATGTTCCAGCACCTCGCACTTTGACGCAAGCCATACAATGATTTATGTAATTTACAAACTAAGCCTGGTGTTTCGGTGAACCCTGCTGGCTGTTCCATGTAAATGTCTTCTGTTAACACTCCATGAAGAAAGGCAGTGCTAATATCATAGTGGAACACCTGCATTTGACTTATAGCAGCAATCTTTAGTAACAGCCTGATTGATTCGAATTTTACTACAGGCGCGAACACATTATCATAGTCAGTGCCATAAATCTGTGTGTAGCCCTTCGCTACTAAGCGGGCTCTATATCTTGTGACTATACTTGCACTATTCTTTTTTCTCTTAAATATCCATCTACATCCCACAGCCTTTTTTCCTTCTGGCAATGTACATAGTGACCATGTTTGGTTTTTCTTTATGGCATTTAGTTCTTCTTGCATTGCAGCCTTCCACTTTTCTTGCTCAGCACGAGGTAATTGAGCAATATCAGCCAAATTAGAGGGATCTCTTTGTGTACCTGATGTATTGATTGAGGCTGAAACGTCCTCCTGGGATGGTTGTTCTACAGCACATTTCTTCACAGCAGCTTGTTTAATATCATGTACCTGTCTTATGAATGCACCCTTTTTGACATATTTTGGTTCATCAAGCTTGCTCTCTACCATATACATTTGGTTCTGTAATTTCCCTTGCATACAGATTTCACCATCTTTTCTCACAAAACATCTATTCCCTTCAAATGTAATTTTACAACCTATTTGAGTCAGTTTTCTCACCGATAGTATGTTATATTTTAAACCAGAAACTAATAACACATCTGTCAATATAGTTCCCAAATTACTTAACCTGATCGTGCCTCTTGCAATTGCGTTCTGAGTTGATCCGTCAGCCAGGTAGATCTTCTCTTGCACTGGCTTTGATGTGTAAAATAAACTAGAGTCTGTGATCAGGCAATTAGACGCTCCGCTGTCCAGAAGCCATTTAGAGTTAATTAGTTTATTATCCTCCTTAGCAATAAAGTTCACGCTTGGTTTCCGATGTCCAAAGTCCCTGTTATTTCTCTTCTTACTTAAACAATGTCTCTGTATATGTCCCCGGGACCCACAAAAATAACATATTTTATTCTCTTGCCTGTTTCTTTGATATTGTTGTTGTTGTACAGCCTCAGTCTCTTTTATCTCAGTCCTCTTACTCTCTTGTCTCCTATTCCATTCTTGTTGAAGTTTCTGCTCTACAAAGTCCAGAGTTAAAGTTCCGTCTGGTAAAGTCTCCAAACTAGAGACCAGTACATCCCATTTTAGATCAAATGAAGATAACAGTATATAGACCATCTGAATGTTACTATGATGCACTCCTCTATCTTGAAGTTCAGCAAATAATCTACGAAATTCAGCCAGATGCTCTGTCATAGTCACTTCATCTGTAAAACGCATCTGATAAATCTTCCACGCTAAACACAGCCGGCTCCCTGTGGTTTGCTGCACATGAACAGCCCTTAGCTTCTCCCACATTTGATTAGCTGTCGGCTCATTACTCACCAGCAACAGTTGAGAATCAGACAGCCCCAGAGTAATAAAAGCCTTCGCTTTCTCGTCTTTCTTTGTCCACGCTGCTGAAGGAGCTGCCGGAGGGGTTTTTTCTACAACATCATTCAAATCTTCTTTAATCAGAACTGCTCTCATTCTCCATTTCCAGCTGGAGTAGTTTACAGCATTCAGTCTCTCCATCGGCATCCCGGATGACAGGTTTACAGCCATGTTGTCCACTCTTCACTTGCCTCTTTCTTGCACTTTCTTTTCTCCGCAGCAACGTCACGTAAATGACACTTGAACCCCTTACTATGTATGATAACCTGGGCCCATAACCCCTGTCGGTGCGTGCGTATAGATATCGTACAAGTAAGAAATTCTGGTGCCGGATAGATCCAGTAAAATAAGCCAGGCCAGGCAAGTATCTTGTAAGAGTCTTTACTGACAAAAAGCATTAAACACAAAATGACTTTCCCCCACACCTGAGCTTCAGTGAGTTCTCTTCTTATCTACCCGGTTGCCCTTGTCAACCAGCTGCTGACCTTGACAAACCTGGCACTCTGTTCTGCTCTTGTTAACTCTTCTGTTTCAGGTTTCCTTCTCTCACCCTGTCTGTGTGTCTCATAGCCTGCATTACTGATCAACAGTTTCCGACTCTTAGGGTGATGTCTTGTGATGTTTACTAGGCAGACCATATATATGGGGTGGGATTGCCAGTTCCTTCCCTGGCCTTCCTTTACCCCTCAGCATATGCCGGGTACTCATTTTACCGACCACGGATGGATGGAAGGCTGAGTGGACCTCGACCCCTTTTACCGGAGATTCGACTTCCTTCTTCCATTGGAATCAAACTCCGGCCATGAGCAGAGCTTCGGCTGCTTTACCGCAGCTTACCACTCTACGCCACGGAGGATCTTGTCTATAAGTTAGCACATGCAAATTTTATACAAAACTGCTTTTGTGGCATTGTGTAAGTGGTACTGAAAGGTGTCGCAGGGAAGGGGAAAACTTCACATGTGCAGCCTTCCACATCATCTGCAGGGTTCCAGATCAGGTGGAAACCTGTAAGTATGAAATCTCCCCTCTCTTCAGATGCTGATCTTAAGAACGTCAGAAGAGCCTGCGGGATCAGGCCAAAGGCCCATCTAGTCCAGCAACCTGTTCTCACAGTGGCCAACCACATGCCCCAGTGGGAAGCCCCCAATCAGGACCTGAGTGCAAGAGCAACTCTCCCCACTTGTGATGTCCAGCAACTGGAATTCAGAAGCCCACAGCCTCCAGCCATGAAGGGAGAACATTGCCATTATGGCTAGTAGCCCAGCCATTGATAACCTTATTCTCCTCCATGAATTGGTCTAGTCCTCTTTTAAAGCCACCCAAGTTGATGGTGATCACTGCCTCCTGTGGGAGCAAATTCCATAGTTTAACTATGGGCAGCATAAAGGACATTCTTTTTTCCATCCTGAACCTTCCAGCATTCAGCTTCACTGGGTATCCCCAAGTTCTGGTGTTATGGGGGAGGGAGAAAGCCTCTTCTCTATCCACTTTCTCCATGCCATGCATAATTTTATACACTTCTATCATGTCACCTCTTACTTGCCTTTTCTCTAAACTGAAAAGCTTCTAGCATTAGCGTATAAACACTTATACACTGCGTCTCTCTTCAGTTGTTCTTGGCACTTGCATTTTGGCCAGAGCTTGGAAAAGTTACTTTTTTGAACTACAGCTCCCATCAGCCCAATCCAGTGGCCATGCTGGCTGGGGCTGATGGGACTTGTAGTTCAAAAAAGTAACTTTTCCAAGCTCTGATTTTGGCCTGCTGTGCTTTGTTCCATATGAATTGCTATCCTGTACCTCTGGACTCATGATGCCTAGTTCTACTCCTCTCTCCATTTCAATTATCATACATTTTTCACATTCATCTCGGGGGGAGATTTCTTCCAAACTGGACCCTCCTCAGCTCTTGTTGTCTTTCACTGTGAGTAGATCTGTGAGGGCCCTTTCTGCAGTGGCCCCCATACTGTGGAATACACTTCCCTAGAGATGCAGCAGGCATCTATGGCAATGGTGTTCACCAGCTAGCCTTAACCTCCCTATTCACAAGGCCATCCACAAGCACTTATTTTTAGTACCATCGTCATAAGAAATTGTGGATGTCTGTGGTATTTGTGGGTTTTTAAAAAGCATTATATTACCTTTTGTATTGATCATATTCTGTATACCACTTTATTTTATAAGAAAGGTGGCCTATAAAAGTTGTCTGTGGCTGTATGGAGGTTGTTGTTGTTTTATTATTTTATTTTATTTGTTGTTGTTATGTGCTTCCAAATCGATTACGACTTAAGGCGACCCTATGAATCAGTGACCTCCAGTAGCATCTGTTACAAACCACCCTGTTCAGATCTTGTAAGTTCAGGTCTGTGGCTTCCTTTATGGAATCAATCCATCTCTTGTTATGAAGGGACCTTGAACTTCCTCATGAGCAGAGCTCACTAGAAATGCAAGTTCCCCTATCAAGTGAGAGCAGTAGGATCTTTTGCTGGAGTTACCCGCACGTCACCCCCAGAGCATGTATAAATTTACCCTTAACCCAATGACACACGCTGAAAGTAAAATAAAGAGTGGTTTTATTAAGAGAAGAAACAAGGAAAAATATTGCAGTTTACAATTGCAGTTAACAATGAGTAGCTTTCTAACTATTATTCATTCATTCAGCAACACTGGATAGACTAAAGCAAGAGACTAACCGTATAAACACTTTCACATTAAGTTCACCCACACAGAAAGAAAAAAAAGGAAAGAAAAAGGCCCAGATAGTTGCATATACCTTTCCTGAAGAGTTGCTGCAAGACTAAGGCTGAGAGAGAGAGAGAGAGAGAGACTTTTGTATCTAGCCCAATGAGCAAAAGCTCTGCCCTTTGTAACCAGCGCCAGATTTGAAATTTCTCACCCAAATCCATAGCTCTGAAATTGTCCCAAAGATGCTAGCGTGCGTTGATAAGAAAAGCAGCGGTTGGAGCCCTCCAGAAGAGGAACTGCCCTCCCCTTCTCACTCCTCATGTTTTATACCTTTTCCTAACTAAACTGACCCCAAAGTAAACCCAATGTAAATGTCTCCAGGAGGATGTGGACATGATAAATAAGAACAATGAAAGAATTTAGGATAATCCGTCAGGAAATGTGTTGTTTTTCCAGAAACCGTTCCCTGAGGGGTTCCCAGATAATGACTGCAATCCTGTCTCCTCCAAAGGCTTAGAAATGCACAACACTTCCTAGTTTGAGAGGAGCTATTCTGTTTCCTCCTGAAGGCCTAGATTATCATAAACATTTCCTTTGTTTGAAAGGAGCGCCTATTCTTACTGGGTGACCAATCCCAAATTTCCATAGGAGTCAGGAAGTCTATACCTTCAGGTATTTGGTAGACGGTGCTGGGGAGGAGTCAGTGGTCGTGGTGCATGTTGGCACCAATGACATGGGGAAATGCAGCTGTGAGGTGCTGGAGGCAAAATTTAGGTTGCTAGGTAGGATGCTGAAAGCCAGGACCTCCAAGGTGGCTTTCTCTGAAATGCTACCGGTTCCACGCGCAGGACCAGCCAGACAGGCACAGCTTTGCAGTCTCAATGCATGGATGAGATGATGGTGTCGGGTGGAAGGGTTTGGATTTGTTAAGCACTGGGGAACATTTTGGGACAAGCCGGGCCTGTACAAAAGGGATGGGCTCCACTTGAACCAGAATAGAACCAGACTGCTGGCACTTAAATTAAAAAGGTAGCAGAGCAGCTTTTAAACTGACTGAGGGGGGAAACCCGACAGGAGCTGAGGAAGGTCCGGTTCGGAATAAACCTCCCCCCTGGGATAAAGACCAAAGAAATGATGAAATTTTAAAAGGGGTAGGCCTAGAAGTAGGCATTGTGAGAGCAGGGGCACAGGATATAAATTCAGAAGGGCAAAATTACCACAGGCCAAACCACAAGTGCCAAAGACACTTGAAGAGGGACAATGCTTACAAGTGCCTGTACGCTAATGCTAGGAGCCTCTGAACCAAGATGGGAGAACTGGAGTGCTTGGTCTTAGAGAAGAGCATTGATATAGTGAGCATAACGGAGACCTGGTGGAATGGAGAAAACCAGTGGGATATGGTTATCCCTGGATATAAACTATATCGGAAGGACAGGGAAGGACATATTGGTGGCAGAGTCGCTCTATATGTGAAAGAAAGCATTGAATCTAGCAAGCTTGAAACCCCAAAAGAGGCGGACTGCTCCACAGAATCGTTGTGGGTGGAGATACCATGCCCCAGGAGGGATTTACTACTGGGAACGATCTATCGTCCCCCTGATCAAAATGCTCAGGGAGACCTTGAGATGAGATATGAAATTGAGGAAGCATCCAAACTAGGAAATGTGGTAGTAATGGGTGACTTCAACTACCCAGACATAGACTGGCCGCATATGTGTTCCAGTCATGACAAAGAAGCAAAGTTTCTAGATATCCTAAATGACTATTCCCTAGACCAGTTGGTCATGGAACCGACCAGAGGGACAACAACCCTGGACTTAATCCTCAGTGGCGACCGGGACCTGGTGCGAGATGTAAGTGTTGTTGAACCAATTGGGAGTAGTGACCATAACGCTATTAAATTAAACATACATGTAAATGGCCAATTGCCAAGAAAATCCAACACAGTCACATTTGACTTCAAAAGAGGAAACTTCACAAAAATGAGGGGTTGGTAAAAAGAAAGCTGTAAAACAAAGTCCAGAGGGTCACATCACTTGAAAATGCTTGGAAGTTGTTTAAAAACACTATATTAGAAGCTCAACTGGAGTGCATACCGCAGATCTGAAAAGGTACCGCCAGGGCCAAGAAGATGCCAGCATGGTTAACGAGCAAAGTCAAGGAAGCTTTTAGAGGCAAAAAGTCTTCCTTCAGAAAATGGAAGTCTTGTCCGAATGAAGAAAATAAAAAAGAACACAAACTCTGGCAAAAGAAATGCAAGAAGACAATAAGGGATGCTAAAAAAGAATTTGAGGAGCACATTGCTAAGAACATAAAAACCAACAACAAAAAATTCTATAAATACATTCAAAGCAGGAGACCATCTAGGGAGGCAATTGGACTCTCGGATGATAAGGGAGTCAAAGGTGTCCTAAAGAACGATAAGGAGATTGCAGAGAAGCTAAATGAATTCTTTGCATCTGTCTTCACAGTGGAAGATATAGGGCAGATCCCTGAACCTGAACTAACATTTGCAGGAAGGGATTCTGAGGAACTGAGACAAATAGTGGTAACGAGAGAGGAAGTTCTAGGCTTAATGAACAATATAAAAACTGACAAATCACCAGGCCCGGATGGCATCCACCCGAGAGTTCTCAAAGAACTCAAAGGTGAAATTGCTGATCTGCTAACTAAAATATGTAACTTGTCCCTCGGGTCCTCCTCCGTGCCTGAGGACTGGAAAGTGGCAAATGTAACACCAATCTTCAAAAAGGGATCCAGAGGGGATCCCGGAAATTACAGGCCAGTTAGCTTAACTTCTGTCCCTGGAAAACTGGTAGAAAGTATTATTAAAGCTAGATTAACTAAGCACATAGAAGAACAAGCCTTGCTGAAGCAGAGCCAGCATGGCTTCTGCAAGGGAAAGTCCTGTCTCAGTAACCTATTAGAATTCTTTGAGAGTGTCAACAAGCATATAGATAGAGGTGATCCAGTGGACATAGTGTACTTAGACTTTCAAAAAGCGTTTGACAAGGTACCTCACCAAAGACTTCTGAGGAAGCTTAGCAGTCATGGAATAAGAGGAGAGGTCCTCTTGTGGATAAGGAATTGGTTAAGAAGCAGAAAGCAGAGAGTAGGAATAAACAGACAGTTCTCCCACTGGAGGGCTGTAGAAAGTGGAGTCCCTCAAGGATCGGTATTGGGACCTGTACTTTTCAACTTGTTCATTAATGACCTAGAATTAGGAGTGAGCAGTGAAGTGGCCAAGTTTGCTGACGACACTAAATTGTTCAGGGTTGTTAAAACAAAAAGGGATTGCGAAGAGCTCCAAAAAGACCTCTCCAAACTGAGTGAATGGGCGGAAAAATGGCAAATGCAATTCAATATAAACAAGTGTAAAATTATGTATATTGGAGCAAAAAATCTGAATTTCACATATACGCTCATGGGGTCTGAACTGGCGGTGACTGACCAGGAGAGAGACCTTGGGGTTGTAGTGGACAGCACGCTGAAAATGTTGACCCAGTGTGCGGCAGCTGTGAAAAAGGCAAATTCCATGCTAGGGATAATTAGAAAAGGTATTGAAAATAAAACAGCTGATATCATAATGCCATTGTATAAATCTATGGTGCGGCCGCATTTGGAATACTGTGTACAGTTCTGGTTGCCTCATCTCAAAAAGGATATTATAGAGTTGGAAAAGGTTCAGAAGAGGGCAACCAGAATGATCAAGAGGATGGAGCGACTCCCTTACGAGGAAAGGTTGCAGCATTTGGGGCTTTTTAGTTTAGAGAAAAGGCGGGTCAGAGGAGACATGATAGAAGTGTATAAAATTATGCATGGCATTGAGAAAGTGGATAGAGAAAAGTTCTTCTCCCTCTCTCATAATACTAGAACTCGTGGACATTCAAAGAAGCTGAATGTTGGAAGATTCAGGACAGACAAAAGGAAGTACTTCTTTACTCAGCGCATAGTTAAACTATGGAATTTGCTCCCACAAGATGCAGTAATGGCCACCAGCTTGGATGGCTTTAAAAGAAGATTAGACAAATTCATGGAGGACAGGGCTATCAATGGCTACTAGCCGTGATAGCTGTGCTGTGCCACCCTAGTCAGAGGCAGCATGCTTCTGAAAACCAGTTGCCGGAAGCCTCAGGAGGGGAGAGTGTTCTTGCACTCGGGTCCTGCTTGCGGGCTTCCCCCAGGCACCTGGTTGGCCACTGTGAGAACAGGATGCTGGACTAGATGGGCCACTGGCCTAATCCAGCAGGCTATTCTTATGTTCTTATGTTCTTATGCATTGCAAGATATGTACTCAGAGGTCACAGAGGGGCTGTTTCCCAGGAATCTTTGCTGTTGCAGGCCTTTCCAAACTCTGGTTCACTGAGATGAATCAAAGATTAAAAATTCCCAATATTTGATTCCTCAGAACACTCTTGTTTGGCCCTCCTTTTCTACTCCCTTCTGTTTTTCCCAGCATCATTGTCTGTTCTAGTGAATCATGTCTTCTCATGATGTGTCCAAAGTATGATAACCTCAGTTATGGTATGATATATTTTATTTGGTTTTTAACAATGTTGTAAGTCAATCGGAGATGTTTGGGTAACAAGTGACTAACAGCTCTAATAATAAATAAAATAGCATGCCTGAATAGGGCTTATGAGTCTAAACGAGGTGTGCAGCAGCCCCAGTTTAAAGAAGTCAAAGTGAGCAGGGCTGAGATATGCAACATGCTTTCATACTTCAAAATGCTGGTGTTTTCCTGTCGTTGCAGCTTCACCCTTTCCTCAGAGAAATCCAGTTTTCAAATGCTTCCTTGGGAGGACTGTATTTGGATGAGAATGGGGAGCTGCCGGGCAACTATGAAATTGAGAATTGGGTGATGTTTCCCAATGAGTCGCGTGTTAGAGTAAACGTTGGGAGCATGGCGATAGAGAGGTCCACTGACATCAAGTTCACCATTAACCCGGAAGCCATTGTCTGGCCCAAGGGGTTTAACAAGGTAGGGGCGCTTTATTCAAAGTGACATCTGCTAAGCTCTAATGATTTGGTGGACAGGTCATATGGGACTTCAACCCTTGGTACACTTGCCAATGAATTAGTACCTCTGAATTTAGTGCAGGGGTGTGACTTGGGAGCTGAAGGGGCCTCTCCCTCATATATCTACTATGGCAAACCTCTTATATCTCTTGTATTTTACCACTTGTACCTCTTATATTTGCTACCATGCCAAGTTCAAGGTTCTATTTTTGGTGTACAAAGCTCTATACAGCTTGGGCCCAGGATACCTGAAAGACCGTCTTACCCCTGATATACCCAGTCGATCACTACGCTCTGCAGGTGAGGGCCTCCTGCAGATACCATCTTATCAGGAGGTCTGTTCTGCACAACATAGGAAATGGACCTTTAGTGTGGCGGCACCTACCCTGTGGAACTCCCTCCCCTTAAATATTAGACAGGTGCCATCTCTGCTATCTTTTCAGCACCTATTGAAGACCTTCCTCTCTCAACAAGGCTTTTAAGTTGAGACCTTATCCCAGTCTGCTTCTGTGTTGGAATTGCTTTTTAAGATGTTTTTAAATCTTCTTTGAAAAAAAAATGTTTTTCACCTTTTAAAAAAAAGATGGTTTGAAAGCTTTTAAAAACATGTTTTTAAAGTTGTTTTGTTTTAATGTATTTTAAAGTCTGTTTTTATGATGTTTGAAAGTGTTTTTAGTGCTTGTGTTTGCCATTCTGCTGGGAGGAAGGGCGGGATATAAATCAAATAATAATAATAAAAATAAAATAAATATCCATGGATATAATATACATATTTTGGAACTATGGAAATGCAGGGTTTACAGCAGGCCTGGGGTTGGTGACACCATTATTAGTAGCAGCAGCAGTCATACAGACTTTTCCATTATGGAGTAGCTTCCCACGAGAGGTCCATCACCCCCGTCTTTACCAGTACAAATATTAACAAACCTAATTCAGGAGGCATTTTTAAAAATTAGCGTCTTCAGCTGAGGCTATTTTAGTTGCTGCTCTTCATCAGCGTGTTGCATTGCTGTTTCGTTATTGCTCTTATTCTGGGATTGTCATTTTCTTTTTGTATCTTTTGTCCTCTGCCTTGAACGTACTTATGTCTAGAAAGGTGGAATATAAATATTACAACAAGCAAGCAGAACAAAGAGGTTTCCTTGCCATGCCGTTTTGCATCAAAAAGTGCTTCCCTGAAGAAAGGGCCTGAAGTCACTTGGGATCACAGGGACTAGAGATCCTGCTGGGTTCTTTCGAAACGCTGTGAACCAACTCAA
Source organism: Rhineura floridana (assembly GCF_030035675.1). Classification (NCBI taxonomy): domain Eukaryota; kingdom Metazoa; phylum Chordata; class Lepidosauria; order Squamata; family Rhineuridae; genus Rhineura; species Rhineura floridana. Next base: position 207,391,673 of record NC_084482.1, read on the forward strand.
TTGACACACATGCTCCTAACACCCTCCCCCTGTATGCACCTTCTTCTCTTCACGGCTAGACCGTGCCTCGCTCCAGGTGTACTGAAAGCTGTCGCCCTGGATATATGAAAGTGGTTCAAGAAGGAGAGCCAGTTTGCTGCTATGCATGTGCTCTGTGTGCGGAAGGGACAATCTCCACTCAGGAAGGTGGGTGACTCCAAGGGGGGAAGGAGTTTCTTGGGAGAACATCAATAGGACAAAGGTGCACTCAGAGACACTTTCTGTGAAGATTCTAAAGACAGTTTTGGATGTGGGACCTTTCTTGGCATTTTTAATCACCTTCAGTAATTCCAGGAAATGAGTTGCAAGAGATGACCCCGAGGAAGTACTCTCTGGGCTGTCAAGTGGGGAGCAGGGAGAGGTCATTCCTCATTCCTTTTTAAAATGTGTCCTCTGTGAGAAATATTATTATTATTATTTGATTTATATCCCACCCTTCCTCCCAGCGGGCAAACAAAAGCACTAAAAACATTCAAACATCACAAAAACAAACTTTAAAAGACACTAAGGCCAGCTCCAGACCCTCTTGGATGAGACCGATTATCTGGATCCATTTCAGTCGGGTTTCAGGCCTGGTTTTGGCATGGAAACAGCCTTGGTCGCCCTCTATGATGACCTTTGTCGGGAGAGAGACAGGGGGAGTGTGACTCTGTTGATTCTTCTTGATCTCTCAGCGGTTTTCGATACCATCGACCATGGTATCCTTCTGGGAAGACTGGCTGAGTTGGGAGTGGGAGGGATTGCATGGTGGTGGTTCCGCTCCTACTTGGTGGGTCAGCTCCAGAAGGTGGTGCCTGGGGAACATTGCTTGGCAATGGACTCTCCAGTATGGGGTTCTGTAGGGGTCAGTTCTGTCCCCCATGCTGTTCAACATCATCATGAAACTGTTGGGTGCGGTCATCCAGAGCTTTGGAGTGCATTGCCATCAGTTTGCTGATGACACACAGCTCTGTTTCTCCTTTTCATCTTCTTCAGGTGAGGTTGTCAATGTGCTGAACCAGTGCCTGGCTGTGACAATGGACTGGATGAGGGCTAATAAACTGAGGCTCAATCTAGACAAGACTGAGATGCTGTTAGTGGGTGGTTCTTCTGTTGCGTGTGTGCGTGTATAGATCATACAAGGATGGAATCCAAGAGCGTTTAGAACAGGAATAAGACAGGCCAGGCAAGTTTCTTGTAAGAGTCTTTACTAGGCAAAAACATTAGACACAGTTCTCTTCACAGACAGCTCTTCCCCCACACTGAGATTTTGCAAGTCTCCCACCTTATCACGCTTCCCAGCCAGCTGCTGACCTTGGCAGTCTGGCACTCTGTTCTTACAGCTTAACCCTTCTGCTTCAGGTTTCTCTCTCTCTGCTAAAAACCCTGTCTGTGAGTCTCACAGCATGCTTCACTGACCAACAGCCCCCACTTGAGACTCACAGATTACAAAACTTCATGTTACATTATTACATTTCTACAATATTAACTTTTCATTACAATACATATCAGTACATGGTTTGTTTTCTTACAGTTTCTATTTACATTTTCAGTTCAGTTCTTGTTTCTTTATTTCTTTATTTACACAGATTTCACAGATTCATGTTTGTTCACTTTTATTTGATAATACATTTATATTTCATTCCTCAACACAAAACTTCCACATGAGATCCATTGTTTCTTTATCTATTGACCCTTCTTTTTCCCATTCTACTGGATATTCATCTGTTTCATTATTCTGTTGTGTAACATTAAATGTGAATCTCTGAGGTGGTTGACCTTTCGTTTTTCTCTCTGACCTTCTAACATTATCTATTTCCATTTCTTCTTCACTCTCTATTTTACTTGGACCTGCACCTGTGTCTGCACTGGTACTTGGCATTTCTGTATCTTGCATTGCCATGTCTTCACCTCTCAGTCTTTTCACAGTACGTTTGCCACCGTGTATTAGATCAGTCAACGCAGTTTTTAATGGAATTTGCTGCCCAAAAGGAACATCTGCTGCTTCCTGCTTGCTTGCACTATCTAGGATCACTGTTTGACTGTCTCTCCAAGGTTTATCTATCACCTTTATGCTTCTGCTTAATACTACTTGTTGTTTCTCCGGCAACCAAACTCTATAATATGAATTCTGAAATCCCAAAATGCGTCCTGCCTGAGCTCTTGAGTGTTTTGCAACATGTACCCAGCATTTAGCCCCAAAACGTTCTATGTGTTTCACCCTGGGTTTTCTTCCTGTCAGTTTCTCATAGGGAGACATGCCTATTGTTCTGTGCATGAGACGGTTCTGAATATAAACAGTGTACAGAATACATTCACCCCAATAAGTGTTATTCATATCAGCGTCTGCTAGCATGGCTCTCATTGAATCCTGCAATGACCGGTTCCTCCTCTCTGCAGTTCCGTTGGAGGATGGGCTGAAGGGAGCAGTGAGACTTTGTATTATTCCCTTCTTTTCCAAATATGTTTTAAATGAATTACTGGTAAATTCTCCACCTCTATCTGATCTGATATTCTTGATAACAACCCCATATTGTGTCTCTGTTCTCTGTATAAATGCCTTTAATTTCTCTTCTGCTTCACTTTTCTTTTTCAATAAGAACACATGTGTAAATCTGGAGAAATCATCCACAATCACTAAATAAAACCTTGCTCCACCTTTTGAGCACTGGAAAGGTCCAGCCAAATCCACATGTATGAGCTGATAGGGTTCAGTGGTTGTGCTTTCACAGCTCTTATTTACCGGACTCACGGTCATTTTTGTTTTATAGCATACCTCACACTCATCCACATGCTCACAATGTGTTAACTTCAAATCTTGACTATGCTTTGGGGTGTTTTGTATCTTTTCAAAATGTGCGTGTGCCAGTTTTCTGTGCCATTCATGGAAACAATTATCATGTTTATCTTTATTAACTCCTATCCAGGCACACATGGGTTTATCAAGATTGCACTCAACCATAAACATTTGGTTCTGTAATTTCCCTTGCATGCATATTTCACCATCTTTTCTCACAAAACATCTATCCCCTTCAAATGTAACTTTACAACCTATTTGAGCTAATTTTCTTACTGATAGAATGTTATATTTTAAACCAGAAACCAGTAACACATCTGTTAAAATAGTTCCCAAATTACCCATCTTGAGAGTGCCTGTTGCAATCGCGTCCTGAGTCGATCCATCAGCCAGATAAAGCTTCTCCTGCGTCGGCTTTGAAGTGTAAAATAAACTAGAGTCTGTGATTAGGCAATTAGACGCTCCACTGTCAAGAAGCCACTTAGAGTTAATGGGTTTATTGTCCTCCTTATTAACAAAGTTCACACTTGTTCTCTGACTTCCAAAGCCCCTGTTATTCCTCTTCTTTAAACAATGTCTCTGTATATGTCCACGGGACCCACAAAAATAACATATTTTATTCTCTTGCCTGCTTCTTTGATTTTGTTGTTGTTGTACATCCACAGTCTCTTTTAACTCTGTTTTTTCATTCTCTTGTCTTCTATTCCACTCTTGTTGAAGTTTCTGTTCTACAAAGTCCAAATTCAGATGTCCGTCAGGTAAAGTTTCCAGACTCGATACCAGTACATCCCATTTTTGATCAAATGAAGATAACAGGATATAGACCATCTGAATGTCACTATGCTGCACTCCTCTATCTTGCAGCTCAGCATTTAATCTACGAAATTCAGCCAGATGCTCTGTCATAGTCACTTCATCTGTAAAACGCATCTGATAAAGTTTCCGTGCTAAACACAGCCTGCTCCCTGCAGTTTGTTGCACATGAGCGGCTCTTAGCTTCTCCCACATCTGATTAGCTGTCGGCTCATTACTCACCAGCAACAGTTGAGAATCAGACAGCCCCAGAGTAATAAAAGCCTTCGCTTTCTCGTCTTTCTTCAGCCACGCTGCTGAAGGAGCTGCCGGAGGGGGGTTTTCTACGACATCATTCACCTCTTCTTTAATCAGAACTGCTCTCGTTCTCCATTTCCAGCTGGAGTAGTTTACAGCACTCAGCCTCTCCATCGGCATCCCGGATGACAGGTTTACAGCCATGTTGCCCACTCTTACTTGCCTCTTACTTGCACTTTGTTTCTCTCTGCACCAACACCACGTCAACAGCTCTTGAACCCGCTACCATGTATGAAAAGCTGGGCCCATAACCCCTGTTGCGTGTGTGCGTGTATAGATCATACAAGGATGGAATCCAAGAGCGTCTAGAACAGGAATAAGACAGGCCAGGCAAGTTTCTTGTAAGAGTCTTTACTAGGCAAAGACATTAGACACAGTTCTCTTCACAGACAGCTCTTCCCCCACACTGAGATTTTGCAAGTCTCCCACCTTATCACACTTCCCAGCCAGCTGCTGACCTTGGCAGTCTGGCAGTCTGTTCTTACAGCTTAACCCTTCTGCTTCAGGTTTCTCTCTCTCTGCTAAAAACCCTGTCTGTGAGTCTCACAGCATGCTTCACTGACCAACATCTTCTGACCGGATGGTGGATGTCCAACCTGTCCTGGATGGGGTTGCACTCCCCCTGAAGGAGCAGGTTTGTAGCTTGGGGGTTCTCCTAGAACCATCTCTGTCACTTGAGACTCAGGTAGCCTCGGCAGCCTTCTACCAACTTCAGTTGGTGGCCCAGCTATGCCCCTATTTGGAGGGATAACCTGGCTTCAGTTGTCCATGCTCTGGTAACCTCCAAGTTGGACTACTGCAATGCACTCTACATGGGGCTGCCTTTGAAGACAGTTTGGAAACTGCAGCTTGTGCAAAATGCAGCGGCCAGATTGGTAACAGGGACCAGACAGTTCAAACTTACGAAACTGATTCTGGCCCGCTTGCATTGGCTGCCTGTATGTTTCCGAGCTCGATTCAAGGTGCTGGTTTTAACCTATAAAGCCTTACATGGCTTGGGACCACAATACCTGATGGAATGCCTCTCCTACACGAACCCACCTGTACACTACCCTCAGCATCAAAGGCCCTCCTCGGGGTGCCTACTCAGAGGGAAATGGGAGTCTGGCAACAAGGGAGAGGGCCTTCTCAGTGGTGGCCCCCAAATTATGGAATGATTTCCCTGACAAGGTGCTCCTGGTGCCAACACTGTTATCTTTTCGGCACCAGGTCAAGACTTTCCTCTTCTCCCAGGCATTTTAGCATGTGTTTTTAAATTTGTATATTTGTTTTTAACGTTTTTAATTGTTGTGAACCGCCCAGAGAGGTTTTGCTATGGGGCAGTATATAAACGCAATAAACAAACAAACAAATATATAAAACAAAACATCTTCAAAAATGTTACTTAAAAAAAGCGATATATATTTATATAAATATAAAATAAAACAATTCCGAATGCAACAGAACAGTATAAATTCAACGGAAGAGTTGGGTCCCACAAAGCAAAATACCTTAAATGTCAAAAGTAAAGGTAAAGAGGTGTGTCTTCAGCATATGGCGAAAGCTGTACAATGATGACACCAGCCCCACTTCTGTGCAGAGGTCACTGCCTCTCAGCTTTAGCTATATCACAAGGTTGTTTTGGTGATGAAAAGGGAGAAAAAGTTTTTGTGCCCCCTCTGTTTCCTTGGACAAAAGGCAGGATGCAAGTCTAAACAGTAAATAAGTAAAAGGACCAACAAAATGTTTGCCTCTCCTTCCCTATTATACATTCTTATTTATTGATCTCCACCACATCACAATCTCTTTTCAACATGTAAGAAAACACAGATAAGAACATAAGAAAATAAGAAGAGCTGGCTGGATTGGCCAGCGGCCCATCTAGTACAGCATCCTGTACTCACAGTGGCCAATCAGTTGTTAATGGGAAGCCTGCAAGCAGGACCGAAGCGCAAAGAGCACTCTCCCCTCCTGCAGTTTCCAGCAACTGGTATTTGGAACCATATGCCGTTGGAGGCAGAGCATAGCTATCATGGCTAGTAGTCTTTGATAGCCTTTTCCTCCATGAATTTGTCCAATTCACTTCTAAATCCATCCAAGTTAGTGGCTATCACTGCCTCTCATGGAGGGAATTCCATAGATTAACTATGCGTTGTGTGAAGAAGTACATTTGTTTCTCTGTCCTAAAACTTCTAACATTGAGCTTCATTGGATGTCCATGGGTTCTAGTGTTATGAGAGAGGGAGAAAAACTTTTCTCTCTCCACTTTCTCCCTGCCATGTGAGTGATGCTGAAGCCACGTTTTTCTCCTCAGATGCAGACTATTGCAGAAAATGTCCAGAAGATCAGCATCCAAACAAGGACAAAGATCAATGCATCCCCAAGATTATCACCTTCCTGGCTTATGAAGAACATTTGGGGATCCTCCTGGCTTCCTTTACCATCTTCTTCTCTTTAACTACAGTCTTTGTATTAGGAATCTTCATTAAATTTCATGACACTCCGATAGTCAAAGCTAACAACAGGGACCTCTCCTACATCCTCCTCATCTCTCTCCTGCTTTCCTTTCTGTCCTCCTTCCTGTTCATTGGCCAGCCAAGGAAAGTGACTTGCCTTCTTCAACAAGCAACTTTCAGTATCATCTTCTCGGTTGCCGTCTCTTCTGTGTTGGCAAAAACGATCACTGCGGTGCTGGCCTTCCTGGCCACAAGGCCAGGGAACAAGGTGAGGAGATGGCTAGGGAAGAGTATGGCAAACACGATTGTCAGTGCTTGCTCCAGTGTCCAAATTGTCATCTGTGCCATCTGGCTGGGGATCTCTCCCCCATTCCCAGAGTCCAAGAAGCACTCCCAGCCTGGAAAGATCATCCTGCAATGCAATATAAGGTCTTTCACCATGTTTTATGGTGCCCTTAGCTACATGGGCTTCCTGGCTGCTATCTGCTTCACGGTGGCTTTCCTAGCCAGGAAGCTGCCCGGGGCCTTCAATGAAGCCAAGCTGATCACCTTCAGCATGCTGGTCTTCTGCAGTGTTTGGGTGTCCTTTGTGCTCACCTACCTGAGCACAAAGGGGAAATACATGGTGGCTGTGCAGGTCTTCTCTATTTTGGCCTCCAGTGCTGGGCTTCTGGGCTGCATCTTTATTCCCAAGTGCTACATTATTGTCCTCAGGCCTAATCTGAATACAAAGGAGCACCTGACGACCACAACTAAGGATGGCATCTGATTCTTAAACTATTCAATTTCTTGTCTTGTGAATATAGCTCCTTAGATATAAATCCCTGTTTTACATTAATCATGAAAAGTGAGAGCCTGTGGTATAGTGCTTAGAGTGTTGGACTAGGAGTTGGGAGACCAGGGTTTGAATCCTCACTCAGCCTTAAACCTCTCTGGGTGACCTTGGGCCAATCACTGCCTTTCAGCCAACCTACCTTGCAGGCTTGTTGTGGGGATTAAAGGAGGAGGGGGAGAACAATGTACAGTATGTCACCATGAGCTCCTTGGAGAAAAGGAGAGATACGAATGCAACATATAAATGAATCAATAATGAAAGTCAGTACACAATAGGGATAGGATCCACTGTTTGGTGCCGGTTCAATTGCATTCCATCAAACTGACAGGTGGTTCCTTTATGCGTTCACTTGTTTTCTGCTATCTTCTACTTTTACTGATTCAGAAATTTTCTCCATAAAAATTGACATTTTTATTGTTATTTCTAACAAAGGAAAGGAAATGTTTTCTCTCTGCCCACCCACACAAACCCCCCTTCACCACCTCCTTCCCGTCCCGGAGTCACATTAGATCCCATCCCCAGCGATGGAATGAAAAAAGCGAAGGAAAAAGCAAGAAGTTGCAGTATAACAAAACAAAGACCAGGCTGGTCAGTTTCACATTAGCCAAGCAATTTTTGAGATTTTTTTTTGGTAAGTCGCTTTGAGTTTTATTTTGGAAAAAAAGCGACTAATAAATATCATTAATAATAATAAATAAATAAATAAATAAGCAAAGAATAGGCTAGTAGGAGATATGAACAGGGAACATTTCAAGGCACCTAGGGAATCACAAGACCCTCCATGGTGCAGAGTGGTAAGCGGTGGTAATGCAGCCAAAGTTCTGCTCACGGCCGGAGTTCAATTCCAACGGAAGGAGGAAGTCGAATCTCCGGTAAAAGGGGTCGAGGTACACTCACCCTTCCATCCATCTGTGGTCGGTAGGTAAAATGAGTACCCGGCATATGCTGGGGGGTAAAGAAAGGCCAGGGAAGGAACTGGCAATCCCACCCCATATATACGGTCTGCCTAGTAAACGTCGCAAGACGTCACCCTAAGAGTCAGAAATGACTCGCACTATAAGTGCGGGGACACCTTTACCTTTTTAAGGAATCACTGGATCATAGCCAGGGAGGGAGGGAGGAGAACTTACGACTTTAAGGGATAAAGGTGCTGCAGCCTGCAGTGTCATGCTGAGTACAATCTCCACCAGATCAGGTTTGTGATTTGGGACAAGTCTCACTTTTTCTTTCTGGGGTGGACAATTGTAGGAGTTGGATACATTTCAGCATGGCCTGCATTTGAACAGCTTTTAAAGGTGTCAGCTTTGCACCCCAAAGGGGAGCTTCTGTAACCCAGTGGGACAGCACCTGCTTTGCATGCTAAAGGTTCTACCAGGTCCATTCTGGGGCATCTCCAGTTAAAAGGCTGAGGAGGCAGGATTAGTAAATGCCTCCCTCTGCCCAAGAGGCCGGAGAGCAGCTGCCAGTCGGTGGAGACAACACTGGGCTAGATGGACATAAGAACATCAGCGGAGCCCTGCTGGATCAGGCCAATGGTCTATCTAGCCCAGCATGCTGTTCTCACAGTGGCCATCCACATGCCCACAGAAAGCCCGCAAGCAGGACCTGAGCACAAGAGCACTTTCCTCTCCTGCGGCTTGCGGCAACTGGTGTTCAGGAGCACACTTCCTCTGACTGTGCATAGCCATCATGGCTAACAGCCATTGATAGGAAAAAGACGGAGGGGCCAAAGCCAAGATGCTGGGAAAATAGAAATTTATTGTATTGTATTGTAAGCCCAATACTACCTATTAACAGCCATTGATAGCCTTCTCCTCCATGAATTTGTCTAATCCTCTTTTAAAGCCATCCAACTTGGCGGCCATCGCTGCCTCTTGTGGGAGCGAGTTCCATAGTTTTAACCAGGGCTGTGGAGTCGGAGTCATGGAGTTGGAAGCAATTTTGGGTGGAGTCGGAGTCAGAGTCTGAGTCGGTAGAAATGTACTGACTCTGACTTCAAAATAAAATTAATATTTTAATTTTAATATTAATGTGTTAATATTAATACATTAATATACATTTGCCATTTATGAAGGAGTCGGAGTCAGACAGTAGAAAAATAGAAAAGTCGGAGTCGGAGTCAGACAGTAGAAAAATAGAGGAGTCGGAGTCGAAGGTTTGACATACCGACTCCACAGCCCTGGTTTTAACTATGCGCTGTGTGAAGAAGTGAGTTCAGGACTATAGGTTTTGTAAGGTTTTGTTTTGAAATGAGCTTATGGGAAGCAGCAGAATTGCATGGGCGGTATTTTCAATGTAACATTGTGGAATGCAAAAAATCCATGCTGGCTAGAGTATACAGCCACTCTTGTGGCTGCATAGTAAATGTTAATGTTTCCCCCCCAGAAAAAGCACTAGAGGGCACTGTCAGGACCCCTCCTGTGGTCTCCACCTGCCACAATCCCACCTCAGGGTCCTGCTATCTCTTAATGGTTCTCTCACTGGCCCTAGCACAGATCTCTCAAGATCCTACTACTAGACACCACCACCTGACACTCACTGTAAACAATATTGCCTTGAGACTGTGCCTTAGTCTCCTCCTGGCCTATTGCTACATTGTGTCTGGGTGCACTTACAGGCCTCAACCCCCTTGTATCTTTGTGCCTATAAAGAATACAGCCGTGGGCTGTTTTGAATACCTGCTGATGTTACACTATCTCTTCACCGCTGCCACCATTAATACTGTTTCCCAACCCTGGTATATGCCCTGCTTACCCTTCTGGTCTGTGAAACCTAGCAAAGGATCAGGCGTTTTGGTAAACCAAGAACTATTTATTTATTTACACAGGGCTGCCTGTATGTTTCCGAGCTTGATTCAAGGTGCTGGTTTTAACCTATAAAGCCTTACACAGCTCGGGACCACAATACCTGATGGAACGCCTCTCCTGACACTGAATTGTTGTAAACCACCCAGAGAGCTTCGGCTATAGGGCAGTATACAAATGTAATAAAATAAATAAATAAATAACAAGATTACTTAAAGGTTCAGTCAATATGCATGTGGTTTCATAAGATGTGTTATTCTTTATATTTCTTAGTCATAAATAACCTGCCTCACTACTCGCCTAAATCCAGTCCACCCCTCCAAAACCCAGAACCAACCACAACCCTCTCCAAAAACCCCTCTCAGCACTTGAACCCCCTCACAACTGTCGTCCTCTCATTTATACCTTCAGACACTCAAGCGCTCAGCCAATCATCATACAACACTCATCAACATTCCAATCCATTTACTCCCCCCTCTCAATCAGTCTACTCACCACATATACTCTAATAAACCCACACTTATCATATTTACAGTAATTACATTTACAGGGGCATCACAATTCCCCCCCTTTAATAAAAGCATAGTATTATTCCTGTGCCCAGGAATAATACAATGCGTTATACTAAAGTTCATGTCACTCAGGGGTAGAGTGTCCATACAGTCTCACTTCCTGGTCAGGTGAATGAAGTCTCTGGAACATGTCTGGAAAGTCTGCCCGCCAGCACATTGTCCTTTCCTTTAATATAGACAAAGTCCACCTGATACTCTTGCAGCACCCAAGACCATCTCTGAAGCATGGTGTCCAGCCACACCAGCGCACAATGATCTGTGATCACAGTGAATCTTCTTCCCCACATGAAGGGACACAGCTTGCTCAGGCCCCACACAACAGCCAAACACTCCTTCTGCACTGACAAGTAGTTTCTTTCTTGCGTTGACAGGATTACTGATGGGGTTTGTAGCTTCACACTGGAAACATAGATGTCCTGGCTTACCACATCTAAAACAGATTTTCCCTCCATTTTAGGATACACAGACACACTTTGAGGTGCCCTGTGTCCTTACGACTTTATTAGAGGGTTTACTCTCTGTGGTGCCACATCCCTCCTGCCATTCATATTGGGTTTTGTTTTAAAATCTCTTTGTGTTTTTCCCAACCAACCAGTTTGGTTTGAGGTAAAATGATCCACCAGCTCTGCCGCCTCCTGCACAGACTTTGGGGGACGATCTTTAACCAGTAACCTAATAATCAACAGGGGAACACACTGACTGACCGAGATGAAATAAAAGGAAGATGGAAGTAATACACTGAAGAATTCTATAAAAGAGGATGACAGATTTATTCATGGAGGAACCATATGATGAAGAACCAGAAATTTTAGAATGTGAGGTGAAAGCTGCTCTTAAAATACTTGGAAGAAACAAATCACCAGGAATAGATGGCATACCAATAGAGTTGCTACAAGATACTGAGAATGAATCAGTCCACATTTTGAAAAAAAATTGTCAAGATATATGGAAAACTAAACAATGGCCCACAGACTGGAAGCGTACCATATACATCCCAATTCCAAAGAAAGGGGATCCCAGGGAATGCAGTAATTATCAAACTATTGTCTTAATATCCCATGCAAGTAATGCTCAAGATTCTACAACAAAGGCTCTTACCATATATGGAGCGAGAAATGCCAGACGTCCAAGCTGGATTTAGAAAGGGAAGAGGCACCAGAGATCATATCACAAACATACAATGAATCTTTACTTCAGAATGACAAAGTAGTACAAGAATGTAAGAAGAAATTAAAAGAGTTTTTTGAACATAATTTACATAAAGGAACAAGTGAAAATATCGTTTGGGATACAAGTAAGGCATTTATGAGGGGATATTTTATTAAATGTAACTCTGAATTAAAAAAAAAGAAACAACAGAAAATGCAATTAATTTTGGAAGAAATAAAACAAAAAGAGGAAGAATTGAAAAAGAATCCAACTAAAGTTTCTATTGTAAATCAAATTAAAATGTTACAGAAACAAGTGTCAATGTTGATAGTTAGAGAAATTGAAAGGAAACTAAATTTTGCTAAACAAAGGACTTTTGAATTTGCACATAAACCTGGGAAATGGTTAGCATATAAATTAAGAAAAGAACGTCAAAAAAATATTATTTTAAAGATACAAGAAGGAGATGAGACGCTGACAGATAATGTAAAAATCAAAAAGATTTTTCATCAATATTATTCAACATTGTACAAGTGTCAGGAAATTCCATCTGAAAAAATAGAAGAGTATATATCTAAACAGAATTTGCCTAAAATTACAGATTTTCAGAGACAAGCTATTAATGGCCCTATTACGTCAAGAGAGATATCTGAAGCTATAAACAAAATTAAATTAGGAAAGGCGCCAGGACCAGATGGGTTATCTGCAATGTATTATAAATGTTTGGAGGAAGAACTCTTGCTACCTTTACAGTCTACAATGAATTTTATTCTGCAAGAGGGAAAGATACCGGATAGTTGGAAAAATGCTAATATAACATTAATACCTAAAGAGGAGCAAGATTTAACTAAAACAAAAAATTATCGGCCAATATCTCTATTGAATAATGACTATAAAATTTTTACAATGATCTTGGCAGAAAGATTGAAAATAATATTGCAACAATTTATTCAGGAAGATCAATCAGGGTTTTTACCTAAAAGACAATTACGTGACAACGTCAGGAATGTCTTGAATGTGTTGGAATATTTAGAACAACGAAATGATAAACAAGCAGCTTTGATTTTTTTAGATGCTGAAAAAGCATTTGATAATTTGAATTGGAAATTTATGTTTCAGGTTTTGGAGCAAATGGATTTTGGAGACAATTTTATAAAATGGATTAGATCGATTTATACATCTCAGAAGGCCCAGATAATTGTTAACGGAGATTTAACGGATTCATGTGAAATACAAAAGGGTACAAGACAGGGATGTCCATTATCTCCCCTTTTATTTATTCTGGTCTTGGAAGTGCTGCTTAGAGATATAAGGCAAGATAAAAGGATTTCGGGATTAAAGATAAAAAAAGAAGAATATAAATTGAGAGCATTTGCTGATGATTTGATAATTGTACTAGAAAACCCTTTGGAAGGAATTCATATATTGATGGACAAATTAAAAGAATTTGGACCGTTAGCAGGATTTAAGATCAACAATCAAAAAACAAAGATGTTGGTGAAAAATTTAACTTTAAGGGAACAGAAAGAGTTAATGGACAAGACAGATTTTACAATAGAAAAAAAGTTGAAATATTTAGGTATCATTATGACAAATAAAAACTCAAAGTTGTTTCATAATAATTATGAAAAATTATGGACAGAGATTAAGAAAGACTTGCTAAGATGGGATAAACTACAACTGTCATTAATGGGTAGAATATCTGTGATAGAAATGAATGTATTACCGAGAATGATGTTTTTGTTTCAAACAATACCTGTAATATCCTCTGATTTACCTTTTAAACAATGGCAAAAAGATATCTCTAAATTTGTATGGCAAGGAAAAAAACCAAGAGTTAAATTTAAACTACTACAAGATGCCAAAGAAAGAGGAGGACTGGGATTACCAAATCTGAGACTTTATTTTGCTGCCTGCTGTTTAGTCTGGATAAAGGAATGGATTTTATTGAGGAATAAAAGACTATTGGATTTGGAGGGCCATAATTTGAAGTGGGGATGGCATGGATATCTATGGTATGACAAAGTAAAAGTAAATGTAGACTTTAACAATCATTTTATAAGACGTCCTCTGTTGAAAATATGGAATAGATACAAACCAAGGTTTTATTCGAAAATACCATTATGTGTCTCAAGTCAAGAAGCGTTTTATAGAAGAGAAATGACTGGAAAAGAGAAATGGTTAACTTATCAAGAACTATTAGAAAATGTACATGGAGAATATACAATGAAAGAGAGAGAACAACTGACAAAGGAAGGATATAGTTTTCAATGGTTTGCCTATTTACAATTGTTAGAAAGATATAAAATGGACAAGAAAATGTATGGGTTTGAAATAAGTAAATCTGATTTTGAAATAGGATTGTGTACAAATGATGAAAATATAATTGCGAAAATGTATAAACTCTTATTGAAAATGGATATGGAGGAAGAACAAGTAAAAGAGTGTATGGTAAAGTGGGCAAAAAATTTTGGTCATAACATACAAATGGATCAATGGGAAAATATGTGGAAAAAAGGTTTGAAATTTACACTATGCTATAATCTTAAAGAAAATTTTTATAAAATGATGTACCGTTGGTACATGACTCCAGAAAAGTTGTCAAAAATGTATAGTAATGTTTCTAATGTTTGTTGGAAATGTAAACAACAAGAAGGATCATTTTATCATATGTGGTGGTTATGTAAAAAGGCAAAATCATTTTGGGCACAGATAGGTAGGAAGATGCAAAAAATTCTAAAGATAAATATTCAGTCAAAACCAGAATTTTTTTTATTGGGTTTTATGGATAAACAAATAGAAAAGAAATATGGAAGAATAATATTATATATGATTACGGCAGCAAGATTATTATATGCACAAAAGTGGAAAATGAAATCAATACCAACAATGGAAGAATGGCTATTGAAATTAATGGATTTAGTAGAAATGGACAAATTGACATGTTTACTTAGAGAAAAATCGACAGATACATTTCTTAAGGAATGGAAGCCTCTCTTAGACTTTTTGTTGAAAGATCAAAATAAAATGATGATACTGGGATTTGACGATTAATTAAGACAGCCTACGGAGAAAAGGGATTCTGTATGTATACATTAAGGGACAGGTTTGATGTATATTATATACTTATAGCTGATCTGCGACAAATCGGAAGTCAACTATTTTATTTTTATTTTTTGTTGATGTATTGCTATGTTTTCTTGACTTTGTTTTGTTTGTCTTTTGAAAAATTTGAATAAAAATTATTAAAAAAAAAACATACATTGGATAATGGAACGGACAAAGGAATTTCAGAAGAAAATCACCCTGTGCTTTATAGATTACAGCAAAGCCTTTGTGTAGATCATGAAAAACTATGGAATGCTTTAAAAGAAATGGGGGGTCCCACAGCATCTGATTGTCCTGATGAGCAACCTGTACTCTGGACAAGAGGCTACTGTAAGGACAGAATATGGAGAAACCGATTGGTTCCCCATCGGAAAGGGTGTGAGACAGGGGTGTATTTTGTCACCTTATTTATTTAATCTATACGCAGAACATATCATATGGAAAGCGGGATTGGACCAAGATGAAGGAGGTGTGAAAACTGGAGGGAGAAATATCAATAATTTAAGATATGCAGACGATACCATACTACTAGCAGAAACCAGTAATGATTTGAAACGAATGCTGATGAAAGTTAAAGAGGAAAGCACAAAAGCAGGACTACAGCTGAATGTCAAGAACACTAAAGTAATGACAACAGAAGATTCATGTAACTTTCAAGTTGACAATGAGGACATTGAACTTGTCAAGGATTATCAATACCTTGGCACAGTCATTAACCAAAATGGAGACAATAGTCGAGGAATCAGAAGAAGGCTGGGACTGGGCAGGGCTGCTATGAGAGAACTAGAAAAGGTCCTCAAATGCAAAGATGTATCACTGAACACCAAAGTCAGGATCATTCAGACCATGGTATTCCTGATCTCTATGTATGAATGTGAGAGTTGGACAGTGAAAAAAGCGGATAAGAGAAAAATCAACTCATTTGAAATGTGGTGTTGGAGGAGACCTTTGCGCATACCATGGACTGCGAAAAAGACAAATAATTGGATGTTAGAACAAATTAAACCAGAATTATCATTAGAAGCTAAAATGATGAAACTGAGGTTATCATACTTTGGACACATAATGAGAAGACATGATTCACTAGAAAAGACAATAATGTTGGGAAAAACATAGGGACTAGAAAAAGAGGAAGGCCAAACAAGCAATGGATTAATTCCATAAAGGACCAGAACTTACAAGATTTGAACAGGATGGTTCATGACAGATGCTCTTGGAGGTTGCTGATTCATAGGGTCGCCATAAGTCGTAGTCGACTTGAAAGTACATAACAGCCAGGCCTATCTAGTCCAGCTCAGGGTTGTCTTCTCCATGTTAGAGACTTTATGCATTTGAAATTGCCCCCTTCCAGATGAATGCCAACCCTGTGTTGGCCAGGAGTATGGCTGCTGCATGTGGCATCACTGAGGGGTGGGGCAAGCCTCATGCTTCTCCCACTTGCCAATTCGAACTGAACACCTGAAGAGGGCTCTGGTCTTCACCAGGAAAAGAGAGTCCCCAGGTTGAAGAGCAGCTATAAAGAAAACATCACAGAGCCCACCTTGCTTTGGTTGTGCCCTGTCCCATCTGGTCTGGTCCAGAGCTGCAGCCCACAGAACAAGGCTGGTCAGGAGTTTCAGCAGCTTGATCCAACAAAGGTTAAAAAAAGGGGGAGAAACCTTTTTAAGCCTCGGCCTCCAAGATTAATTCCCTCAGACATCACCTCCTTGTGGTGGACTTACGTTTCTCTGACTAGAAGATGGACAATCCATCTCTGTTCCTTGGGCTCTCACCTGGTGTGCTCGTTGCACTGCTGGACCAGTGAGATTTTGTGGCTGGCTAAGGGGAAGGTACCCATGAGGTCCTGGTGCCACTGGAGGTTGTTCTGTGGGCTCCTGTCCGTCATCCTTGGGCTCACTGGTCTCCCAGTCTCCAGCAGCAGGCTGAACTTGGTCCGGTTCCTTAGATAGAGGTTCTGCAGCTTCCATCTCTGAGTCTTGAGTGCTGCTGGACTCTGGGGTCATGACAACCAGCGCCCTTGCATGCAATCCCTCTTCCCCCTCCACATGTTCAACATAAAGTGTAAATAGGACCAGGGCTGATTCTGTGCTATTGTGGGACTCTGGAGAAAGGATCCTTCGGGGAAAACTTCTTTTTCAGTGGGCCCTGGAGGGATTACTCAGTTGTGGGGACAGACAGCCCTCCAAGGAGTCCTGGGTGCCTGGGCTCAGTTTCCAACAATGCTCTAAAGCAGTCTTGGCCAACCTGAGGCCCTCCAGATGTTGTGGACCACAACTCCCATCAGTCCCAGCCAGCTCTCCAATGGGAGATATAGCCCTATTTAATCCAGCTCAGGGGTCTCTTCCCCATGTTGAAACCCTTATGGGTGCAAGATTGCCTTCAATCACGTGTGGCCGAAGCATGTGGCATCACTGAGGGGTGGGGCAAGCCCCACGGTTCAAACTGAACTCCTGAAGAGGGCTCAGGTCTTTACCGGGAAAAGAGAACCCCCACGTTGAAGAGCAGCGGTAATGAAAACTTCACAGAGTCCACCTTGCTCTGGTTGTGCCCTGTCCCATCTGGTCTGGTCCGGAGGAGCAGCCCACAGGCAAGGCTGGTCAGGAGTTTCAGCAGCACGTTCCAGGAAAGGTCAAAATAAAAGGGAGCCTTTTAAAGCCTCTGCCTCCCAGGCTACCTCTCCCAGACTTCATCTCCTCATGGAAGACTTAGTTTCTCTGACCAGAAGATGGAAACTCTGTCTATGTCCCATGGCCTCTTGTCTGGTATATTCCCTACACTGCTGGACCAGTGAAATAGTGGGCTGGCTCAGGCTCAGGGGAAGGCACCCATAAGGTCCTGGTGCCACTGGAGGTTGTTCTGTGGGCTCCTCTCTTTCAGCCTTAGGCTCAGTGGCCACTCAATCTCCAGCAGCAGACTCAGAGTCCTGAATCTGGTCTGGCTCCTTAGAGACACTCTGCAGCCTCCATCTCTGAGCCTTGGGTGCATGGAATCCCTCTCCCTCCTCCACATGTTCAACATAATGTGTAAATAGGGCCAAGGCTGATTCGGTGCTATTATGTGGGACTCCGGAGAAAGGATCCTTGGGGGGAAACTTCTTTTTCAGTGGGCCCTGGAGGGATTACTGAGTTGTGAGGATAGGCAGCCCTCTAAGGCAGCCTTTCCCAACCAGTGTGCCTCCAGATGTTGTTGGACCACAACTCCCATCAGCCTCAGCCAGCATTGCCAATGGTCAGGAAAGATGGGAGTTGTGGTTCAACAACATCTGGAGGCACACTGGTTGGGAAAGGCTGCTCTAAGGAGCCCTGGGTGGCTGGACTCAGTTTCCCACAGTGCTCTAGAGCAGTCTTGGCCAACCTGAGGCCCTCCAGATGTTTTGGACCACGACTCCCATCAGTCCCAACCAGTTCTCCAATGAGAGATATAGCCCAGCACATCTGGAGGGCACCAGGTTGGCGAATGATACCAGTTTGGGGCTTTCAATTAAAAGAGTAGCTAGTTCCTGTGAGCTCAAAATGAAAGAAGACCCAAGGCCAGCATCAGTAGTAGGCATTGCTAGGACAGCTGCCTGGGGATGCCAGGTGCTGACCCCGGTCAAATCCGCACTTACTGAAACAATATGAGAACTAAATGACAGATATCCTTTGAAATTCACACTTACTCGCTTTTGTGATGCGGTCTGCCAACCAGTGTTTACAAAAATGTACAGATTAGGGAACAGTGTGGATATGAATTAAATCAGCAGTGGAAATTGTTGTTAGAATAACTAGATGGGCCAATGGCCTAATCCAGCAGGCTCTTATTACGTTCTTAGATAAGAGTCATCTAGACCAGCAACCTGTTCTCACAGTGGCCAACTGGTTGCCCATGAAAACTAGCAAGCAGGACTGGAGTCCATAGCACATTCTCCCCTCCTGCGCTTCCCAGCGACTGGTATTTGGAATCATACTGCCTCCGCTTATGGAGGCAGAGCATAGCCGTTATGGCTAACAGCCAGTGAGAGCCTGAATTTGTCTAATCCTTCTCTTTTAAATCAATCCTCTTAAATCCTCTTTTAAACCCATTCTGTTCTTAAATTGGTGGTGGAGGGGGGAGAGAAGAAGTTATATTTTTTTAAAAAGAAAAGCCTCAAATGAAATTGGGATGGGAAAGGAAGCAGGGCCAGTTGTTACGACCATTTTAATTTGGGGGGAGGGAGGGGTATCATGGGGTAAATCTCATCCCATATATTTTTTTTTAAGAAAAAAATAGGCTCCCACTGAACACCAAAGTCAGGATCATTCAGACCATGGTATTCCCGATCTCTATGTATGGATGTGAAAGTTGGACAGTGAAAAAAGCGGATCAGAGAAAAATCAACTCATTTGAAATGTGGTGTTGGAGGAGACCTTTTTGCATACCATGGACTGCGAAAAAGACAAATAAACGAGTGTTAGAACAAATTAAACCAGAACTATCACTAGAAGCTAAAATGATGAAACTGAGGTTATCATACTTTGGACACATAATAAGAAGACCAGATTCACTAGAAAAGACAATAATGTTGGGGAAAACAGAAAGGAGTAGAAAAAGAGGAAGGCCAAAGAAGAGATGGATTGATTCCATAAAGGAAGCCACAGACCTGAACTTACAAGATCTGAACAGGGTGGTTCATGACAGATGCTGTTGGAGGTTCCTGGTTCAAAGGGTTGCCATAAGTCGTAGGCACATAACAACAACAAAATATTATTAGGGGACTGGAGCAGCTCTCTCCTGAGGAAAGGTCAGAATGTGTGGAGCTTTTACAGTTAGGGCTCACCAATATGGTGCCCCTGGGCACAAGGGTGCCCTTGAGGTGCTCATGAGTCTTGTGCAGCCAGGCACTCATTGCCCCATTTTTCTCACTTGAAAATTTGTGCAGGTTTGTTTCATCTCTATGTGCTTATGAAGGCTCAGATTGATTCTCCTGGTTCTGATACAGGAGTGTGAACACACCTTCTCTCTTTCTGTCTCTTGGATGGTGGAGGTCTGGGGAAGAAGGGAGGAGGGGAATGACCAGAATGGGGGACACCCACAGCACTCCCTCAAAAGTCCAAATGTGCCCAAGGTTGGCATGAGGCAAGATGAGAAAAGGTGGAGACTTGGGACAGATGCATAAAATCATGCTCTTGTCAGCAAAGAGAAGGCCAAACTCCACCCCCGCCCCCTTGACCCATGTCAAACTTTGCAGTCACATCTGTAATTTCTGGCAAACATGTTTCTTCTCCACTCTGTATTTGTCCCTTGAGCTACAAGGAGTCTCCAGGAAGCGACAGAGATAAACTTCCTTCCTTCTATAATTAAAAATAATCATGGTGATTCATGTTTATTCTTGCCATATCTCAAGAGATATTTCCAGAGATTGCCTAAACATCAAACTCAACGGCACCATCATGAAGTTATTTATTGCACTGTGCTTGGAAAAAGGAAGCTGGTGCAAAGAATATATCCTCTGTCAGAGACAGACTGAGCCAAGATCTAGAGCAGGTGAAATCAGGGGGTGGGGATATGTCTGCATGAAAGTTTTAATGGTTCTGATGCCATAGATGTACACCACCCATATTGCTAAAGCCATTGCAGCTTTGGTTTTGCAAGAGCTTTTGGTTTCTTCTAATTAGCTGCTTCTGAAGGAGAGAGGAGGACTCACAAGAGAGATATAGCATGATCCCACTACTGTTTCTGTTGCTACTCGTCCTGCTAATACCACACGGAGTCTGCGGGAACCTGAAAGCAAATTGCCCCTTGAATCTGATCAGTGACCCATCTGAACCATTCAATTACTATCAGCCTGGAGACTTCCTCATTAGCGGGATCATATCTCCCAATTATTATTTTTTACAAGATCCATACATCTTTTCCGAGCCCCCTTTTACCAGGTTTGAAGAGTAAGTAACTATGTGTAGGTGGCTGTTATGATTCTCCACCTCCACTCCAATGGTTCCTCTTTACCAGGGCTGGGAACCTCCTGGTCCTCCAGATGTTGTGGGACTACAGCTCCCATCACCCATGACCATTGGCCATGCTGGCTGGGGTGATGGGAGTTGAAGTCCGTAACTGAACTGGTGGACCACAGGTCCTCACATCTGTCCTATTTTCTGGTTCCCTTGGTCATCCCTGGCAAAATACTCTCCATGCTATGCTTGTGTGTTACCTTTTGAAGAATGTGACACAAGAACGCAAATGCATCTGGTCAGGAATTAAAATGATGCACTGAATTATCCCACGACAGGCAGGAGGCAAGGGTGGCATCAGAGTCACTTAACTGCCTACCAGCCGGTAGTTGCCAGGATTTGCATTGGGTGGTGGTGATAGTGGTGGACAGGCTTCCTTCCTAGTTCAGCAGATCATGGAAAATCCCTCTTAGTGAAATCAACTCTTTCCTCTTTGCTCCCAATCCCTTTTCCTTTGCTGCTACATGTTTTTAAATTATAAGCCTGAGGACACACAGGACAAACATTCAAAGTTATCTTGATAGGCTGAAACATTGGGCTGAAAACAGCAGAATGAAATTTCACAGGGATAAGTACAAAGTTCTATACCTAGAGGAAAAAAACCCCAAATGCACAGTTGTAAGATAAGGGATACTTGGCTCAACAATCACTCAATCACTCAATCAATCATTTATTATGGTCAAAGACCAGCACTAGCTCAACAATGCCACATGCAAGAAGAATCTTGGAATTATTGTTGATCACAATAGTGTGATGTGGCTGCAGAAAAGGCAAATGCTGTTTTAAGGTGAATTAAGAGAGGTACTAGTTCCCCTCTATTTTGCACTGATTAGGCCTCATCTTGAGTACTGGATTTAGTCCTGGACATTGCACTTTAAGAAGGATGCAGGCAAACTGGAACACATTCAAAGAGGGCAGCCAGCATGATCAGGGGTCTGGAAGTAAAGTCCTATGAGGAAAGACTGAAAGAACTGGGCATATTTAGCCTGGAGAAGAGAAGATTGAGGGGAGATATGATAGCACTCTTCAATTACATGAAAGGTTTCAGATAGAGGAGGGCCAGGATCTCTTCTCGATCATCCCAGAGTGCAGGACGCGGAATAATGGACTCAAGTTACAGGAAGCCAGATTTTGGCTGAACATCAGGAAAAACTTCCTAACTGTTAGAGTGGTATGACAATGGTGCCAATGACCTAGGGAGGTGGTGGGCTCTCCAACACTGGAGGCATTGAAGAGGCAACTGTCCGATATGCTTTAAGTTGGATTCCTGCATTGATCAGGGGGTTGGATTCAATGGCCTTATAGACCCCTTCCAGCTTTGCTATTTTATTCTACACTTCTATGATGCAACTGCAGCGGTTGCAGCTATTTGCCTTATGTGACGAACTTCTGGAAAATATATGCTTTTATGTAGTGTTGTTCTTTGAAGGCTGTGCACTTCTCCTCTTAACAATAATAGAGTGTGCATCTCCCCATTTTTATTCAACAGTGATAAATGGTTTTTCATCTTAAAACATTGATTTGTCTCTTTTCAAGCCTCATTGCAAACTTACAGACCATTATTTGCAGATCAGCTTTTGTGAGATTAATATTGCCTGGAAATGACCTGCCTGGTTTTCATTGAATGGTGAATAGCAGTTTCACACTTTTTAGTTCATTTATGTTTTACAGAGACAGCCAGTGTGGTTTAGTGGTTCAGGTGTTGGACTACGACCTGGGAGACCAGGGTTCGAATCCCCACACAGCCATGAAGCTCACTGGGTGACCTTGGGCCAGTCACTGCCTCTCAGCCTCGGAGGGAGGCAATGGTAAACCCCCTCTGAATGCCGGTTACCATGAAAACCCTCTTCATGTGGTCACCATAAGTCAGAATTGACTTGAAGGCAGTCCAATTCCATTTCATGTTTTACAGATTGTCATCTACATTCTACTGGCACATCTTGTCCTTCATGTTCACCATCCAGGAGATCAACCAGGACCCCAGGCTCTTGCCCAACATCACCCTGGGCTACAACCTCTATGAGAACTTTTTTGATGCAAGGATGACTTCTGATGCCATGATGGACCTGCTTGCAGGTGGGGAAAGCAATATTCCAAACTACAAATGTGGAAAACGGAATAACCTGCTGAGTATTTTTGAAGGGGCTGCTTCTGTAATCTCAAAAGAGATTTCAACCATGTCAGGCATCTACAAAACACCACAGGTATAAATGGGGGGGGGGCGGGCGAGGGACGGAGGGAGGGAGCTGAGGAAACCTTCAGCTGCATAAATGTCATTTTCTCTCGAGGGGAGTAAAAAAGGGGCATCAAAAAGTGAGAAAATCTTGAACTATAACAAAAGACTGGATCCAGGGCCCCTTCCTCTAAACAAAAGCTTTGCCAGTCTGGCGCAATGTAGCTGTTTAGCAATGCAGCTCCCATTAGCTTCAGCCAACTTCTACACAAATAACATAAGGAAAGAGTGAAGAGAACAGGCTTACTCAGTTACAGTTTACAAAATACTGAAGGCCACTAATAGGAAAGAACTGGAAGCAAAAAATGTGAGATTTCTGATGCCATGCTAGATTCGCTTGCGGTGCAGGAATGAAATAAGTTGCTGGCTGTTCTTGAAGGGGCCAATTCTGTAAGCTCAAAAGAGATTTCAATCATGTCAGACATCTACAGAATCCCAAAGGTGTGAAGGGGGGGGAGATGGAGGGACAGAAAAATCATAAAATTCCACCTGGTCTCTAAGAAGGTACATCAAAATGTGAGAAAATTCTGAGCAACCAGTTCAAGGCTCTTTCTTTAAAACCCAGCCTCTGCCAACCTGGCACCCTCCAGATCTTTCAGACTGAAACTCTAATCAGTTTCGGAAAGGCATTTTTTAAGTAATAGTTGTGTGTCCAAATGGACACCCAGTCCTACCTTTTCCACATTGAGCATTGAGTAGGGGGTTCAACTCAATGGCCTTATAGGCCCCTTCCAACTCTACTATTCTATGATTCTATGACAGCCAGTGGGCACATAATATATAATCAATGAACCAAGAACACCTGTGTAAGCCATTTGAATGAAAAAAAATGGACATCCATTAACAATTTCTTTAAAAATGCCTGAGCTCCTAACAGAACAAATTTTGTCAGAGATTAATCATTTCAGGTTAACAAATATTGTTCCTTATTCTGAAAGCAAACAAAACACTAGCCTCCTCCTTTCCCGACTAGATCAGTTATGGCTTAATTGCTCAGGTTCCTGATGACAAAACCCAGTTCCCTTTTCTCTACCGGATGGTCCCCACAGAAGAAACTCAGTACCCGGGGATTGTGAAGCTGCTCCTTCATTTCGGATGGACGTGGATCGGTCTTGTTGCTCCAGACGATGACAGTGGAGAAAGGTTTATGAGGGCCTTGACAACTCTGATGATCAGAAGTGGAATTTGCATTGCTTTATCAAAAAGGCTAGCAGAAAAGAATCCATTTGGAAGTTTCCGTCCGAGTGAACCATTAGTCCTATGGAAACAAGTCAGTGTATTTGTTTACTGTGAAAACACTCACAATGGATGGATTCCAATCATATTACTACAAAAGAAATTTGGGAAACAAATTGGGGCCAAAGTCTGGATCTCAGTGGGTCTTCTAGACATCAATGTGAATCTTTTTGTTGATCCTAATGACTTCCAGCACATCCATGGTTCTTTGTCCTTTATAATGAAGACCAAAAAAAGGACTGGACATGACTACTATGAGCCATATTCCTATCTCCTCCGGCAGTTTTGGACGAAAACGTTTCATTGTTCATATTTAAAGCACGTGTTGTCTGTGAAAGTTAAG
Source organism: Rhineura floridana (assembly GCF_030035675.1). Classification (NCBI taxonomy): domain Eukaryota; kingdom Metazoa; phylum Chordata; class Lepidosauria; order Squamata; family Rhineuridae; genus Rhineura; species Rhineura floridana. Next base: position 207,416,279 of record NC_084482.1, read on the forward strand.
AAAAGATGCACAGAGAAGGAGAAACCAGAGGCTTTGCCCCAAGAAGAGCTTCAGAGAGTCCTGTCTCAAGACAGCTACAGCACTTACTTCAGTATCCAAGCTGTGGCGCACGCCTTACATGCTGCATATTCACCTAGATCAAAGTGGATGTTGATGGTGGATGGAGGAGGCAGGTTGAAACATCAAAAGCTACAGCCATGGCAGGTATTTCCTTTCTCTTTTTGCAAACTGCAATCCATTGTTCCAACTGTGGAATTAAATGGAGAGAGACAAAAAATGGGCCTGTTTCCGAGAGAAATCCAATGTGTGAGGTTCCTGGTGAAGGTCAATCTTTTCGCCTAGTGTGGTTATGTCAGAAGATTCCCCTGTTGAGTGATTCTTCCCTGGTGCCCTGAGAGAGGTACAGGTTTCTTAGCCTTGAACTTGCCTATCAGCACCTGGCACACAGACTGAGCAGGCACACAGGTTGAGATGTACCATCTTATTTATTTTTATTTAAACATTTATATACTGCCCTTTGTCCAAAGGACACAGGGCAGTTTACAATATGGTAAAACAACAAGAGAATATATACAGTTAAAACAGCTTTGAAAACCAAAACAAAACAAATGTGGATAGTATAAAGCATGATACACACACAAAAAAACTAGGGCAGAGACCTTTCCATCTAGATGCAAAATTTTGCTGAAACAAAAACACCTCCAACTATTTCCGGGAAACATATACATTTTCATTTAAATCGTAATGACTGTTTCTAAATTTGCATCTATCCCCATAAGTTAGCACATGCAAATATTATACAAAGCTGTGTCTATTTTTGTGGTGTTGTATGAGTGGCACTGAAAGCTGTTGCAATCTAAAGAGAAGGGGGAGTCTTCACCTGTGGAACATCAGGTAGAAACTTGTAAGTATGAAAGCTCTCCCTCCCTTCAGATGCTGATCCTATAAGAACATAAGAAGAACCTGCTGGATCAGGCCAGTGGCCCATCTAGTCCAGTGTCCTGTTCTCACAGTGGCCAGCCAGATACCTCAATGGGAAGCACACAAGCAGGACTCAAGCACAAGACCAGTCTCCCCTCCTGTGGTTTCCAGCAACTGGCGTTCAGAAGCATGTTGCCTCTGACCATGCAGGCAGAGCATAGCCATCCTGGCTAGTAGCCCTTGATAGCCTTCTTATCCATGTTTTTGTCCAATCCTCTTTTAAAGCCATACAAGTTGGTGGCCATCACTGTCTCCTGTGGGAGCAAAATTTCATAGTTGAACTATGTTCTGTGCAGGGATGGAAAAGATCTGTCAACTTTAGTTCTCTCTGTTTCTCATTTTTAGAATCTTAAATTTGGTTCTCCGCATTTCTGCAGCAATATGCAATTTCATTTTTAGAAAACCATCATGAAAATTCTTCAGCAGTTTAAGGTGAATTTCTCCTAATAAACATATTTTTGTATGCAGTTTAGACTTACGTACACATTTTTTAAAGCAAATTATTTTTGCGTGTTATTTTCACTAATCTACTCATTTTTATGCCCACCTTCCCCCAATATATACATTTTGCAAACATGTTTTGGTTGGTGAACTGCATTGCGATATTCAAATAAGTGTGAATTTTGACGGACGGCTGTGCTTTGGTTATGTTGTTTCAGAAAGTGCAAAATTGATAAATTCGGCTTTAAATGTAAACTGAATCAAATTTCTCCCCCATCCCTAGTGACATGTGAAGAAGTATTTTCTTTTGTCTGTCCTGAATCTTCCAACATTCAGCTTCACTGGATATCCATGAGTTCTAGTGTTATGAGTGAAGAAGAAAAACGTTTCTCTATCCACTTTCTCCATGCCATGCATACTTTTGTACACTTCTGTCATGTCACCTCGCCTTACTCGCCTTTTGTCTCAACTAAAAGGCTTCAAGCACTAGCATGTAAACACATATCCCGTGCCTCTCTCCAATTGTTTTGGGCACTTGAAGTTTGGCATGTGGTGCTCTGTTCTGTCTGAATTGCTATGCCGTGCCTCTGCACTCAAAATGCCTAGTTCTACTCTTCAGTTAAATTGTCATATTTTTTCACTTTCATTCCTGGGGGAGATTTGTTCCAAACTGGACCCTCCTCAGCTCTTGTCATCTTTCACTGTGAGTAGATCTGTGAGGGCCCTTTCTGCACTGGCCCCCATACTGTGGAATAAGCTTCCCTAGAGATGCAGCAGGCATCTATGGCAATGGTGTTCACCAGCTAGCCTTAACCTCCCTATTCACAAGTCCATCCACAAGCACTTATTTTTATTTATTTATTTATTTATTGTACTTATATACTGCCCCATAGCCAAAACTCTCTGGGCGGTTTAAAGTAACTAGTACCATAGCAGAAATTATGGGCATCTGTGGTATTTGTGGGTTTTTAAAAAGTATTTGATTGCCTTTTGTATTGATTGTATTCTGTAGACCATGTTGTTATTTTGTAAGAAATGTGGCCTATAAAAGTTGTCTCTGGCTGTATGGTGGTGGTTGTTCTATTATTTTATTTTATGGTACAATATATTTGTTTTGGCTTTTAACAGTGCTGTGAGTCGATTGGAGACGTTCGGGTAACAAGCAACTAATAGCTCTAATAATAAATAAAATAGAATGCCTGAATAGGGTTTATGAGTCTAAATGAGATGTGCAGGAGCGCCAGTTCAAAGAGGTCATAGTGAGCAGGGCTGAGATATGCAACATGCTTTCATGCTTCAAAATGCTGGTGTTTTCCCCGTCATTGCAGCTTCACCCTTTCCTCAGAGAAATCCAGGTTTCAAATGCTTCCTTGGGAGGACTGTATTTGGATGAGAACGGGGAGCTGTCGGGCAACTATGATATTGAGAATTGGGTGATGTTTCCCAATAAATCACGTGTCAGAGTGAAAATTGGGAGTATAGAAAGAGAGGCGTCCACTGACATAAAGTTCACCATTAACCCCGAAGCCATTGTGTGGCCTAAGGATTTTAACAAGGTGGGAAACACTTTATTCCACATGACATCTCTTAAGCTCTAATTATTTGTTGATGAATTTAGAAAGGGCTTCACCTGCAACTCTTTGAACACTTGCCAAGGAGCCAGTGCCACTGAATATAGTGCAGGATTGCAGTGGTGGCTGATGGGTCCATATCAATGAGGCCGTGGAATCCACTCTGTATTGTGTTACAGACATTGAAGGAGCTGTCCAGGGTGCTGAAGCCTATCCCAAAATATGTTCAGCACTGAGGACAGTTCCTTGACAGTTCAGACTAAACCCTGGATTCCATTGCCCCGCTGACATGAACTACCACTGTGAACTGGGATCCCAAGGGGCCTCCCCCACATATTGACGGTGTGAAATCGCGAACCTCTTATATCATGGAACCCTGAAAGTTCAAGGTTTACATCAGGTCCTGTGACAGCGGTTGGCAACTGCTCCAAGCAGCTCAGGGAAGCCCCCTCACCAACCCAACCCAACTGTACTGTCGTTATTGACCTCCTTGCCAGGAATCTGGATGGCTTTTAGCACGGAGTGGGCGGTGCTGCTGCTTTTGAACTGGAGCCAAATTTGAATTCCATCTGCAGTGGAAACCCACCACTTTAATTTAACCAAAATATAAATCTCCTGGCCCATAGATTTAAGAAATTTTAGCCCACCACTAAAATGGGACCAAAATAGATGATAATTAACCCATCAATCCTTATTTCACAAATACGCATCCCAGCTTTAAACCTATAAAATCATTTATACTGAATAATGCACTGGGCAGCCTGGATTCTGATGCAAAAAGTCCTCAACCACTCATCCAGTGCCAATAATCCACCACGTGTCCATCCCTCTTCCTAACAAGAGTCTCCTCCCTAGTGGCGGCATCAGGGTTCCAGTTTTTCCTGCGTCCCCTGTCATGACAATGACAGCTAGTAATACTGTACAGTGTGATATTCCCATATTATGTTGGGCAGCCTGATCATCCTCATCATCCTCATCATTTTATTTGGATGTTGCCTTTCTACAAAACATTGTGCTCAAAGCGGCCTCCAACAACTTGAGCAGCAATGACAAAAACAATTTCAGGATAACAAAAATAGTAAAACAGTACCATAACGGCAAATATCACAGCAAACACAAAAACCCTTTCAAAACAATAAATACAACATTACATCGGTTAGCAGGCAACGATACACTTCTTGGCAAGACAGCAAAAATAAAAGGGAATTAGTTTAAACGTTGGTCCTAAAAGCACCCCATCCATGATGTTCTTCAGAGTTCCACTCCTGCAGCAACTTCTTCCAAGCCCTCCAAAGGCAGGGGGTGGTGGGATAGCTGGAAACATGCCACCCATGATGGAAAATTAAGTACCAAAATGGAAAATTCGGTACCAAATCTGAATTGGGTGGAATTCTAGCACATCCCTAGGTAGGATGATAGAATGGAAGAGCATGCGGCGGGTGAAGGGGGTTGAACAATACCAGGATACCTTACCGTAAGATATTAGTATTATAATTATTAATAGCAGCAGCAGCATAGATGCAGGAATGGGAGAGAAAGAGAGAGAGCCTTTTATATGATGAAGTAGCCTCACATGAGAAGCTCATTGCCCCTTTCTTTGCCAGCACTCAAACCCCTTCTTAAAATAAGAATAATGATGATGATGAGGCATTCTTTAAGTTAGTGTCTTCAGATGCCTTTTTTTTAAAAAAAAATGCTGCTCTTTATCAGTGTGTTTCATTTCGGCTATCTTGTTATTCCTCTTATTTTGTTATCGTTTTTTCTGTCCTTTGTCCTCTGCCCTGAGCATACTTATGTCTAGGAAAGTGGGATATGAATTTTGAAACAAGCAAACAAACAGAGCAAAGAACTTTTCCTTGCCATGTCGTTCTGCATCAAAAGTACTTCCCTGGAGAAAGGGTGTGGAGTCACTTGGGATTACAATGACTAGAGGCCCTTTGTGTCCTTTCCAAACTCCGTGAACCAACTCAATAGACACATATACTCCTAACATGTTCCCCTTGATGCATCTTCTTCTCTTCATGGTTAGACTGTGCCTCACTCCAGGTGTACCGAAAGCTGCTGCCCTGGATTCATGAAAGTGGTTCAAGAAGGAGAGCCGGTTTGCTGCTATGCTTGTGCTCCGTGTGCGGAAGGGACAATCTCCACTTGGGAAGGTGAGTGACTCCGGGGGGGGGGAGTTTCTTGGGAGAACATCAATAGGACAAAGGTGCACTCAGAGACACTTTCTGTGAAGATTCTAAAGACAGTTTTGAATACAGATCCTTCTGTAATTTTTAATCACCTTCATTATTTCCAGAAAGTGTGTTGAAAGAAATGACTCTAAGGAAGTAGTCTCTGGGCTGCAAAGTGGGGAGCAGGGAGAGGGCGTTTCCCCTCCCCTTTTAAAGTGTGCCCTCAGTGAGAAATATAAGATAAATCCATTCCAAATGCAACAGAACCGCATAAATTCTACAAAATAGCTGGGTTTCACACAGCAAAATACTTTAAATGTCAAAGGACAAGATAAAGAAGTGTGTTTTCAGCATACGGTGAAATCTGTACAATAACACCAGACCCACATTTGCGTGGGGGTCACTGCCTCTCAGCTTTAGCTATATCACAAGGTTGTTTTGGTGATGAAAAGGGTGAAAAAGCTTTTGTGCCCCCTCTGTTTCCTTGGACAAAAGGCAGGATGCAAGTCTAAACAGTAAATAAGTAAAAGGATCAAAGCAATGTTTGCCTCTCCTTCCTTATTCCACATTCTTATTTTCTGACCTCCACCACATCATCATCTCTTTTCAACAGGTAAGAAACACAGATAAGAAAATAAAAAGAGCCTGCCCTTTTAAAGGGTGCCCTCAGTAAGAAATATAAAATGAAAGAATTCCAAATGCAACAGAACAGTATGAATTGAACAAAAGAGTTGGGTCCCACAAGGCAAAATACCCTAAATGTCAACAGTCATGGTAAACAGGTATGTCTTCAGCATACAGCTGTGTGGAGGCCATGGCTTCCACAACTTTCGCTTTAGCTACATTTTAGTGATGAAAAATGAGAAATGTGTCCTTGGACTAAAGGCAGGATGCAAACAGAAAGATTAAATAAGTAAGTGAACAAACCAATGTTTGCCTCTCCTTCCCTGTTATGCCTTCTTGTTTCCTGACTTCCCACACATCTACAGGTTTCCCCCCCAAAATGTAGTAGAACACAAATAGTTACAAATCTAAGTGATGCTGAAGCCACTCTTTTTCTCCTCCTCAGATGCAGACTATTGCAGAAAATGTCCAGAAGATCAGCATCCAAACAAGGACAAAGATCAATGTATCCTGAAGATTAACACCTTCCTGACTTATGAAGGACATTTAGGGATCATCTTAGCTTCCTTTGCCCTCTTCTTCTCTTTAACTACAGTCATTGTTTTAGGAATCTTCATTCAATATCGTGATACTCCAATAGTCAAAGCTAACAACAGGGACCTCTCCTATATCCTCCTCATCTCCCTCCTGCTTTCCTTTTTGTCCTCCTTCCTCTTCATTGGCCAGCCAAGGAAAGTGACTTGCCTTCTCCGACAAATGGCTTTCAGTATCATCTTCTCAGTTGCCGTCTCTTCTGTGTTGGCAAAAACCATCACTGTGGTGCTGGCCTTCCTGGCCACAAAGCCAGGGAAAAATGTGAGGAGATGGCTGGGGAAGAGTATGGCAAACACGATTGTCAGTGCCTGCTCCAGTGTCCAAGCTGTCATCTGTGCCATCTGGTTGGGGATGTCTCCCCCATTCCCAGACTCTGACATGGACTCCCAGCCTGGAGAGATCATCCTGCAATGCAATGAAGGATCTGTTGCCATGTTCTATACTGGCCTGGGCTATATGGGCTTCCTGGCTGCCATCTGCTTCATGGTGGCTTTCCTAGCTAGGAAGCTTCCTGGGGCCTTCAATGAAACCAAACTGATCACCTTCAGCATGCTGGTCTTCTGCAGTGTTTGGGTGTCCTTTGTGCCCACCTACCTGAGCACGAAAGGGAAATACATGGTAGCCGTGCAGATCTTCTCTATCTTGGCCTCCAGTGCTGGGCTTCTGGGCTGCATCTTCATTCCCAAGTGCTACATTATTGTACTGAGGCCTGATCTAAATACAAAGGAGCACCTGACGACAAAAACTAAAGATGGCATCTGATTCTTAGAATATTCAATTTTTATGATGCAGAAACTAGAGTCATGTTCTTGTCTTGTGAATATAGTTCCTTTTGCATAAATCATGAATGATGAAAGTGAGTGCATAATGTTTCTGGGCTTAACATTTTATGTGAATTGCCTTATCACAGCCTGATTCCCACCAGATACCTGATCAACCACATTAGTAATGACTCTGCTAATGCTTAACTGGGGTCACAGTCTTATTTTCCAGGAAATACTGTGAATTTGTGCTGTGTTAATGCAATAATCTTCTAGCCACTGTATGCCAAATCTTTCACTCCAAAAAAGGGTGCTCACACACAATGACAACATAACAAATGAAAAATATATATGAGTCAAAAACATATTAGAAAGAAATAATCATAATGGGTGTATCCACTGCTAATCTTATTCACAGTAAACTCACTGAAGTTAAAAGACATGACCAAATTAAAAATGGAAATGGACTGCCTTCATTTCGATCCTGACTTATGGCGACCCTATGGATAGGGATTTCATGGTATTCAGAGGGGGTTTCCCATTGCCTCCCTCTGAGGCTGGTCCTCCCCAGCTGGCTAGGGCCTGCTCAGCTTGCCACAGCTGTGCAAGCCAGTCCCTTCCTTGTCCTCAACTGCCAGCTGGGGGGCAACTGGGCTCCTTGGGACTCGGCAGCTTGCCCACGGCTGCACAGGTGGCAGGGTACATTACCCCTGAGCCACTCACTGTAGGGGTGATCTTTAGCTGGCCCTTGATGCCCAGGAGACAGGAGCGTGGATTTGAACGCACAGACTCTGGACTCCCAGCCAGGCTCTCCTCCCCACTGCACTATACCAGCTGTTATGACCAAATTAGGTTTATTAATTTCATGCAGTCTGCTCTGAGTTGGACTTAGATGAATACAACCTAATATCAATAAATCAATTAAAAATCTATTCAACAGTGTATAAAACAATACTAATGAGCTAACATAATTTGAATATCTCAAACTTGTAAGAAGGTGTGGGATTTTTATTCTCTGATTCATCTCAGTGGATCAGAATGTAAAAATCTATTGTTTGAGTGACCTCTATGATGCAGACCTTACTTGAACCTCAAGTTTCAGGATGGTCAGAACTGGCTTGCTGATCTCAAAAAGACACGTACCAAGAGAGTTAACAAGTAATAAGGAAGGTTCCAAATTCCAGGTTTGCTCAGGAATAATCCCTTTAACGAAACGATAGTCTGTGCCCCGGGTAAAGCTTGAGGCAACGAAACCCACACAAGATATAGTATAAGTTTAACTTACACGTATACAATTTCTCTGCAGGCTATAGGACAGGTAGAACAATCAAGACACAGGATGTTCTTTCATGTAGCAAGTCACTCACTAGTACACCCCTCCCAATTTACATTTAGTTCAATGAAGATTCAAAGAATATTTAAACCTAGCATATCGAGGAGTTGGCAGCACCTCTTGGGGCTCCAATAACTTCCTCACTCTTCCCCACGCACCCTAGGAACAGCATCAGGGATACACGGAAACATGAGAAGTAAGGAAGGGCGAGATCTTTTGTATCTAGCAAACATTACAGTAAGGGCAAAGCTTTCGCTCACAGGCTAGATAGAAAAGTTCCATTCTGACCTAGAGTCTCACTACATTCTTTAGGAAAGGAATATTCACTCCCATCTCTTGAGTTTCTTTCTCTCTCTTTCTCTCTGTATGACTTGGTGTAATTGAATGGAACTAGTCTTAAGGTCTTATGCTATCTTTAACATTAGGGAATGAGTGATTGGGCCAGGTTAGATGTTGCTCATATTAATTGTAGTGGAAAATGTTATATTTTTCCTGTTTCCTCTTTCAATAAACCAACCTTTGTTTTATTCTTTGTGTGTTTTATTGGGGTTGAGGGTAAGGTGATATACATGAAAGGATGGATGACATGGGGGTTTAATTCCAGCAAAAGGTTCCGCTACACTCTCAGGGGTGGCATGGGTTCCCAGTGGGTATACCCACATGTGGGGGTTCACATGGACACGTGTAATAAACTAAACAAAAAGAGATTACCAACCCAAACATAGGACAGCAGCATACAAAACATCACCATGTCCCAAACAATGCACTTGTACCCAATAATTTGTTCAGCAAACAAACTACTACTGAAAAATGGATCTACTGCGTTGGATTTTTAAAATGTGATATGACAGATATCTATCTTAGAGGAGAATGGCAAGATGGGCTATTATGATCTGTGTGTTTTGCTAAAAATAAAGTATTTTTAAAACAACAAGAACAGGGAGGATGCATGTTTCCTTCATTGAACTAAGTCCATGGATCCAACCATTCCTGGGGCTCTAGATTGAGGCTCCCACTGCAGGTACTTTCAGGGTCGCAGGATGTGCAGGATTCCTGCTGGTTACATTGTCTTTTTTAATCTACCTCGGGAGGGGATTTGACCAGGGAACATTTCGAGGCACCAAAGTAGCAACAACAATGGAAGGGTGCATGTTTCCTTCTCTAAATTAAGTCCATGGATCCTGTTGGAATGTATGAGGTTCAACTCCAACTTGTGGGTTGAGGCTGCATGGGGTTAAAAAGGGTAGCTAGAGAGGAGACCTCTTGGTTGCTAGGCTATACCTGGCCTTTCATCTCCTGCCGTCTCTTCCTTCCTGATAGACTGATCCCAATTCCTCCCTCCGTCCCAGTCTTCTTTCTCTCGAGAGGGGAGCAGACATCTTTCCTTTGTCTCTCCCTCTCCTCCAGCATGAGGGTGAGCACTGGGCTCAGTGCTTCAACTTAGCTAGTTAGCTAGATATAGGACTCTTAGATCCAACCATTCCTGGGGCTCCGGATTGAGGCTCCCACTGCAGGTACTTTCAGGGCCATGAGATGTGGAGAGTTCCTCCTGGATGGGTTGTCTTTTTAAATTTAGTTTGGGAGGGGATTTGACCAGGGAACATTTGAAGGCACCAAAGGAACCACCGGATCCTTGCCAGGGAGAGAGGACTTATGACTTTTAGGGAGCCTGCAGAGTCACGCTGAGTGTAGCCTTCTCCTTCAGACATGAGAACCCTTCTCCACCAGATAAGGTTTGTGTTTAGAACAAGCCTCTCCTTCGCTGTCTCTCTTTCTGGGATGGACAATTCTAGGAGTTGGGTGAACTTCAGTGTGACCTGCATTTGGGCAGCTTTCAAAGGTATGGTTGTGCACCTCCCCAATCTCCGAGCGGTGAGATTTCCGGGGCCCCTGCGCTCGTTCAGGGTTTGGTTTCCTTGGGAAGAAGGTCAGCGGAGACTGCGGTGTCTTTATGAAATATGGTTTATTTACACACATTCCAACCTGAGCTTAGGATGGAGGGGTTCAAGGCATCAGCGGTCCAATATCCAGCTTTTCCGTCAGTGTTACAGGAGGCATCCTAAAGCCATGATGCAGAGAGCCAGTCTCTCTGCCTGCCTCCAGTTCCCAGCCTTTCTCAGACACAACTTAACACACACTAAAAGCACAAACATCTCCTAGCCGCCAGGAGGGGGGGAGGCTCTCCTGAAGCGTTTCAATGACAAAGGGGTCTTCCTGGCCCATTCACCAGTTGCTGGGCACCTGATCGACCCATTAATAGACCTGGCCACTCTATTAGCTTAACAAAAGAAACTCATCTGACCAGCAGAGCCAGTTCCTCACCCCAAGGCACAGGATTCCAAATCAGAGGCTGGAAGGGGACTCACAGGAATCATCCATTCCAACCCCCAGACTCACAACAGTATCAGCTTTGCACCCAAAAGGGGAGCTGCCACCTGTCTTGTATTCTAAAGGTCTTCCCGGGATCAGTGTGCAACATCTCCCATTAAATGGATGAGGAGGCAGGATTAGGAAATGCCTCTCTTTGCCTGAGACCCTGGAGAGCAGCTCCCAATCAGCAGAGACAATAGTAAGTTAGATGGACCTAAGAACATAAGAAGAGCCTCCTGGATCAGACAAATGGCCCATCTAGACCCGATCCTGTTCTTACAGTGGCTAACCAGATGCCCATGTAAAGCCCACAAGAAGGAGCTAAGCCCAAGAGCACTCTCCCCTCCTGCGGTTTCCAGCAACTGGCATTCGGAAGCATATTGCCTCTGACTGTGGAGGCAGAGCTTAGCCATCATGCCTAGTAGCCATTGATAGTCTTATCCTCTGTGTATTTGTCTAATCCAGAGTTTAACTGTGCACTGTGTGAAGAAGTACTTTCTTTTGTCTGTCCTGTATCTTCCAGTGTTCAACTGGATCTGGTTCAAATGGCTATCCAGGAGTTCAATGTTAGCATTATGGTATCAGCAGTTTTATTTTCAATACCTTTCCTAAAGATTACTAGCATGGAATTGACGTTTTTCAAAGCTGCCGCACACTGAGTCGACATTTTCATCAAGCTACCACAACAACCCCAAGGTCTTGTTCCTGGTCAGTCATTGCCAGTTCAGATCCATTGAGAGTATATGTTAAATTAAGATTTTTTCTCTCTAATATGCAATATGCACTTGTTTACGCTGAATTGCATTTGCCATTCTAACACCCATTCGCTCAGTTTGGAGAGGTTCTTTTGGAGCTCTTCGTAATCTCTTTTTATTTTAACAACCCTGAACAATTTAGCATCATCAGCAACTGTGGCCGCCTCACTGCTCACCCCAACCTCTATATTGTTTATGAACAAGTTAAAAAGCACAGGTCCCAATACTGATCCTTGGGAGACTTCACTTTCTACATCCCTCCATTGGGAGAAGTGTACATTTATTCCTACTCTCTGTTTTCTTTTCTTAACCAGTTCCCGATCCACAAGAAGACCTCTCCTCTCATTCCATGACTGCTAAGCTTACTCAGGAGTCCTTGGTGTACCTTTTTGAAAGTACAAGCACACTATGTCAACTGGTTCACCTTTATCTATGCTTTTTGACATTCTCAAAGAACTCTAAAAGGTTAGTGAGACTGCACTTATCCTTGCAGAAGCCATACTGTTTCTGCGTCAGCAAGGCTTCTCTTTCTATATGCTTCGTTATTTTATCTTTAACAATACTTTCCACTAGTTTTCCTGGAACAGGTATTAAGCTAATTGGGCTGTAATTTCCAGGATCCTCCCTGGATCCCTTTTTAAAGATTGGTGTCACACTGGCCCTTTTCCACTCCTCAGGTATGGAGCTAGACCTGAGGGACAAGTTACCTATTTGTGTTAAGAGATCTGCAGTTGTACATTTGAATTCCTTGAGGACGCTTGGGTGGATACCACCCAGACCCAGCCATTTGTCAGTTTTTATTTTGTCTAACCGGCCTAGAATGTCATCTCTAATCACTGCTATCTCCCTCAGTTCCTAGACTCCCTTTATGAAAAAGTTAGTTCATTAGTTCAGGCACAGGGATCATAAGGCAGCTTCCTGATAACTTGTGGTTGCCTGACAAAGACTTTCGTGCAATATGAAAGCTTCTAGAGTCACTCATGCTACCACCTAAATTCAGCCAATGAATAATTTATTGGGTTAAGATTAATGTGTGTTTTTTTAAAGGCACCAGAGGGCACACTTTCTCTCATTTGGATGAATTCAAAATTCATGATATAGACATGAATATCCCATCTGTTTTAATAGTGCTTTCTTTGCTGAGAGACAACAGAAACCTGCTTGCTATAACTAAAGCTTTTTAAAGAGAATGCTTACAAGATCTACTGTGCTTGCTCAGGCTCCTCCCACCTGACCTTTACACTATTTATTTATTTATTTATTTTATTTATAGACCGCCCATAGCGAATAGCTCTCTGGGCGGTGAACAGCAGAGTTAAAATACAAAGTTACAATAAAACATACAAAATCACAACAAAGTAGAATAAAAACATTAAATATAAAACATGAACATTAAAATGCCTGGGAGTATAACCAGGTCTTAACCTGGCACCTAAAAGAAAGTACCGTAGGCGCCAGGCGTATCTCCTCAGGTAAGCTGTTCCATAGTTCGGGGGCCACCACAGAAAAGGCCCTGGATCTAATAACAATCCTCCGGGCATCCTGATGGGTTGGTACCCGGAGGAGGGCCTTAGATACTGAACGAAGTGAACGGGTAGGTTCATATTCCATCAGATATTGCGGTCCCACACCGTGTAAGGCTTTATAGGTCAAAACCAGCACCTTGAATCTAGCTCGGAAACAAATAGGTAGCCAGTGCAAATGGGCCAGGACAGGTGTTATATGCGCGGACCAATGGGTCCCTGTCAACAACCTGGCTGCCGCATTTTGCACTAGCTGAAGTTTCCGAACGGTCTTCAAGGGCAGCCCTACGTAGAGCGCATTACAGTAGTCCAATCTAGAAGTTACCAGAGCGTGAACAACTGAGGCGAGATCGTCACTGTCCAGATAGGGGCGTAGTTGGGCTACTAAGCAAAGATGGTAAAACGCATTCTGCGCCACCGAGGCCACTTGAGCCTCAAGTGACAAGGAAGGGTCAAAAAGGACCCCAAAACTACGAACCTGTTCCTTCAAGGGGACTGTAACCCCATCTAGAACAGGCTGAACATCCACCATCTGGGCAGGTAAAGAGCTCACCAACAGTGTCTCAGTCTTGTCTGGATTGAGTTTCAGTTTATTAGCTCTCATCCAGTCCATTATCGCGGTCAGGCAACGGTTCAGCACATCAACAGCCTCACCTGAAGAAGGTGAAAAGGAGAAGTAGAGTTGCGTGTCATCAGCATACTGATGGCAACGCACTCCAAAACTCCTGATGACCGCACCCAGAGGCTGCATGTAGATGTTAAAAAGCATGGGGGACAAGACCGACCCCTGAGGGACTCCACAATGGAGAGTCCAGGGTGTCGAGCAATGTTCCCCAAGCACTACCTTCTGGCGACGATCCGCTAAGTAGGAGCAGAGCCACTGCCAAGCAGTGCCCCCAACTCCCAACTCCGCGAGCCTCCCCAGAAGGATACCATGGTCGATGGTTTCAAACGCCGCTGAGAGATCAAGGAGAATCAACAGTGTCACACTCCCCCTGTCCCTCTCCCGACAAAGGTCATCATACAGGGCGACCACGGCTGTTTCGGTGCCAAAACCGGGCCTAAAACCGGATTGAAACGGATCCACTAGAGCTCAGCCTCCAGATCTCCATGGCAGTCTCTCTGCAGTTCCCCCTGCTGGATGGAACTGCTGCCTATCATAACATCCCCAATGTCATATTTGTTATGTAATGTACTCCCTTCAAGTTGATTCTGATGTTTGGAGCTTCTACACTTAGAACAGGGGTCACCAATGAGGTGCCCATGGGCACAAGCGTGCCCTTGAGGTACCCACAAGTCCTCTGCAGCCAGGCACTAATTGCCCCTTTGGTCATGAGGGTAGTCACCTTTTCTGTCTTGGAAAGTACACAGAGGTAGGCTTGAGGAGAATCAGAAATGACACATGTCTGTTTAAAGGGAAGAGTGGCATTGCACATCCAGCTGAAAAAGTATCAGATAGTGATCATTTCAGAGGCCGGCCTTTAGGTGCTCAAAAAAATCGTGATCAGTCAAGGCACTGGGGGATAGGCTCTCAATATCAGAGGGTATATTTTATGCACCAAACTTTGCAAGCAAAGTGCAAGAAATTACTTCACCTTGCCCTTGATTCTGATGTTTACTTGATTGTTCTCACAGGCAATCTTTGGGCAAATCCCTGGAGCTTTGGCAAGAAGAAGAATTATAAGGGGGAGAAGCATCACCTGGAGTCTCTGTGACAGAGACCCAGGTGCAGAGCAGGAGGAAAACATGTTTATGAGAACTCACCAAAGTGGCTCCCTAGTCTTGACATGGATCAGCATGGAGGGAACGGTGAACTTGACCTTTAACTGACAAAGCCTCTTCACAGGGTCAGGAGGACCAAGATATTCTTGTAGGATGTATGTGAACAGGCACAAGCAACTACTACGAGTAGTTACTTCTGAACATTATGAGTTCATGAAACTCTTTTTTACTGCAGTGGTTGAACCTCAGAGTTCAAGGGCACATTCTGGCCAGGCACAAACACTCAAGGAGGGCCACTAGTGGGGCATTGCTGGGGAGGGGTGTGTGGCCTAGGGAGAATTCTGAGGGCCAGATAGAGAGACTTTGAGGATGGCATTTGGCCCCCAGGCCTGCAATTCCCCATGTGGTTTTACTGAATCAGAACATCAGGCGTCTACCCAATATCTCAAGCTGCAATATCACCCCCATCCCTGACTTTCCAGTTTGCACCTTTGTTGCTGGAGAAACTGATGTTGCCAGTGAAACACAAATGGGTGATGTTGGTCAAAATCCATTCTCTGCCGAATAGCACTACTGGTGGGCTCATCAAAAACTTTCTTTGGAAGGAGAACAGGAAAAAGCCCGGCTGGGTCTGACCGAAGGCCTATTTAGTCTAGTTCAGGCTTGTCGTCTCCATGTTAGAAACCTCATGAATTTAAAATTGCACCCTTCCAGATGAATGCCAATCCTATGTCGGCCAGGAGCGCGGCCGACGCATGTGGCATCCCTGAGGGGTGGAGCAAACCCCATAGTTTTCCCATTCAAACTGAACTCTGAAGGGAGTCCAGGTCTTCACTGGAGAAAGAGAACCCCCAGGTTGAAGAGCAGCTATAAAGAAAATTTCAGAGTCCACCTTGCTGTGGTTGTGCCCTGTCCCATCTGGTCTGGTCAGGAGCAGCAGCCCACAGGACAAGGCTGGTTAGGAGTTTCAGAAGCCCTGGGTGGCTGAGTCCAGCTACCTTTTTAGTTCCCCACAATGCTCTAGAACAGTTTTGGCCAACCTGAGGCCCTTCAGATGTTTTGGACCACAACTCCCATCAGCTCTCCCTCCAATGGGAGATATAGCCCTACACATCTGGAGGGCACCAGATTGGTGAAGGCTGCTCTCCCATGACACTAACTTGTGCGCGTCATGAGAAATTAGATGAGTGGCCAGTTTCTGCAGCTCAAAATGAAAGGACACCCGAGGCCGGCGTCAGTAGTAGGCACTGCCTGGGACAGCTGCCTGGGGATGCCAGGCGCTGACCCCAGTCTAGGGATGGGGCGAGAAATGTGATTCAGTTCACATTTCAAGCCAAATCCATAAAATGCACACATTCCAAAACAATATGAGATCAAAAACACCAATATCATTTGAATTCACACTTGCTCGAATTTTGCAATGCTGTTTGCCGAACAGTGTTTACAAAAATGCAGAAATTAGGGCAAAATGTGCTTAAAAATAAAATAAACAGTGGAATTTGTTCTTATTCTAAGGACATAACAAGAGCCTTCTAATCCAGCGTCCTGTTCTCACCTTGGCCACCTGGTTGCCCATGGAAAACTTGCAAGGAGGATCTGACTACATAGAGCGCTCTCCCCTCCTTCAGTTTCCAGCAACTGGCATTTGGAAGCATTCTGCCTCTGCCTACGGAGGCAGAGAGCAGTCATCACGGCTCGCAGCCACTGATCACCTCTTCCTCTGTGGATCTATCTATTCCTCTTTTAAATCCACCATCTTAAATCCTCTTTTAAATCTATTCTGCTTTTAAATTGGTGCGGAGGGGGGAGAAAAAGTGATTTATTTTTTAAAAAAGCATTCAATGAAATTGGGATGAGAAAAGAAGAAGCAGTACCATTAGCTAAGCTCATTTTAAATTTGTGGGGGGCAGCAGGGGGCACATCTCCTCCCACAAAAATGGGGGGGGGGAAGCTCCCAGAATTATTAGGAGACTGGAGCAGCTCCCTTGTGAGGAAAGGTCAGAATGTGTGGAGCTTTTACGTTTAGAACCGGAATAACCAATATGATGCCCTTGAGGTGCCTATGAGTCCTCTGTAGCCAGGCACTCCTTGCCTGGCTTGGTCACAAGGGTGGTCACCTTTTTCTCACTTTGAAGGTTCATGCAGGTGAAGGAGGAAGTTGGGAGGGTGATGCTCTTTCCCACTTCCTCTTTCAGCTCCATGTGCTTATTAAGGCTCAGGTTAATCCTCCTGGTTCTGACCCAGCAGTGTGCATATACCTCCTCTCTTTCTGTCCCTCAGATGGTGGAGGTCTGGTGGAGAGGAGAGGAGTGACAAGAATGGGTTCCACTCACTGCACTCCCTCAAAAGTGTGAATGTGCCCAAGGCTGGCTTGGGGCAAGATGAGAAGGGTGAAGACATGAGAGAGATGCATAAAATCATGCATGGTGTGGAGACAAGGAATAGGAGAGGATTTTTCTCATAATACTAGTACCAAAAAGGCTCATCCAATGAAGCTGAATGCTGGGAGATTCTAGGAAGACCAAAGGAAGCACTTCTTCACAGAGTGTATAGTCACACTGTGGAGCTCATTGCCATAGCATGGGGTGATGGCCACCAAATTAGATGGTTTTGAAAAACAGTTTAAAAAGAGGATCACAAGACTGCCAGGATCAGAAGCCACATGTCTCTGATTGCCTGTTGCTGGGGAACCACACCCAGAAAGGGCTATTGCCCTGGTGCCCTGCTTGTGAGCTTCCCAGCGGTGACTGATTGACCACTATGGGATACAGGAAGTTGGACCAGATGGACCTTTGGCCTGATCTGGCTGCATCTGTCTTTCAATGCTCTTGTCAGCAAAGTTCAGGCCAAACCCAACCCCCTCCCTTGACCTGTATCAAACTTTGCAGCCATATCTGTAATTTCTGGCAAACATGTTTTCCTCCACTCTACATTTGTCCCTTGAGCTGCAAGGAGTCTCCAGGATGGTGCAGAGGTGAACCTTTTTTACCTTTTAATTAAAAAAATCATGGTGATTTATGTTTATTCTTGCCAAAGCTCAAGAGATATTTCCAGAGATTGCCTAAACATCAAAATCAAGGGCAACATCATGAGGTTATATGTTGCATTGTGCCTGGGAAAAGGACGTTGGTGCAGAGAATATATCCTCTGTCAGAGACAGATTGAGCCAAGAATTAGAGCAGGTGAAATCAGGGCATGGGGATATGCCTTCATGAAAGTTTTAATAGTTCTGAAGCCATAGCTGTACACCACCCAGCTTTGATCTTGCAAAAGCTTTTGGCTTCTTCTGATTAGCTGGGTCTGGAGGAGAGAAGAGGACTCACAAGAGAAGTGTAGCATGATCTCCCTGCTGTTTCTGTTTCTGATGCTAATGCCCCATGGAGTCTATGAGAACCTGAAAGCAAAATGCCCCTTGAATCTGATCAGAGAACCATCTGAACCATTCAATTACTATCGGCCTGGAGACTTCCTCATTAGCGGGATCATATCTCCAAATTATTATTTTTTACAAGATCCATATGTCTTTTCCCAGCCCCCATATACCAGGTTTGACGAGTAAGTAATTATGTGTAGATGGATGTTATGATTCTCCACCTACACTCCAATGGTTCCTATTTACCAGTGCTGCAGACCACATGGTCCTCCAGATATTGTAGGACCACAGCTCCCATCTTCCGTGACCACATCCTGAATTAATTTCTGACAGTGGCACAGGTTGTTCTGTTTTGCTGCTGCACTGTCCATGGCCACATTGTGTCTCCTCATTTAATTGTTTGTTAACTTTCTGCTGATTGCAGATCAGGCCTTAAATGACCTTATGAATGTCCCTTTTGTGTCTCGTCTATAGTGTTTGTTGGAGTAAAGTTCTAGCTTCTAAGACCTAACAGTCTGCTTTAAAAATGTGGACTGATTTCTTCTTCAACTTTGGGGATGATGACACCACTAATGTAAAGTTCTTATTTTATGGACAGGAAGTTAACGTTTGTTTGCGTCTGTATTTTTTAAATAATAATATTTTAAATAGTACAGATGAAATGCCACAAACCATGATATGATAAAAAATATTTATAATTGAAGCAGTGCATTCTTGAGGAGACGCAATCTGTTCTTAATGCTTGCTTTCCCCCTCCTTTTTTCTACTGAATACTGTATAAGGCAGTCAGATCATTGTTTTCCTGTCCCTCTTACTGAAGTGGAGCATTTTCAAGATTGCAGTACCAGAATCTCTTCCCTTTTTTTACTTTATAGCCAGAAAAAATGCTCTCCTATATTTTGGCACAGGTTTGTTGTTGTTGTTATGTGCCTTCAAGTCGATTGCGACTTATGGCGACTCTATGAATCAGCGACCTCCGAGAGCATCTGTCATGAACCATCCTGTTCAGATCTTGTAAGCAGGTCTGTGGCTTCCTTAATGAAATAAATCCATCTCTTGTTTGGCCTTCCTCTTTTTCTACCCCCTTCTGTTTTTCCCAGCGTTATTGCCTTTTCTAGTGAATCATTGGCACAGATAGTTTGCTGAAATAAAGGGCACTTTCTTTGCTAGGGGGAGCATTTAGTCCTGGGGCTATAGGTGAGCAAGAGTGGTTTGACAGGCCTATCATATTCTGTCTGTCAATATCCAGAATTCTCTGCTTGACCAAAAATTTAGTGTTCAAGCTGTTAAGACTACACAGCTCTGCAACAGAAAGGCGAAATGAAGAGATATTTTGTGACTGAGTTTTTTTCCCATAGGGAGATGTATGAGATCTTCACTATCAGATGAACATATAAATCCGCAGCTTCCCTGTATAGCAATTGGATCCAATAACGTAGAGCACGGCTCTAAGCCAGGCTTGTTAGTGTGCATAGACCCACCTCCAGATTGAAAACCGAGCCAGCTACACATTTTGGGGCACTGCAACTCCATAGAGGAGTTGTGAAATTAGTCTAGCCTTTAAAATCTCCACTGCGGCAGGAACAAATCTATCCCCTTTATTGAAAAAGAGTCATAAAACTGGTTTTGAGCAATATTCAGCTCTTGAAATTGTAACCTTTCTGTGTGCTGTCCATTTACAGATCTATGAAAATGGATACCCAGGTACTTATAAAAATCTATTTTCCAGCTAAATCTGGTTTGTTTCTTTGAAAAAGCCAAGACTTTCATCTTGGCATAATTAATAGTTAGTTGGCAGCTCTACAGCGGTCTCCAAAAGCAGCCAATGATCTCTGTAGGCCCAATCTGGTCTGGGACGATAATGCCATCTCATTTGCATAGAGGTGACTACGAATCTTTACTGAGGTCAGCTTAGGGGGGTAGAAGTCTATTAGGTGCAATGCCTGTGGTGAGTCAGCAAGATAAATATGCAATAACAAGGGGGCTAATACATGATCTTGTCTAGCCCCCCTAAAAGAATGAATAGCATTTATATAGAACTTGACATCGATAAAATTAGGGGTAGATTTCTTTTTTAAAAACTCGTTTTTGAAAGTAGCTTCGGAAAATCACAACATAAAAATCTGATCTTCAAAGATAATGAATAAGTGAATAAATGGAAAATTTGATATAAAATCTGAATTTTGTGGGATTCTTGCACATCCCTAATGACCATTGGCCACACTGGCTGGAGTGATGGGAGTCAAAATCTAGCCATGACTGGTGGACCACAGGTCCCTATCTCTGTCCTATTTTCTGGTTCCCTTTATCTTCCCTAGTAAAACACTCCCCATGCTATGCTGCTTCGGCACCTTTTGAAGAATGTGACACAAGAATGCAAATGCATCAGAATGATGCACTGAATTATCCCACCTGCAGGCGGAAGGCGAGGGGGCCACCAAAGTCAGGAAATTTCCTACCGGCAAGTAGCTGCCAGGATTTGCATCAGGTGGTGGTGGTGGTAGTGGACAGGCTTTCTTCCTAGCCCAGCAGATCATGGAAAATCCCTCTTAGCTAAATTAAAGCTTTCCTCCTCCCTCCCAATCCCTTTTCCTTTTGTATCATGTCTTTTTAAATTATAAGCCTGAGGACAGCGATTGTCTTAAGAATGAGATGATGATGATGATTTATTAGTCACTTGATACCCTAAGGTCTCCAAATGACTTACAGGCAGGTTAAAAAGAAAAACAATATATATCATAGTACAAAAACAAAACAATAAAACAACAACACCCCCATGCAGCCACAGGAAGCGTTGGCAGCATGCTAACAACAGACAGCATCATTTCAGGCTATCAAATGCCTGGGGGGGAATATATTTTACCTGGTGCTGACAAGAGGTCAATGAAAACAACAGATGAATCTCACTAGGCAGTGTATTCCACATATGGGGGGCCATGACAGAAAAGGTCTTCTCCCTTCTCATCACCATGCTTCAAGCCTCCCTCAGAGGGGGGACATGGAGAAGGGCCTCAGAAGAAGACCTAAGGAAAGGTCCTGAGCCATAAAAAGCTTCATAGATCAAAACCAACTCTTTGAAATGATCTGGGTATCTGGTTCCACGAAGCAGTAAGCTGGAGAACCCAAGAAAAATATGTTAAGGCCAAAGCCGAGAAAAACATGGGTGCATTGACTCACTTCTTTTATATAAAGGGCAGGAAATTTTTGCCAGCAGCCACCCATGTTTTCAGAACCAAGATAGTCCCTTCAATTCTTTACAGGGAACCAACCTGGTTTCCATACTCCAAGAGTTCACTTGAAGGAATTCAATCTTTTTTTCTTAGGTCCATCTTTGGTGTCCCAAGACGTGTCTCTGGAGCTACCTTCAGTTTGGAGGCTGGCCTTAACTCTCTGAAATGCTCAGCTTGGATTTGTGTTATCCAATATTGGCTTTGCTGCTGCCTTGTGCTCACCCACAGCCCCTTTACATCCCTGGTAATTAGAAACTCCTTTGAGCCATCCTGGACAAAGGCGGTAGTGAAAAAAGTTATCTCAGTAGGCCTCTCTCCCTCTGATCTGCTCTCTATGGAGCTTGGAAGCGCCAAGGCAATTGTTAAACAGAGGCTAGTGCAGCCTTTCCCAACCGGTGTGCCTCCAGATGTTGTTGGACCACAACTCTCATCAGCCTCAGCCATTGGCAATGCTGGCTGAGGCTGATGGGAGTTGTGGTCCAACAACATCTGGAGGCACACTGGTTGGGAAACGCTGGGCTAGTGGATATTGACACCCAAGAGCTCTCAGCAGCTGCCCAGGGTCCCTGCTCCCCCAGTCATTGGGCCTGTCAGGTCTTCCTTTTAAAGATGGGATGCCCTATCTAAGCTGGTTATCCGTTCCCAAGTATAGGAGGGCATTCTCATTGGCCCAATTTAATGTCTTACCTTCTAAACTTTTGGAGGGCAAATATAACAAAATCCCAAGTAACAATAGTTGCTGCCTCTGTGATAACGACAATGTGGAGTCTATCCTACATGTTCTGTTCAATTGTAGATACTGTGAAGGGGCCAGAAAAGATCTAATATACCCAATTATGCAGTCTTTCCTAGGCTAGTCTTTCCCTTGAGTCTCTTCTGACTGTTTTACTTGAGGGTTCTGATAAGGCAATTAGTGTGCAAGTGGCAAAATTTTTGAACTTGGCCATTTTGACCAGATCCTGTATGATTATGAATGGCAATTAACTTAGTTGGACTGTTCTCTGTTTGTCATAGTTTCTGCTATCAAGCAGTTTTATCTTTTAATAATACTATGCTTTGTATTTGTGGTCGGTTGACTGTAAATAAAGATTGTTGTTGTTGTACAACCATCCCATAATAAACATTTCATTCAACTCTTTGAACTGGGCTTAGAAGTGCACAGGCAGCCAGTATAACTGGAACAGGATTATGGTTATATGCTGTGTTTGCCTTGGACCCGTCCACAATCACACAGCCACGTTCTGCACAAATTGAAGCTTCTGAACTGCTTCATCGGCTGCACTGGGAGACTTTTTTTGGCTGAAGAGCAGGATAAAAAAGGGCTTTAAATAAAATGAATAAATACAGCAACACAGGCCAAAGATCTCCACAGTTTGATGAGGAACTATTCATTTTTTTCACGCACACCCTTCAACCCACTCTTCAGGTACTTGAAAGGTTGCCATGCAGAGGAAGGCCAGGATCTCTTCTTGATTATCTCAGAGTGCAGAACACGGAATAATGGGCTCAAGTTACAGGAAGCCAGATTTTGGCTGAACATCAGAAAAAACTTCCTGTTAGAGTGGTACGAGAATGGAACCGATAACCTAGGGAAGTGGTGGGCTCTGCAGGGGATTGGACTCGATGATCTTATAGGTTCCCTCCAACTCTACTATTCTATGTTTCTACGAACCCACCATGTTTCATTTGTAAATAAAAATGTCCTGATGTGCTTAGTGCTTCTTCACTTGTACTGAAATTGCTCCTAATTACCAGGACATCCCTTACTTTCTGGTCCCCACTGGTGGTCAGTCCTGGCAAAACACTCCCCTTAATTGGACCCTGTGTTGCCTTTTAAAGAACAGTTGGGGACTCCATGAACATGGAGACTACATCTAATCCAGCTAGGATCTCACATGACTGGTAATTAGGGGATTCTAGCATCATTCCCACCAAAGAACAGCCTCTTTGCTTAGGCACAGGCTGTCGCTAAGATGGCTCTTTCTGAATAGCCTAAACAAATGAAATACATTAGCAGAATTAGCGCCCCAGGTTTGGCACTATCATTGCAATGTGATCTAGGAGAGAAAAATCAATGACAGGGCAAATCTCCTGCAGGTCCCTTCTTTAGAACTGGATGCAATGATACTTTTAAGAGAATATTTTCCCCCATCTGGAGCTATGCAAGAATCTTGCTTAGGCAAGTGCAGTGCATCTGTGAACACAATTTCGCCCTGGGTATCAACACACATTCCTAAGACTTGGCTTAGGAATACTATGTATGGGAAAGATCTTTGAATTGTTATTGAACACAAGCGTAATATGAACCAAGAGTGTGATGAGGTTGGAAAAAAAGGCAAATGCTATTTTAGGCTGCATTAACAGAAGTATAGTTTGAAATTGCATGAAATACTAGTTCCCCTCTATTCTGGCACTGATTAGGCCTCATCTTGAGTTCTGCATCCAGTTCTGGACAGAGCTTGGAAAAGTTACTTTTTTGAACTACAACTCCCATCAGCCCCAGCCAGCATGGCCACTGGATTGGGCTGATGGGAGTTGTAGTTCAAAAAAGTAACTTTTCCAAGCTCTGGTTCTGGACACAGCACTTTAAGAAGGATGCAGACAAACTGGAGCAGGTTCAGAAGAGGGCAACGAGGATGATCAGGGGATTAGAAACAAAGTCCCATGAGGAGAGACTGAAAGAACTGGGCATGTTTAGCCTTGGGAAGACTGAGGAGAGGTATCTCTACTATTCTGTTCTATGATTCTATGAAGCAACTACAGCCATTGCAGCTATTTCCCCTATTTCATGAACTTTTGGAAAATATATACTTGTATTCGGTGTTGTTCTTTGAAGGGCGTGTACTTCTCTTCTGCAATGAAGGCATATTAGCATGTAAGTGGCATAAAACTTTAATAACAATAATAAAAATAAAAGAAGAATGTGCATCTCCCCTTTTATATTCAGAAGTAATAAATGGTTTTCTACCTTAAGAGAATGATATGTCTCTTTTTACACCTCACTACAAATTTACAGACCATTATTTGGGGATCAGCTTTTGTGAGTTTGGTATTGCCTAGAAATGACCTGCCTGGTTTTTTCATTGAATGGTGAACAGCAGTTTCTCACTTTTTAGTTGGTTTATGTTTTACAGATTGTCATCTACATTCTACTGGTACATCTTCTCCTTCATGTTCACCATCCAGGAGATCAACCAGGATCCCAGGCTCTTGCCCAACATCACCCTGGGCTACAACCTCTATGAGAACTATTATGATGCAAGGATGACTTCTGATGCCATGCTAGACCTGCTTGCAGGTAGGAAAAGCAATATTCCAAACTACAAATGTGGAAAATGGAATAACCTGCTGAGTATTTTTGAAGGGGCTCCTTCTGTAATTTCAAAAGAGATTTCAACCATGTCAGACATCTACAAAACACCACAGGTATGCATGAGGAGCAAGGGGGAAGTTCAGCTGCATAAAATTCCATTTTCTCTCCAGGGGAGTCAGGAAGGGGCATTAAAAAGTGAGAAAATTCTGAGCTATAACGTAAGATTGGATCCTGGACTCCTTCATCTAAGCAAAATATTTGCCAGTGTAGCTGTTCCCCACTGCAACTCCCATCAGCTTCAGCCAGGGCTGGGACTGATGGGAGATGTAGTCCAAAACACCTACAGAAATGACATAAGATAAGAATGAAGAGAACGGGCTGAGACTCAACTTCTTTCTTCAAAATACTGGAGGCCGCTAATAGGAGAGAACTGGTAGCAAAAATGTGAGAATTCTGATGGGGTGATAGATTTGCTTACAGTGCAGGAGGGTAAAGCAATAATCCAAACTATAACTGCAGAATATGGAATAACCTGTTGGCTGTTCTTAAAGGGGGCAATTCTGTTAGCTCAAAAGAGATTTCAATCATGTCAGTCATCTCTAAAATCCCAAAGATATGAAGGGGGGGGCATAGAGGGACAAAGAAGTTCAGCTTCATACAATTTCACTTTCACTCTAGGAAGGGACATTAAAAAGTGAGAAACTCCTGAGCAATCAATTTAAGGTTCTTTCTTTAAAACACAACCTCTGCCAACCTGGCACCCTCCAGATGTTTCACAGTGAAACACCCATCAGCTTCATAAAGGCATATTTGTGTGTTCAAACGGACACCCAGTCCTAGCTTTTGCACACCCATTGGACAGATAACATTTAATCAATGAACCAAGAACACATGTGCAAGCCACTTGTATGAAAAAAATGGACATCCACTAACAATTCCTTAAAAAATGCCCTGAGCCCCAGTCAGAACAAATTTTGTCATATATCAATCATTTCAGGTTAACAAATATCGTTCCTTATCCTGAAAGCAAACAAACACTAGTCTGTTCCTTTCCTCACTAGATCAGTTATGGCTTAATTGCTCAGGTTCCTGATGATAAAACCCAGTTCCCTTTTCTCTACCGGGTGGTCCCCAAAGAAGAAACTCAGTACCCGGGGATTGTGAAGCTGCTCCTGCATTTCGGATGGACGTGGATCGGGCTCTTTGCTCCAGACGATGACAATGGAGAAAGGTTTATGAGGGCTTTGACATCTCTGATGATCAGAAGTGGAATTTGCATTGCTTTATCAAAACAACTAGCAGGAAAGAATCCATTTGACATGTTCATTCCGAACCATTTCACCACTCATGAACCATTAGTCCTATGGAAACAAGTCAGTGCATTTGTTTACTATGAAAACACTCACAGTGGGTGGATGCCAATTGTAATACTACAACATAAATTTGGGGAACTAATTGGGGCCAAAGTCTGGATCTCAGCAGGTCTTCAGGACATTAATGTGGAGTTTAGTCTTGGTCCTGATTACTTCCAGCACATCCATGGTTCGTTGTCCTTTATAATGAAGACCAAAAAAAGGACTAGACATGACTACTATGAGCCATATTCCTATCTTCTCCAACAATTTTTGAAGAAAACATTTAATTGTTCATATTCAAGGCATGTGTTAGCAGCGAAAGGTTGGAACAGATGCACAGAGGAGGAGAAACCAGAGGCTTTGCCCCAAGAAGAGCTTGAGAGAGTCCTGTCTCAAGACAGCTACAGCACTTACTTCAGCATCCAAGTCGTGGCGCACGCCTTAAATGCTGCATATTCATCTAGATCAAAGTGGATGTTGATGGTGGATGGAGGAGGCAGGTTGAAACATCAAAAGCTACAGCCATGGCAGGTATTTCCTTTCTCTTTTTGCAAACTGCAATCCATTGTTCCAACTGTGGAATTAAATGGAGAGAGACAAAAATTGGGCCTGCTTCTGAGAGAAATCCAATGTGTGAGGCTCCTGGTGGAGGTCAATCTTTTCGCCTAGTGTGGTTATGTCAGAAGATTCCCCTGTTGAGTGATTCTTCCCTGATGCCCTGAGAGAGGTACAGGTTTCTTAGCCTTGAACTTGCCAGTTAGCAGCACCTGGCACAGAGACTGAGCAGGCACACAGTTTGACATACACTGTGTTTTTATTTAGTTATTTTTATTTAAACATTTATATACTGCCCTATGTTAAAAGGACACAGGGCAGTTTACAATATAGTAAAACAAGATAATATATACAGCTAAAAACAATACAAAACACTTGTGGATAGTATAAAACATGATATAAAAAAAGTCTTGGGTAGAGACCTTTTCATCTAGATGCAACAATTTGCTGAAATAAAAATGCCTCCAACCGTTTCCGGAAAACACATATGTTTTCATTTAAATTATAATGATTGTTTCAAAATTTGCATCTATCCCCTTAAGTTAGCACATGCAGATATTATACAAAACTGTGTCTACTTTTTGTGGTGTTGTATAAGTGGTACTGAAAGCTGCTGTAGTCTGAAGAGAAGGTAGAAAACCTTATCTGGGGAAGATCAGGTGGAAACCTGTAAGTATGAAAGCTCCCCCTCCCTTCAGATGCTGATCTTAAGAACATAAGAAAGGTCTGCTGGATCAGATCAATGGCCCATCTAGTCCAGCATCCTGTTCTCATGGTGGCCAGCCAGATGCCCCGTTCTCTTTTTTTCAGCCCAATGCTCTAGCCTATCAACGTCCCTTTGAATTTTGTTTCTGTCTTCCATGGTATTAGCTGTGCCCCCCAATTTTGTATCATCTGCAAATTTGATAAGCATTCCCTGTACCTCCTCATCCAAGTCATTAATAAAAATGTTGAAGAGCACTGAACCGAGGACCGAGCCCTGCGGTACCCCACTCGTTACCTCCCCCCAGTTTGAGAAGGAACCATTGATAAGCACTCTTTGAGTACGATTCTGTAGCCCGCTGTGGATCCACCTGAAAGTTGTTCCATCCAGGTGGCATTCAGCTAGTTTGCTAATCAGAATATCATGGGGTCCTTTGTCAAAAGCTTTTCTGAAGTCGAGATATATTATGTCCACAGCATTCCCACAGTCTACAAGAGAGGTTACCTGATCAAAACATGAGATAAGATTAGTCTGGCAGGATTTGTTCTTAATAAATCCATGTTGACTTCTAGTAATCCCTGCATTGTTTTCAAAGTGCTTACAGATTGACATCTTTATAATCTGCTCCAGAATTTTCCCAGGGATTGATGTCTGGTTGGCTAGTTTGTAGTTCCCAGGTTCCTCCCTGTTGCCCTTTTTGAAGATAGGGACAACATTAGATCTCCTCCAGTCATCCGGCACTTCACCCATCCTCCATAATTTTTCAAAGATAATAGACAGTGGTTCCGAGACTTCTTCAGCCAGTTCATTCAATACTCTAGGATGCAGTTCATCAGGCCCCGGAAATTTGAACTTGTTCAAACTGATTAGGTATTCCTTGACCATTTATTTTATCAATCTCAAACTACAATCCTGCCCCTTCAACTTCATGTTTTCCTGGAGGGTCATAGATCCTGTTTTGGGAGAAGACTGAGCCAAAGTAGGATTTGAGCACTTCCACCTTTTCTTTGTCATGTGTTATCATCTTGCCATCCTCATTGAGTAGCTATACCACCATTTCTTTTCTGTCTTTTACTATAGATGCACCTGAAGAAAGCTTTTTTGTTGCTTTTGTCATCTCTTGCTAACCTCAGCTCATTCTCAGCTTTAGCCTTCCTGACGCCATCCCTGCAATTCTGTGCTATCTGTCTGTACTCTTCCTTTGTGGTTTGGCATTCTTTCCACTCCCTATGTGTCCTTTTTGTTTTCAGGTCATCTCTAAGCTTTTTATGAAGCCACATGGGCTTCTTTTGCTGTCTTCACCCTTTTTTCCATGATGGATTTGTTTGCCGTTGCACCTTTAGAATTTCCTCTTTCCTACCCATCTTGGACTCCTTTTCTCATTAGGGTCACTTGCCATGGAACCTTACCCTTGTTCTGAGTTTATTAAAATTGGCTTTCCTGAAATCCAGGGTATGTGTTTGGCTACTCTCAGCTTTTGCTTCCTTTAAAATCAAGAACTCAAATATAGCTTGGTCACTTTCCTCCAGAGTTCCCGTAACTGCCACTTCATCCACCAAGTCATCTCTGTTGCTTAGAATCAAGTCAAGGATAGCCGGTCCTCTAGTTGCTTCCTCCACTTTCTGTAGAAGAAGGTTATCTCCATCAGGAATTTATTGGAGGGGCCATGTTTGGCAGAATTTGTCTTCCAATAGGTATCAGGGTAATTGAAATCTCCCATTACTGCTTCATCATGTCTCCTCAAAACATTGGCAAATTGCTATTCAAAAGTTTCATCCTCGTCTTCTCATTGATTGGGTGGTTGGTAGTAGACTCTAACCACCATAAGCACATAAACACTTATCTACTATGTCTCTGTTCAGTTGTTTTCGGCACTTGCAGTTTGGCCTGTGGTTCTTTGTTCCATCTGAATTGCTATCCTGAGCCAGTGTGGCATAGTGGTCAGAGTGTTGGACTATGACCTGGGAGACCAGAGTTCAAATCCCCACACAGCCATGAAGCGCACTGGGTGACCTTGGGCCAGTCCCTGCCTCTCAGCCTCAGAGGAAGGCAATGGTAAACCACCTCTGAATACCGCTTACCATGAAACCCTGTTCATAGGGTTGCCATAAGTCAAAATCGAAGGTCTCTGGATACCTAGTTCTACTGCTCCCACCTTTTCAATTATCATACTTTTCCACTTTCATCCCGGTGGGTGATTTGTTCCAAACTGGACCCTCCTCAGCTCTTGTCGTCTTTCACTGTGAGTAGATCTGTGAGGGTCCTTTCTGCAGTGGCCCCCGTACTGTGGAATAACCTTCCCTAGAGATACAGCAGGCTATGGCAATGGTGTTCACCAGCTAGTTATAACATCCCTGTTCACAAGCCCATCCACAAGCAGAGCTTGGAAAAGTTACTTTTTTGAACTACAACTCCCATCAGCCCCAGCCAGCATGGCCACTGGATTGGGCTGATGGGAGTTGAAGTTCAAAAAAATAACTTTTCCAAGCTCTGTCCACAAGCACTTATTTTTAGTACTGTCATTAGAAATTGTGGGTATCTGTGGTATTTGTGGGTTTTTAAAAAGTACTTTATTGCCTTTTGTATTGCTATTCTGTCGACCACATTGTTATTTTATTTAAAAGGTGATGTATAAAAGTTTTGTTGCCAAAGCTGTATATGACTATATGGGGTGGTGGTGGTGGTTTTGTTACTTCATTTTATGGTACAATATATATTTTTTGGTTTTTAACAATGTTTTAATGTTGAAAGTTGATTGTAACAAGTGACTAATAGCTGTAATAATACATAAATAGAATAGTATGCATGAATAGGGCTTATGAGTCCAAATGAGATGTGCAGCAGCGCCAGTTCAAAGAGGTCAAAGTGAGCAGGGCTGAGATATCCAACATGCTTTCATGCTTCAAAATGCTGGTGTTTTCCCCTTCATTGCAGCTTCACCCTTTCCTAAGAGGAATCCAGGCTTCGAATACTTCCTTGGGTGGACTGTATTTGGATGAGAACGGGGAGCTGCCAGTCAATTATTGTATTGAGAATTGGGTGATGTTTCCCAATAAATCACGCGTTCGAGTGAAAATTGGGAGTATAGAGAGAGAGGCGTCCACTGACATCATGTTCACCATTAACCCTGAAGCCATTGTCTGGCCCAGGCAGTTTAACAAGGTAGGGAACACTTTATTCCACATGACAAGCTCTAATAATTTGTTGAATAATTCATACAAGACTTCAGCTGCAACCCTTTGCACACTTGCCAAAGAGTCAGTCCCTTTGAATATAACGCAGGAATGCAGTGGCAGCTAGTGGCTCCATGTTAATGGGGCAGTGGAATCCACTCTGGATTTTCTGGCACAGAAGCCTATTACTTGAAAGTTCAGAATAAACTCTGGAGTGGATTCCACTGCCCCACTGACACGGAGCTACCAACCGCCACTGCAGGTGTGTGACCTGGATCCCAAGGGGCCTTCCCAGCATTGTGATTGTGTGATGTGTGAACCCTCTTATATCCATGGAATCCTGGAAGTTCAAGGTTTACATCAGCCTCTGTGGCAGGGGTTAGGCACTGGTCCAAGCAGCTCAGAGGAGCCCTCTCACCAAGCCAACCCAGCTGTGCTTCCTTTACCGCCCTCCTTGCCAGGATCCTGGATGACTGTTTAAGCATGGAGTGGGCAGTGGTTCTGCTATGGAACTGGAGCCAAGTTTGGATTCCATCTGCAGTGGACACCCACCACTGCAATTTACCCAAAATATAAATCCTTTGCCCCACAGATTCAAGAAACTTTAGTCCACTGATAAAATGGGGCCAAAATGGATTATAATCACCTCATCAATCCTTATTACACAAATATGCATCCCAGTGGGATTTGCTCCTCAGCTTTAAACCTGTAAAATCATTTATGCTCAATAATGCACTGAGCAGCCTGGTATCTGATGCAAAATGTCATCAATCAATCATCCAGTGCCCATAATCCACCATGCATCCCGTTCCCCCTCTTTCCATCCCTAGCTGTGGCATCAGTCTTCCAGTTTATGCTGTGTCCCCTGTCATGGCAATGACAACTAGTGATACTGTCCAGTAATTATATGGGAAGTCAGTGTCATGTAGTGGTTAGAATGTTGAACAAGGACCTGGGAAACCACCGTTCAAATCCCCACTCAGCCACAAGGAAGCTCGTTGGGTGTCCTTGGGCCAGACCAGGTCTCTTTGCCTAGCATACCCCACAGGGTTGTTGTAATTAGCTATTGTCCTGCCCGTCATTGAAGGACTCAGTCGCAGATGCGTCTGTGGTTTTTCCTCTTTTTATTAAAGTTATAGATTATTATAATATTATTATTATTATAGTTTATTTATATACCACTTTTTGGGCAAAAGGCCCCCAAAGTGGTGAACAAAATATTATAAAACATATTACAAAAAAAATTACATAAGAAATAACCAGTAAAAAATATACAGTAAAAATACAATGCAACAAAAACAATGCAAATACAATACAACAAGAGCAATGCAACAAGAACAGAGGCAAAACTTTTCTCCTTGATAGATGCATCAAAAGCAGGGTTCCTTATTAACCTAACTATGCTTGCTAGGAACTTTGGCCCTAAGCTAACACTGTAATGCAGCACTAAGATGTTGACTCAGCAACGGGGTCCCCCTCCTGAGTCAGCTTAAGTAGGCTTGGTTCGCTCACACACATGCTGGCTCCGCCTCAACTCTGACTGTTGAACTTCCCGCTTCAAGCACCTCCGAGTGCTGGGCGAAGGCGGTTTGGTCTCCAGCTCCCCCTCCAACAGGGACTCAGTCACAGACGCGTCTGTGTTTTTTTCTCTTTTTATTAAAATTATAGATACATCAAGAGCAGCACCCCTCATTAACCTAACTATGCTTGCTAGGAACTTTGGCCCTAAGCTAACACTGACTAAGCATGCTAACGCAGCACTAAGATGTTGAGTCAGCATTTGGGTCCCCCTCCTGAGTCAGCTTAAGTAGGCTTGGATCGCTCACGCACATGCTGTTGAACTTCCTCCCTCAAGTGCCTCCAAGTGTAGGGCGAAGGTGGTTTGATCTCCAGCTCCCCCTCTGACAGAGGAGAGCTTGTAACAATCAATTCTGGTGTGGGAAACTGGGCAGTGCTAGGCTGCCTGGCTGTGTCTCAGAGGCAGGTGACAGGGCCGTGCCCATTTGGAGAGCATCTGATGAGCCAGGTGGTGATTCTGCAGGGAGGCCAGGAGTGGGAGGAGCTGACCTGTCCGGGATGGGGGTTGGGGTGCCCTATGAGTCCACCCTGCTGTCATCCCCCACCCCTGGTTCCCAGTCTAAGTCCTCGTCATCTGACTCACCATCGACTAGCCGCCTCCCTTCTGTCTGGCTCACAACAGCTATGGGAACCATTCGCTAGTGCTGCTTTGAAAGCATTCCATTGACGTAACAGGGCAGCAGTGATTCTAGTTTGTTACTTATCCACTATCTGCTGCTTTTCTGATCTGTTTTTCCCCTCTCAAAAATATTGAGATTAATAGCAATATTTTTAAAGGAAATACTGATATTTTAAAAGGAACTATCAATAAAATTGTCATTCTTATTTTCAACATTTTAGATGCAGATTTTGTTTTTAAAAGTTCCATTTTTGAAAATAGCTGTGGAAAATCGCTAACAATCCAATCCACAACAATAGAGAATAAGTGAATTAATGGGAAAGCAGGGCTTCTCCTAGCAATTCTCAGCACCCTTCACTAACTACACTTCCCAGGATTCTTTGGGAGAAGCCATGACTGCCTAAAGTGAAATAACAGTCTGGTGTTGAATAGGTTTTCTGTCTATTAGTGAATGAATGAATGAATGAATGAATTTTTATTACACGGTCACAGACCCGTCGTACAAAAAATTCAACAGAGTACATAAAAAATAAAAACATAGTATATTAATATAACAGTATAATCCTATAAAAACACAGTTTAAAAGGAAGAATTCTTTTGTCTTGACTGGATTAAGTTTAAGAATTTAGCAACCATTTCTGTCCATAGCTTATCAGCATCGGATAAGAGGAGTTGGACATACCAGTTATTTGATCTTCCAGGAAAGCGATTAATTATGGGAGAAAGAAATCTAAGCCATTCAGCATGATAAAGGTTACAAAAAAGAAAAGTGTGAGCCAATGATTTGACTTCAGAGTTTGAGGGGGGGCAGATGTGATTTGCATAGGGAATGCCTTTAAAACGGCCATCTAAAATCACAGGGGGGAAACAGTCGAATCTCGCTCTTGAAAAGAGTATACGATATTTTGGAATAGATAGATTTATCAAATAGGATGCATGGGCAGGAAATGAAAATTGGAGATAAAAAAACATAGGGGAGCAAGTATTGCGAGCCCTAGATCTGGAATATTGAGCATCAATATTATTAATACGTTGCTCAATAATGCGATTTGCTGAACTGGCGTCTAGTGAGGACACTAAGGCTATTGAAAGGCCAAGCAGCTTCAGTTTGTCCTGGAAACTCTTTGACCATGAGCTAATATATGAGACTTTCCATAGTAGATGTAAGTAGCCCATGTCAGGATTGGCATAGGCCACTTTAAGCCAGAATCTAAAGGCCAGTAGCCAAGCGGTGCATTCAATTGAGCAAAGCCCAGCCTCCAAACGGAGGCCTGCAGCGGATGCACAGCGAGGGACGCCAAAGATTGTTCTGAGGAAAGAAAAGAACAGATTCAACCTTGGCGTTAAAGCTCGGGGCCCATAACGGGACCCCATAGAGAAGTTGGGAAAGAGTTTTGAGTTTAAACACTTGAATCGCGGCAGGTACATATTGCCCGACCTTAGTAAAGAAAAAACAGATTATTGCCTTAACTGAATTAAGAGCAGACTGGATCGCAGAGCAAGTGTGAGAGGACCAAGAAAGGGTTGACTGGAATAACACCCCCAGATATCTAAACTGCTTGACTTGTTCGATTGCCTGACCCTTAATCTTCCATGGGTGAACAGACCGTTGACAGAAAAAAACTAGAATCTTAGACTTGTTAAAATTAACGAGTTCTCAGAACAGTACTTCATAAAGGCGCTTAAAAGGTGTTTTAACCCCACATTCGATAGGGACATTAGAACAGCGTCATCCGCATATAGAAGGAGGGGACAATCAGATCCAACCAGTTTAGGGGAGTTGAAATTTGGAGAAGAACAGCAATGTTTCAGGTCGTTAAGAAAGAGGTTAAATAAGGTAGGGGCTAGAATAATTTCCATAGACACAAATACCCCTAACGCTTTCCCCTTGATCCTCCTCCTCTTTTTGGTCAGACTGTGCCTCGCTCCAGGTGTACCGAAAGCTGTCGCCCTGGATATATGAAAGTGGTTCAAGAAGGAGAGCCGGTTTGCTGCTATGCTTGTGCTCCATGTGCGGAAGGCAGAATCTCCACTCAGGATGGTGGGTGATGCCAGCGGAAAGGGCATTCCTTGAGAGAATATAAATAGGGCGAAGATTCACTCAGAGATACTTTCTATGAAGATTTAAAGACATTTTTGGGTGCAGATGCTTTCTTGGCGTTTTAAGTCACCTTCATTTAATACTAGGTAGTGAGTTCAAATCAATGACCCTGAGGAAGTAATCTCTGGGCTACAAAATGGGAAGCAGGAAAAGGGCATCCCCCCCATATATATATATATAGGGCAAAAGAGTTTATATTTTTTAATATATATATATATATATTCAGCAAAAGGGTTGGCGTCCACAAAGCAAAATACCTTAAAGGCCAAGGTAAAGAGGTGTGTTTTCAGCATACGGCAAAAGCTGTACTATAACAACACCGGACCCATCCCTGTGTGGAGGTCACTGCCTCTCAGCTTTAGCTACATCACAAGGTTGATTTAGTGATGAAAAATGAGAAAAAGCTTTTGTGCCACCTCTGTCTCCTTGGACAAAAAGCAGAATGCAAGCATATACATTAAATACGTAAGTGAACAAACCAATGTTTGCCTCTCCTTCCCTGTTATGCCTTCTTATTTCCTGACTTCCCACACATCTACAGGGTTTTTTTCCAAAATGTAGTAAAACACAAATAGTTACAAATCCACTCTTTTTCTCCTCCTCAGATGCAGACTATTGCAGAAAATGTCCAGAAGATCAGCATCCAAACAAGGACAAAGATCAATGTATCCTGAAGATTAACACCTTCCTGACTTATGAAGGACATTTAGGGATCATCTTAGCTTCCTTTGCCCTCTTCTTCTCTTTAACTACAGTCATTGTTTTAGGAATCTTCATTCAATATCGTGATACTCCAATAGTCAAAGCTAACAACAGGGACCTCTCCTATATCCTCCTCATCTCCCTCCTGCTTTCCTTTTTGTCCTCCTTCCTCTTCATTGGCCAGCCAAGGAAAGTGACTTGCCTTCTCCAACAAATGGCTTTCAGTATCATCTTCTCAGTTGCCGTCTCTTCTGTGTTGGCAAAAACCATCACTGTGGTGCTGGCCTTCCTGGCCACAAAGCCAGGGAAAAATGTGAGGAGATGGCTGGGGAAGAGTATGGCAAACACGATTGTCAGTGCCTGCTCCAGTGTCCAAGCTGTCATCTGTGCCATCTGGTTGGGGATGTCTCCCCCATTCCCAGACTCTGACATGGACTCCCAGCCTGGAGAGATCATCCTGCAATGCAATGAAGGATCTGTTGCCATGTTCTATACTGGCCTGGGCTACATGGGCTTCCTGGCTGCCATCTGCTTCACTGTGGCTTTCCTAGCTAGGAAGCTTCCTGGGGCCTTCAATGAAGCCAAGCTGATCACCTTCAGCATGCTGGTCTTCTGCAGTGTTTGGGTGTCCTTTGTGCCCACCTACCTGAGCACGAAGGGGAAATACATGGTAGCCGTGCAGGTCTTCTCTATCTTGGCCTCCAGTGCTGGGCTCCTGGGCTGCATCTTCATTCCCAAGTGCTACATTATTGTACTGAGGCCTGATCTAAATACGAAGGAGCACCTGACGACAAAAACTAAAGATGGCATCTGATTCTTAGAATATTCAATTTTTATGATGTCCACAACTGCAGAAACTAGAGTCACATTCTTGTCTTGTGAATATAGTTCCTTTTGCATAAATCATGAATGATGAAAGTGAGTGCATAATGTTTCTGGGCTTAACATTTTATGTGAATTGCCTTATCACAGCCTGATTCCCACCAGATACACAGGGAGACCAAAATGCTTATTTACAAAGCCATTGTACTACCAACCTTACTGTACACCTGTGAAACACAGACCATTTATAAACGCCACTCCCAACTTCTTGAAAGATTCCACCAACGCTGCCTCTGGAAACTTCTGCAAATTACTTGGGAAGACAGATGGACTAATGTTAGCATTTTGGAAGAAGCAAAGACCACCAGTGTTGAAACAATGATCTTTCAACATCAACTTCGCTGGACCAGCCATGTTGTTTGAATGCCTGATCACCGTCTTCCAAAACAGCTACTTTACTCCCAACCTAAGAATAGAATATTGGTGGACAGCAAAAGAGGCTTAAAGATGTTCTTAAAGCGAATCTAAGAAATGTAACATGAACATCAAGAACTAGGAAGTCTTGGCCCATGAACGTCCCAAATGGAGGTCGGCCATTATCAAAGATGCTATGGACTTCAAAGAAGCATGAATACAGGGCGAACAGGACAAACGAGCTAAGCGGAAACCACGTCAAACAAATCCCCATCACAACCATCTTCCATCTGGAAACCTATATCCTCACTGTGGGAGGCTGTATGGATCCAGAATTGGCCTCCACAGTCACTTACGGACCCACCTCTGAAGACCTTATCTTGGAAGACAATCTTACTTGGCCACGAGTGATTGCCAATGCTTAAGTCAGGAAGACATGTGCAAAAAGAGTTAACAGTAATAAGGAAGGTTCCAAATCCCAGGTTTGCTCAGGAATAATCCCTTTAACTAAACAATGGTCTGTGGCCAGGGTAAAGTTCAAGTCAACAAAACCCACACAAAATAAGGTATAAGTTTAACTTACACATATACAGTTTCTCCAGAAGCTACAGGTCAAGCTTGAAGTCCGGACAGGTAAACAACCAAGAAACAAGATATTCTTTCAAGTACCAAGTTGCTCACTAGTACAGCCCTCCCAATTTACATTCAGTTCAATGGAGATTCAAAGCATATTTAACCCAAGCATTTCAGGGAGTCAGCAGCACCTCTTGGGGCTCCAGCAACTTCTATACTCTACACAATGCACCTTAGGAATAACATTGAGGCTACACAGAAACAGAAGAACTAAGGAAGCATGAAATATTTTGTGTCTGGAGAAGGTCACAGTAATGACGGAGCTTTGGCTCACAGGCTAGATACAGAAGTTCTATTCTGATCTAGAGACTTGCTACATTCTTCAGGAACAGTATATTCACCCCCAACTCTTGAGTGTCTTTCCCTTTTTTTCTCTCTGTATGTCTTGGAGTAACTTTGAATGTAATTAGGTAATTAGGTAATTAGGACTTATGCTATCTGTAACACTGCGGAATGAGTGATTCGGTTAGGGTAGTTGCTGCTCATATTAATTGTAATGGAAAATGCTATATTTTTCCTGTTTCCTCTTTCAATAAACCAACCTTTATTTTACTCTTTATTGGGATTGTGGGTGAGGTGATATACGCGAAAGAGTGACATGCAGATTTAAGTCCAGCAAAAGGTTCCGCTACACTCTCAGGGGTGGGGTTTGGGTTCCCAGTGGGTATAACCGCATGTGAGGATTCACAAGGCACGTGTAACAAAGTAAACACAAGAATACTAACAACACAAATATAGGGGAGCAGCATACAA
This sequence comes from Rhineura floridana, assembly GCF_030035675.1. Classification (NCBI taxonomy): domain Eukaryota; kingdom Metazoa; phylum Chordata; class Lepidosauria; order Squamata; family Rhineuridae; genus Rhineura; species Rhineura floridana. The sequence goes on from NC_084482.1 coordinate 207,454,452, forward strand.
AACATCACCATGTTCCAAACAGTGCACTTGTCCCAATAATCTATATGAAAAGCAAACAAGGAAACAACCTACTACTGAAAAGTGCATCTACTGTTGGATTTTTAAAATATAGTGTAACAGAAATTTGTCTTAGGGCTCATCCAGACGACTGCAAAATGTGTGACACGCCCGCTATGTGTGTTCATTATTTTTCGGTCGTCCAAATGACATCTCGCACTGTTACGCATTTTCACGGGTTAAATCCGCTCCTTGCAATACTGGAAAAAATGCGATATGCTGTTTAAAATTGGGAATCATCCGCTGTGCCTTCAGGAGTTAGGATGTAATACCGCAGACTTTACAGCTGATGGGTGGTTCTTGGGTGTTTCCCCTTGCTCCTTCTCCTCATTCCAGCCAATCACGTATCTGCACTTTTGTGCATGTGCGAGAATAAGCCTGGGAAAATTGAACCAATCATCGCAATGGCGGGGTGTTGGGGGGGTCTACAACTACTGCGCAGATGCATTTTATTTTTTGCCAGCCTGCAAACTGGGCGGCCGCTCTGGGTGAGATCTGCAATGCACAGTAAGCGAGAAAGCAGGGGTGGTCGGTTTCAGCCTGCCTCCGGAAAGCTTTGTCAATTTCATTGTACTTGCCAGGGTTTTTGCTTCAAATCAGAAAAGCCTACATTTATTTAAGTGTAATATCCCAAATACAAACTTAGAAAAGGGCTTCTGATCAGTTTCAAGCCTGCTCCGGAAAGCTTTGTCAATTTCATTCTCTGTGGGAAGGAAAGGGAGAAGGAGGGGGTTTGACACATTTCTTGCTTTTTTGGAGAAATAAGTGCAATTGCCAGCGTGTGTATCTCCTTAAATATCAATAAAGGCAGAAAAGCATACATTCATTTAAGCATAATATCGCAAATACAAACAAGGCAGGCGTGAAACCGACCAGCAGCCTTTCCTTCCGAGGCGAGAACTCCTTTACAGCCATATTGTGCTTCGTTGCAAAGGGGAAGAGGAGCATACATAATTTTTTTGCTGACCAATTGGTTGATAGGGGGAGGTTTTAGAGGCGGAGCTTGGAAAAAGCTAAAAGAATGTAGGGGTCTTACTGCTGCGGGTGCAGGTGCAAAAAAGCTTTTTTTTAATTGGGAAAGAGCAAACTAAAAGGCAAAGTGAGGACTATCAGATGACAAACCGAATATGGAGACCGTGGATTATCCCGCTCCGTTTGGATAAGCCCTGAGAGAAGAATAGCAAGTTGGGCTGTTGTGATCAGTGTGTTTTGCTAAAAAGTATTTTTTTGAAACAATAACAGGGAAGACCCATGTTTCCTTCACTGAACTAAGTCCATGAACCCAACTGTTCCTGCGGTTCTGGACTGAGGCTCCCATTGCGGGTACTTTCAGGGTCGCAGGGTGTGGAGGATTTTTGCTGGTTGCGTCGTGTTTTTTAATTTAGCTCAGGAGGGGATTTGAACGGGGAACATTTCAAGGCATCAAAGGAATCACTGGATTCTCGCCAAGGAGGCAGGGAAGACTTTCAGGGCTAATGCTGCTGTAGATGTAGCTTGCAGAGTCATGCTGAGTGCAGCCTCCTCCTTCAGACATGAGAATCCTTCTCCACCAGACAAGGTTTGTGTTTGATGCAAGCCTCTCCTTTTCTTCTTTGGTGTCTCTCTTTCTGGTGTGGACCGTTCTAGGAGTTGGGTGAACTTCCATGTGGCCTGCATCTGAGCAGCTTTGGAAGGTGTCAGCTTTGCACCCAGAAAGGGAGCTGCCACCTGCCTTGCATGCTAAAGGTCTTCCCAGGTTCAATGTGCAGCATCCCCCATTAAAAGGATGAGGAGGCAGCATTAGGAAATGCCTGTCTTTGCCTGAGAGCCTGGAGAGCAGCTGCCAGTCAGAGGAGACAATACTGGGCTAGATGGTCCTATAGTCTGCCCTGGTATAAGACAACTTCCTATCATTCTAAAATTTCCTGTTAGCTTGTGGTTGCCTGACAAAGATTTCTGTGTGAAACAAAAGCTTGTATACTTACCCCTACCGCCACCTAAATTGGGCAAATAAGCAAATTTACTAATATGTTAATCTTCTTCATCTTCTTCCTCTGAAAAGGCACGAGAGGGCACTCCTCATAGTCATGTACGTTAATTCAAATCTCACGATTCAGGCATAAATATCTTATCCATGCTGATCTCAGAGGCTTTTCAGGTTCCTGCTCTCTTACATCAAAATTGTCCCTTCTGTGTCTCCTCAAGAATCACATGATGCAATTTCTCTCAGAGGGGAAGGGAAATCTACCACATGATGAGGGATCAGAAATACGGAGAACAAAAGGTAAGTCTCATTTGAATCCAAGGAGAAAAGTCTGAAGAGCCTTCCTTGATAAAATGATCCCCATTTTTTAGTTTTTGTTCACATTTCCCCTGGTCTTCCCTGTAGAGCAGCCTTTCCCAACTAGTGGGCCACCAGCTGATGTTGGACCACAACTCCCATCAGCCTCAGCCAGCATTGCCAATGCTCAGGAAAGATGGGAATTATGGTCCAACAACATCTGGTGGCCCACTAATTGGGAAAGGCTGCTCTATAGCCTCAGTGACATTTTCCTATCAGCCTAGTATTTCTTCCTCAGCCACTCCTGGCCCCTTTCCTGCCTTGGCTGGTTGCCACGAGAGGAACATCTCTCTCAGACGTGGGTGTCTTTGAGGGCTTCATTTCCACATCCCCACAATTCATGCAATGAAAAGGGAGCTATTAAAAGGAGCAGGGCCTTTCATTTAATTACTACAGATTTGTTTTTAAAGAGGCTTGGGCACTGGCCCACCCTTCATGATCTGAGGACAAGGGAAGATCCTGAGGGCAAGGCAAGAGTAGCTGAGGGGGAAATGCTGTGACTTACTGAACTGGAATGGTTTGTCAAAACCTTGTAATGACCCTCCTGTCTGAAATTAAGTTCTTAAATGTGTTTTTAAATTTGTATATTTGTTTTTAATGTTTTTAATTGTTGTAAACCACCCAGAGAGCTTCGACTATGGGACGGTACACAAATGCAATAAATAAATAAATAAATATTTCTCTTCAGTGAACTCATAGTGGTAATCAGAAAGGGATCAGAGTTAGACAAAAATAAAATAAATTGGATTTATTTAAATCAAAACATGTATTTTCTTTCCATCTGCCGTGCCCTCCTGGCACAGCCAGCATCCTCCCCTCTGAGAGGCCTCTGAGTGGCCCCTTCTGCCAGCTCCACCTCCATCGACTTCACTCCTGCTGGGGTCTGACAAGCTGGATTGCTCTGTTAGATCAACCTTTTCCCCTGTATACTTTTGCCTGAACTGGACCTGCAGGAGCACTCCAAACATGAGTTGGTTGTGGCCTAAGTGCCCTCACCTCGGCCCCTCCCCTGACATGCCCCTGGCATGCCCCCTTTTTGGGACTTATGCCAGCTGATGCCAGTTCCACGTGTGCCAATCTCGGTTGAGCTGGCTGGGTCCTGGCTCAGCCAGGCTAAGGGATTTATGCTGGTGTAAGCCAGCTGAGCCAGGACCCAGCTAAAGGACCAGGCTTTTTTGGCTAAAAAAAGAGTCCTCATGAAAATTCTCCAGCATTTTAGTGTGAATCTCTCCTAATAAACACATTTTTGTAGACAGTTTTGACTTATGTGCCCATTTTTGCAAGTAATTTCTCATCATTTAGTGCATGCATTTTTGTATGTTATTTTCACCCATATATTCATTTTTTTGCACATTTCCCCTTAACATATGCATATTTATAAAGATTGGCTGGTGAACTGCGTTGCAAAATTCGAGTAAGTGTGAATTTCAAAGGAAGCCTGTGTTTCGGTTCTCATGATGTTTCAGAAGGTGTGAATTTGGTAGATTTAGCTTTAATTGCGGACTGAATTGAATTTCTCAGCCATCTCTATTCTGCAGGCTGCGTATGCGGCAACATTATCCCTAAAAGCTGTAAGTCCTCCTCCCTGCCTGGCTATGAACCAGCATTTTCTTTGGTGAAAAATCATCATCATTTGTCTTTAGCCTCATAGCCAAGCCAGATTCACAATTCACAGAAGCAGAAATCAGCCATCTCAGTTTATCTTTAAGATGATAATTATTAAGGAAGAGATGTACGTGTATGCAGCCAGTTGAGAGCACATTAACATATTGTCAAAGACAACATAGATCCCACATTCTTCAAATGGCTCATTGCAATGGGGAAATCAATTGTTTCCATCTTGGCTTTCTTCCTCCAATGAACCCTTTGAACACCCAGTTGCTTTTATGCTCATTCTCAGTTAACTCAGAAACATAATTCCCCAACTTTTCTTTTACCAAAGGTGTCACTACTGAATTCTACACCTTAGAGGTATTTTATTGTACTTTGTGCAATCATATTTCCCAGTAAAACAACATTTTACAGTAAAAGTGAAAAACAATAGATTAAAAAGGGCTACAAAACCAACAGTATACACAGAAAATATCCCAGTGATGCCTAGCACTAGGCAAGGTGTGATCTGTGGTCAAAAATTGGATTCAGCATGGAGATCTCTCCCTTCCTATGCACCATTTGCTAAAGAGGTTTTTGTGGCAGTAGGATTCCCCCACATCCTGCAATCCTGAAGGTAGGTGCAGTTGGAGCCTCAATCCAGAGATCCGGAGTATCTCTGATGAAAAGATATGTCAGTTTCCACTCTTTACATTTCTCATTTTGCCAATCTTAAATTCTGTTCTGCTGCAATTTGAGATTTTTTTAAACATCTTGAAAATTATTCAGCATTTTAGTGCAAATTCCTCCTAACGCAGTTTTGACTAATGTACATGTTTCGCAAGCAATTTTCCTAATACATTTTTGTATGTGACTCTATAGAATGTGATTCTATTTTTTTGATATTATTCTTTAATTTATTTTAAGCCATTAAAATTACGTTAGCATGTTTGCATTGGTGATTTTTTGGTAGTGTGAATTGGATTGTTTTTAATAACTTATTGATATGCTTATCTCTTATTGTTTCTAATTATGTATATAATTAGAACCTATTTTTAATTTGTGATCCACTTGGAGCACAATTTTGGGGTAAAAGGTTAAATACAAATAAACAGATGATGATAATGATGTTAACATTGTATGCCTGATAGAAAATAAAAGTGTACAAAATGAGCATTTTGCTCATGCATGACCCCAGATGAGCATTAGCAGCATAAAGACCAATGAGGTTGATCAGGTATCTAGCGGGAACCAGGCTGTGATAAAGCATACATGTAAAACATTAAGCCCAGAGGGCCTGTGGCCATTGCAGTCATTAGGCAATTTACATCATTCATGATTTATGTAAAATGCAGAGATATTTATATAGAGAGAGCTAAATTCCCAGGATAAATATGTGGCTTTCATTTCTGCTGTGCTGAAAAAAAATTGTCAAAACTGAATCAGTTTAAGGATCAGATGCCATCTTTAGTTTTTGTCATCAAGTGCTCCTTTGTATTCAGATTAGGCCTGAGGACAATAATGTAGCACTTGGGCAGGAAGATGCAGCCCAGGAGCCCAGCACTGGAGGCCAAGATAGAGAAGACCTGCACGGCTACCATGTATTTCCCCTTCGTGCTCAGGTAGGTGGGCACAAAGGACACCCAAACACTGCAGAAGACCAGCATGCTGAAGGTGATCAGCTTGGCTTCATTGAAGGCCCCGGGCAGCTTCCTGGCTAGGAAAGCCACCGTGAAACAAATGGCAGCCGGGAAGCCCATGTAGCCTAGGCCTGTATAAAACATGGCAACAGATCCTTCGTTGCATTGCAGGATGATCTCTCCAGGCTGGGAGTGCATGTCAGAGTCTGGGAATGGGGGAGAGATCCCCAACCAGATGGTGCAGATGACAATTTGGACACTGGAACAGAAGATGACAATGTAGGTTGCCAGACTTTTCCCCAGCCATCTCCTCATCTTGTTCCCTGGCTTTGTGGCCAGGAAGGCCAGCACCACAGTGATGGTTTTTGCCAGCACAGAAGAGACGGCAACCGAGAAGATGATGCTGAAGGCTGTTTGTCGGAGAAGGCAGGTTGCTTTCCTTGGCTGGCCAATGAAGAGGAAGGAGGACAGAAAGGAAAGCAGGAGAGAGATGAGGAGGATGTAGGAGAGGTCCCTGTTGTTAGCTTTGACTATCGGAGTGTCATGAAATTTAATGAAGATTCCTAACACAATGCCCGTGGCTGAAGACAAGAACAGGGCAAAGGAAGCCAGGAGGAAGCCTAAATATTCTTCATAGGACAGATAGGTGATAATCTTGGGGATACACTGATTTCGGTCCTTGTTTGGATACTGGTCTTCTGGACATTTGGTGCAATGCTCTGCATCTGAGGAGGAGAAAAAGAATGGCTTCAGCATCACTTACATTCATTGCCATCACCATTCTATTACATTTTGAGAGAAGATGCTGATGTGGAAGAAGTCAGAAAATAAGTTTGTAATAGGGAAGGGAAACATTTGCTTGCTTGTGTGTTCACCATTTACACTCATATCCTGACTTTATTGAAGGAGTTACAGGTGGGACACAAGGTTCTCCATTCTTTTTAACCTCAAAACAACCCTGTGAGGTAGGATAAGGCTGAGATAGTATGGCTGGGCCCAAAACACCCAATGCGTTTCATGGGTCAGTGGGGATTGAACCCAGGCCTCTGGGTTACCTTTGTTAGAGGGTATGCTTTCATGTCTATAGCCTCATCACTTAAAAAAGGATTTCAGGTAGTGGGGCCAAGAGACTTGCCTCTATGAAATGTTCCAGAATAGACACCACAGGGTGAGATGAATACCAGGCTTCTGTGTTGTTCAACCCGGGAAATGGCAGGCGGGTTATAACCAGAGCTTGGGAAAGTTACTTTTTTTAAACTACGACTCCCATCAGCCCCAGCCAGCATGGCCACTGGATTGGGCTGATGGGAGTTGTAGTTCAAAAAAGTAACTTAAGCTCTAGTTATACCCACTGTTATTTAGAAGAAGATGAGGCTAGGAGAGGCAAAAAATATATTCATTTATTATAGTTAAATCTTACCCTTCCTCCAAGGAACTCAGGTTACTATGCAGGTGAGTTGTGTTAGGCTAAACAGTAGCAAATGGCCCGAACCTTCCTTGTTGCTTAGCAGGGATTTGAACTTGGGAATCTGCTGTCCAAACCCAACACTCCCATCTACTTTATCAGTCTTGGGGGGTAGTACCAGGACACTTACATGACATTTCAAACAAGAATCAGCAACCCTTCCTAAAGCGTCCTTAGCTTAGTCCTCTTGCACCCAGGGACCTCCAGATGTTTTGGGCTATAATGCCTATAAGTCCTGGCCAGCATGACAATGCTGGCTAAAAGCTGATGAATGGGGCAGGCTGAGGAAGGCTGCCTTACCCATTCGTAGAGGGCTTTGCTGAAGGCTTTTTAAGGAGCAGGAGGTTGAATCAAATAGGGCAGGGGATGGTCTGATCAACAGAAAGTAGGGGGTTGTCCTGGGGAAGAGACAGTCAAACCTTATATCCTGACCATTGTACCATTTGTACCTCAGCTTTTCTGCCCAGGAGCTCCTACTTTTCTGCTGCAGGATCACAGCCCTTTGCAGAGGATTCTCTATGTATTGTTAGACTCACCAGTATTCCTAGTTGGAGCTGGTCCCTGAGGCTGCATGAAGAATCTCATGGCACATTTGCAAACCAGATGAACTGTCATGGGCACCCTACACACCCCACAAACAAACCAATACTGCAACATCTTCTATTGGCTACTATAGAATGCATCTTTCAAGCTTAATTTCACTGGGGAAGGGGATGGTGTGGGTAGCAAGGAAGGCCTCTGTGGGCACACCACATTGATGACCCCTGTACAAAGCAGAGTGTGGAAAGTATGGTTTAAGCTAGAGAAGAGAGGCACATTTTGAGCACCACAGGCTGAGCAACCCTTCTTGCTCCCCAGCCCAGAGATTGCTTCCTCAATGTCATTTCATTCAACGCACTTCCTGAATTAATAAAGGTGATTAAAAGAAAGGATCCATGTTCAGAAATATTTCTTGGACCTTCACAGACAGTGTCTCAGACGGAATATTTGCCCTTATTATAGTGTTATAGGATTGGAGGGTTAGTCTGGATGATGCCTGTAGGTCCCCTTCCAGCCTGTGATTTTGTTATCCGTAGAGATGCAGTTTGTATTAGAGAGACCTGCTGAACTTGTTAATAGTTCTGGTCAAGCCAGTTTTTTTGTGTTCAGTTGATGTACCTGATGTACATGTCTGAGAGGACTTGGTGGAGAGGACTTGGTGGTGTTGCCATAGGAACCCCTTGCCTGGTTGGGGCAGGAGGTAGAGTTTGTGTTAGTCTGGTGTGAAGCTAGAAAGGCACAGAGAGGCTTCTCTGTGTGCTGAATCCCAAGCCATGACTTTGGAGAACCTTCTAGAAACCTAATGGGGAAGCAAGGCCTGTTGGACTGTTAATGCTGTGAGCCCCTCTACCTTATGCACAGGTTGTATATATATGTGTGTGTGTGTGTAAATAAAACCATCTATCATAAGATACCACAGTCTCCACTCACCTTCATTCCCAGAAAAACAAACCTTGGGTCAGTGCTGGAACCCCTGAAAGTCTCTCAACGCTTGGAGACTGGGGTGGCACAATAATATTCTCATGAGGAATGCCCTCTCCCTTGGAGCCACCCACCTTCCTGAGCAGAGATGGTTCCTTCTGCACACAGAGCACAAGCATAGCAGCAAATTGGCTTTCCTTCCTGAATTTCCTTGGCATATCCAGGGCGACAGCTTTCGGTGCACCTTGAATGAGGTACAGTCTACGCATAAAGAGAAGACTCATCAAAGGGAGAATATTTGTCTGTCTATATAGTTTGTTCATAGAATGTGGAAAGGATCCAACAGGATCTCTAACCCGACTGAACCCAAGTGACCCCTCCCCACCCAGAAATCCTTTTTGATGCAGGATGGTAAAGCAAGGAGAACTCTCTAGTGTGTTGGCTTGCTTGTTCCAAAGTTTCTATCCCACCTTAATATGCATAAGAGCACTAAATGCAGTACAGCTAGATCAGGCTGGTGAGGAGCCCTTCTGAGCTGCTAGGGCCCTTGGCCAGTGACCAAATGCTACCCAGGGCCTGCTGTGAACCCTGATTTTCCAGGGTCACAAAATGCGTAGGGAGCCTCCATGGATATAAGCTTCCTGTGGGTGTTGATGCCTGGGCTGTCAGTGTCCACTCCTGCAGTACATTCAATAGGACTCACACCTCAAAATAAAAAGATATTGTAGAGCTGGAAAAATTCAGAAAATGGCAACTAAAATGATCAAGGGGGATGGAACAGCTAGCTTCCTTCCTTCCTTCCTTCCTTCCTTCCTTCCTTCCTTCCTTCCTTCCTTCCTTCCTTCCTTCCTTCCTTCCTTCCTTCCTTCCTTCCTTCCTTCCTTCCTTCCTTCCTTCCTATGAAGCTGAATGCTGGAAGATTCAGGACAGACAAAAGGAAGTACTTCTTCATGCAGCACATAGTTGGACTATGGAATTCGTTTCCACAGGAGGCAGTGACGGCCACCACCTTATGTGGCTTTAAAAGAGGATTAGACAAACACATGGAGAAAGCTATCGATGGCTACTGGCTAGAGTAGCTATGCTCTGCCCCCATGATTGGAGGCAGCACACTTCTGAAAACCAGTTGCTGAAAACCACAGGAGAGGAGAGTGCTGTTGCACCCACATCCTGTTTGTGGGCTTCCCTTAGGCATCTGGTTGGCCACTGTGAGAACAGGAGGCTGGACTAGTTGGGCCACTGGCCTGATCCAGCAGACTCTTCTTATGTTCTGGCAAGTGTGGAAACGATTGCATTCAAAGTTTCATATGAATTATTCAGCAAATGATTAGAGATTCACAGATGTCATGTGGAATAAAGTGTCCCCTACCTTGTTAAAGTGCTTGTGCCACACAATGGCTTCCGGGTTAATGGTGAACTTTATGTCAGTGGAGCCTTTTCCTGCTATACTCCCAATTTTCACTCTAACTCGAGACTGATTCGGAAACATCACCCAGTTTTCAATATCATAGATGCCTGACAGCTCCCAATTCTCATCCAAACACAGTCCACCCTTGGAGGTGTTCAAAAGATGGATTTCTCTTAATAAAGGATGAAGCTGGAATGACAGCGACAACAGCAGCATTAAGAAACTATGAAACCATGTTGGCTCTCTCAGCTCTGGTCGCTTGAGGTCTAATCTCCTGTGAATTGGATCAATGCACATCTCATTTGGACTCATAAGCCTTATTGGGGTGATCGATTGTATTTACTAAAACATTTATAGATCATCTTTCAAATAAAATAATAGTTTACAGAAAAAAATTGATACAAAAGACAAAAAAAAACCAAGAACACCCACCAACAAATACCATAGATACCTAAAACATCTATTAAAGACGGTACTAAAAATCAGTGCTTGGGAATTTTCCTCTGAACAGGTATGTTTTCACCAGTTGGTGAAACACCATTAGTGTAGATGCCCGCCATACATCCATGGAAGTTTATCCCACAGTATGGGGGCCACTGCAGAGAGGGTCCTGACAGGTCTTCTGATAGTCAACATCAGCACATGAAAGGTACATGGGGCTGTGCCGTTTAGCCCCTCTGCCAGGTGCAAATGTCTGAAAGGAAAGGGATATCTCACATGTACAGGTTTCCATGTGATATAGAAGCCCATAAGAACATAAGAACATAAGAAGAGCCTGCTGGATCAGGCCAGTGGCCCATCTAGTCCAGCATCCTGTTCTCACAATGGCCAACCAGGTGCCTGGGGGAAGCCCGCAAGCAGGACCTGAGTGCAAGAACACTCTCCCCTCCTGAGGCTTCCAGCAACTGGTTTTCAGAAGCATGCTGCCTCTGACTAGGGTGGCAGAGCACAGCCATCACAGCTAGTAGCCATTGATAGCCCTGTCCTCCATGAATTTGTCTAATCTTCTTTTAAAGCCATCCAAGCTGGTGGCTATTACCGCATCTTGTGGGAGCAAATTCCATAATTTAACTATGCGCTGAGTAAAGAAGTACTTCCTTTTGTCTGTCCTGAATCTTCCAACATTCAGCTTCTTTGAAGGTTCACGAGTTCTAGTATTATGAGAGAGGGAGAAGAACTTTTCTCTATCCACTTTCTCAATGCCATGCATAATTTTATACACTTCTATCATGTCTCCTCTGACCCGCCTTTTCTCTAGACTAAAAAGCCCCAAATGCTGCAACCTTTCCTCGTAAGGGAGTCGCTCCATCCCCTTGATCATTCTGGTTGCCCTCTTCTGAACCTTTTCCAACTCTATAATATCCTTTTTGAGATGAGGTGACCAGAACTGTACACAGTATTCCAAATGCGGCCGCACCATAGATTTATACAATGGCATTATGATATCAGCTGTTTTATTTTCAATACCTTTTCTAATTATCCCTAGCATGGAATTTGCCTTTTTCACAGCTGCCGCACACTGGGTCGACATTTTCATCGTGCTGTCCACTACAACCCCGAGGTCTCTCTCCTGGTCAGTCACCGCCAGTTCAGACCCCATGAGCGTATATGTGAAATTAAGATTTTTTGCTCCAATATGCATAATTTTACACTTGTTTATATTGAATTGCATTTGCCATTTTTCCGCCCATTCACTCAGTTTGGAGAGGTCTTTTTGGAGCTCTTCGCAATCCCTTTTTGTTTTAACAACCCTGAACAATTTAGTGTCGTCAGCAAACTTGGCCGCTTCACTGCTCACTCCTAATTCTAGGTCATTAATGAACAAGTTGAAAAGTACAGGTCCCAATACCGATCCTTGAGGGACTCCACTTTCTACAGCCCTCCATTGGGAGAACTGTCCATTTATTCTTACTCTCTGCTTTCTGCTTCTTAACCAATTCCTTATCCACAAGAGGACCTCTCCTCTTATTCCATGACTGCTAAGCTTCCTCAGAAGTCTTTGGTGAGGTACCTTGTCAAACGCTTTTTGAAAGTCTAAGTACACTATGTCCACTGGATCACCTCTATCTATATGCTTGTTGACACTCTCAAAGAATTCTAATAGGTTACTGAGACAGGACTTTCCCTTGCAGAAGCCATGCTGGCTCTGCTTCAGCAAGGCTTGTTCTTCTATGTGCTTAGTTAATCTAGCTTTAATCATACTTTCTACCAGTTTTCCAGGGACAGAAGTTAAGCTAACTGGCCTGTAATTTCCGGGATCCCCTCTGGATCCCTTTTTGAAGATTGGTGTTACATTTGCCACTTTCCAGTCCTCAGGCACGGAGGAGGACCCGAGGGACAAGTTACATATTTTAGTTAGCAGATCAGCAATTTCACATTTGAGTTCTTTGAGAACTCTCGGGTGGATGCCATCCGGGCCCGGTGATTTGACAGTTTTTATATTGTCCATTAAGCCTAGAACTTCCTCTCTCGTTACCACTATTTGTCTCAGTTCCTCAGAATCCCTTCCTGCAAATGTTAGTTCAGGTTCAGGGATCTGCCCTATATCTTCCACTGTGAAGACAGATGCAAAGAATTCATTTAGCTTCTCTGCAATCTCCTTATCGTTCTTTAGTACACCTTTGACTCCCTTATCCTCCAAGGGTCCAATCGCCTCCCTAGATGGTCTCCTGCTTTGAATGTATTTATAGAATTTTTTGTTGTTGGTTTTTATATTCTTAGCAATGTGCTCCTCAAATTCTTTTTTTAGCATCCCTTATTGTCTTCTTGCATTTCTTTTGCCAGAGTTTGTGTTCTTTTTTATTTTCTTCATTCGGACAAGACTTCCATTTTCTGAAGGAAGACTTTTTGCCTCTAAAAGCTTCCTTGACTTTGCTCGTTAATCATGCTGGCATCTTCTTGGCCCTGGCGGTACCTTTTCTGATCTGCGGTATGCACTCCAGTTGAGCTTCTAATATAGTGTTTTTAAACAACTTCCAAGCATTTTCAAGTGATGTGACCCTCTGGACTTTGTTTTTCAGCTATCTTTTACCAATCCCCTCATTTTTGCGAAGTTTCCTCTTTTGAAGTCAAATGTGACCATGTTGGATTTTCTTGGCAATTGGCCATTTACATGTATGTTTAATTTAATAGCACTGTGGTCACTGCTCCCAATTGGTTCAACACTTACATCTCGCACCAGGTCCCGGTCCCCACTGAGGATTAAGTCCAGGGTTGCCGTCCCTCTGGTCGGTTCCACGACCAACTGGTCTAGGGAATAGTCAACTGGTCTAGGGAATAGTCAACTGGTCTAGGGAATAGTCAATTGCTCGGGGTTCCAGATATTGTGGAAACGTGCAAATGCACAGACTGGGGTGGCAACTTTTACATCACCAAAAAAAGAGGTCAAAATTTTGCATTAAAATTTGCATGTGGTAATTTATGGGCATAGGTGCAAATGGAGAAACAGTTATTGTAATTTGAAAAGAAATATATTACATCTCACCCATATTGGGAAGACAGTGACTGGAAGACCTGTGTGCCTGCTCAGTCTGTGTTCCAAGTGCTCCTAACTGTTGCTGGGCGAGTTCAAGGCCCAGCAGACACAGAGGAGGAGATGAGGAGAGTCCAGTTTCAGCTAAGAAAGCTGCATCTCTCTGAGGGCACCAGGGAGGAACCACCAGAAACCAGAAGACATCACCATACAGCAGGAACAGTTGACCTCCATGAGGAGCCTCACAAATGGGATTTACCTCGGAAATGGGCAAAAGTTTGCCTCACCTCACTATTACATTTGAGTCTGCACTCAGGATGATGATGATTCCAGAACTGGATAATGAATTGCAGTTTGCCATGGTCCTGCAACAAGGGAAAGGAAATACCTGCCATGGCTGCAGCCTTTGAAGTTCCGATCTGTCTCCTCCACCCACCATCAATATCCGTTTTGATCTGGGTGAATATGCTGCATTTAAGGCCTGAGCCACAGCATAAACACTGAAGTAAGTGCTGTAGCTGTCTTGAGTCAGGGCTCTCTCAAGCTCCTCTTGGGGCAGCGTTTCCAAGTACTCCTTCTCCTCACACTTTGTCCTACCCCTCACAGACAATGCATGTTTTGAATACGAACAGTGGAATGCTTCCTCCCTAAACCGCTGGAGAGCGTAGGATGATGGGAGGTAATAGTCATATTTTGTTCTTATTTGGGCTTTCATTACAAAGGACAAAGCACCATGGATATGCTGGAATTTCTCAGGAGAGAAATATAAGTTTGAGTTGATGCCCTGAAAAGCTGTTGTGATCCAGACTTTGGCTCCGATTTCTTTTTCAAGTGTGTGCTGTAGCGCCACAACTGGACCGAATCCCATCTGAGCATTCTCACAGTAAACAAATACACTGACTTGTCTCCACAGGAGATACGGTTTGCTTGGGATCAGCATTTTGTATAGATTCTTATGTGGTAGTCTTTTTGATAAGGCAACACAAATTCCACTGCTGATCATCAGAGATGTCAGGGCACTAATGAACCTTTCCCCATTGTCATTGTCTGGAGCAATAAGACCAATCCACGTCCATCCAAAATGTAGGAGCAACTTGACAATCCCCAGATCCTGAGTTTCTCCTTTGGGGACCATCTGGTAGACAAAAGGGAACTGGGCTTTATCATTAAGCTGAGCGATAAATCCATGACTTATCTAGCGAGGAAATGAAAAGACTATTGTTTTGCTTTCATGATAAAGTTAAAGACAGTTGCTGCTTCACATATGGCAGAGGGAAAGGCGAGGGATAGTGGAAAATGACATTTTTGGTTCACCCCCCTATGGCATTCTGAAATGTGCAGTGGCAAAAGTGAAATTTCGCCAGATCGGAGGTTCCAAAACTCCCCCCCCGACCACTTGAAAATTGCCGAGAGTCTTGGTGGACCAATTAACGATTTTTCTGCCTGTTGCAATTTGAATTCCATAGAACACAATATCAAATACAATGTAAGAAATAGATGAAACAATAAAACTACAATTCAAAATCAGCATGAATGTTTAATGTCCTGTACCCACTGTTCACAGTGGCTGTTCCCGCTATTCTTCACAGATAGACCGCGGACCACCTGAATGAAGCTTGTGGACCACAGTTTCGGAACACCTGATGTACGTGATCTTACAGGTCTATGAAGGGGCAGGTAGTCTTTCAGATAGCCTGTCCTGAGTGGTTCAGGTTTTTATCAGAGCTTGGAAAAGTTACTTTTTTAAAACTACAACTCCCATCAGCCCCAGCCAGCATGGCCACTGATGGGAGTTGTAGTTCAAAAAAGTAACTTTTCCAAGCTCTGGTTTTTATATATGTTAGGAACAAGACCTTAGACGTGGCCTAGTAGCTGATTGACAGCCAATGCAGTTCCCTAAGCACAGGTGTAATATTTATTATTATGATTATGATTTATTACATTTGCATACCGCCCCATAGCCGAAGCTCTCTGGGCGATTTACAACAATCAAAAACAAATATACAAATATACAAATTTAAAAACACATTTTTAAAAACAATTTAAAAATATGTAATATGTGCATTTCCAGGTGCTCCCCTCACCAAACTGGCTGCAGCATTCTGTACAAGCTGCAGCTTCCAGAACAACCCAAAGGGAAGCCCCACATAGAGCTTACGAGGATCTTTACGCTCTTTAGATTTCATGTGTGAATGTGCTTGTCATAATTGCTGCCTGTATCCATGTTATAGGTTTTACATTATACCTGTTTTCTTTCTTTGCAATAAACCAGTCTTATGTTCAGATCTTGGTGTGTGAGTCTTTTGTCGGGTGCAAGGGTATACATGGTTTTAGAACTGCACATGTTTTTTACTCCACATAAAAGGTTCTATTACTCACTTAAGGGTATGTTGAGGTTCTCTTGTGGGTGGACATGTGTGAGGGTTCAGACATGCACATGCAAAAGTGCTGACTTCCTTTCTTGAGATCTGACATGGGAGTAGGGATGGGCAAGAATTCCCTTTAGTCAGATTTGAAACTGGGTTTTTATAATAATTCACATGCTCATGCTGTTTGTGGATTGAGCATGCTTGCTGCAGCTTTTCCCCAACACCGGAATCCATTGGACGAGAATTCCACTTAAGTCCCCCTCACTGGTTGCCCCCTTGATATGGCAAGGTCAGTTACCCTTCCCCCCTCTTGAAATGTACAGGTAAATGAACACTATGTGCTTTTCAACGCAGCTGGATAGACAGAATGGGGCTGCAGAGGAATCTGACAGGAGACAGAGAGACAGGGGGGGAAAGGGAGTTCTGAATGTCCACCTGCAGGTCTGCGAGTGTGTTGGGGACATTCCTGTCATGGCTCCGGAGCCCCCCTCTGCTGCCACCAAGCTGCTGCCATGTGTCCAGCAGTAGAGCATTCTTGGCGACCACTCATGATTGTCTTCCAAAATATAGTCTTTAACAGTGGATCTGTCTGAATCTGTATCCACCGCCGATGTACCAGACCATGACTAGGGGCTTCTGGATTTCACAGTCCTGCCCCCGTCACCATTTGCCAATCGCCATGGGACTTTTGTTACAGAAGACGCCTGTGTGTGAATTTGTTTTATGTGGGGAGATCGGCGCACCACGATCAACACACAATCTTGACAGAAAAAGGCTTTGATCCAATGGCATGGGTACCATGACGATTGAAAGTCCTTTATCTGCTGCAGCCTTCATCCGCCTTCACAGCCATTGTAACACACATTGTTATCCTCCACCTGTTCTGCCGTTGAGGACTTTCTTGGATCGTTCTTTGTCTGGTTCCTCTCCCTTGACCTTACCGCCATGGGTGACCCTGCTGGGAGTACATGACTCCCGAGTCACTCACAGGGTTCATTGGAACACGCAAGCCCACTCACCACTACAAGGTGACGATCCAGCGAGGGGGAGTATACAGGGCATGCAATGCAAGGACACAGCATTTTCTTCCTCCTCTGTGATCTAGCCTGCCATGAAGCTGCGGCCGGCCGCAGATGCTACTCTGTCCTTCCACCCTTCTGCTGGAGGGCATTTAACAGGTTAACGCTGCAGAGATTAGGCGGCGATTGTCCTCGACAGTCTCCTTAACATGGGCACTGAGTCCGACAGTGGCCAAGCTGAGAAGACTCTCTGGGATTGGCTTTTGATCTCTGTGGTATTAACCCTTTAAATTTTCTTCCACTTTCACAGGAAAGAAATTAAACCAGATAAATAGAGAAGATGGGGGGGACATGGGACAGAATGGAAAAGGATCAGATTGGTAGCAAACAGTGGATCCCATCCCTATATGGGAGCAGGGGTGCTTTTTTTTAGAGAAAGAGAGTTGAAAGGAATTGCTGCTCATCCTATATTCGCCTCATCCCACTCTCACTCTCTGCCCAACTGAGTACTTTGTATTGGTTCCAAAACTTGCTTAATGAGAGAGAAAGCTGTTGCTATTTTTGGGCGGGATCTTACTGGCAGATTCCACAACTGGAACTGCTTGCTCAGCAAACCTGCTTGTTGTAACGAAAGAGCAGACTTCTTGTGATAAAGGAAGTGATGGGGAAATGCATGGGAAAGTGTGGAACAGCACCTGCTTGACCCAATATTGTACAATCGCCTCTCAGGCAAATCAGAATTATTGCTCATTAAAGAGTCAATGTAATCTCATCTCTCAGCAATCAAATCCGGATGAATGCTCAATAAACAGGTCACTTGGGGGCATAGTTAAAGACTATTGCTTTTATCTGGCCTCACCTTTTAAGAGAAGATTAAGATTTCTTTTTTGTTATTTTTTTCTGCAAAATCACAAACAATAAAGGAACGACAACAACAACAATAGCTACATAATAATAAAGTGCTAATTCTCTCCTTATAAAAACCTTATAGAATATGGTCTGCCTATAGAATATTAATAGAGCCTTACTAGTGTGGTGTAGTGGTTCAGGTGTTGGACTATGACCCGGGAGACCAGGGTTCGAATCCCCACACAGCCATGAAGCTCACTGGGTGACCTTAGGCCAGTCACTGCCTCTCAGCCTCATGAAAACTCTATTTATAGGGTCGCGGCAGTTGCTATAAGTCAGAATCAACTTGAAGGCAGTATATTTACATTTTAGTGTTCTAGCTTAATAAGATTTGGATAGTAATTGGTCTTAAATTATCTTAAAACATAGGTATGGGTTTGGCATTAACAACCTGACTGTACAAAGGGCACTGAATCATACTTGCGGGATTTTGTAGATGCCTGACATGGCTGAAATCTGTTTGGAGATCAGAGAATCAGACGCTTCAAGAACAGCCAGGAGGTTATTCTCTTTTCCACAGCTATAGTTTGGAATATTGCTTTCCCCGCCTGCAAGCAGGTCTAGCATGGCATCAGAAGTCATCCTTGCATCAAAAAAGTTCTCATAGAGGTTGTAGCCCAGGGTGATGTTGGGTAAGAGCCTGGCTTCCTGGTTGATTTCCTGGATGGTGAACAAGAAGGACAAGATGTGCCAGTAAGACCTAGGTGCCAAACTGCAAACGAAGAATAAACATTTGTGACACACTGCCATTCTTCATTCACTGAACACATTCTTTAATAAATCTAAGGGCCTTCCCAGGCAGCATAAATCTTAATCCCAATAGCTTATCTCCAAGTAATTTCAGGTCTACATATTTGCAGGAGAGAGGGAGGGACATAACCTTGCAAAGTGAACATGCACTTTCCCACTTAAGAACAAAAACCGTAAGATGCACACAATCTTAGGACAGTTTGTTTTCTCCTCCTAAAGGCTCGTGAAATATGGGAAACTGCTGCAAAGCCTACAGTTATTTCAGTGGTCTTGACGACTTCAAAAATCTGAGGATGCATAACACTCCTGTGCTGAAACGGAGAGCTCAGTTTATCCTCTAGATGTGGAAGAAGGCTGCAGTCCCTGCTCTCAGGCTTACTAGGTAAAAAGAAAGGAAAAGGAAAAGGGATGGAAAGGGAAGAAAAGAGAAAAACGTTCACTTAGCTAAGAGGGATGTTTGCATGAGCTCGGTGGGCCAGGAGGGAGCCCCCCCTGCAATCCTGGCAAATTTCCTTGCTTGTAGGAAATCGCATGACTTTGGTGCCACCCTCACGTCCCGCCAGCAGGTGGGATAATTCAGTGCATCATTTTGCTCCCGGACTGAATTCACTGGCATGCTTGTGTCACATTCGTCAAAATGCAACACAGCAGCATAGCAGGGCGAGTATTTTACAGAGCTTGGACAAGTTACTTTTTTGAACTACAATTCCCATCAGCCCCAGCCAGCACGGCCACTGGATTGGGCTGATGGGAGTTGTAGTTCAAAAAAGTAACTTGTCCAAGCTCTGGTATTTTACCAGGGATGTCCTGCGGAACCAGAAAATGGGACTAAGACTTGGGAGACCAGAATACTAATCTCCATTCAGCTAGGAGTCACTCTCTCTCAGCCTAACCTACCTCACAGGGTTGATGTGAGGATAAATTGAGCTCCTTAGAGAAAATAAATAATATTAAATACAATATTATTACAGTTATTTTAAAATAATCAATAAATACACTCCAGTCATCCCCAGCCAGTGTGGCCAATGGTCAAGGATGATGGGAGCTATAGTCCAGCTACATCTTGAGAGCTGCAGTCTCCAGAGCTCTGAAATAGAAGCTATTTCTCTGTTAACTAAGAACAATCAGAGTGGAGCAGAGCTTGGAAAAGTTACTTTTTTGGACTACAACTCCCATCAGCCCAACCCAGTGGCCATGCTGGCTGGGGCTGATGGGAGTTGTAGTTCAAAAAAGTAACTTTTCCAAGCTCTGGAGTGGAGGTAGAGAAGCACAGCATCCATCTGGACAGAATTACTTACTCATTAAGCCTGGTAAATGGGGGCTTTGAAAAGATGTACGGAAATTGATTAAAAACATATCTTGGAGATACGATCCCACTAATAAGGAAGTCCCCAGACCGGTAGTAAATGAGTGCTTCATATTTTTCCCTGCTCAGATTCAAAGGGCATTTTGTTTTCAGATTCCCAGAGACTCCATGAGGCATTAGCAGCAGAAGCAGCAACAGAAGCAGCAGGGAGACCATTCTGGCTCTGGCTATTTCACTTCTCTTGCGAGTGGAAACAAAGCCCTATGAGCAGAGACTGAAAGAACTGGGCATGTTTAGCCTGGAGAAGAGAAGACTGAGGGAGATAGCATTCCTCAAGTACATGAAAGGTTGCCACACAGAGGAGGACCAGGATGTCTTCTCGATCGTCCCAGAGTGCAGGATACAGAATAATGGGCTCAAGTTGCAGGAAGCCAGATTTCAACTGAACATCAGGAAAAACTTCCTAATTGTTAGAGCCACACAACAATGGAACCAATGACCTAGGGAGATGGTGGTTTCTCCAACACTGAAGGCATTCAACAGGCAGCTGCACAGCTACCTGTCAGGTATGCTTCAGTTTGGATTCCTGCATTGAGCAGCAGGTTGGACTCAATGGCCTTATAGGCCCCTTCCAACTCTATGATTTTATGCTTCTCTTGCCTCCAGAGTCAGCTAATCAGAAGAAGCCAAAAGCTCTTACAAAGCCAAAGCCACAATAACTTCACAAATAACGGTGGTGCTCAGCTATGGCTTCATAGAGAGCCATGAAAGTTCACACAGGCAAATCCTCCAGTTTCTCCTGCTCTCAATCTTGATTCACTTTGTCTCTGACTGAGACAGGAGGTGGTTCTTTTTCCTAGGCGCTGTGCAATAACTATGACCTCATGCTGCCCTTGTTCTGATGTGTAGGCAATCTCCAGAAAGATCTCTTGAGCTTTAGGAAGAATAAGGATAAATAGTATGATTTTTGATAATTATAAAGAGAAGAAAGTCCATACCTGCAACATCCTGGAGTTTTTACGTGGCTCAAGGGGCAGAGCTGGGGCGGGGGGGAACATGTTTGCAACAACTAACAGATGTGGCTCCAAAGTTTGGCATGAGTCAAGGGGGGGGCAGGGACTTTGGCCTGAACTTTGCTGACAAGAAACCAAGAAGAGTCTTGCAGCTTGATCAGGCTAAAAGCCCATCCAGTCTGACATCCTGTTTCCCTAGGGTTGCCAGGTTCTTGGCCTGAGACTGATCCTGTATCTTTAGGAGAAGAGAAAGTCAGCCAAGTGCAGGTGTTCTAATGGGAAAAACCACAAGGTGGAATTCTCCCTCCCCCTCCACAATTTTTAAAGATACAAAAGACCTCTTGGTTGCCAGGCTCGGCCTCCAAGAGGTCTTTTGTATCTTTAAAAGTTGGGCAGGGGGAAGGGAGAATTCTACCTTGTGGTTTTTCCCATTACATTGTTGCAAGAACACCTGCGCTTGGCTGACTTTCTCTTCTAAAGATACAGGATCAGTCTCAGGCCATGGACCTGGCAACCCTATTTCCCACAGTAGCCAATCAGAC
This sequence comes from Rhineura floridana, assembly GCF_030035675.1. Taxonomy (NCBI): domain Eukaryota; kingdom Metazoa; phylum Chordata; class Lepidosauria; order Squamata; family Rhineuridae; genus Rhineura; species Rhineura floridana. The sequence continues at coordinate 207,475,773 of NC_084482.1, forward strand.
ACTTCTGCAAACTCATCATCAGAGTATGCGACCCCTGTTCCCCTCACAGACCTACAGTTCCCAGAGTGGCTCAATCATCAGTTTCCAGAGAACTCTGCGAACTGCAGCTCTATGAGGGGAAGGGGTCTCTTAACAACTCTCAGCACCTTTCACAAACTAGCCATGACTGTTCAAAGGGGAATAATAGTGCTTTATTATGGTGCTTTAGATGTGTCGTATGAATATGGTCTGCGTATGTTCCTATACATCCTAAAAGAATATCTTGGTCCATGACACCATGAAGGTGCTTTTTCAGTTAATGGCCAAACTGACTTTCCCCCCCACGCTGACCCATGTCAAGACCAGGGAGCCACTTTGGTGAGTTCTCGTAAACATGTTTTTCTGCACATGTCCTTGAGCCACACAGGGACTCCAGTGATGCTTCTTCCCCTTATAATTATTCTTATGCTTGCCAAAGCTCCAGAGATTTGCCCAAAGGTTGCCTGTGAGAGCAATCAAGTAAACATAAGAATCAAGGGCATAGTGAGGTAATTTCTTGTACCCTGACTGAAAGGTTTGGTGCATAAAACATTCCCTGGGCTGCTGAGAGCCCATCTTTTCCATTGCCCCAATGCACTGACCAATCACGGTATTGTTTGAGTCTGAAGGGAGCACTCTTTGATACACCTTTTCAGCTGTTTTTTCAGTATACAACTTTTCTGAGCAACTTTCCTTTCCTCAGCGCCAACTTTGGCTGTTGTTTCATCAGATCTCTTTTCTTTTGTTTGATAGACTCTACTAATTCCCCTTGAGCCCAACAAGTTTTTTTTTAACGAGGCAGTGTCTTCATTCTGATTTTCAAATATGCCCATGCTTTTCCATCCATCCCTATTTCCAGGCCCCGCAGTGTAAGAGTCATTGCTTTCCCCATACAGTAGGGTCCCGCTTTACGGCGCTTCGCTTTACAGCGATTTGCTAATACAGCCGTCTCAATTAGATGCAATTAGACTAAAGCCCCACTTATACGGCGCTTGTTCCGCTTTTACGGCAGTTTTCGGGCATCGCGCACCATTCTGTTCAATGAGTTCCACTTTACAGCAGTTTTCGCTTTACAGCGGGGGTCCAGAACATAACCCGCCATATGAGTGGGGCCCTACCATACTATGTTTGCTCCAACATGCCCTAACAGTTTCAGTTGTGCCCAAGAGGGCATCTCCGACTCTTCTTCCTCGCTGGCCCCTCCATTTCTTTCTTCCCCTTCCCCTTGGGCCTAACTGCCCCCCAACTGCCCCTTTCCCCACAATCGCCTTAGGAACAGTTGCCAAGACTGCAACTACAGAACTGCCTCACTTTTAACTACTGAGATTTACTTATTCTTCATTTTCTCCAGGCAAGTAGCCTTGATGAGATGGTTGTTTCATATTTCTGTTTGGGATTAAATATGTGTCCTAAGTGTTAAGTTCCTCTTTAATATAAGGCAGGATTACTCACTTTATAGGCCCAGAACAAGAGGCTGCGTATTGAAGAACAGGTTAGCATACAACTGCAGAGGAAAATGAAAGTAAACAACAGGAACAAGCTAAATGGTGGAGTCTTTGCTCCAGCTCATAACTGGAGACAATGTTTAACTCGAACATTATCCATTACTACAACGTTCTGACTTCCAAGGAGACCACCTGCCCTGGGGAAAGGAAGAAAAGAGTGAGGGAGACAAAAGCAACATGGGGCCTGCTCCAGACAGACTGTCCTCTCACTGCCCCCAAGGACCAAGTTTACATTTCGTATCATTTATTTGTTCTTGTATTTTGGCAGAAAGGTTGTATATTACTGCCGTTCTCTCCCACAACATTCCCATTGCCCTGAAAATGGTTGCCTGGAGCTCTGCACTCTCTCCTGGACACTCTTTTCCTTCCATCCATTCAGGGGGACTGTCACGGCACCCCAAGCTTCCCTGGGTCTTGGACTATGAGTGGAAGGGGATCCGGCCACAGCAGATTTAAATGCATCCAGCTTTCCCTGTCTAGACAGTCCTTATGTTAAATATTTATGTTAGATTTGCACCCTTCATTTCTTCTGTGAAGTAACATACTGTTGCGCGCCATCCCAATCTCCAAGTGGTGCAAGACTTCCAGGGGTTCCTGCACTTACCCAGGGTTTGGTTTCCTTGGAAAGAAGGTCAGCAGAGACTATGGTGTCTTATAGGATTGGTGCTGGAGGGTTGGAGACAGGAAAACGTCGTCCCGCTGTTTAAAAAGGGTAAAAAAGAAGATCCAGGGAATTACAATGACTTCAATACCGGGAATTACAATGACTTCAATACCGGGAAAGATATTAGAACAGATAATAAAAGAGTCCATTGGCAACTACCTAGATGACAATGCTGTGATTAGTAGGAGCCAGCATGGGTTTGTCAAGAAAAAATCCTGTCAAACTGATTTCTTTTTTTGATTGGGTCACTAGCTTAGTAGATGGTGGAAATGCTGTAGATGTCATCTATCTAGATTTCAGCAAAGTGTTTGACAAAGTCCCCCACGACCTTTTGATTAGCAAACTAGTCAAATGCGGACTACATGGAAATACTGTCAGGTGGATTCACAACTGGTTGGAAAACTGTACTCAAAGAGTGGTCGTCGGTGGCTCTGCTTCGGACTGGAAGGAGGTTTTGAGTGGAGTGCCACAGGGTTCTGTCCTGGGGCCGATACTCTTCAACATTTTTATCAATGACTTAGATGACGGGGTGGAGGGAAGCCTTATGAAGTTTGCGGATGATACGAAACTGGGAGGGATAGCTAACACAATGGAAGACAGGAATAAAATCCAAAGGGACCTGGATAGACTAGGAAATTGGGCTGAAATTAATAAAATGACATTCAATAAAGACAAATGCAAGATTCTGCATTTAGGCCACAAAAACAAAATGCACGGGTACAGGATGGGAAATACCCGGCTTAGCAGTAGTGCGTGTGAGAAGGACCTTGGAATTGTAGTGGATCGCAAGTTGAACATGACCCAGCAGTGTGATGCTGCGGCAAAAAAGGCAAACGCGGTTTTGGGCTGCATAAACAGAGCTATAGTTTCCAGGTCGAGAGAAGTAATAGTCCCACTATATTCTGCATTAGTCAGGCCTCATCTGGAATACTGCATTCAGTTCTGGGCGCCTCATTTTAAGAAAGATATAGACAAGTTAGAGCAGGTTCAGAAGAGGGCGACGAGGATGATAGCCGGTATGGAGAGCAAGTCTTATGAGGAAAGGTTGAAGGAACTTGGCATGTTCAGTCTGGTGAAGAGAAGGCTGAGGGGTGACATGATTGCACTCTTTAAGTACCTGAAGGGCTGTCACATAGAGGAGGGTACAGATTTGTTCTCTGCTGCCCCAGAGGGTAGGACTAGGTCTAATGGTTTTAAGTTGCAGGAGCGTAGATTCAGATTGGACGTTAGAAGGAACTTCTTAGTAAGGGCAGTTCGGCAATGGAACCGACTGCCTAGGGAGGTGGTGGGATCCCCTTCGCTGGATGTCTTCAGGCAGAGGCTGGACAGCTATCTGCGGGAGATGCTCTAGCTGTGGATTTCCTGCTGTGAGCAGGGGGTTGGACTCGATGGCCTACAAGGCCCCTTCCAACTCTATGATTCTTCCATGATTCTATATATGGTTTTTATTTACACACATTTCAACCTGAGCTTAAGATGGAGGGGTTCACAGCATTATCCGTCCATCAGATCTTACTCCCCATTGCCCATAGCTGTGGAGGTCCAGAGAGCAAGCAAGCCAGACTAGACACAAGCCTCTCCTTGGCTCCAGGATGGGAGGGAGGATGGCCCCTCTCCTGAAAAGAGTTCCAATAGCCACATCCTGGTCACATCCCTTTGTATATGCAGATTGACCACTCAGTAAGCCACTAACCAGTACCTTATGCAAAGAAAATCTGGTTTGACCAGTGGAGCAAGTTTCTTCCTTTGCAGATCCCAAATCAGAGGCTAGCAAGGGGATTCATAGAAATCATCCATCTTAACTCCCAAATCCCATAACAACCTGATCCGAATGTCAATGGAAACTGCTGGCTAATTGAAGCCTGGAGTTTCTTTTTGATTTGCATTTCAATCCAAAAACACTGCAAACAACAAAGGAAGTACAACTGTCTTTATACCATGGTAGACTTAGTTTATCTGCAACAACTTCTCCTACTTAAATTCTGACACCTTCCAATTTGTTTTGCCTGGAAAGGATAGGCTAGGCTATGAGTCAGCCAACAAATTAGCTCCATAATCCCCAAACCAGTACATACAGGATTTTTAATTGTTTTTTAAAAGTCCAGTTCCTTCACAGGGACTTTCCAAGTGTTTTCTTCAAAAAGTGAAATGGGGGGGGGAGGGGGAGAGATTTGAATTTTCTGGGAGTGGGGATGAAGGCTAAGAGGCAAGATTCTAGGCAAATGTTGATTCAGGTCCCAGGATATATAGTCTGAAGGCATATGTGGTCATCACCATGCTGAAGCTAAGCAGATCTGGAGCTGGTCAGAGGCTGGATGAGAGACCAAGTGGGGACCTTCTAGTTACTTAGTGTATTGTCTTAGGTTCCACTTCCAGGACAGAAGAAAGATGAGATATAAATGAAGGAAAATAAATGAATAAATAAAAATAAGTCACCATAGTAAAAAAAAATGAGGGGGAATATTCAGAATCATGATAATTTCATTCGTTTCAAGGCATTATAAGGAAACTTCTACAAAGTGTTCATAGGCCCATGGTTGTTGCATAAAGGTCTGGTTTGCACCTTTTGCAACTGCATCACCTCAAGTATGATATGATGCCTGTTTTTTACGCTCAGCAAAAACTGAACTCAAAATGTCCCAACCTGGGTTTGATTATAGCTTTACTACAAAGTAAAAATAAGGAGGCCTCATCCTGCTTGTCACCTCTTGGAACTCTGTACTATGCTGGCAGAAAGAACACTGAATTTACTAAAATGAAAGGATGCTGACTTTGCTTGCAAACTTGTGCTTCTAGGGTCTAAATGAGAGCAAATAATGAAAATATACTGAATATAAAACATGATGCTAAAGCTATTGGTGATTGATTAAAGATGTATACAACTGTTAATGGCCCTCCCCCTAAAATTTTTATTGCATCCTGTGCACACTCTGTGGCCTTACAGCAACTGCTCATCCCCCTCGAGTGATTTGCTTTGTTGTTTTACTTTTAGCAAACCAGGGAGGATCACAATAACTCACGTTGCCATCCTCATTATGGAAGATATGTGTAACAGCCACATTGTTTAAACAATTTGCTTATGTTCCAAGGTGTTTCAGAGAAGAAAAGAATGTATTATAACTAGGGATGGGAGAGAATTTTGATTCAGTTCGCATTTCAAGCCGGATCGATCAGATTCACACTTTACGAAACAATATGAGAACTGAAACAAGCCATACTTCAAAATTCCCACTTAATCGAATTTTGTGTTGCAGTTGGCCAACCAAACAATGTTTACAAAAATGCATGTAGGGAAAGGGTGCATAAATATGAGTGAAAATAACATAGAACAATGCATTATATGATGAAAAATGGCTTGCAAAATTGTGTACATTAGTCAAAACTGCCTCTAAAACTAGGTTTATTAGGAGACATTTGCACTCCAATGCTGGAGAATTTTCATGAGGATTTTTTTAAAAAATCACAAATTGCTGCAGAATTGTAGAGAACTGAATTGAAGACTGGAAACATGAGAAATGGAGAGAATTGAAATTGGCAGATCTTTTCATCCCTAATTATGACTAATAGAGAAAGGCAGAGCAAAAGGCATAGACAGAAAAGGCTGACAGGCTGGAAGGAAAGTGGTTTAAAGCACAACAAGGTGGACCAGGGAAGCAGCACCTCAATCACTGCACACCAAAAATACTTAGAAATATTAGAAGATGCTTAGAAGATGGCTCTCTCCTCTCTAAAAGGCAGGAAAGGGGTATTTGTGAGAGGCGAGTACCCATTGAAAGTAAGAATAGCAGGGCACATTTCCAGATATCCATTTTTAATTGTCTTTTGGAAGACTGAAATCATTTCTGCAAGCTCAAAAGAAGTAAAGGCAGAAGATGAGGGAGTGACAACAATGGCTCCTTGCAAACTGTGTGTGGATTTATAACCATGTCTCAATTGCATATTATTTGCTAGAAAAGACTGTACAAAACTTGTGAGGGTGACCCCAGATGCGCATTAGCTCCAAAAAACCCAGTATGGTTGATCAGCTATCTAGTGAGAATCGGGATGCGATAAAGCAATGCATGCAGATTACACCTAAAAGGGCTTGTGACCACTGCAGTCATTATGCATTCATTTTAATCATGTGTGATTTATGTGAAAGATTCACAACTAAGAAGCTATACTGGCAAGAAAAGAATGTGGGTTTCATTTCTGCTGTGCTGGACATCAGCTGTCAAAACGGATGACAATTGAATGCACCGTTCACTGAATGCAATTGGCAGAGGAGGCTTATGTGACTGATCATATGGATTGACCCTCGGACTCACATTTGACCATTAATGCATACAAGTGAGATTACGCCTTTCAGTTTTGTTTGTTTGTTTGTTTAACCCCCCCAAAAAAGTACACTTTCAGGTTACATTACATTCTTCTTCAGGTTTAGATTATGAACCAAAACATCAAACTTGCTGGAGACTCACACTATTGGTAACCTAGTTGTACAGTTTTACTGGCCACTTGCGTTACCATAGAGATTCCCTAGGCTGAATCCAAATACATCATTACGACATCATGAATGATGTCACAAGCAGGATCAACTCCAGTTCTGAGCAAAGTGAGAGGCAGTCAACAGGCTTGGGCTTCATGCTCTCAAGGTGGATCTTCATAAAGGGAATTACAAGGTAAAATTTGGGACTATATTAATTTTTACCATAGGGAAAAGGTTTTGAAATGATCTGCAGAGGAGGTTCTGGTGGTCCTTATTTGTGTATCTTGGCATGAAAACTGCAGCCCTTCCTACATTTAGATGACCTCCACATATAATGTTCTGCTTGTGCTATGTTGTATGCCTGAGTACAAAATGAAACATCAGAAAAAGTTAGAAATTGTGAGGTCACAAAAGGAGGAGGTGGATCCAGTATATAGGACCCAGAATGGACCAAATGGGAAACAAGTTCAGGTAAAAATGGGGGGAAGGGATTCAAAGTGGAATAGCAAAGTGAACCCGTTACAAGGGAATAAACAGGAAAAAACCAAAAAGGATTTTACGGGAAATAAAAACCTATAAAAATAGAATCTATTTGAAACATCCAGGCCTAAAATGGCTGGCTCAGGGAAAATGGTCAAGAGCAGTTTCAAAAACTGAAGGAGGGGTGTTCTCAAAGCAAGAACTCCCTTCTCCTCTTAAGGAGAAGGCACAAAGACAAGCCATTTTTTATGGCAGGGGTGGCCAACCTTTTGGGGCCAGTGGACACATTTGGAATTTTGTGAAGGTGCTGTGGATGCCAGTCACAAAATGGCTGCTATGGGAGTATGACATAACACAAAAATGTTGCCACATCTAAAAGAGAAGAAAAGGAGACAAATAAAAATAGTACAGGCATACCCCCCGAACAGTTGCCCCATGATTGGGGGGAAAGCACCTATATCACCTAAAGGTGGCGCACATAGTTTTCCCCATTGTAATTTTATCTTCACAACTTATTTTGACATGTGAGGCTTCTCCTTATGGAATTGGAGCAGTCGTGGCCCATTGAATGGAGGACGGCTCTGAGAAGCCAATAGGTTTTATATCAAGAACCTTGTCATCAGCAGAAAGAAATTATTCACAATAGGACTGGGAAAGATTGGCTGTTATATTTGTAATACAGAAATTTCATCAATATATATATGAAGAGACATTCACCATTTGTATAGACCACAACCCCCTAATTTCATTATTTAGTAAACTGAAAAGAGTACCACAGATGGCTTCACCACATATTCAAAGGTGGGCTATGATACTGAGGACCTATGAATGCACAATAGGATACAGAGCAGGGGAGGAACTGCTGATGCCTTGAGACTATTGCCTGGTACTATTGATGGATTGCATTGCTGCTCCCCCAGTGACAGCAATACAAATTAAGTCATGGCTGACACAGATCCGTGTTGGCCAAAGTAAGATAATTTGTTTTGAGGGGAGGGGCCAATGGCTTAAAGATAAGGAATTAGCACCATATTACCGATGTCGTTGGGAACCGAGTGTAAATTGTGGATGTACACTGTGGGGAGCCCGTGTGGTAATTTCAAAACAAGGACATGAGACTGTTCTAAATGATCTACCTCAGGCCCAATCTGGAATTATCAAAATGAAAGGATTAGCTAGAAGCTACCTTTGGTGGCCAGGAATGAACTTGGAGATTGAACACAAGGTACAGACCTGTGCAATGTGTCAACAGCAGAGCTTGGAAAAGTTACTTTTTTGAACTACAACTCCCATCAGCCCCAGCCAGCATGGCCACTGGATTGGGCTGATGGGAGTTGTAGTTCAAAAAAGTAACTTTTCCAAGCTCTGGCAGAGATTCATAAATTGCCTAGTGTGGTTCCCCTGCATCCATGGGAGTGGCCAGATCAACCTCGGAGGAGAATCCATGCAGATTATGGTGGTCCATTCCTAGTAAAATGATTCTAATACTTGTAGATGCACATTCCAAATTGGTAGATATTTATCCCATGCCTACAATTGTAGCGAAACTACAACTGAACATTTAAGGATGTATTTTAGTATACATGGATTGCCTGTGATGTTGGTAACTGATGAGGGAAATACATTTACTAGTCAACAATTTAAGACTTTTATAGAACAAAATGGCATTCCGCATGCTACTTCTACATCATATCATCCTTTGTCAAATGGCTTGGCTGAGTGGGCTCTCCAATCTTTTAAAGAAGATTGCCAGACTTCCCAGTGAAAACCTCAAATAAAACCTGTTCATTACATGTTTAACTATAGAATTACACCTCAATCTACCACAGGATTATCACCAGCAGAGATGTTGATGGGAAGCAAATTGAGGTCAAGGATGTGTAGATATTAGAATGGCACTTCTGAAGTCTTTCTGCATGGTGTGTATTCCCTTTATGGCCCTCCTTGATCTAAATACCAAAGCAAGTCACTGGTGGATATAGCTTGGGATCATAGGGACAAATGGTACACTGCCCCACCAATCTCAGTCTGCTCACAGCCATAATCCACCCACCTGCCTCGTTACTTGCACCAGATCCAGGGAGTGGCACTGCCTGTCAACTTCCTCCTCCTTAGTCTCACTTAGTCTGTGGCCAAGAGCTAAAAATGGACATATCAGTATCGTGTAAGGTGGCAAAATTCCATTACGATTTTTTTTATTCTGTTGGCCAAAACATGTCCAATTCCTGTAACAGATATTTGCAGATATCCCAGGGTTGCTATACTTTTGTGTCAGGTAGGGATGGGGCTTGTTGCTTGCCTGTGCTCATTTTATGCTCACTGTTCTCATCACACACACTCACTTTGTGTCAACTTTTGGTTCACTATTACAATACGGGGTCAGCCCGTAACAAGTTTTTCTGTCTTACCATCAGCTCTGGTGCTGACCTGTAGCCTTTTGAGACAAACATCTTGAGCTGCAGCTCAAAAACACCATGACTGATGTCACCTCTAATGCAAATCATCTGCCGCCAGGGCACACAAGAATGACACAAAGAAGAATGACACTTTTTTTTAATATTCACCCCTTTCTTTGCTTGTAGAGCACATACCTGATGTGATGTTTTGAGAGAGGGGATGTCTTGATGTACCTCAGGGTGAGCCACAGCTCTCCTCGAAAGTTGGGAAACAGCCAGCTGAAGACTACTAAGTGAAAGTTTAACAACCATTAGCATGATCCCAGCAACCTAAGCCATGCGTGAGGTTAACCAGTCCTTGAAAATGTTCAGAAACAACCAGTACTGCCCAAAAATCAAATTAGAGGCTCTTGTCAGTTTGTGGGAAAGAGGGGGATTGTGTGAGCTGCAATCCTGACCATGTCCACTCTGAAGTGAGTCCCACTGAGTTCAACGGGACTTACTCCCTGGTAAATAGGGTTAGGATCCCAGCCCCATAGATGAAAGAGCTCTTGTCAGTTAAGGGCAAGAGATGGTGCTGGTAGTCTGAATTTGTGCAAGCTGCAATCCTGAGCATGTCTACTCTGACATAAGCCCCACTGAGTTCAAAGAGTCTTACTCCCAGATAAGCAGAGTTAGGATTCCAGCCCCATAGAGGAAATAGCTCTTGTCAGTGTGAGTGGTGCTTTAGATAAAATATAGAAAGAAGCATGGAATAGCAGGCATCAATTTGAAGCTGGGGGAACTAAGGAGATGTTTGGTACAGCTACCAGGGACATAAATCTCTGTCAGACAATTAAAAAAACAAAACAATGACAGTGAGCTGATCAGAGTTCTGAGCTTTAGAACAATAACAAGATGTTTGGGGTGAAAAGTTTATCAGAAGATTCAGCATCACAGACTCTGATCTCTAGCATGTTGGATGGAAGATCAGTCTGTTCACAAACGTGCAATCTCCACCAAAGATCACTCTTGTTCAATTTAGTGAAGTTCATCACCCTCCCAAGTGTCAGGGGAACTTGGAGGAGAAGCATTCATGTTGGGCTCTGTCCAAATGTTGGCCAGATTAGATTCCTTCTGCTGTTTTGTAGAAATTGGACACTTTCAGAAGGGACACTATAATTCTTGGGGTGATTTAAATGAGATACTCAATGAATGAAAAATGTACAGGAGTGAAAAGTCCCCCACTGGACACCAGCACCCAACTGAGCTGGTTGCATTATTAGAGGATCATGGGCTCATAGACACATGGCAGACATGAAATTTGTTTTACAGAGACTGCACCTTTTACTCTGTAAAATATAAGCTGTACTCTCAGATTCATCATATCTTGGCCTCCAAAGAATTGCGGATAAGTTTGAGGATGAAAAAAAAATAGCATTACTTTTGTTTCCAACCATGATCCAGTAGTGACATCTTTGATTTAATGAGAAGACAGCAAAGATAAAAAATCCTGGTGTTTGCCCCCATGTTTTCTAATGAAGTCAAAAGTTAAGACCTGATTGAAAGAAAAGTTGGAGCAATTCTTTATTGAAAACCAAACTCCATAGGTAGACCCAGCTGTTGAATGGGACACCCTGAAGGCAGTGTCAGGAATTGGAAGTCTTGAAGAAGGAGAATGTGAGGCGGCAACAGCTACTGGGAAAGGAAATAGCTGCACTTGAACTTAAGCACAAGGAAATGGGTAGTCTTAAAGTGTACAAATTGTAAATGGAGTGAGCTAGAAGCACTTGATCTTGGTTACATAAATACAGCCATGTGAAGTATTATGAATTTGGAAACAAATGATTTTGTTTTCTATCTGGGGTGCTGTGTAAAAATTATGCACAACTTCCAGTAAGCTGGGTAACACGTGATATCATTGGCTACAATTAATGCAGGTTCAGTCATTCAGTAATAAATTATGGAGATTGTACGGACATTGGAGGAGCACGTAGGACTGGACTTATTGTTATTAATTTAATTTATATCCTGCCCTTCCTCCCAGAAAGAGCCCAGGGCAGCAAACAAAACACTAAAAACACTCTAAAACATCTTTAAAATAGCATGGAAGGACATCTGGGTTATGAGGCGGAGGAAAATGTTTGGAATTCCATATGGACAAAGCTGTTTATGAAATCAGTCTCAGCACGGCTGAGAGAACCGTGCTTAAATTGGTATATCCCTCTTATATTACTCCAGTAAAATGGAGCGTATAAACAGTGCCGTATAAACAGAGGGGGAGTAGCCAGACTGGCGTGATATTCTACATGTAGTGGTTGTGCCCAGTGGTGCAGTCTCTGTGGCTCAGGGTATTCCATGAGATTACTGACATAGATAATCCTTTCCAACCCTGGATTTGCACGTCTATTGATATCCCTCTCTAGCATAATACTGGAACCCAAAAGAGTCATCCAATGATGCTGAGTGTTGGGAGATTCTGGACACACAGAGTATATAGTCAAACTGTGGAACTCACTGCCACAAGATGTGATGATTGCCACCAATTTAGATGATTTTGAAAGAGGATTACACAACATCTGTGAACAGAGGCTGTATGTCTCTGAATGCTAGTTGCTGGAGATAATATCTGGAGAGGGCTATTGCCCCCTGTGCTCTATTTGTGAGCTTCCCAAAAGTGTCTGATGGGCCACAGGAAACAGGATGCTGGACTTTGCATGGGAAATAGGATGCTGAACTAGATGGGCCTTTGGTTTCATCCAACTGCAAGTATCTTCTCATGCTCTTATCAGCAAAGTTCAGGCCACCTTCCACTACCCCCCTCATGTCAAACTTTGGAACTGAAACTATGACTTCTTGTAAACATGTTTTTCTCCAGCTCTGCACCTTCCCCTTGAACTATGCAGAGATTTCAGGAAGTTGCTGAGATAAACTTTCTTCTTATAATTATCAAAATCATGGTGATTTATCCTTGCTTTTGCTAAAGCTCAAGAGATATTTCTGGTGATCGCCCCAACATATAAAATTTGGTAGCATGAAGTTAATTACTGCACTGGGAAAAATGTTGGTGCACAGAATATCTCCTGTGTCAGAGATAGCTTGGGCCAAGATCTACAGCAAGTGAAACCAGAGATGGATATTACTGTGTGAAGTTTAACAGCATCACCCTTCGGCTTTGAAGTCATAGGTGGACACCACCTTTATTTGCAAAGTCACTGCAGCTTCTTTTTTGCAAGAGATTTTGGCTTCTCACTGGAGAGATTTATCACTAGTAGGAAGAACCAGAATGATATCACTGCTGGTTCTGCTGCTAATGCCCCATGGAGACTGTGGGATGCTGAAGGCAAAATGCCCCTTGAATCTAATCAGGGATCAAAATGAAGCACAGAATTATTACCAGCCTGGAGACTTCCTCATTAGTGGGATCATATCTCCCAAACGGATTCTCCGACAACTTCCATATGTCTTTTCCCAGACTCCATTAACCAGCATTCAACCGTAAGTAATTATGTGCAGATGCCTCTCTGCCTCCACTCAAATGGTTCCTAGTTCCAAGGAAATAGCCCCTCTTTTCAGGGCTGTGCCCCTCCAGACATTGCTGGACTGCAGCCCCATCATCCCTGATGATTGGCCATGCTAGCTGAGGTGGATGGGTTTCCCACACACCTGTCTTATTTTGTGGTTCCCTTCGTCATCCCTGGTAAAACATTCTCTTTGCCTATGATGTTGTGTCGCCTTTTGAAGAATGCAGCACAAGAATAGCAGGAGGTGAAAAGGGTGCCAAAGTCATGCAATTTCCTACAGGGAAGTACATGCCAGGATTTGCACTGTGGGATGGACAGGCTTCCTTCCTAGCCCAGCAGCTAATGTGAAATTCTCTCTTAGCTACATTAAAGCTTTCATCCTCCCTCCTAATACCATTTCTTCTTGTGCTGAGTGTTTTCAAATTATAAGCTTGATGACCAGGCTCTGTTGATGTGTTTGGTTTCTTCCTCACCTGCACTCAGATTGCTTCTAACTACCAGGGGCATCCCCTATTTTCTAGTCCCCACTGGTGGTCATCCCTGGAAAAACACTCCCCATACTTGACCCCTAGGTTGCTTTTTGAAGAACAGGTGCGGACTGCATGAGCACTGAGACTGTATCTAATCCATTCGCATCACATATGACGGCTGCTGATTAGCTGCTGGGCCAGGTTTAAGGTGCTGGATTTGGTGTACAAAGCCCTATGCAGCATGGGATGTGGAGTCCTGAAAGATTGTCTTACCTCTTATTACCCAGTCAATCACTGTGCTTTGCAGGTGAGGGCCTCCTACAGGTACCATTTTATCAGGCGGTCCGTTCCACGCAACAAAGGAAGTGGACCTTTAGTGTTGTGGCACCCAACCTTTGGAATTGCCTCCCCTTAAATATTAGACAGGCACTGTCTCTGTTACCTTTTTGGCACCTACTGAAGACCTTTCTCTTTCAACAAGCCTTATCTCAGTCTGCATCTGTTTTGGAATAGCTTTTAAAGATGTTTTTTAAGATTATTTTTAAAAGATGTTTTTAAGATGCTTTATTTTTAAGATGTTTTAAGATGTTTCTAGTGTTTTGTTCTTTGTTTGCCACCCTGGTCTCCTTCTGGTAGGAAGGGCGGGATAGAAGTTTAAATAATAATAATAATAATGGATAACTAAGGGGTTCTAGCATCATTTCCACCAGAAGAACAGCCTCTTTGGTTAGACACAAGTTGTAGCTAAGATGGCTCTTAAGATGATCTCAACTATCTTGATTTTTAGTTTAGAGAAAAAGGCGAGTGAGAAGAGATATGACAGAGGTATATAAAATTATAAATAGTGTGGGAAAAGTGGATGGGGAAATGTTTTTCTTCCTTGGTGTTAAAACTATAACTCAGGGACATTGAATGAAGCTGAATGTTCAGAAGATTCAGGACAGATAAAAGAAAGTTTTTCTTCACACCAGTGGCGTCACTAGGGTTGGTGTCACCCGGTGAGGTAACTCATGGTGTCACCCCCATGGACCTCCTCCTGTACAAGGTATGATAGCATTCTTCAAGTACTTGAAAGGTGGGCTGGGATCTCTTCTCAATCGTCCCAGAGTGCAGGACACAGAATAATGGGCTCAAGTTGCAGGAAGCCAGATTCCGACTGAACGTCAGGAAAAACTTCCTAACTGTTAGAGCGATGTGACAATGGGACCAATGAACTGGGGAGGTGGTGGGCTGTCCAACCCTGGAGGCCTTCAAGAGGGCAGCTGGACAGGGACCTGTCAGGAATGCTTTAATCCGGATCCCTGCATTGAGCAGGGGGTTGGACTCAATAAGGCCCTCCCAACTCTCTACCATCCTATGATTCTATGAAATTTACACCTTGGAAAGGGGACAGTTCCAAAAACATCCATTTCGTAAACAAAAGTCACAACTCATGTGCTAGAAGTAAACGATTTCTGACATACACTTTCATCCATTTTGGAAATACAGGCTGTTCCCTGCAACAGGACAGGGGAGGTCTGTGGTTCTCCGGATGTTGCCAGACCCCCAACTCCCATCAGCCCCAGCCAGCATGGCCAATGGTCAGAGAGGGCCCGAATCCGTCCCTGCCCAATGGCAAAGCGCATCGGGCCCCCTTGGAAATTTATGCTGAAAGGCACTCCTTTGTCCCTGCAGATATTCCTGGACTCCAACCCGTATTAGCCTCAGCAAGCACAACCCATGGCCAGGGATGATGGGAGGTTCCCCATAGCAGTCCCAATGTTTAGATGCAGTCAGTTTCCTTGCAATTTCCACCCATTGCCTCTACTCCTGTCCTCTTGAGTGACAAACATGCTCCATCTTCTACATCACAGTCCTTGAAGACAACTGTCACATCTCCCTTTAACAGTCTCTTCTCCAGGCTAAACTTATTGAGATATTTCCATTGTTTCTCAACAGTTGCAAATAAGAGCAGGCCAGGTAGCTTTTTTAGTTAGCTGTCAATCCTGGCTAAGGTTGAGGATTAGTTCTGCATTCTAGTGTTTCTCAAACTACTCCTTGTCTCTGGAAAGCCATACCTGAAATGCCCTTCTGATTTACAATATATGTCAGTCAAGAGATTTTGCAAGCTAGTCTTAATCATCATTTTCTGAAACATTTTTACAGAGAGGAATAAAACAACAACAGGCAATTGGCAAGTTCTTTGCCACTGGATGATAGAATCTGGAAAAATGTCCAAGTAATTGATTACCTGTGGGAAAATGAAATAAATGGGGAGGGGAGATGAATCTAAAACCTGTGGAATTGTTGCAACAAGAGCTGTTAAACAGAATGTAAATAGTCCTTCATCAAATTAAAATCATAAACTGGCAATCATAGGGCTGTTTAAAAAATTAGATGTTACAGGAAAAGATTTACTTCATCTGTCTTTTCCTGAACCCCTTTCCAAATTCTTCTGCCACCAACTTACATTGTTGTTGTTCAGTCATCGCACATGGAAATGCACTTCAGAAGAGTGAGATGTTGTTTTATTAAGTAGTCTGAGCTCATGTGTATTAAAATCAATGTTGCTTCCAGCATAGACAGGAAGCCTCTAGTTTTATTCCCCAAGTGGAGAAGAATGTAGGGGTCCTGGCCCACCACTCTAACCACTATCCCACACCATCTCTGTGCATCCTGCAGTCCGCATCCCTTAGCTACCCCACTCTTATCTAGGACGAGACAGGTATCCCTCTCTTCTCACCCCTTTCTCGCCCCTTGCTTTTGTCCTCACCTTCGGCACACCACATTCCAGCAGAGCTCCCTGTCCAGCTAAGCTCCCTCCTAACAATCCCTTGACTCATAGACCGCCTTTCTACCAAATGCACACCAGGCGGTTTAGAATTTTAAAAATCTACTAAAAATGAACTATTTCTAAGAACACCAGAGAGCACTTTCTAGGGACTTTGGTTCTGAGGAGCTAATTAGTGTGATGCAGCTTTGCTGTTTCTATGATCTGGTAAACTCCCTTGGGAAATGTTTATACCGACTGTGAAAATGAAAGCCAGGGAGCTGGCAACAAAATGTTGCAGTGTGAAGTGCTTCTGTTCCGGATGCTCCATTCCATCCCCTTTTCCCTGCCCCAACCCTATTCTGCAGCCACTGAACACCCACAGTCCTCCTTGGGCTGTTGGGTGGGTAGGTGGGAACCTCTTTAAATCACCCACCCCCAAAAATATTTTTGTACTTCTCCAAACTTTGGGGTTTCCCTGAGCCTGCGAATATCTCCCTGTTGCGTGAGGATGGTGCCGCGCTCACCTCTGACCATCGGAAACAGAGGGAGCCACAAATATGGAGGCAGAGATGTCCCTATTAAGAGTGACAGATTCATCTTCGCCTGGATGCACAGTATTAAGTATCCATGGTTTCAAACTCGGGCACTCAACTTGGCTTGGTGACCTTGGATCGGTTAGTCCCTCAGTCACTCTTTTCGTCTCTCAGGCTAACCTACTTTGCGGGGTTGTTGCGAGGATAAAATGGGGGGGGAGCTGGTGGGAGAGAAGAACCTCGTGCATGTGATCCTGAGCTGCTTGGAAAGGAGAGTGGGATGCAACCTGCAATAAATAAAATGAACTGGTCGCCTTGGGCTTCCCCCCCCCCCCCCAGCCACAGGGCTGCGGGATCCTACACACTCCCTCCTATAGAACTCAACCCGACTGCATATTAGACAGGCGCCATCGCTTGTTATCTTTTCGGCACCAACTGAAGACCTTCCTATTTCAACAAGCATTTTAAATAGAGACTTTATGCCAGTCTGTCTCTGTGTTGGAATTGCCTTTTAAGATGTTTTTAGAGCTTTTCTTTAAAAAAAAAAGATGTTTTGTTTTAATGTGTTTTTTAAGTGTTTTTAAGATGTGGTAGAGCCTTTTTAGTGTTTTGTTTGCCACCCTGGGCTCCTTCTGGGAGGAACTTAATGCATAAATAAATAAATAAATAAATATGAAATCGCGCTATAAGGAGAAGTAGCAGCAGTAGCCTAAATTTAGGCTACTTGTATACTTCCCCCCGCCCCATATAAAATGAACCGCTTTAAGAGATGATATAGTGCCTTTCCCCCTATCTCCACACCTTCAAAATAAAAAAGTACGTTTATGAAGTGAGGGTGGGGATATTTAGGGTAGGGGAGAAGGCTGCGTCACCCGCCCCCCTCCTCACTAAATCCCCCATCTCTGCCGTGCGGTAAGAAGATGGGGAGGGGGAGGGGGGAAGGCCGGCCTGGGGGGCGGGAAAGACCAGGACGACTATTGACTACACTGTGTGTGAGAGGCGATGAGGGGTGGTAGGCGGGCGGGTGGCCAGCCAGGTGGCAGGGCACATGTGTACAAGAAAGCGGCGAACTCTCTCCTTCCCCCTCACACACGCTCTCTGCCTGCTCTCTCAGCCAGCTTGAGCGCCTCATCGGAGGAAGCCGCTGGAGGGGAGGGTTGTGAAGACGGTCGGTGGGCATGAGGAGAAAAGCCATTCCCGGCACGCGGGAGGGGACGGGAAGTGGTGTGGCTTCTCCCTTTTGGCTCTGGAAGGCGCCGCCGCTGAGGGAGGTCTGCTAGCCCACTTCAGCCGAGCGAGGACCGGCGCGCCTGGAGGCGCACCCAGCTGGAGAAGTAGGCCTGGGAATGCCGACGTGCCTCCCTTGCCCCGCCGATGCTGCTCCTGGTCTCACCCGCCTGCCTGCCTGCCTGCCTCCGAGGAGGAGTTGGCTGCTCTTTGACGCTGACCCGGAGCGCTTCTAGGCTCCTTTGCCGGACAACAGAGCCCTGCCCCGCGACGGGGCGGGCGGCTCTGGGTGTCACCCCTCTTATGGTGTCACCCGGTTGCGGTGCGCACTCCCCGCACCCCCGTAGTGACGCCACTGCTTCACACAGTGTGTAATTAAACCAGCCTTTCCCAACCGGTGTGCCTCCAGATGTTGTTGGACCACAACTCCCATCGGCCTCAGCCAGCATTGATAATGGCTGAGGCTGATGGAAGTTGTGGTCCAAGAACATCTGGAGGCACACCGGTTGGGAAAGGCTGAATTAAACTATGGCCACCAACTTGGATGGCTTTAAAAGAGGATTAGCTAATCCATGGAGGATAAGGGTATCAGCGACTAATGACCATGAAGGCTTTGTACTCTCTCCAGAGTTGGAATCAGTATGCTTCTGCAAACCAGTTGCTGGAAACCGCAGGAGGGCAGAGTGGTCTTGTGCTCAGGTCCTGTTTGTGAGCTTCCCATTGAGGTATCTTGTTGGCCATTGTGAGAACAGGATGCTGTACTGGATAGGCTGTTGGCCTGGTCCAGCAGGCTCTTCTAATGCTCTTAAACACAAATGCCAGCACACAACGTCCCTCTCTGTCCCCAGCATAACTGTCTAATATAAAGGTAGGAAGTATGGCTGAATGAATTTGAATTAAGCTATTTTATAGGAAGTCACACCAAATCCATCATGCAACAGAACATTTGGGGAGAATGGAAGGGAGTGTGAGTGCTTAGGCGGTGCCTCTTGGTGGAAGAATCAGGGTGCTAGTTACAAGTAAGAATGTAACATAATAATTTCCCTCCTGATATGTATTTGTTAAAGAAAGTGCTTTCACCCCATTCCATTGCTCTTCACATTCCACATACAGACCACAATTCGTGGTTCCCCTCCCCTCAACGACAAGACTTTACCCTAATTAATGATTTAATGCCGTCTCTCTCTCTTTTTTGGCATTGGCTCTAGAGGGAGATGCAGCTCTGTATCAGAGCTTGGAAGTAACTAGTTACAAGTAACAAATTACTTGTAATTCATTACTTTTTTGAGTAACGAGTGGGTAATTCCTTTACATTTTGATTGTAATAGAACTAGGAGTAATTTTACTACTTTTGTGGAGTAATTGTAACATTTCCAGAATTACTTTGGGGCATTATTTGGGGGGGGAGCAGGGGAAGTCTTCTGCTCCTCTGATTTGTGGATGAAAATCATGTGCCTCAAGCTGGGCTTCTGTGCAGTGTTGCTCTTTCCTCATGCTCTGTGGATGGGTAGGAGGCAACGAGGGAGGAGGCAGAGAGTGAGATGGGGTGGAGTGGAGAAAACAGTTATTTTAAAAAATGGATAGGGGTGGTGAAGAATGGAGTGGAGGGGAAAAGGATCCGGAGGTCAAGAACATGCATAAAGGAGGAGAAGGAGGCAGCAGCAGAATGGAGATAAAAAACTGTGGAGGTGAAAGATGACAACGCGTGTGTTTGTGTTTGTGTGTGTGAATACTGTGTTTGCACTTGGCACACAAAGTGGCCTCCACCACCCTCTCTGGCTACTGTGCTCCATTTGCAGTATTTTAACTTTTTTGCATCTCAGGGGGAAATGTTTGCTTGAGTGAGTGTCCCTTAGTTGGTGGCAGGGCAGAGTGTGGGAGGTGGTTAAGTGAGAGAGATTATGCTGGCTGGCTGAGTGGGGGGGGTTGCACTTGGTTTGACGTGCAAAGATCTGAGTAGTGGCCTCAGCCTCCCCACCACCCTTACCAGCGGAGAGACCACCATTGCTATCTTATGAATAAAAATAATTATTCTACTACCTCTGTATGTGTTTGTTTATTTTTAATGTTGTTTTAGGCTACTTACATGTGCAGCAGCCAAGGCCAGCACCTTGTAGGCATTTTTTAAAGTAACTGAAATGTAATTGTAGTGATTACTTTGGAGGAAAAGTAAAGTAATCAGTTACTTTCAGAGCAATTGTAATTGTAATGGCAATTACTACTTTTTGGGGGCCATGTAACTGTAACTGTAATTTATTACCTTTTAAAAGTAATATTCCAAGCTCTGCTCTGTATTGCCAATAGGGCAAACATTATTTTAAACAGATCTAGGTAGGCGATACAATGTGACACCAGATGTGCTAGTTAACAGGTTTCATTCATTAGATGAGGACTAAAAGAATAAACAGCATGATAAAAGCAGAATACATGGCCTTCCAACTGCTGGCAGACTCACCTTCCAGTTGTTATCAGCAACAGTGAAACTTCTCGGTCATAAATCACACACTGTCCTCCTGCTTACATTTCCTTTGGCATTCTCCATCATTGTTACTAGCATTTTCTGCTGATATTTCAGGAGGCATGTGAGTTTTTATATATTTATTTTAACATTTCCCAATCTGAAGTAATCTCCTGGAAGGTATCGGCAGAATTAGGGTCCCAAGTCTGGTACTGTCGTAGCAATGAGACTGAGGTGAGAACAGCTCCCTTGTGGAGAAAAATGAATGAGAAGGCATCTCTCCCTCTGTAGATCTCTCCTTTAGAGCTGGATGCAATGTTAGCTTGAAAGAATATTTTTTCCAACTGGAACTACACAAGAATCCCCCTAGGTCCAAAATAATGTATGCAGTTGCACGCTTAAACAAGTGCAATACATCTGGGGATTCAGTTTGGCTCTGGGCATCAACCCACATCCCTCAGACTTCTCCAGTGTTGCTTCCCCTCAGCTGATTTTGCTTGCACAATGGAGACTCAAAGAAAGGGCAGAAGAAGTCCTTGCGGCCTCCTGATGGTTTGTTGCATTGAAGGGCTGGACTGCCCATAACTAGCCAGGCTGAAAGTGACATTTATTGACTTATAGCATGATTCTAACCATGTCTACTGAAAAGTCCTACTGATTCAATATGGCTTCCTGTCACATCCAGGTAAGCTGGGTTGGGAATGCAGCCTTCTTCTTTTTCTAGAGTAGAAACCGAGCTCTCTATTTCAGCGCAGTGGCATTTATGCACCTAGTTTGAAGCACTGCTGCAAAAGCTGCAGTTGCTTCAGGAATCTTAGCTGCTTCAACAGGGATGCATAAATGCCACTTGGTTGAAACAGAGAGCTCAGTTTCTACAACTCAGTTCTATAACTGACAGCTCAGTTCTTTGATGACTGTGTGCTTCTTCTCTTCTGCAATAGAGTGTGCATCTCCTCATTTGTATTCTTAAGTGCAAAATAGATTTTCACCTTTCAGTGAGCATATGTCTCTTCTTACCTACCCACCCCCAGTACAAAGATACAGATCATTATTTCGGGACCAGCTTTCATGAGATTTATATAGCTTGGAACGGCCCTTAGAATTATAAAAGGAAGAATGTGACATTTTGTTGTCATTAAATAGTGCATAGTAGTTTGACACTTTTTAGTTGATTTCTGTTTTACAGCTTCTCATCTACATTCTACTGGCACATCTTGTCCTTCATGTTCACTATCCAGGAGATCAACCGGGATCCCAGGATCTTAACCAACATCACCCTGGGCTACAACCTCTATGAGAACTATTTTGATGCAAGGATGACTTCTGATGCCATGCTAGACCTGCTTTCCAGTGGGCAAAGCAATATTCCAAACTATAAATGTGGAAAACAGAATAACTTGCTGGCTGTTCTTGAAGGGGCCAATTCTGTCATCTCAAAAGAGATTTCAGCCATCTCAGGCATCTACAAAGTCCCACAGGTAGGAAGGTTGGGGGGACATGGAGGGACAGAGAAGATGTTCAGCTGCATAAAATTCCAGGTTTTTTTCTCCAGGGGAGTCAAGAGGGGGCATCAAGAAGACAAACTCTGAGCTATGGATCCAAGGCTCTTTCTTCAAAACCCAGCCTCTGTCAACCTGGCACCCTCCAGATGTTGTGGACTAAAACTCTCATGAGCCCCACACAGCACAAATTTTGTTAAGATATTAATCATGTGGGGTTAATAAATATCTGTTACTTATCCTGAAAGCAAACAAAATACTAGTATCTTCCTTTCCTCACTAGTTCAGTTATGGCTTAATTGCTCAAGCTCTTGATGATAAAACCCAGTTCCCTTTTCTCTACCGGATGGTCCCCAAAGAAGAAACTCAATACCTGGGGATTGTCAAGTTGCTCCTGCATTTCAGATGGACATGGATCGGACTCTTTGCTCCAGACAATGACAATGGAGAAAAGTTCTTGAATGCCTTGACATCTCTGATGATCAGCAGTGGAATCTGTGTTGCCTTTTCAAAGAGACTAGCAGAAAAGAACCTACATCAAACACTCATCCCGAGTAAATCATTTATCCTGTGGAGACAAGTCAATGTATTTGTTTACTATGAAAACACTCAGATGGGATGGATTCCAATGATAGCACTTAAAAAAATATTTGGGAAACTAATTGGGGCAAAAGTCTGGATCACACCAGCTGTTCAGGACATCAATGTGAATTTGTCTTTTGATCCTAGAGGCTTCCAGTTCATCCATGGCTCTTTGTCCTTCATAATGAAGACCAAAAAAAGGACCAAACATGACTACTATACACCATATTCCCATCTTCTTGATCAGTTTTGGAAGAAAGCATTTTGTTGTTCATATTCAAAGCATGTGTTGGCCGTACAAGGTCGGACAAGATGCACAGAGGAAGAGAAACTGGAAACACTACCCCAGGAGGAGCTTGAGAGAGCCTTGTCTCAAGACAGCTACAGCACTTACTTCAGTATCCAAGCTGTGGCACACGCCTTAAATGCTGCATATTCACCTAGATCAAAGTGGATGCTGAGGGTGGGTGGAGGAGGCAAGTTGGAACATCAAAAGCTACAGCCATGGCAGGTATTCCCTTTCCCTTTTTGCAAAATGCAATCCGTTGTCCCACTCGTGGAATCAAATTTTGTAGTGAGACAAAAAAAAATTGCCTCTTTCTGGAGGCTAACCTAATTTCTGGGGCTCCTGGTTGAGGCCAACCTTTCTGCTCTCTCTTCAAAACACTCCCACATCCAGCAGTTCCTCTCTTGTGCCTTTAGAAAGATACAGCTTTCTAAGGTGATGCTGGACTCTGCTCATCTCCCCCTCTGACTCTGTCAGGCCCTGAGGTTGCTTGTCAACAATGAGCACCTGGAACCCATACTGAGCAGGAGCACAGGTCTCCTGGCTAGTCTTCCCCACTATGGTGAGATATACCTGAATGGCATTTATTTATTTTATTTATATTAACAGGTTTATGTACGACTCTCTGTCAAAAGACCCCTGGGTGGTATAAAATATGGTAAGATGAGAAGTAGAGAAACACCACTAGAAATAGTGGTGATATTCTCTCTTATCGGCATCCCAAGTGTACTCAGATCTCCATCATGCCTCTTATCCAAGAACAGTTGTGGAGTGCTTTGCCCTTGGGCCAGGATCCATTTGTCTGGTTTCAGGCCTGCTTATGGGACGGAGACGGCTTTGGTCACCTTGGTGGATGACCTACGCAGAGAACTGGACAGGGGGAGTGTGTCCCTGTTGGTTCTGCTGGACCTCTCAGCGGCTTTTGATACCATCGACCATGGTATCCTTCTGGGCCGCCTTGCTGGGATGGGACTTGGGGGCACTGTTTTACAGTGGCTCCGTTCCTTCCTGGAGGGATGAACCCAGAAAGTGGTGATGGGGGATTCCTGTTCGACTCCTTGGCTGTTGGCCTGTGGGGTCCCTCAGGGCTCAGTTTTGTCCCCCATGCTATTTAACATCTACATGAAACCACTGGAAGAAGTTTGCCGGGGGTTTCGGGTTCGGTGCCATCAGTATGCTGATGACACCCAACTCTACTTCTCCTTTCCACCTAACTCCAAGGAAGCTGTCTTGGTTTTAAACTGGTGTCTGTCATCAGTGGTGGACTGGATGAGGGCGAACAAATTGAAGCTTAATCCAGACAAGACAGAGGTGCTCCTGGTCAAGTCGAAAGGCAAATCAGGGAATAGGGATTCAGCCTGTGCTAGATGGGGTTACACCCCCCCTGAAGACACAGGTTTGCAGTTTGGGTGTGCTTCTGGACTCAGCCTTAAACCTGGAGGCCCAGGTTTCTGCAGTGGCCAGGAGTGCTTTTGCACAGTTAAGATTAGTGCGCCAACTGCGCCCGTTCCTTGAGCCGTCTGATCTGGCCATGATGACACATGCCTTAGTTACATCCCGTTTAGATTACTGTAACATGCTCTACGTGGGGCTGCCTCTGAAGACTGTTCGGAAACTTCAGTTGGTGCAACGTGCTGCAGCCAGAATGTTAACTGGGGCTGGTTACAGGGACCATACGACTCCCATGTTACAAAAGCTCCACTGGTTGCCACTCTGTTTCCGGACACAATTCAAAGTGCTGGTGATGACCTATACAACCCTATATGGCTTAGGTCCAGGCTATCTGTCAGACCGTATCTCCCTATATGAGCCTGCCCGGCCCCTGAGATCCTCAGGAGAGGCCCTTCTCTCAATACCTACGTCCTCACAAGCACGACTAGTGGGGCCGCGAGATAGGGCCTTTTTGGTGGCTGCCCCAAGGCTTTGGAACTCCCTTCCTAGGGAAGCAAGAATGGCCCCCTCCTTGCAGTCCTTCCGTCGGCAAGCAAAGACTTTTTTATTTCAACAAGCCTTTGGAAGTGAAAGCTGTTAAGGACAGGTCTTGAAGGGCGCTGCATTGCTGTTGCCTAACTGTATTATTTTAAACTGAGTTTGAATTATTTTAACTGTATGTATGAATGGTTTTAATACTGTAAATAGTTCGATTCGATTTTAATCTAGACTTTTGTATGTTTTTAATTATATGTGTGCTTTTATCTGGAAGCCGCCGTGAGTTCCAGTTCTGGGGAAAGGGCGGGGTAAAAATGATGATAATAAATAAAATAATTAAATACATTATCATCACGGGGCACACCCTGACTAATTACTCTCACTCTGTCTGCCCTCTGGCCTGCCCAGGACGGGTCTAACCTCAAAAATCCTCCCAACTCTTCTGACCCTACTTTCTTTCTCAAACTGGCCAGTTATTTTCCTTCTTGGGTCTATACCCTCAGCCACTCTCTTGTTCCTTTGCATCAATCTCCTTTCCCCATTCGTTCTCTTAATTCCTCAGGCACACCTAGGTATCCCCACCTCCTTTCTCATATATCACATTTCACCCTCCATCCACAGTATGTCAGACGCTCCGTCCCACACTCTGCTTACTCTCGCCTACCTTCTTTCTGTTTCTTTACACCAGTTCTTTATTTATTTAGTTAGTTAGTTAGTTTGATTTATATACCGCCCTAAGCCCGAAGGCTCTCTGGGCGGTGTACAAAAAGATAAAAACAAGCACAATATATAAATACAATAAATCAAAAAACAAAACAAACAAACAATAACGAACCAAACAACATCCAAAATACGGAAATGCTGTTTAAAATACACTTTAAAATGCCTGGGAGTATAAAAAGGTTTTCACCTGGCGCCAAAAAGATAGTAGCGTCGGTGCCAGGCGCACCTCATCAAGGAAACTGTTCCACAGTTCGGGGGCCACCACTGAAAAGGCCCTAGTTCTAGTCACCACCCTCCGAGCTTCTCGATGGGATGACACTCGGAGGAGGGCCTTAGATGTTGAGCGAAGTGTACGGGTAGGTTCATATTGGGAGAGGCGTTCCACCAGGTATTGCGGTCCCATGCCGTGTAGGGCTTTATAGGTCAAAAACCAGCACTTTGAATCTAGCCCGGAAACAAATAGGAAGCCAGTGCAGACGGGCCAGAACAGGTGTTATATGAGTGGACCTTCTGGTCCGCGTCAACAATCTGGCCGCTGCATTCTGGACTAGCTGTAGTTTCCGAACAGTTTTCAAGGGCAGCCCCACGTAGAGCGCGTTGCAGTAGTCCAATCTAGAAGTTACCAGAGCATGAACAACTGAAGCGAGGACGTCACTGTCCAGATAGGGACGTAGCTGGGCTACCAATCGAAGATGGTAAAAAGCACGGCCTTATTTCTGGCTTCAGCCCTTTTATCTGCCCCTCATTCAGGTGTTCCTGCCCCTGATTCAGGTGTTCCTCTGGCATCTCTATGTTATCTCCATCTCCTGATGGTCCCTGTTCTGGCCAAAATGCCAGATGACGCTGCTGTACCCTCTCCCACAATAATCAAAACTAGAAAAAAGAACTTCTAGCTGGAAAACAAGGTAGTAACAAAAATGCTTTTGACTGTTTCCAAGAAAGCACATTTTTTATTTAAATTATAGTAACTGTTCTTATATTTGCACTGATGCCCATAAATTAGCATATGCAAATTTTATGCAAACTTGTACCCTCGTTTGTGGTGTTCTGTAAGTGGTACTGTTATCACAGTCTGAAGGGAAAGGGCACAATCTACATGGTCTGGGACCCTGAACAACCGTGGAAATCTGTATGTGCAACAGCACCTCCCCTTCAGACATTTGCATGAAGCAGTGGAGCTACTCAGTATAGCTGCACATTCTACTCATATGCTGACCTTGACTGTAAGTAGACCAGTTGAGGGCCCTCCCTGCAGTGGCCCCCATATTGTGGAATACTCTTCCCTAGAGATAGAGTGCGCACCTGCAGTAGCGGTGTTCCACCAGCTAATTATAGCATACCTATTCACAAGGACATTCCTGAGCATTGCTTTTTAGTGGTATTTGTGTGTGTTTTTAAAGTATTTCATTGTCTTTTGTATTGATCTTATTTTGTATGCCACTTTGTTATTTTATATGAAAGATGGCCTATAAACATTTTAATAAAACAGAGTGCCTTAATAGGGCTTATTAGTCCAAATGAGATACGCACTGGCTCCAGTTCATAAGTGCTCAAAGTGAGTCAGACCGAGATATCCAACATGTTTTCATGCTTCAAAATGCTGGTGTTTTTCCCTGTCATTGCAGCTTCACTCTTTCCTAAGAGAAATCCAGTTTTCAAATACTTCTATTTGCAGACTATCTTTGGATGAGAACGGGAAGCTCCCAGGCCACTATGATATTGAGAACTGGGTGATGTTTCCCAATGAATCTCGTGTTAGAGTGAAAATTGGCAGTATAGAGAGAGGGGCATCCACTGACATCAAGTTCACCATCAACCCGGAAGCCATTGTCTGGCCCAGGCAGTTTTACAAGGTAGGGAGCAATTTATTCCATATGACATCTGTTAAGCCCTACTAATTTTTTGAATAACTAATATGGGGCTTCCACTGCAACCCTTTGCCCACTGACCATGGAGGAGCTACTACTGAATGCAGTGCAACTGTCAGTCCAGGATCAGAGCTTGGAAAAGTTACTTTTTTGAACTACTACTCCCATCAGCCCCAGCCAGCATGGCCACTGGATTGGGCTGATGGGAGTTGTAGTTCAAAAAAAGTAACTTTCCCAAGCTCTGGTCCAGGTGGACTTCCTCTTGTATACCAGCTGTGTGAAGGGGGATCCTCTTATATCTGTGGATGCTCCCCAAGCACTTTAGGGTTCACAGCAGGTGCAGCAACAGTGAAACTACACAGGAGGCTGCTTTACTGAGTCAGGCAATGGGTCCATTTAGTTCAGTATTGTTTACAATGATAGGCAGCAGCTCTCCAGCATTTCAGGCAGGGGACCCTAATTGGAGATCACAGGGACTGAACCTAGGACCTTCTGCATGCAAGGCAGATACTCTGCAGATACTCTGCCACTGTGCTTTGGCCCTTCCCCATACTGCAGTTGACCATTGGCCTCAACAGCTCAGAAGGGACCTCCTGCACGCCTGAAGACCCAGCACCGGCATCTTCTTCCCATTCATAGTACAACTCCTCCTCCTCACTGCTGCTATCCCACATCCTTCCCGCAGGTCTCATCAGAGCTTGGAAAAGTTACTTTTTTGAACTACAACTCCCATCAGCCCAATCTAGTGGCCATGCTGGCTGGGGCTGATGGGAGTAGTAGTTCAAAAAAGTAACTTTTCCAAGCTCTGGGTCTCATGACACAAGCAAGCAAACACACCAAAGAGGTTTCCATGTAGTGCCATTCTGCATTGAAAGTGATTCCCTGAAAAAAGGGCACGGGGGGTCAGTGGGACTAGAGTTCCTACTGGGGCCTTTCCAAACTCTATGAATGACTTCCATAGACACAAATACTTTTCTTCTTGTTGCACCTTCTTCTCTTTATGATTAGACAGTGCCTCGCTCCAGGTGTACTGAAAGCTGTCACCCCGGATATGTGAAAGTTGTTCGAGAAGGAGAGCCGATTTGTTGCTATGCTTGTGCTCTGTGCGCAGAAGGGACAATCTCCATGCAGAAAGGTGGGTGACTTCAAGAAAGAAGGTGTTCCTTGGGAAAACGTAGTAAGGAAAAGATTCACCCAGAGCCACTTTCAATGAAGATTCTAAAGACATTTTTGGATGTGGATCCTTTATTGGTTTCTGCATTTTTCAGTTTTTAATTTTGCATTTTTAATCACCTTCATTAATTCCAGGAATTGAGTTCAAAGAAATGACCTTGTGGAAATCATCACTAGGCTACAAAGTGTGGAGAAGAGAGAAGGTTCAGCATGCACTCTCCACAATACCTTTCTGTTTCTGTTTTAAACCATGCCCTCATTGATCAAAGAACCAGAACCACACACACACAAAATATTTCTTTTCAAAAATAGAAATTATTGACAGATAGTAAATATTTTTTTGAAACAATGAAAGCACAATGCAAAATGAACAATAAATTATATGAAAATGATTAGAATATAATCAAAAAATTGCAATGGGGCTACTGCAAGCATTATGTGGAAGAAATATAAAACCATTTGCACTGACTGCATAAAGTGTAACAAGAATTGATATATAAAAAGTGAAATATGAGAAAGCAATTATCCTTCTAACAATCTCGCTCCAGAGCAGCTCACATAAATGTTACTGGAGATGTAGGACATATAACAAAGCCATTACAAATGGGACCCTTGGCCAATCACTATCTCTCAGTGTAACATACCTCGCTGGGTTGTTCTGAGGATAAAAAGGGAAGGGGAGAACTATGTCTTTGAGCTCCTTCTCTACTACACTTCATATTTCCTGATCAATCCCCACATCAGTAAGTTTTTTGCAAATGCGGTAGAACACAGATGGTTATGGATGTAACTGATGCTGAAGCCACTCTTTTTTTCCTCCCCAGATGCAGACTATTGCACCAATTGTCCAGAAGATCAGCATCCAAATAAGAACCGAGATCAATGTGTCCCCAAGATGATCACCTTTCTGGCCTTTGAAGAATCCTGGGGGATCCTTTTGGTTTCCGTTTCACTATTCTTATCCTTAACCATGAGCATTGTGTTAGGAATCTTCATTAAATTCCTAGAAACTCCGATAGTCAAAGCCAACAACCGGGACCTCTCCTACATCCTCCTTATCTCCCTCCTGCTTTCCTTTCTGTCCTCCTTCCTCTTCATTGGCCAGCCAAGGAAAGTAACCTGCCTTCTCCGACAAATGACCTTCAGCATCATCTTCTCAGTTGCCATCTCGTCTGTACTAGCAAAAACCATCACTGTGGTGCTGGCCTTCCTGGCCACAAAGCCAGGGAACAAGATGAGGAGATGGCTGGGAAAGAGTCTGGCCAACTCCATTGTCATCTCCTGTTCCAGTGTCCAAATTGTCATCTGTGCCATTTGGCTGGGGATCTCTCCCCCATTTCCAGACTCTGACATGCACTCCCAGCCTGGAGAGATCATCTTGCAATGCAATGAAGGGTCTGTCACTATGTTTTACACTGCTTTCAGCTACATGGGGTTTCTGGCTGCCATATGCTTCACGGTGGCTTTCCTAGCCAGGAAGCTGCCTGGGGCCTTCAATGAAGCCAAGCTGATCACCTTCAGCATGCTGGTCTTCTGCAGTGTTTGGGTGTCCTTTGTGCCCACCTACCTGAGCACGAAGGGGAAATACATGGTGGCCGTGCAGGTCTTCTCTATCTTGGCCTCCAGCGCGGGGCTTCTAGGATGCATCTTTGTTCCCAAGTGCTACATTATTATATTCAGGCCTGATCTGAATACAAAAGAGCACCTGACCACAAAAACTAAAAATGGCATCTGATTCTTAGAATATTCCGTTTTGACAATGGTTGTCCAGCACAGCAGTAATGAAACCCACATATTTATCTTGAAACGCGGTGCATGCAAAGCAGATGTTCTACCACTGAGCGATGGGCCTTTCCCTATGTAGCAATGACCACCTTTAAGAAGGAGATTAGATAAATCTACAGTATATATGCTGTTTAAAATTAATTGATCTAAGTCGGGCCCCATCTGCACTATACATTTAAAGCAGTATTATCCCACTAAATATTCCTGGCTTCCCCCAAAGAATCCTGAGAATTGTAATGCTGAGAACTATTCTGAGACCCCCATCCCCCCCACAGAGCTACAATTCCCTGGGAAGAGAGATGGACTGTTAAACCACTCTGGGAATTCTAGCTTTGTGAGGGAAAGGGGATCTCCCAACAACTCTCTGCGCCTTTAACAGGCTCTAGCTCCCTGGATTCTTTGGGGGACGTTACTGTTGTTTCAAGTGGTATAATACTGTTTTAAATGTAATGTGCAGACGGAGCCTTAGTCATGCCCATTAACTTCAATAAGTCTATTGAACACTTCAATAAGTGTTCCAACTGAGGTGGCCTCTCCCAGTCTGCAACTCTAACCAGAGTGTTACTCAAGAAGAATCTTGCCCTGAGGGGAAAACATCTAGTTTTAGGGGGGGGGAGCTTGGCTGTAGCTTGTCTAGGGCGTATTATTATAATGTAAAGCAATAAGTATCAATGGAAACATGTTTATGTCCGCAATGATGAAGTTTGGCTGAAAAGCAATACATAAACATCTAAAAACAAGCAATACATTAATAACTACTACAGTGTCAAGGACTTCAGCTTTAAAAGGAACAAATTTAATAAAAATAAAAACAAGGAAAAAGCACACAAACTTTTATTGGTGAACAGAGGAAATACATTCCGACATTCTCTTTTAATAAAAAGGAGAAATTGCTAAGGGAGTAACTTACATTGAAATGTGGAGAAACAGAACATTCAGAACATCTCTCTTCTTTGTTGGTTCAACTCCCCTCCATGGCTATACCTGCCATTTCACTGATGTCAAACGCACCTTAATAGCCACAAAAGCCTTTGCTGCAAGCTTTTCGGACGGGACTATTCTGATGCCTACAGAGATCATGGCTATTAACTGCTGCTGGTGAGAACAAAGTCATTTATTTCATCTCTCCTGTAGGTATTTAAACGAGTGATCATACTTTATTAAAACCATTCCCCTTAAATAATTAAAACCACCCAAGACCCATCAAAGTTTAGTTGAGGAGTTCCATGTAAGGTAACCACATACAAGCATCTGCTTTGTTTACTTGGGTTCCAAAACTCAGAAGCCCAGGGCCCTCAAGATAGAACCCCATCTGATCACCTATTGGGAGGTTCTGATGAGAGTTTCTCCCCTTCTATGGGGTTTTTTAGATGTGAAGTAAGGGGTGCAGTAATCTTTTTACACTCCAAGATTGGCTCTCTCTGGTTGGAATTCTTATGCTCATTAATTTGATTCAGCAAAAAAGGTTTTGCTGCAATCTGAACATTTCTATGGCGTCTCTTCTTTATGACTTAATTGATGTATTCCAAGGCCTAAGGGGAACTGGAAACACTTTTGACACTTAGAGCATACAAAAAGTTTCTTTTCAGGGTGGGTTTTGTTATGTTTTAGAAGGCTTGATTGTGGAGCATAGCTCATGCCACAGTCAGGCTTCTCCCTGGTATGGGTTCTCTGATGTGCAATAAGGTTTGTGCTGTTACTGAAGGTTTGTTCACATTCTGAGCATTTAAAATGTTTGTCTTCAGGGTGGATTGTTTTATGTTTAATAAGGCTTGCTTGAGAAGCATAGCTTGTGCCACAGTCTGGCATCTCCTTGGTATGGGTTTTCTGATGTGCAATAAGGTTTCTGGTGTTGCTAAAGCTCTTTCTACATTCTGAACATTTATAGAGTGTCTCTCCAATGTGGGTTCTTTGATGTGCAGTAAAGTTTGACTTCCGAATGAAGCTTTTTTCACATAGTTTGCATTTATACAGTCTCTCTCCTTTGTGGATTCTTTGAAGTCCAGTAACTTTTGAGGTCTGACAGAAGATCTTTCCACCTTTGGAGCTTTTATTTGGTTTCATCCCTGCATGGAGTCTCTGGTGTGCAGTAAGGTTTGACTTCCAATTGAAGCTTTTCCCACATAGCTCACATTTATGGGGTCTTTCTCCTACAGGTATTCTTTGTGTGAAGTTCTCCTTCACCTCTTTATGCCGAGGTGCATCTGATAGAATCTCATATGGTTCTCCCTCATTGCCAATTATCTGCTCGTTACCTGCCAAAATAAAGAGAAAAACCAGATAGGACCCAAGATGAGAAGCAAAGCTCAACTCTCCCTTCCCCCATGGCAAGCCATGTATTTCCCCTGGATAGACTAGTGGTATATAGCTGTCCACTTTGCCTACCCACCCCAGCATTCTGAACTTGCTATCTTTCCTGACTCCACATT
Organism: Rhineura floridana; assembly: GCF_030035675.1. Lineage (NCBI taxonomy): Eukaryota > Metazoa > Chordata > Lepidosauria > Squamata > Rhineuridae > Rhineura > Rhineura floridana. Next base: position 207,508,521 of record NC_084482.1, read on the forward strand.
CGGGGGGCTTGAACTCACTAATGACCTATTGAAATCCACTTGTGGTAAGACAACTGCTTTGGGAACCTTTCCTACAGGAGAGAGTTGCATCCTCCTTGGTGGCTTTAATTGCTGGAGGCTTTTTTCTTTTACTTCCTGTACTGCAGTGCTTTAAGAACATAAGAGGATCCCTGCTGGATTAGACCAAAGGCCCATCTAGTCTAGCATCTCCTTCTAACAGTGGCCAACCAGATGCCACCCGGGAAGTCCACAAACAGGACATGAGCACAACACTTGCGTCCCTCAGCGATTCCTCCAAATATTTTACAGGGAAACTAGAAAACAAGAAGGCCGTAGAAAACTGTATCGATAAACCCAATGGAAATAATAATAAATAAAAATAATAATTATTTAATTTGTGGGTCGCCTATCTGGCCAATGGCCACTCTAGGCGACGTACAATTTAACAACAATACACTACATCATAATAAAATACATCATAAAATACAATATAACAATAAAACAATAAAACAGTTCCAGTACAGAGTAGTAGGCTATTCGTCGTAAAAATTTAACCCCGTAAGTCCCAAAGGCCTGTCTGAAAAGAAGTGCAGAGAAATTCAAGCGCAGAGAAAACTGTGGATCTGAGGTCAGCAGCCCCTTTCTCAGAAGAGCTGCTTCCAGAGTGGGGTTTGTTTGTTGCATTTGTATACCGCCCTATAGCCTAAGCTCTCTGGGCGGTTTACAACAATTAAAAACATTAAAAACAAATATACAGAGTTAAAAACACATTTTTAAAAAGCAATTTAAAAACACATGCTAAAGTGCCTGGGAGAAGAGGAAAGTTTTGACCTGGCGCTGAAAAGCTAACAGTGTTGGCACCAGGCACGCCTCGTCCGCGAGATCATTCCGTAATATATCCCACCCTTCAAATGCAGAACACTTGCAGTACTGATATGGCTTCCCACCAGTGTGGGTTATCTAGGAAAGCTGCAAGCTACCAAGCTACCTGGCCACAGACCAGGAATTCTTTGTGTTTTCCATCATGCCAAGTTCTCTATGGATAATGGAATCGTGTTTGAAGCTTTGTTTTATTTAGTTTAATGAAATTAATATACCACTTGATTATGAAAAACCTCAACGGTCTACAAAAAATATTTAAATTATCAGTAAAACCAGTTAAAACCAAGTAATTAAAATAATGTCTGAAGATGAGAATGTAACTTTTGAAAAGCAAATTGCCAATGTTTCGAGGAGGCATGATGTAGTAGTAATGGGGGACTTCAATTATCCCGATATCTGTTGGGAGACAAATTCTGCCAAACACGGCCCCTCCAAGAAATTTCTGACTTTTGTTGGAGATAACTTTCTCCTACAGAAAGTGGAGGAAGCAACCAGAGGATTGGCTATCCTGGACTTGATTCTAACCAATAGAGATGATTTGGTGGATGAAGTGGCAGTTACGGGAACTCTGGGGGAAAGTGACCACACCATACTTGAATTCTTGATTTTAACAGAAGCAAAAGCTGAGAGTAGCCATATGCGCACCCTGAACTTCAGGAAAGCTGATTTTAATAAACAGAACAATTGTACGTACGGTTTCGTGGCAAGCCATCCTAATGAGAAAAGGAGTCCAAGATGGGTGGGAGTTTCTAAAAAACGAAATTCTAAAAGTGCAATGGCAAGCAATTCCAACAAGGAAAAAAGGGGGGAAACAACAGAAGAAGCCAATGCGGCTTCACAAAAAGCTTAGAGATGACCTGAAAACAAAAAAGGACACATACAGGAAGTGGAAAGAAGGCCAGGGCACAAAGGAAGAGTACAGGCAGGTATCACGGAATTGCAGAGATGGTGTCAGAAAGGCTAAAGCTGAGAATGAGCTGAGGTTAGCGAGGAATGCTAAAAGCAACAAAAAAGCTTTCTTCAAGTATGTCCATAGCAAAAGACAGAGAAAAGAAACGGTGGCACAGCTACTCAATGAGGGTGGCAAAATGATAACAGATGACAAAGAAAAGGCAGAAGGCCTCAATTCCTACTTTGGCTCAGTCTTCTCCCAAAAAAGGATCTGTGACCCTCCCGGGAAACATGAAATAGAAGAGGCAGGATTGGAGCTTGAGATTGATAGACAAATGGTCAAGGAATACCTAATCACTTTGAACGAGTTCAAATTAGCAGGGCCTGATATACTGCATCCTAGAGTATTGTAGGAACTGGCTGAAGAACTCTCAGAAACGCTGTCTAATCTTTGAGAAATCATGGAGGACTGGTGAAGTGCTGGATGACTGGAGGAGAGCTAATGTTGTCCCTATCTTCAAAAAGGGCAAGAAGAAGGAACCGGGGAACTACAGACCAGTCAATCCCTGGAAAAACTCTGGAGCAGATTATAAAGCAGTCAATCTGTAAGCACCTTGAAAACAATGCAGTGAGTACTAGGAGCCAACATGGATTTATGAAGAACAAATCCTGCCAAACTAATCTTATCTCATTTTTTGATCGGGTAGCCTCCCTTGTAGACTGTGAGAATGCTGTGGACATAATATACCTCGACTTCAGCAAAGCTTTTGACAAAGTGCCCCATGATCTGCTGATTAGCAAGCTAGCTGAATATGGGCTGGATGGAATGACCATCAGGTGGATCCACAGCTGGCTCCAGAATCGTACTCAAAGAGTGCTCATCAGTGGTTCCTTCTCAAACTGGGCAGAAGTAACGAGTGGGGTACTACAGGGATTGGTCCTGGGCCCAGTGCTCTTCAACATTTTTATTAATGACTTGGATGAGGAGGTACAGGGAATGCTTATCAAATCTGCAGATGATACAAAATTGGGGGGCACAGCTAATACCATGGAAGACAGAAACAAAATTCAAAGGGATCTTGATAGGCTGGAGCACTGGGCTGAAAACAACAGAATGCAATTCAACAAGGATAAATGCAAAGTTCTACACTTAGGAAAAAGAAACCAAATGCACATTTATAAGATGGGGGATACTTCGCTCAGCAATACGACATGTGAGAAGGATCTTGGAATTGTCATTGATCACAAGGCTTTCTAGCCCTGGAAAGCTGCTGTCAGCCCGTGTAGACAATGCTGATAGATGGACTGAGGATCTGAGTTGCTATAAGGATCTTGGAATTGTCGATCACAAGCTGAATATGAGCCAACAGTGCAATGTGGCTGCAAAAAAGGGAAATGCTATATTAGGCTGCATTAACAGAAGTATAGTTTCCAAATCACGTGAAGTATTAGTTCCCCTCTATTCAGCACTGGTTAGGCCTCATCTTAAATAGTGCATCCAGTTCTGGTCTCCACACTTCAAGAAGGATGCAGACAAACGGGAACGGGTTCAGAGGAGGGCAACAAGGATGATCAGGGGACTGGAAACAAAGCCCTATGAGGAGAGACTGAAAGAACTGGGCATGTTTAGCCTGGAAAAAAGAAGACTGAGGGGAGATATGATAGCACTCTTCAAGTACATGAAAGGTTGTCACACAGAGGAGGGCCGGGATCTCTTCTCGATCATCCCAGAGTGCAGGACACGGAATAATGGGCTCAAGTTGCAGGAAGCCAGATTTCGACTGGACATCAGGAAAAACTTCCTAACTGTTAGAGCCATATGACAATGGAACCAATGACCTAGGGAGGTAGTGGGCTCTCCAACACTGGAGGCATTCAAGAGGCAGCTGGACAGCCATCTGTCGGGAATGCTTTGATTTGGATTCCTGCATTGAGCAGGGGGTTGGACTTGATGCCCTTATAGGCCCCTTCCAACTCTACTATTCTATTATTCTATTATTCTATTATTAAAAGCAACATTAGACTAAAGAGAGATTAAAACACATCAGCATCTGTGTCTAGATAGGCTTGCCTAAACAAATATATTTTATGCAGGTGCTGAAAGGAGTATAGTGAAGGCATCTGCCCGATGTAAAAGAATGGCTTTTTCTATAAGAAACCAGACAACGGAGTGGATCCCAAGCTACCCCCACTCCCAGAGCTTGGAAAAGTTACTTTTTTGAACTACAACTCCCATCAGCCTAATCCAGTGGCCATGCTGGCTGGGCTGATGGGAGTTGTAGTTTAAAAAAAGTAACTTTTCCAAGTTCTGCCCACCCCCACCTATGGGGCACTTACACAGGTGTAGGACAGGTAGGAGTCATAAGAAGAAGAGACTGCTGGATCAGGCTAATGGCCCATTTAGTCCAGCATCTTGTTCTCTCAGCCTCCAACCATGTAGGCAGAGCATAGGCATCATGGCTAGCAGCCACTGAGAGCCTTATCCTCCACGCCTTTGTCTAATCCTCTCTTAGAGTCATCCAAGTTGGTAGCCATATATTGTCAGCTGTGGGGCAGGTGGGCATGACATGGGGAAAATGTCCTCGTTTTGGTAGGTGGAGCTAGTTTGGCACATTATCCATGGCTATAACAGAATGCTATTGAAAGGCAGCTTGCACAAAGGTTGACTCATTTGTTAGTTTGGATGTTCCAATGGAAAATTAGGATGTAAGTCCTTGTATAACCCAGAACATTGTTTTATTTTATCCTGAACTAAAGCCAATTATACGAATGTATTTGTACAATTCTCCCCTATTCCCGATTTCTTTATGCAAATATATAATGTGAAGATTCTGAGGAGCTACTATTCAAACCAGATAGGAGTTTCAGGGCATCCAAGTATTCAGACACTGAAAGGCAGATACCTCCTTACCCAAAATTCTGGCCTCCCCATTGCCATCTTCCTCCTTAGTTTCCTTCCACAGCTGCCTCTGCTCGACAGCAGATGAAGCCTGGCCTGCCTTGGAGGAATTTGGAGCCTCCTCCTCCTCCAATATCATCTGAAACAGCAAAAAAGGAATCCATTTAATGGGAACCTATTGTTCAACCTATTTGGCACAGTCATTAACCAAAATGGAGACAATAGTCAAGAAACCAGAAGAAGGCTAGGACTGGGGATGGCAGCTATGAGAGAACTAGAAAAGGTCCTCAGATGCAAAGATGTATCACTGAACACTAAAGTCAGGATCATTCAGACCATGGTATTCCCAATCTCTATGTATGGATGTGAAAGTTGGACAGTGAAAAAAGCAGATAAGAGAAAAATCAACTCATTTGAAATGTGGTGTTGGAGGAGAGCTTAGCGCATACCATGGACTGCGAAAAAGACCAATGATTGGGTGTTAGAACAAATTAAACCAGAACTATCACTAGAAGCTAAAATGATGAAACTGAGGTTATCATACTTGGGACACATAATGAGAAGACATGATTCACTAGAAAAGACAATAATGGTGGGAAAAATAGCAGGGAGTAGAAAAAGAGAAAGACCAAACAAGCGATAGATTCATTCCATAAAGGAAGCCACAGACCTGAACTTGCAAGATCTGAACAGGGTGGTTCATGACAGATGCTCTTGGAGGTTGCTGGTTCATAGGGTCACCATAAGTCATAATCGACTTGAAGGCACATTAACAACAACAATTGTTCAAATTAGAGCAACAGTACTGGATACTGGGGTCTAATCTTTTTCTCTACCTTTCGTTCAGCAGCTCTATTGCCATGTATGAGAGAGAAATTAGGGCTGTGTTGTTTAAGAAACTTCTGAGGCTCAAGTACCAGGAACCTCAGTGGTCTTGATCTTAGAGCAGGCAGTTCACACAAGTCCCCAAAGTGAATAAGCTCAAAATGGAACATTTCCCCCTTGTTGTGATACAGCACAACATGAAATGCTGATTTAAATGTGCTAAATCCATTGAAACAAAACAAATCCTTGTCAAAAGCTCTAACCAAGATGATTTAGGGATGGGATGGCGATCTAGTGGCTCTCCAGATATTGTTGGACTGCAGCTAGGGTTGGGATCCGCTTGCTGGTCCTGATCCACTAGCATTCAATTGATGGAAGGACATTTAAAGTGTTAATTGCATAGATATTAACAGGTAAGGCTAAAGAGCCTTCCCACATTTTCTAGGCTTGCCTTAATGTGGGGTGACACTCTCTAGCCTTCCCTGTTAATATCTATAGTATTAACCCTTTAATTGTTGTACTCCCCCCCCATCACCATTAAAAGCAGGATGAGCTGCAGTTAACGGTGGCGATGCTACAGAGGCTTCTAGCCAGGGACACAGTGTGTGTGTGTGTGTGTGTGTGTGTGTGTGTCTCAGACCTCTCACTCCAGGAACTTGCTACCAAAACAGGGAGTGAGGGGGGAGGAGCAGGGACCAGACATCAGCAGGGAAAAAACACACAAGGGAAGCAGGCAGAGAGAGACAAAGGTAAAGGGTCAGAGTCCCCTAAGCTCACCAGGGATGGAGCAGGCAGGAGGGGAGGGAGGGAGTAGTAAAACAGAGGCTGCAAAGGTTCACAGGCATAAATAACAGAAAACACTCACCAATAATGAGGCAGAGGGAAGGATGAAGGAAAAGCACTGGAAAAAACAAGCCAATAAAGC